>NC_141006.1:60400232-61025050 GCF_052327205.1 Somniosus microcephalus | reverse complement strand
TGATGTGTGAAGGAGGCAGAGGCCTGTCTATTTCTCTCAGTTTCTAAACACGTACGTTGAATAAATTATCTTTTTGTTTTAGTAAATTGCCCTATTCATTGTTTAATGTTTAATTTGTTTTGGTGTCCGTTCCTTTCTCTGTTTAATATTTTTCTTGATACTCTTTGCTCTTGCATCTGATCAAATCCTTTCCGTGGACTTAAAGGACAGAAAGGCTTGCATTTATATAGCGCCTTTCATGACCTCAGAACGTCCCAAAGTGCTTTACAGCCGATGAAGTACTTTTGAAGTGTAGTCACTGTTGTAGGAAACGCAGCAGCCAAATTGCACACAGCAAGCTCCCACAAACTGCAATGTGATAATGATCTGTTGATAAATCATGTTTTTTTAGTGATGTTGATTGAGGGATAAATATTGGCTCCAGGACATTGGGGAGAACTCCCCTGCTCTTCTTCGAAATAGTGCTATGGGATTTTTTACATCCACCTGAGAGGGCAGACGTCTCATTCAACACCTCCTCTGAAAGACGGCACCTTTGACAGTGCAGCACTCCCTCAGTATGGCACTGAGATCATCTGTTTTAGCGACTTCCAGTGTCGGCTCACTTTGGATAGTCACTAAGTGTAGAGCTGAGCCGTGCAGTGCAGGATGGCCCCGTGGCTGATTTCCAGCCTGTGCTGAGTTAGTGGATCTCAGGCGGACCTGTAATAGAAACATAGAAACATAGAAGATAGGAGCAGGAGTAGGCCATTCGGCCCCTCGAGCCTGCTCCGCCATTCAATGCGATCATGGCTGATCATCTAAATTCAGTATCCTGTGCCTGCTTTCTCCCCATATCCCATAGAAACATAGAAGATAGGTAATAGTGGAAATGTGATTGGCCTGAGCTTCCATTTGGCTGTAGAGGCTTAAAAACTAATGAGCTTCCTGCTCCTGATTGCTGTCCAGTGACACCCGATGGAACATGCCTGTGTATGCACGTGTGTGGACATTAGGGGAGGACAGGTCTGGGCTCAGCTGTGATGCACCCCATGTTGAAATAGTCTGCCAGCACTGCCTAGGCTCATACATAGAGAATGGTCACCAGCATGAGATATTGGATGGTATCAGACACTGTGGAACTGCACACCAGCAGGAGTCAGTGTAATCATTTGAGAGGAGGAGGAAAGTGGAAAAATATTGGGGGAAAATTTCAGTATCGCCCCATTTGTGGCGCCATTATCGGCCGTGCGCAAAATTTAGCGCCTGGCGCTAATTATCGCCTCCGATGGCAAACTTGGCTTTTATCGCCCCTGGAGGTGATTGGAGCACTAAATCAGGTGCTTCACACCTGTCTTAAGGCGCAAAGGCCGAGCAGCGAGGCGCTACCTCAGAGCGCTGGCGAAGCAAGGAAGGGCAAATCAAAATGAACCTGCAAAGTACTGCTCAGTACCCAAAACCCCTTCACACAGTGTTGAATCTCTCCAGAAGTCTCTCTCTCTCTCTCTCAGAATGCGTGGAACAAAAATGTCACCAACAAAAAAAGGCAGGAAGCGGTCGCCTTTAAATAGCGCTCCCCCAGTCCCTTTCTGACAGCAAAATGCTCCCTTCAACCTGTCGTTGCTAGCGGCAGGTGGTAAGGCAGGGGGCGCCACTCAATATCTGGTCCCGGGCGCTACCGGGGCGTTGCGCACTCGACTGACATAACAATCTGCTGGCGCAGGAGATCGTGGCGGTAGTATTTAGTGCCGCCGCAAAATGTCTAGTTAATTTCGCGAGCGGTGCAAATATCGCCACGCCCGGGCGCTAGTTGCTTTGCGCCCCATTAGCACCCTCTTAAGGCGCTAACGGGTGGTGCAAACAACGGAATGATTCCCCCATTGTGTCATAAAGTCATAGGCCTAGAAATTGGGTTTTGGCGCAGCGACGGCTTTAGCGCCGGAAGTTAGTGCCGGAGCTAAGTCGCGCTGGGCGGGCCAAAAATTCACTACTTCTGCGCCCAAACGGCTGCCGGCGCTGCTGAAAGCTGTTAGCGCCTGAAAACTGGCGCTATGCGCTGAATATCGGCGCTATTCCGGCGCTGCGGCGCCCGCTGCGGTGCGGCAGGTTCGGGAAGTGCAGGCCTCCTCCTTCCCTTAAGGAGGAGCTGCCTGCACCCGGCCGCGGCCCGCGATAATCTTTTTAAAAATGAGCCCGGCACCTCGGACAAGTGCCGGGCTTGCTTCTGTTCCGGGGGGGGGGGGGGGGGGAAGTCCGGGGAGGGAGCTGCGGCCAGGCGGGCGGCGGGAAAGCGGCCGGCCGCCGCGGGGCCTTTAATGCGCCGGCGCAACGTTCTGTAAGGCACCTCTGCCAGAACGTTGCTTGCGGCTGCCACGGGCGAGGCGGCCGCAACTCAATTTCCGAGTTCGGGCGGGTTACCATGGCAACCGGGACGCTGCGCACACCGATGACGTCATCGGTGCCGGCGCAGCGCTACCGGCCTAACGCCGATTTAGGGCCCCTGTCAATTTCAAAACTGGCCATAACTTCGCCGCTAGGCCCTCTAGCGCCTCAAAAGCGGCGCTAAGGCCAGTGAATTTCTAGGCCATAGAATCTTACAGCACAGGAGGAGGCCATTTGGACCATCATGCAGTGCCGGCTCTTTGAAAGAACTATCCAATTAGTCCCACTCCCCTGCTCTTTCCCCACAGCCCTGCAAATTTTCCTTTTTAAGTATATATCCAATTCCCTTTTGAACGTAACTATTGAATAACAACCCATTGCCTATAAACATTTTCCTCCTCTTCCCTCTGGTTCTTTTGCCAATTATCTTAAATCTGTGTCCTCTGGTTACCGACCCTCCTACCAGTAGAAACAGTTTCTCCTTATCTACTATATCAAAACCCCTCATAATTTTGAATACCTCTACCCATAACCTTCTCTGCTCCAAGGAGAACAATCTCAGCTTCTCTAGTCTCTCCAAATAACTGAAGTTCCTCATCCTTGGTACCATTCTAGTAAATCTCCTCTGCACCCTCTCCAATGCCTTGACAGGTCAAAAATATAAGATACCACTAATAAATCCAGTAAGAAATTCAGGAGAAACTTCTTTACCAGAGAATGGTTAGAATGCGGAACTCGCTACCACAAGGAGTAGTTGAAGCAACTAGCATTTCAGGGGAAGCTAGATAAACAGAAAGGAATAGAAGGATATGCTGATAGGGTGAGATGAAGTAAGGTGGGTGATGTAATAAAACTCACTCCGCACTTGGGTTGAGTGTAAAGCAAGGCTTTAATCAACTTGTTTCAGAACATGGAAGTCTAGTTGTATTTCACTAGCTCCTTGTCTTTACAAAATGCCCCTGGCAAGCTGGGGCCAATGCCCGAGTAATTATACTCCTTGGACGGTGCCACCAGCTGGCCGTCCAGTGTTATTTCATAGGTAGTTTCTCGAGGATGAGATTTATGACAGTGGGAATAGGCTTGAGTGGAGCATAAACACTGGCATAGACCAGTTGGGCCGAATGGCCTGTTTCTGCACTGTAACTTCTATGCAATTCTATGTATGTGTCTTTTACTCAATTCTCTCTTTCATTCTGACGGTCCGTGCGATTTCCTTAATTTGCAGTAACAGCAATGCACCCAGCAATGTCTTGCAAAGGAAGGCGATGCTCGGCAGAAAGACTGGAGTGAGTGTGACAGGGCCCAGTCTGGAGGGAAAGAGCCACAGTCTTGAGGAGATGCAACCCACTGGGAGCAAGACAATCATAGAAATTTACAGCACAGAAGGAGGCTATTCGACCCATCGTGTCTGTGCCGGCTAAAAAAAGAGCTATCCAGCCTAATCGTGACGGCAATGAAATGAGTTCAGAAGCCACGATCTCAGCGATTGTGACAACAGGAAGGATATGTGAAGTTTGATGAAAATGTGAGTGGGAGTGAGAGCTGACCTTATGGCTGATATCTCGATCAGTTGCTGAGGGTAGACTGGGTTAGGGATGTGGGGAGGAGAGGATTGCTCGTCAGGAAACAGCAGAACGCAGCCCCTGATTTTCTGTCCATTTAAATGAACGGGTGGAAATTCTGCTGAGCTCTGTTAAATGTGTATAGTTCTCGCCATCTGACTTTTCTCTATCCTCTGTGTCCAGTAGATCCTTTATGCCCAAGTAGAGAAAGAGGGAAATCTGCTCCATCTATCACAATCTTGAATTGAATAGAAGTTCTGGTTTTTGTTCTTAATTTAAATTCTGGCATTTATTTTGATTAAGTTCAATTGTTCATCGAAAGCTTATACTGCAAGATGAGGGAGAGGATCAAATTGAACCAAGGATACAGTTTATTAGAAAACAACTTGAAGTTGAAGTGTTATTTAATGGTTATAAAATAACAATCACTTCAATAAATCTGCACAGAGCATCAATTTGTATGACTTAACAAATGCAGAGTTTATCATTACTTGTAGATATTGCTAGCGGGTTGCTGAAACATGCATTTGGCCAAAGTCCAACATACATTGTTCCTCCTGCTCTAACTCTGCCTAGTGTACAGTTCAATGGGCGCTGACCACACTCCTGCACCCTGCCCAAGTGCCCATTCTTCAGGTTTGAACCTTGACGAGTGTCGGCAGGTTGCCTGACTATGGGTGGCATTGCAACTGAGCCCAATCTTGTCCTCATCTGAATTCCACACACATGCTCCACTCAGGAGGATTCATTCATTCATTAGACTGCGTTTAGTAGTGGGAAGACTGATTAATTTGTGTCCTCTCTCTAGCCCACGGATATTGAGGTCAATCATAGCATCTCTATTACTGCCGGGCTGAGATCAGCTAACTTGACACAAACTGGGAATTGAGCCTGGGATCTCTGATTTGTATGGCTTAGTAATTGCATTACTTGACAAAATAACTTGTGGGTTGCTGGAACATGCATTAGGCTTTGAGAAATCTGTAATGTTCTGCCGCAGACTCTGTTCCATAGCCACCGACTCCATCCCTCTCCCTGGCCACTGTTTGAGGCTGAACTGGACTGTTCGCAACCTTGGCCTCCGATTGGACCCTGAGCTGCGCTTCCAACCCCATATCCTCTCCATCACCAAGACCACCGACTTCCACCTCCATAACATTGCCCATCTCCGCCCCTGCCTCAGCCCATCTGCTGCTGAAACCCTCACCCATGTCTTTGTTACCTCCAGACTCGACTAGTCCAATACTCTCCTGGCCGGCCTCCCACATTCCACCCACCGCAAACTTGAGCATATTCAAAACTTGGCTGCTCGTATGCTAACTTGCACCAAGTCTCGTTCACTCATCATCCCTGTGCTCGCTGACCTACATAGTCTCATGGTCCGACAACGCCTCAGTTTTAAAATTCTCATGAAGGATGCAAAGAGGCTTCAAGGTGATTTAGACAAAACATAGAAACATGGAAACATAGAAGATAGGAGCAGGAGTCGGCCATTCGGCCCCTCGAGCCTACTCCGCCATTCAATGAGATCATGGCTGATCATCCAAATTCAGTACCCTGTCCCTGCTTTCTCCCCATACCTCTGGATCCCTTTAGCCTTAAGAAATATATCCAACTCCTTCTTGAATATATTTAATGAATTGGCTTCTACTGCCTTCTGTGGTAGAGAATTCCACAGGTTCACCACTCTCTGGGTGAAGAAATTCCTCCTCATTTTTGTCCTAAATGGCCTACCCCTTATCCTTAGACTATGACTCCTGGTTCTGGATTCCCCGACCATCGGGAACATCCTTCCTGCATCTAGCCTGTCCAGTCCTGTCAGAATCTTATAAGTTTCAATGAGATCCCCTCTCATTCTTCTAAACTCCAGCGAATACAAGCCCAATCGTCCCAATCTCTCCTCATACGTCATTCCTGCCATCCCAGGTATCAGCCTGGTGAATCTTCGCTGAACTCCTTCCATGGCAAGAACATCCTTCCTCAGATAAGGCGACCAGAACTGCACACAATACTCAAGATGTGGTCTCACCAAGGCCCTGTATAACTGCAGCAAGACATCCTTGTTCCTGTACTCAAACCCTCTCGCTACGAAGGCCAACATACCATTTGCCTTCTTAACCGCCTGCTGCACCTGCATGCTTACCTTCAGCGACTGGTGCACAAGGACACCCAGTTCTCGTTGCACTTCTCCTTCTCACAATCTATTGCCATTCAGATAATAATCTGCCTTCCTGTTTTTGCCACCAAAGTGGATAACCTCACATTTATCCACATTATATTGCATCTGCCATGCTTTTTCCCAATCACCCAACCTGTTCAAATCATCCTGGAGTTTCTCCGCATCCTCCTCACAGCACACAAGCCCACCCAGCTTTGTGTCGTCTGCAAATTTGGAGATATTGCATCTAGTTCCCTTGTCTAGATCATTAATATATATTGTGAATAGCTGGGGTCCAAGGACCAATCCCACTGGTCACTGCCTGCCACTCGGAAAAAGACCCGTTTATTCCAACTCTTTGCTTTCTGTTTGCCAACCAGTTCTCTATCCAAGTCAATACCTTGCCCCCAATTCCATGTGCCTTAACTTTACACGCTAATCTCTTATGCGGGACGTTATCAAAAGCCTTCTGAAAGTCCAAATACACCACATCCACTGGTTCTCCCTTATCTATTTTACCAGTTACATCCTCAAAAAATTCCAGTAGATTAGTCAAGCACGATTAACCTTTTGTAAATCTATGTTGACTTTGTCCGATCCTGTCACTGTTTTCCAAGTTGTAACATTTGCATATTGAATTATCATTGGCCCACAGGCATCTGTAAGGAATACCTATTATATTCACATGTGATCACATGCTGAGTTGTCATTGGCCTGCAGGCATCTGTAAGGGGTCCTAACTCCATCTTGTCCCCACTGTGCTGTATGATTGAGATCACAGACCTAATGTTTCATAAAAGAGGTTAAACTGTAATACTCCATTGTCCTGCAATTTATTATTTTTGTACAAAGTGTGCAAAACAAGACATGGTGTCAGAAGTGGGATTTGAAATGGACATCGTTGGAGCTCCCTTACCTCGAATGAATTGGGAATCTTTGAACTTACATAGAGAATGGCGCAAGTTCAAGCAACACGTGGAGTTAATGTTCTCAGGTCTGTTGAAAAGCAAAGGGGAGGAAGAAAGATGCAGCTACCTACTCCTGTGGATCGGAGAAAAAGGGAGAGACATTTTTAACACATGGTCTCTCACCGCGGATGAAGCAAAGGTACTGAAAAGTTATTTTGACCATTTTGAATCATATGTGATGCCCAAGACAAATATGATATTCGCTAGGTACAAGTTTCAGGAGAAAGTACAAGGAGCTAGTGAGTCGTTTGAACAGTTCGTGACTGAGTTAAAACTGCTGGTAAAAGACTGTGAATATACAGATAAAGATGAGATGGTCAGAGACCGCATCGTGTTTGGAATACATTCAGCTAAAGTGAGAGAGAAACTTTTGAATGTTGGGTCCGGGCTAACACTGGACAAAGCTATGGACATAGCTAGATCGCACGAGATAGCCCAAGCACAGTTGAAAACCATAACCGGTGCCACGAGCAGCTCGTGTGAACAGACAGTGCACGCAGTTAATAGACATACACCAAAGAACACCGCCCAGAGAGCGTGTTTCAGAACAGAAAGAACAGAGAGAGTTCTAAAAATGGACAACACAGACATAAAACGCTTAAAAAACTGTGGATATTGTGGAAACAAGATGCATGGGGAAAAGGTGCAATGCCCTGCCAAAGGAAGGCAATGTGCTAAATGTGGTAAACGGAACCACTTTGCTAAAGTTTGCAGGACTGTTTTCTGAGAAGCAGTACACACAATGAGTGGCAGCCAAATGCCAGATAGAGAGCCAAATGCAGAGGAACTGTTTATTGATTCTGTGTCACAGGAAAAACAGATTTCAGAGACTGAGCAAGCCTTTGCCGATATTGAGATAGGAAAACAGGGCACAGAGCTTAGGTTTAAACTAGACACTGGAGCTCAGGTTAATGTAATTCCTCTGAGTGAGTATCACAGCTTGAAGGATGAGTGTGAGCTACAGCCCACCTCACACAGACTGACCATCTATGGGGGTGAGCAGCTCATTGTAAAAGACACATGCGTGATGAAATGCAAGTACAAAGAAATCGACATGATGTTGGACTTTTACATTGTTGACACTCGAGCACCTCCAGTGCTAGGTCTAAAGGCATGTGTAGACATGGACCTCATCAAGCTAGTGCTATCATTGACAGCACCAGTTGAGAAGCACACAGTCATGGAGGAGTTTGCTGATGTTTTCAAAGGAATCGGACTATTCCCAGGTGACTGCACTATTCACCTTGACCCAGCAGCAAGCCCTGTGGTTTGCCCACCGAGAAGGATACCCCTTGCTCTACATAGTCGCCTGAAGGAGGAGCTGCAGAGCATGGAGAATACAGAAATCATCATCCGGGAAACAGAACCGACAGAGTGGGTCAACACGTTAGTAATGGTTGCGAAACCACGTACAGGCAAGCTCAGAGTCTGTCTCGACCCCAGAGATTTGAACAAGGCTATCAAACACCCTCACTACCCTCTACCAACGCTAGATGACATCACACCCAAGCTAGTGGGAGCACGTTACTTCAGTGTAATGGACGCACGATCAGGATACTGGACTATCAAGCTCACGGAAGAGTCATCTAAGCTAACAACGTTCAACACACCATTTGAACGCTACCGATTTCTGCGTTTACCATTTGGTCTTATCTCAACTCAGGATGAATTCCAGCGGAAGATCGACGAAACCTATGAAGGCCTCGACGGAGTAGTCGCAATCGTAGACGACATCCTCATCTATGGCAGGAATAGAGAGGAACATGACAGGAACCTCCGTGCGATGCTACAAAGATCACAGGAGAAAGGTATCCGGCTCAACCCCGAGAAAAGCATAATCGGAACCACTGAGATCAGTTATTTCAGGCATCGCCTTTCAACTGATGGCATTAAGCCGGATCCAGAGAAAATCTCCACCATCAAGAAGATGGAGCCGCCGAAGAACCGCGCAGAGCTAGAGACAGTACTAGGCATGGTTAACTGCTTAGCCAAGTTTGCCCCGAGCCTCTCCGAAATCAACGCACCCATGCGTCAGTTGCTCAAACAATCCAATGAGTTCCTGTGGGACAAACAACATGACACAGCATTTCAGAAAATGAAAGACCTAATCACCAGAGAACCAGGACCAGTTCTTGCCTACTTCGACCCCAACAAAGAGCTCAGACTACAAGTGGACGCATCAAAGTATGGACTAGGCGCAGTATTACTGCAAGAAGGAAAGCCCACCGGCTACGCTTCCAGATCTCTCTCAGACAGTGAAATCAACTATGCTCAAATCAAGAAAGAGCTATATGCAATTCTGTTTGGATGTAAGCGTTTCCACCAGTATGTCTATGGCCGACAAGTCATTGTGGAATCCGACCACAAGCCCCTTGAGTCAATCATGAGGAAACCACTAGCCGCAGCCCCACCAAGGCTACAGAGAATGATCATTTAGCTACAGAAGTACGACTTCACAATCATTCACCGTCCAGGCAAAGACATTCCTGTCACAGACACGCTCTCCAGAAAGTCTCTTAGCTACCAGGACAGCAGCCTTAGTGAAGGCATGGATGTGCAGGTTCACATGGTGTACAACAGCTTACCTGTGAGTGACTCAAAACTGAAGGAGATCCGAGCAGGAACAGAGAAAGATGCACAACTCACACTGCTGAGCAAAGTCATACATGAAGGATGACCTGAGGAAAGGAGGAAATGCCCTCAGAGCATATCTGAATTCTGGAACCACAGAGACGAACTGTCACAAATCAACAGAATCATCTTCAAAGGGGAGAAAATCATCATTCCTACCAGTCTCAGAGAAGAGATGTTGACAAAAATTCATGCTGGACATATGGGCATGGAAAAATGCAAACAAAGAGCACGTGACATTATGTTTTGGCCCGGAATGTGCAAACACATTGAGGACATTGTCGGAAAATGTTCCATTTGTCTAGAACGCCACCCATCAAATGTCAAAGAGCCCATGATACCTCACCGTATCCCAGGCAGGCCCTGGCAGGTCGCGGCAACGGATCTGTTCACATGGAACAACGAGGACTACATAGTGACTGTTGATTACTACAGCAGATTTTTTGAACCGGACAAGCTTCACAGCACCACATCTGCAGCTGTGATCCACAAGCTAAAGGCAGCCTTTGCCAGGCATGGCATGGTAGAGACTTTAGTCTCAGACAATGGCCCCCAATACAAATCAAAAGAGTGTGAGTCGTTTGCCAAGGCATGGGATTTCACACATGTCACATCAAGCCCACATTACCCCCAAATTAATGGCCTTGCTGAAAAAACTGCCCAGATTGCAAAAACACTCATGGACAAAGCCAAAGCGGACAAAAGAAACCCCTACATCAGTCTCCTTGAGTACCGCAACACTCTGGTTGACAACTTCAAGTCACCAGCACAGCTGTTGATGAGCTACAGACTTCACTCAATCCTTCCAAGCACCAACCAGCAGCTGCAGCCAGAGGTCGTCAGCTGCAAGCAAGTGCATGCAAAATGTGTACAGAGACAGCAACACCAAAAGAGATACTATGACAGGTCAGCTAGACTACTGCCACCGCTGCACAATGGAGAATCCGTCAGACTCCAGGAGCAAGACTACTGGAAGCCAGCAGTCGTCATCCAGCCAGCTGACACTGAGCGATTGTATCATGTCCGCACCCAAGAAGGACAGGTGTACCGCCGCAATCGCAGGCACCTCCTGAACACCAAGGAACAACACCGTCATTCTGACGAGAGGATCAGTTCAACAGAGTGTGATGAACAGAGCAATACACAAAACATATCATACTTACCTGATCCTAAACCTGAACCTGATTTGTTGACCGATTCAGGAGCATACTCAGTTCCATACCACACAAGGTCGGGACGAGAGGTCAAGCCTAGAGTTATCCTTGACTTGTAAACTGTCAAAGGGTGTAGGCGGATCGCTGCCCTAAAAAAAACTGTACATCGTTATTGAAATGTTGAGATGTTTTCAGTGCTAGTTAAATGCTGAGTTTACTTATATGTTTATGCTACCGAGAACATTATGTAGAAGAAAGGTTTAAAACTAATGCATAACATTTTTCTTTTAAAAGAAAGGGGCTGTAACATTTGCATATTGAATTATCATTGGCCCGCAGGCATCTGTAAGGAATACCTATTATATTCACATGTGATCACATGCTGAGTTGTCATTGGCCTGCAGGCATCTGTAAGGGGTCCTAACTCCATCTTGTCCCCACTGTGCTGTATGATTGAGATCACAGACCTAATGCTTCATAAAAGAGTTTAAACTGTAATACTCCGTTGTCCTGCAATTTATTATTTTTGTACAAAATGTGCAAAACAAGACACAAGTGCTCTGCTATTATATCTTTTATAATGGACTCTAGCATTTGCCCCACTACCGATGTCAGGCTTACCGGTCTGTAATTTCCCGTTTTCTCTCTACCACCTTTTTTGAATAGTGAGTGGGCAAATACATGGCAGATGCAGTAAAATGTGGATAAATGTGAAGTTATCCACTTCGGTAGGAAAAACAGAAAGGCAAAGTATTATTTAAATTGTGATAGATTGGGAAATGTTGATGTACAGAGGGACCTGGGTGTCCTTGTACACCAGTCACTCAAAGCAAACATGCAGGTGCAGCAAGCAGTTAGGAAGGCAAATGGTATGTTGGCCCTCATTGCAAGAGGATTTGAATACAAGAGCAAGGATGTCTTACTACAGTTATACAGGGCCTTGGTGAGACCACACCTGGAGTACTGTGTGCAGTTTTGGTCTCCTTACCTAAGAAAGGATATACTTGCCATAGAGGGAGTGCAGCGAAGGTTCACCAGACTGATTCCTGGGATGGCAGGACTGTCGTATGAGGAGAGATTGGGTCGACTAGGCCTGTATTCACTAGAGTTTAGAATTCGTATAAAATTCTGAGAGGGCTAGACGGACTGGATGCAGGGAGGATGTTTCCCCTGGCTGGGGGTCTAGAATGAGGGGTCGCAGTCTCAGGATGCGAGGTAGGACATTTAAGACTGAGATGAGGAGAAATTTCTTCACTCAGAGGGTGGTGAACCTGTGGAATTCTCTACGACAGAAGGCTGTGTAGGCCAAGTCACTGAATATATTTATGAAGGAGATAGATAGATTTCTAGACACAAAAGGCATCAAGGGGTATTGGGAGAGAGCAGGAATATGGTATTGAGATAGAGGATCAGCCATGATCTCATTGAATGGCGGAGCAGGCTCAAAGGGCCGAATGGCCTACTCCTGCTCCTATTTTTCCTTGTTTCTATGTTTCTATGTTTGCAAATCCCTCCATAGCCTTGCCCCTCTCTATGCCTGTAACCTCCTCCAGCCCTACAAGCCTCCGAGATCTCTGCGCTCCTCCAATTCTGGCCTCTTGCTTGCGCATCCCCGATTTTCATTGCTCCACCATTGGCAGCTGTGCCTTCAGCTGCCTGGGCCCTAAGCTTTGGAATTCCCTGCCTAAACCTCTCTACCTCTCTTTCCTCCTTTAAGACGGTCCTTAAAACCTATCTCTTTGACCAAGCTTTTGGTCACTTGTCCTAATGTCTCCTTATGTGGCTTGGTGTCAAATTTTGTTTTATAACCCTCCTGTAAACCGCCTTGGGATGTTTTTACTACCTTAAAGGTGCTATATAGATGCAGGTCGTTGATTCCTTAATCCCAGCAACCACTGGAGTGAAATCCCTGATACACCTTGTTACATGTTACTGGCTGAAGCCCCGGATATAGAGGAGCCAATAGGCTTGTTTTTCTATAGGAGCCTACTTTAAAAAAATGACATGTCCCACTATCCCTTACATATTCCACACATGCGTGGAATTTGTATATGGAACGCTGGATATTGTTCAAAAACAATGCAACCTTTCATTTTCAACTAGTCAATTTCCCACATCATTGCACAGAAGGAGACAAGACCAAGTGTAGTCTTCAGGTGAAGTGGGATTAGAGGCAGGGAATAATTGGACCAGGGTGCACAGAACTAATTCAGTTCCCATTTTTTAAAATTATACTTTGATTTTGTATTATAGTTAAATAACAAAACTCATGGCAATTTGGGAAGCAGAGAGGTAAAGTTGGTTGGAGTTTCCCTGCAGTATGGGCTGAGGAGCTGGGAGATGCAAAACAGAAGCTCTACAGTGCCACCACTGGTGGGAGTATGTAATTACAGTGTGGCAAGTTTACATAGGTAGTTTCAATTACATAAATATAAATTTACAATGGGAAAAGTGTTATGCCTGCATGCACTTACAGTGTAAAAAAACTTTACTTGCTGTTGTCATGTTTTTGTCACACTTTTTTGTCAACTTTAGACAGGAAGTGCATGTAGACGTAACATTTTTAGTATATTATACAGTTGGCTGATTCTCAAGTATTAATCAGTAGGTAGAAAATTTTAAGGAAGAAAGAAAGAACTTGCATTTATAAAGCACCTCTCATGTCCCTGGGACAGCTCAAAGAGTGTTTGAAGTATAGATGATACAAAGCTAGGTGGCAATGTCAGTTGTGAAGAGGATGTGAAGAGGTTTCAAGGTGATCTCGACAGGCTCAGTGAGTGGGCGAGAACATGGCAGATGGAATATAATGTGGATAAATGTGAAGTTATCCACTTCGGTGGAAAAAACAGAAAGGCAGAGTATTTCCTAAATGGTGAAAGATTGGGGAATGCAGATGCACAAAGGGACCTGGGTGTCCTTGAACATGAGTCACTGAAAGTGAATGTGCAGGTGCAGCAAGCCATTATGAAGGCAAATGGTATGCTGGCCTTCATGACAAGAAGATTTGAGTACAGGAGTAAAGAAGTCTTACTCTAACTATACAGGGCCGTGGTGAGACCACACCTGGAGTACTGTGTACAATTTTGGTCTCCTTACCTAAGGAAGGATATACTTGCCATAGAGGGAGTGCAATGAAGGTTCACGAGATTGATTCCTGGGATGGCGGGACTGTCGTATGAGAAGAGATGAGTAAACTAGGCCTGTATTCTCTTGAATTCGGAAGAATGAGAGGATATCTCATTGAAGCATACAAAATTATTACAGGGCTTGAAGGGGTGGATGCTGGGAGAATGTTTCCCTTGGCTGGGGAGTCTAGAACCAGGGGCCACAGCCTCAGGATAAAGGGAGGGCCATTCAGGACTGAGATGAGAAGAAATTTCTTCACACAGAGGGTGGTGAATCTTTGGAATTCTCTACCCCAAAGGGCTGTGGAGGCTCAGTCATTGGGTATATTCAAAACAGAAGTCGATAGATTTCTGACTAATAAGGGCATCAAGAGATATGTCGATAGGGCCGGTGAATGGAGTTGAGGCAGAAGATCAGCCATGATCTCATTGAATGGCGGAGCAGGCTCAAAGGGCTGAATGGCCTACTCCTGCTCCTATTTCTTATGTTCTTATGACTCTTCTGTAAGTAATTTAAATTAACTGCAATTCACAGCAAGCCCAACTAACCACAGTAAACCTCTCAGTTGAAAGCAGCAGGCAGTTACTTTATAACTGCTGAGAGGAATAGGTCAAGAGCTGGCTAATCTTATTCTGATTGCTTTCCTAGCTAATCTCTGTGACATCTCTCGAGATGCTAGCATTGACTGGCATTTCTGTTTTATGTTTTCTTTTCTTTTACCTGTGGTTCTGAACCCTCATTTTAAATTCAACTCACACCTTGCATTTAAAAAAAAAGGTTCACCATGATCTAACACTTTCAATTTCAGGCTCTCTGTGTTAACTGTCTAAGATGGACTTCTAACGAACCAAGTATCACAGAGATTTTTCCTTGATGCCACGACACCTGTTTCCATTGAAGTTATTTCGATTTAAAATAATATTTTTATACATTAGAGCATTTCAGAAAAAAATTTTGGATCTATCTTTACTAAAATTCAACTTTTTTTATGATTTCGGTGCTCATCAGGTTGAGGGATGTCAGTTGTGGAGATTGGAATACTTTCCAATTTTGGTCATTTAGTGTCAGGATCAAGCACTCCCAGATTCGGTACAGTGCAGTTAGCTGCAGAATAGATGTCCTTGCCCCAACAGCATGTCTCAGTGCCAACCTCAGAAGAACATCCCCTACTGCACCAGGATTGTACTTTTCCATTTCCCACAACAGTGATCCTTTGGCTCCTTTGAGATTACCAAGTTCGGGCCAAAATTAGCTAGATTCAATAGGCAATTGATGCTGGTGATAATTGTAGGTCAATGCTTTAAGGCACAAATTTCCTCTGTCCGCTATTTTAAATGAAGAATTAATCTGTTTCTTTTAAAGGGGTTAATGCTTACATTAGAATAACTGATGCACACTGGCATAAAATCACGTTCAACGTTTGCCTGTTATTATTACTGACAGTACCTTATATGAGTAACGCAATAACTTGATGGACTTCTCCTGCATGTTGGTGGGATATTACTTACATTTGAATAACTGTGGCATTTGGCTCCTAACATTTTTGTTAAACCTACTCTTTGCAGCAATATCTTGTCAAGACCATCTGAAAGCAGGGAGCACCACTGATGTCCTGGCCAACATTTATCTTTCAGCTAATGTCAATTCAATTCAATTCAATTCAAATCGCTTTATTGGCATGACAAGATACATCTTATGTTGCCAAAGCATCGAAAAACATTTATGGTTGAACACATAAACGCAGGTCTATCCATACAGTGTATAAACAGACTAGCTGGGGAGCCCCGCGTTGCGAGGGCAATTTTGGGGCGCTTGGTCTCCCTGCCGCTGTGTGTCCCCCCTCTCCCTGTCATGTCCTCTCCCTGTCCTATCCCTCCCTCCCCTCCCCTCTCTCCCTCCCCTCCTCTCCCTCCCCTCCCCTCCTCTCCTTCCCTCCCCTCCCCTGTCTCCCTCCCTCCCTCCCCTCCCCCACCCCCACACCTACCCTCCCCCACCCCCTCCCCTCGCCCACCCCCTCCCCTCCCCTCCCCCACTCCCCTCTGTCCCTCTCTCCGGCCCCTCCCCCTGCCTAGCGCCTGAGGTCCGGTGCGGTTGCGTCCCCCCCGTGATTTCCCGAGGCTCTTCCCCCCCCCGCGATTTCCCGAGGCTCTCCCCCCCCCGCGATTTCCCGAGGCTCTCCCCCCCCTCGCGATTTCCCGAGGCTCGCCCCCCCCGCGATCTCCCGAGGCTGTGCTGGCGTCACGGGGGCCGTGCGCATGCGTGCCGGCGTCAAGGTGGCTGCGCAACTGTCGTGACGGGGTGGCGGGCCGTGCGCATACATGGTTTCAAGACTGCCGGTGTGCCCCGTTGCCGGGGTAATGGGGGCCGTGCGAATGCGTGCCGTCGTCAAGGCGGCTGCGCAACTGGCGGCCTCTTCTTTTTTTTAAACTCATCAGCTCTCCCCCCCCCAACCCCGCGATTTCCCGAGGCTCTCCCTTTTTGGTCGTCATTCAAATTTCTGAATTCAGGGCATATTTTTGTGAATTTTGGGTAGAAATTCTCCCTTATGCCCTGATATTTTCTACAAGCTGTGAGGAAGTGCATCTCTGTCACCACCACTCCCTGACTGCAGTGAGAGCATATCCTATCCTAAAGACAGAGTATCTGGTCATTTATTTCATTGCTGTCATATTGGCTGCCTCATTTCCCTACATTAAAACAGTGACTATACTTCAAAAGTACTTCATTGGTTGTAAAGCGCTTTGGGACATCCTCAGGTCATGCAAGGCACTATATAAATTATCAAAAGATCGAAAGACCTTTTCATTTCCATGTAGAAACTTGATCATTGGTAATATTATCTATTGCTGCATGTTCAAAACCAATTACAATGGAAAGAGAACTTAATAGAGAATTTATACTAAGATACTATTAACAACAGCAAAAATAAATACACCTGTTGTGGTGTGTGAAGTCATGTAAAACTAACCATCACCTAGGGTCATAAATCTAAACCTTCCCCTATTTTTTATTTGGGAAGTAACCTAATGACGGACACAGTGCAGCAGCCCCCAGATTAAAAATAGTGAGAGAGAAGGTGGGAAAGAGGAAGCAGTGAGCAGTGTGGCCAATACTTATCCCTCAACCAAAATCACAAAAAGAAAACCAGATTATCTGGTCATTAACGCATTGCTGTTTGTGGGACCTTGCTGTGCTCAAATTGGCCGCTGCTTTTCCTACAATTACAAGTGACTTCATTACAACAGTACTTCATTAGCTGTAAAGCACTTTGGGACATCCTGAAGTCGTAAAAGGCGCTTTTATAAATGCAAGTCTTTCTTTCTTTTCAGTGCATAGGTAGAGCCAAACTTGATTCAGGCAGAGAATTTTTGGAGTCTTCAGATTCAACAGTGTCGTTCCAGTCCCAGTTGATTAATGGAGTGGATTATTGAGGATATGTTCAAACATTTCAAGGAATTCCTTGAACTTCTCCAACACCATAACAGCTGTTGGAACTTAGAAGTTACAACAGGGAAACAAGTCTGTGTTGGTGTTTACCCTCCACATGAACAAATAGTTCTAATCACATTTACCCATCCTGTTCCCATATCCTTTTATCCCCTTTTCCTTCATCAACCTATTCAATTTAACTTGAAGGTTGACATAGTTTCTGCCTCAACCACTATCTCTGGAAGTGAATTCCACAGTCTCACAACTCTCTGTGTGAAGATATTTCTCCTGCCCTCTGTTCTAAATCATTACATTTAATCTTGTATCTGTGGCATTAATGTGGTGCTTCAACATAGAAAATGTCCCAAGATGCTTTACAGAGGCTGGATTTGAATTCAGGTCCCAGTGGTGGAATAAAAAGAGAAAACGTGCAGAAGGTCAGCCAGCACCTGTGCAGTGAGGGTTGTTTTTCAGTGTGCCGTGAGGCGGGCTTTTAGGCGTGCGGGGGGCAAAAACCCCGTAAGTTTCAAAGCAGGTGGGCACCCGCCCCGCACTGGGACCCGCCGACCCAAGGCGGGAAGGGATTAGTGCCAATTAACTGCCTGTTAACAGGTAGTTAACAGGCAGTTTTTAGCTTAATCCCTATTTTGAGGGGTGTCGTGTGGGATTCCCAACGGCTCCAAACCACGGCAGGTTAGAGCAGGCGGGCCGTCGGGTTGAAGGACTTGGAGGGGTCGAGATGTCGGTGTTCAGGTGAGTGATGGGTGCATGAGTGCAAAGGTAAGTGTGTTTGGTGTGTCTAAAGTGTGTAATGAGTTTAAATTACCTGTACTTACCTTTACAGCCTTTCTTCCTCTAGGCGTCGGGAGTCCATCATTCAGCTGGCACAGAAAGCAGAATGGCCGCGAGCTGTCAAAAGTGACAGCCTGCAGCTTTCAGTGCTGGCGTGATTTCTAACTGAGTCTGCGTAGAAGGACTCAGGTTAGAAATAAGACTGTCAGTGTTTGACAGCTTCAAACAGCTGTGAAACACTGATATTTCATCTGCCAACACGTCTTGACAGATGAAATTTCAGTCTGTGACGTCACCTGTTGCCGGGTGGCCCTTAATTGGGCGGGCTCAACAAGGTCAATCAAGGGAAAATCGCGTGGATTGGCCGCATCTCGATGGAGGCGCGACTAAAACCCGAAAGTTGTAGCCCTGCCTTCTTCCCGACTGCTGAATGAAAATCCAGCCCGAACGTTTCAGGTCGATGACCTTTCATCAGAACATGTTCCCAGTGGTGGACTGGCACTGCATTGCCTCGCCCAGTCTGTTTGTCAATTATTTTATTACATTCTAAAGGCTTTATAAATCACTGATTAGACCCCAACTGGAGTATTGTGTCCAGTTTTGGGCACCATGCTTTAGGAAGGATCAAGGCCTTAGCGAGGGTGCAGAGGAGAGTTATGGTACCAGGGATGAAAGACTTCAGTTACACGGAGAGACTAGAGAGGCTGAGGTTGTTCTCGTTAGAGCAGAGAAAGTTGAGGGGAGATTTGATAGAGGTGTTCAAAATCAAGAAGGGTTTTATCATGTAGAGTAAGTAGGGAAATCATGAAGAGTAAATAGGGAAAAACTGTTTCTAGTGGCAGAAGGATCAGTAACCAGAGAACACAGAATTAAGGTGATTGGCAAAAGAACCAGAGGCGACATGAGGAAACATTTCTTATGCAGCGAGTTGTTATGTTCTTGAACGCACTGCCTGACCGGGTGGTGGAAGTAGATTCAATAGTAACTTTCAAAGGGAATTGGTTTAAATACTTGAAGTGGAAAAATTTGCAGGGATGTGGGGAAAGAGCAGGTGGAGTGGGACTAATTGGATAGCTCTTTCAAAGAGTTGGCAGGGCACGATAGGCCGAATGGACTACTTCTATGCTGTATCATTCTATGATTCTACGAAGAGGCCAGTTCTTGTTGGATGACTTCAAGAAAATTATTACAATGATGTAACTTACTTTTTTTTAAGATAGTTTAGATTCATCATCAACAACAACTATCAGATGTTGACAGCTCTCGTCAGTACTTCAATCTGACAGCCTGATGTTCATGATTTATAATAATTTAAAAAAGCACTCTGATTTAATGTTCAATTAGTAATATGATATTGAAATTGGTTTGCTTCTATGCTACCAACTCATACAAGCATAAAAGCAATTGGAAAGCGATGCAGTGCTTATCTCATCTAGATCCTGCACTGATGATGAAGTTAATTAGATCTTTATTGTAATTATAATTCTAAGTAGAGTCTTGTGGAGAAAGAAGCTATACAATGAGCCCTGCCTCTTGTCTAATAAGGCATGCTTTTGTGATCAAGGCTGCTAAAGACTGTTTGACTTTAACCAGAGCTGTCAACTGTGGACAAATCCTGGGTGTATAATTTTCATTCATAAACCTTAGGTGCACCAAACACATAAACATGGCTAAAAGCAGCAAGCTGTGTCCGTCACATGGGTCGCAAGGGATGGCTAAGTGTCACTAATTAATTTCCACGCTCCTCTTTCTTATCCCCCTGCTTCCCCTACAACAAGCTTTGCACTGTCATGTTGCTTATGTCACTGGTTGAGCGTTATTAGAATCAGTTTTTCACATGAACATCAAATGTGTACCAATGCTGCTTTACAGCCATAGGGGCAGTCCTCGATTAAAACTGTAAGCCATATAGTTTTAAGAGGTCTTTCACTATCATTATGGAAGCTGGGAAGACCTTGCCCTGCCCTAGTAGTGCTGGCCATTATTTACATTTTAAGTTTAAACTGTTAATGCTGCCTGAACAAACAGCAATGTGATGATGACTAGATCATTTGTTTTTTAGTGGTGTTGGCTGAGGGTTAAATATTGGCCAGGACACTGTGGAAAATTCCACAACTCTTCTTCAAAATAGTGCCGTGGGATCTTTTAAATCCACCAGAGAAGTCAGACGGGGCCTCGGTTTAATGTCTGATCCAAAAGGCGGCACCTCCAACAGTGCAACACTCCCTCAGTACTGCACCGGGAGTGCCAGCCTAGACTCTGTGCTCAAGTCCCTGGAGAGGGAATTGAAGCTACTGACTCAGAGGCGCGAGTGCTACCAACGGAGCCACGTCTGAACTCAAAGATGCCGGAGAGTGTAGGAGAACACGTGGGAGGGAGCGGCATGGAGGGGATTGGAGAACAAACTTACTCTAAAACCGATAGCCAAAAGTGGCCAAGATCTCGCTGAGTGAAAGATCATGGATGAAAAAAATAACAAGGAGACCCAGGAAAGACCGAGGAACGAGAGATAGAATAACAAAAACATGCTAGGCGACAGATGTCCATGTTAATTTTCTATTATTTGATATTAAAATTAGAATATTTTACACTTCTTTGTGCTTCCTTGAGGTAAACTGTTAATTCATTAAGACCAGATGCTAAAGGATATTCTCAGCTTCACCACATGCTACACTGCAGGGCGAAATATACTCAGAATAATGGTGCAGTAATTCCGGTCCCAACGCGTGAGTACGGACGGTGTACTCACGCGTGGGCCCGTTGGAAGTGCCGGATTTCAGCATGCACAGCGCATGCGCGGGAAACCGGCATTTCCTCTCCATCGAACTAAGGGGTTAAGAGGTCCAACGCGTGCGCGCAGACGTTTAGACAGGTTTGCGCGTGTGCAAGGGACTGAACTTTTTGGAAATGAAAAAAGGAGGCGTAAGCAGTGGATTCTTGAAGGTAAGTGGTCTAATATTTAAAATTATTACATTTTTTCCACAGCTTCATTGTTTTTAAGGACTTTACAGTAAAGTAAGTTTATTTTTAAACCCGAATTCGTGAAAAAAAAATGTTCTCAAAAATTTTATTAATTGTTTTAAATAGTTTTTTTAAAAGTTATTTATAGTTTATTTAATTATTGGGATGTTTTTGTAAATTTTATTTAAAGTTAAAGTAGTCTTTTGGGCGCCCGTACTTTTCATGAGTTTGACAGCCTTTACTATCAAACTCATGAATCAGTTTCCCCTCCCCTGATTGGCCGCAGAGTGCTCACCTGATCCCAGCCAACACATCGCACTAAGTACGCCGCTGGATCAGGTAAGCACATCGCGCCGACATCGGAACTGGGCCTGTGACAGGAAATGCAAGCAGGCCCGGGCTTCAGATGTCAGCGCGCAGGGTGAGTGCAGATCGGGGGCTTGCACGCGCGGCAAGCTCCTGATCCTAATTTCTGGCCCATTATGTATGCGGGAGCTGCAATAGTGTAATGATCAAATCATAAACTGGTAATTCTGCCTGAACATCTGGATAACATGAGATATTTTCTGTACTTCTTGGCCTGCTTCTTGCCAGCTGTCCACCTTCTGCCAGTGTGTCGAGAACCAGTGTCCCATTCCGGAGTGTTCTGGCCCACTATAACCCCCAAGGATTGACTCTGGGGACCTTCTGGAATGGACAGCTCAGCCACACACCGGGCGGTGGTGCATGTGTGGAGTGGGTTTCAGTTAGCAGCACATCGAGGGGCTGAGAGTATCGGGTTGTTTCCTCAATCGGGCGCTCCCAGCGAGGGGGTTAGTCGGGAAATTGCTAATTTAATGGGATGAAGAATCACGGACTTCCCAAACAGCGCTCCCTGTGAGCTCTGCTACTCACTGGGAGCATCTGATGGTGAACCAGTCCTTACATGTATTCTTGTCTTGGATTATGCTCTCTGATGCACTTGTCCTTATGTGATAGACGTTTAATGATTTCTTACTGACATAAGAAAACTACTAGGCACTTGGTCTGAGTATTAAACAAGGCTTTAATCAACTGTTTTTCAACATGGAGATCTAGTTGTGTCCTTCACTAGTTCCTGTTAAAGAATGTCCTGCACAAGCTGGGCCCATGCCCGAGTATTTATACTCTCCCTGGACAGCGCCACCAGCAGGCCGCCCAGTATTATTACATAAGTCATTTTCACATGAATGGCAAGATTCATGTCACTTACCACATTTTTTTGTTAAAAACCCTGCAACTAAACTGGTCCAATGGATGATTGGCTCCTGTCACCATGCTTTAATATGTAGTGATACTGTACCACATGATTTAACATGGCCTACCTCCACCCAGCATCCTCACTCTGTTCATTGCTCTATCTCCCACTCCAACTCCAGGAAAACCAATAAGTCCTGAGCTTCTCAGCCTTCCTAGTCTATGGGCTTTAAAACATAAGCTTGGTGTCACTTTACCAATAAATCCTGATTTACCTCATCATCTGCCCTTGGTGATGTCGTGCTATGTGAGTCTTACTTTGTCACCTCGGGTTCCCAACTTAAAAAAAAAAATCCAATCACATCAAGATTTGTCTAATTGACTAGTTACAGACTGGCACGGCTTCAGTGGGTAGCCGTGGTTCAGTGGGCCGCGCTCTCGCCTCTGAGTCAGTAGGCCGTGGGTTTACGTCCCACTCCAGAGACTTGAGCACATAATCCAGGCTGACACTCCAGTGTAGTACTGAGGGAGTGCTGCACTGTTGGAGGTGCTGTTAGAATAATCTAACTAATAAACAAAAGTGTTGAAAGAAAATGAAAACAAATCAAACAATTTTTCTCCCCGATTCCTCGCAGCAGAGATTAATGTTTAATTCTTGGAGATGCCACGGCTTCCCTGGCGTTCAATGCACCTGGAGTTTGGTACTGCTCCCGTAGCAACACCATTATAACAATGCAAATGAGAAAAATAGCTTTGCCAATATCCAGTGCCAGTGACCAGCTATTTCACTGTGCTTTACACAGGTATAAAACTGAAATCTCTGGATAATTGGTTATGAAAAATGTAAGTAAATTGGGTTTAAAAGCTAATCACCTGAAATGGGGACATGGAGGGACTGTGCTGGATGCTTTCTGAAACATTATGATAAAATTGATGTTATTTAATATAATACATTTACAGTCAGTTAGGTGGTACGCTGTGCTTTTTGCTTATATTAATTCTTGCATGTATTATACAGTAGCGTGTAGCACCTTCCTTAATCATTACTTAATTACACAGCAAGCAATGAAATACTTCTGAGTGACCCGCAGCCAGGCAGACTTCCTGTTGTAAGAGTTCCGTATCAGATAAACTAAATGTAAGTTTTAAACCCTATGATGCCTGTTTGCTTATGGGGAATAATAATCCAGCTGGATGCTTGCTTTTATTTTCCAATTATTCTTCAGGCAACAGAAAAGAAACCCACACAGGAAGCTTTTGTGCATGTCTGCTGGGTGAGTTGGTCTTGTTTGGTGCAGGGGTAAGGGCTTGGTACCTCGCACTGTGCACATTGTATTGAAGTCATTATCCTGTTTATTTCGAAACTCCTGTTGAAGTTGTTGAATTGTGCAGACCGGAAAGAAACAAATTCCTCTGGTGGGGGAACCCAGAACAAAAAAGAAAAGAAAGACTTGCATTTCTATAGCGCCTTTCACGACCTCAGGAAGTCCCAAAGCGCTTTACAGCCGATGAAGTACTTTTTGAAGTGTAGTTACTGTTGTAATGTAGGGAATGCCACAGCCAATTTGTGCACAGCAAGATCCCACAAACAGCAATGTGATAATGACCAGATAAATCTGTTTTAGGTGTTGGCTGAGGGAAAAAAAACCGCAGGAAGTTTTTTGTGTGCATTTCTGCTGGGCACATTGGCCAGGACACCAGGGATAACTCCCCTGTTCTTCTTCGAAATAGTGCCATGGGATCTTTTACGTCCACCTGAGGGGGCAGACGGGACCTCGGTTTAACATCTCATCTGAAAGACGGCACCTCCAACAGTGCAGCACTCCCACAGAACTACATTAGAGTGTCAATGTACATTTTTGTGCTCAAGTCTCTGGAGTGGGACTTATAGCGCCTTTGATGTAGCAAAACGTCCCAAGATGCTTCACAGGAGTGTTACCAAACAGAATTTGACACCGAGCCATATCGTAGTTATTAGGACAGGTGACCAAAAGCTTGGTCTAAGAGGATGGTTTAAAGAAGCATCTTAAAGGAGGACAGCGAGGTAGAGAGGTGGAGAGGTTTAGGGAGGGAATTCCAGAGCTTAGGGTGTAAGCAAGTGAAGGCATGACCGCCAATGGTGGAACGATGAAAATCGGGGATGCGCAAGAGGCTAGAATTGGAGGAGCACAGTAGTCAAGGAGGGTTGTAGGGCTGGAGGAGGTTACAGAGATAGGGACGGGTGAGGCCATGGAAGGATTTGAAAGCAAGGATGAGAATTTTAAAATTGAGGCGTTGCAAGACTGGGAGCCAATGTAGGCGAGCGAGCACAGGGGTGATGGGTGAACAGGACTTGGTGTGACAGGACAGGATACAGGCAGCAGAGTTTTGGATGAGCCCAAGTTTATGTAGGGTGGAAGATGGGAGGCTGGCCAGGAGAGCGTTGGAATAGTCAAGTCTAGAGGCATAGATGAGGATTTCATCCACAGATAAGCCGAAGCAGGGGCTAACAAGGGAAATTAGGGATAGCATAAGATCCAAGGAGAGGACATATAAATTGGCCAGAAAAAGCAATAATCCTGAGGATTGGGAGCAGTTTAGGATTCAACAAAGGAGGACAAAGGGATTACTTAAGAAAGGGAAAATAGATTATGAGAGTAAGCTTGCGGGGAACATAAAAACTGACTGTAAAAGCTTTTATAGATATGTGAAGAGAAAAAGATTGGTGAAGTCAAGCATAGGTCCCTTGCAGTCAGAATCAGGGGAATTTATAATGGGGAACAAAGAAATGGCAGACCAACTAAATACATATTTTGGTTCTGTCTTCACAAAGGAGGACACAAATAACCTCCCAGAGATGCCAGGGAACATAGGGTCTGATGAAAGGGTGGAACTGAAAGAAATCAGTATTTGTAGGGAAATGGTGTTAGGGAAATTGATGGGACTGAAGGCCAATAAATCCCCAGGGCCTGATGATCTACATCCTAGGGTACTTAAGGAAGTGGCCCTAGAAATAGTAGATGCATTGCTGATCATCTTCCAACATTTGATGGAATCTGGAACAGTACCCATGGATTTGAGGGTAGCTAATGTTACCCCACTATTCAAGAAAGGTGGTAGAGAGAAAACGGGGAATTACAGACCGGTAAGCCTGACATCGGTAGTGGGGAAAATCCTAGAGTCCATTATAAAAGATGTAATAGCAGAGCACTTGGAAAACAGTGACAGGATCGGACAAAATCAACATGGATTCACAAAAGGTAAATCATGCTTGACTAATCTACTGGAATTTTTTGAGGATGTAACTGGTAAAATAGATATGGGAGAACCAGTGGATGTGGTGCATCTGGACTTTCAGAAGGCCTTCGATAAGGTCCCGCATAAGAGATTAGCGTGTAAAGTTAAGGCACATGGGATTGGGGGCAAGGTATTGACTTGGATAGAGAACTGGTTGGCAGACAGAAAGCAAAGAGTTGGAATAAACGGGTCTTTTTCTGAATGGCAGGCAGTGACTAGTGGGGTACCGCAGGGATCGGTCCTTGGACCCCAGCTATTCACAATATATATAAATATCTGGACAAGGGAACTAGATGTAATATCTCCAAATTTGCAGACGGCACAAAGCTGGGTGGGCGTGTGTGCTGTGAGGAGGATGTCGAGAAACTCCAGGATGATTTGGACATGTTGGGTGATTGGGCAGAAACATGGCAGATGCAATATAACGTGGATAAATGTGAGGTTATCCACTTTGGTGGCAAAAACAGGAAGGCAGATTATTATCTGAATGGCAATAGATTGGGAGAAGGGGAAGTGCAACGAGACCTGGGTGTCCTTGTGCACCAGTCGCTGAAGGTAAGCATGCAGGTGCAGCAGGCGGTTAAAAAGGCAAATGGTATGTTGGCATTCGTAGCGAGAGGGTTTGAGTACAGGAATGAGGATGTCTTGCTGCAGTTGTACAGGGCCTTGGTGAGACCACATCTTGAGTATTGTGTGCAGTTTTGGTCACCTTATCTGAGGAAGGATGTTCTTGCCATGGAAGGAGTTCAGAGAAGATTCACCAGACTGATACCTGGGATGGCAGGAATGACGTATGAGGAGAGATTGGGTCAATTGGGCTTGTACTCGCTGGAATTTAGAAGAATGAGAGGTGATCTCATTGAAACTTATAAAATTCTGACAGGACTGGACAGACTAGATGCAGGAAGGATGTTCCCGATAGTTGGGGAGTCCAGAACCGGGGACACAGTCTAAAGATAAAGGGTAGGCCATTTAGGACAGAAATGAGGAGGAATTTCTTCACCCAGAGAGTGGTGAACCTGTGGCATTCTCTACCACAGAAGGCAGTTGAGGCCAATTCATTAAATATATTCAAGAAGGAGTTGGATATATTTCTTAAGGCTAAAGGGATCAAGGGGTATGGGGAGAAAGCAGGGACCGGGTACTGAATTTAGATGATCAGCCATGATCGCATTGAATGGCGGAGCAGGCTCGAGGGGCCGAATGGCCTACTCCTGCTCCTATCTTCTATGTTTCTATGTTTCTATGTTTCAGACGGGCGATGTTACAGAGGTGGAAGTAGCCGTTCTTGGTGATGGAGTGGATATGTGGTCAGAAGCTTAGCTCAGAGTAAAATAAGAGGGTCAAATACACAAGGCACCTTCTCACATCCTTTAGGATCAAAATTACATCCTGTGCTAGGCAGAGCAATTTAAAATCTTCCAATGCAAGTCAACGTGAGTTATATATTACATAGGATTACATAGGATATACGGCACAGAAACAGGCCATTTGGCCCAACCAGTCCATGCCGGCGTTTATGCTCCACACGAGCTTCCTCCCGTCTTTCCTCATCTAAACCTATCAGCATAACCCTCGATTCCTTTCTCCCTCATATGCTTGTCCAGCCTCCCCTTAAATGCATCTATACTATTCGCTTCAACCACTCCCTGTGGTAGCGAGTTCCACATTCTCCCCACTCTCTGGGTAAAGAAGTTTCTTCTGAATTCCCTATTGGATTTCTTAGTGACTATCTTACAGGAAACTCTTTTTTATCCGGCACCGATGGGACCGGCGTGGTGCCGGTTTATCAAAAAGTCCGGATTACAGAGAGGTATAGTTAAAATGTACGAGGCCCATACACAGCAACAAAGCCAAGCTTCCCTGTTGCTTAGCAACAGCTACAAGAAGCCCTACCACAATCCACGCGTCCCTGTTGCTTAGCAACAAGTGCAGGAACACCCGATTACACAGCCAAGAATCAAGAAACGGCCACTAATATAAAGAAAAACTTAACTGAACCTACTCCTGAATTTTGCCGGTTAACCGAGATTTCCGGTTGTTTGGGTGCCGGTAAATCAAGAGTTTCCTGTATATTGATGGCCTCTAGTTATGCTATATGTTAAGTCTGTGTGTTCTAGTTGTAATTACTAACACAGACTACAAGATTAAAGTTCAACAGGTCTTTACTGGTTGGAGGTCAGGACTATACTAAATACAATATTACTACACAGTGCTTATATACCGGTGGTCACCACCGGTATTACGTATACAGCAGCCA
Source organism: Somniosus microcephalus (assembly GCF_052327205.1). NCBI lineage: Eukaryota > Metazoa > Chordata > Chondrichthyes > Squaliformes > Somniosidae > Somniosus > Somniosus microcephalus. The sequence goes on along the minus strand of NC_141006.1, from coordinate 60,997,157 downwards.
GAGAAAGTAGTACATCTCTTAAGGTGGAACAGGCTTAAGTTCTCTTAAGGTGGAACAGGTTACATACACCACAATCCTCCCTTTTTAGCTTAACAGTCATATCCCCATTTAACATAACATAATAACATATATAACTTCAGGTATAAACAGCTCAAAGGTCCAGTCTCTCAGGAGGCCTTCTGATTCAGTTTGGATAACGCCTTTCAGTGGTCTCTGATTCCTGGTGCTGAGGTGACTCCTCTAGTTGGTCTCCCATGCATTAGGTGTTATCATCATCAGGTACATTCCCTGCCGAGGTAGATGCTTCAGGTTCATTAACGTCTTCCACAGTTGTCTCTGTCGCAACCATGGGTTCGACCCTTGCTCTCGATTCTACCAGTTGATCCGCATGATGCCTTATCACATTGTTACCAATATCTACTGTGTACATCAGAGGTCCTTGTCTGGCCCGAATTGTTCCGGACTGCCATTTTTCGTTTCCATAGCCCCTTGCCAACACTGGTTGTCCTACGTCGAAACTTCGAGTGGTCTTGTTATTAATATGCCGGAACTGTTTGTTTTCCACTTCCCTCCGCACATTTGGTTTTAACAAGTCCAACCTGGACCGCAACCTCCTGTTATAAAACATCATGGCAGGACTTTGGTTAGTCACTGCATGAGCGGCGTTTCGATATGCCATTAGGAAATTGTCCACCTTGTGCTGTAGCGGAATCTGATCATCGTTCATGGCCTTTATTGCCTTTTTGAATGTTTGGACAAATCTCTCGGCCAACCCGTTTGTCGCCGGATGATATGGGGCAGAGGTATAATGTTTCACCTCATTCTTCTTTAAGAATTTTTGGAATTCTTCCGACACGAACTGTGGTCCGTTGTCCGAACAGATCTGTTCTGGCAATCTGTTCCTTGCGAATATTGTTCTTAACACCGCAATTGTCTTTTCTGAAGTAGTGGTATTCATCTTGATCACTTCTGGCCATTTGGAATGTGCGTCCACCGCAATTAGGAACATGGAGTCCATGAATGGACCAGCAAAGTCAATATGTACGCGTTGCCATGGGGCTGAAGGCCATTCCCATGGGTGTAGTGGTGCGATCGGAGGTGCATTTTGCACTTTTTGGCACCCAGCGCAGCTTTTCGTCAACTCCTCTATCTGTTGGTCAATACCCGGCCACCATACATAAGCCCTAGCAAGACTTATCATCTTAACTCCCCCCAGATGACCTTCATGCAGTTCTTTTAGAACTCTTTCCCTTAACTTGGGAGGAATGATCACTCTTGTCCCGTACATCAAAGTACCATGGCAGACGGACAGCTGGTCTCGCCTTGCCGAGAATGCCGGTAACAGAGGATCACCACGTGTTGGCCATCCTTTCACTGTCACCTCGTAGACTCTGGACAGTGTCGGGTCGTTCCTGGTTTCTCTTTCAATACTTGCATTGGTGACTGGTAAACACTCGATGATGGTCGAATGAAATAACTCAACAGGGTCAACTTTTGTCGTTTCTTCTTCTTCAGGTAGTGGCAGGCGCGACAGCCCATCAGCATTGCCATGCTGCTTCGTACCTTTGAATTCTATTTGATATTGATGTGCCCCTAGGAAAAGGGACCATCTCTGGAGACGCTGTGCTGTCATCGCTGAAAAACCCTTCTTAGGGTTAAAAATGGATACCAACGGCTGATGGTCTGTCAGAAGTGTGAATTTTTGGCCCTGCAGGTAATGATTAAACTTCTTCACTCCCCATACAAGGCTGAGAGCCTCCCTATCGATCTGCGCATAGTTGCGCTCAGCGGAGGTCAATGATCTGGATGCAAACGCGACTGGCCTTTCCGTGCCATTTGGCAACTTGTGTGAGAGTACTGCCCCAATACCATATGGAGAAGCATCACAAGCCAACCGAATAGGCAGTGTCGGGTTGAAGTGAGCCAACACTTCCTCTGAGGTGATCAATTCTTTGCTTTTGCGAAATGCCTTCTTACAGTTTTCGCTCCATTCCCATGGTACCCCCTTCTGTAAAAGAGCGTTTAGCGGGTGCAGTACCGTGGATAGATTTGGTAGAAATTTATGGTAATAGTTAATCAATCCTAGAAACGACCTCAACTGAGAGACATTATCCGGAGCGGGAGCCTTTACAACTGCCTCTATCTTGTCAGGAGACTTATGAAGCCCCTCCCAGTCAATGACATGACCACAGTACGAGATCCGCTTCTGGAAGAACTCACATTTCTGCCGATTAACTCTAAGTCCATACTCTTTCAGTCTGTTGAGCACCAGTTCCAAGTTTGCGAGGTGTTCTTCATCACCATCACCTGTAATCAGAATATCGTCCAGGTAACATTGTGTGCCTGGAATTCCCTGTAATACCTGCTCCATGGCCCTCTGCCAAATTGCTGGAGCCGATGCCACTCCAAAAACCAGCCTATTTTACCGGTACAAACCTCGATGCGTGTTGATCGTGAGGTATTGGCGTGACTCTTCTTCAACCTCCATCTGCAAGTACGCCTGCGCCAGGTCTATCTTGGTGAAGTGTTTCCCACCAGACAACGAAGCAAAAATATCCTCAATCCGCGGAAGCGGATACTGCACCGTGTGAAGCACTGGATTAACGGTGATTTTGAAATCTCCACAGATGCGAACCTTCCCTGGTTCTCCTGGCTTGTTGCTCGAAGGACGTTTCATAACGGGAACAATGGGTGTAGCCCACTCACTCCAATCTACCTTAGACAGTACACCTGAACGTTCTAGCGCTTCCAGTTCCGCTTCTACAGTAGGTCGTATTGCATAGGGTACCGGTCTGGCTTTAAAAATTTTGGGTGTGCATGTTCATCAATCTTGATGTTTGCCGTAATTCCTCTCAGTGTTCCCAGTCCCTGCTGGAACACCTCTTTAGCATCATCCAATATTTTGGACAATCGTGTAGGTTTGACATCTGTTTCCCCGGAATCTGCCGTTAGTGCCTTCAAGGAGTGCCAGTCCATATTCATTTTCCTAATCCACTCCCGTCCCAGTAGTGGTGGACCTCCTTCAGGTAGCACATATAAGTCCATTACTTGGCTTATTCGCCCTTGTGGACCACTTTTACCTCTATCTTTCCGATGGGGTACACTCTTTGCCCCGTGTATGTTTTCAATATAATCTCCGTATCCCGTAGGGGAATATGTTGGAATAACCTTTTGTAATCTTTCTTATTCATGACCGTCAATGCCGATCCAGTGTCCAATTCCATCTTTACTTGGACTCCTGCTATCTGAAGGGTGACCCAAATTGTCTGGAGATCTGCATCCTTACCAACGTTGTGTACTCTTAAGCTACCCAGTTCATTACTGCTAGCGTCTGAATCTGACTTCTGTTCGGTCGAACTGTTCTTTGTCACCTTGTGTACCTTTATGTATTTTCCTTGCGGTGACTTTTTGTTGCTGGTCTTCTTTCCTGACCGGCATACTTTAGCTATGTGGCCAAGCCTGCCACACGTTCTGCATTCTTGGTTTTTAAACCAACACTGGTTCTGATCGTGCATTGTCTTTCCACAACGATAACATTTTACAGTACTCAAACCCAATTTATTTGTACTGAGTTCCGGTGACCGTAGCTGCATTACTGCCGTGCCTCTCGCTGCGGCTTCATGTGCTGCTGCCATAGTGACCGCTTTCTCAAGCGTCAGCTCAGTCTCCTCGAGCAGTCGCTTTTGTGTATCTTCTTTTAGTAAACCACACACAAATTTATCTCGTAGCGCCTCTGTCAGTCTCGTTCCAAACTGACAGTACTTTGCTAGCTTACGCAATTCCATTAAATATTCAGCATTGCTTTCATCCTTCAGCTGCCTTCTGCTGTAAAATTTAAATCGTTCCGCTAGCATCAGCGGCGTGGGGTTTAGATGATTTTTCAGGACAGTAACAATCTCCTCGAACGTCTTATCCGCCGGTTCATCTGGTGATAAAAGGTGTTTCAATTGCCCGTATGTCTTCGCACCCATTAAGTTTAATAATGTTAGTGCTTTCTCTTCATCTGGGATTTTATTTGCTTTACAATAATTTTGTATGCGTTCTACATACATGGCCCAATCTTCGATGTCGCTATCAAAGGTATTAATGTTCCCATGTTTAGGCATCGTTGTAATTTAATTTATTTTAATTTTTATCCAAGATGGCAGCTTCCCACTCTTGTCTTCGTCCTCCGCCTACAAAATGGCGGTTTCCCCGTGCTTGGCGGTCTTCACCCGTCCCCCGACGCTGTCTCCGCTTCACCGCGGCTCTCGCGCCTTCAGTTGCCCCAGACGCTGCGCCTTTTTAGCCCGAATGCGGCCCGGCCCTTATCACCAGCTGCGATCGATGTCCCCGTGCTGCGCCTTTCGGCCCGAATGCGGCCCGGCCCTTATCTCCGGTCGCGATCGATCTCACCGCCCTTATTCCTCCGTCTTCCCTCCCCGTCTGTACAGCCAACGCGGCCGACTTTCTGGTCACGTCGCTGCCCGGCTTACCCACCACCGAGGTAGAAAGAAGATAGCTGACAGCCGCTGACGGAGGCTTCGAGTTCAGGATGTCTTCTGCACTCTGGTTTCTCGATGTCTGCCGCGTGACGTGTCTTCCAGCAGGGTGATGAGGGTGGAAGCCTCTCTTCGACGTCCGTTCTGTGGACGAAGCCGCCGTGGATATAAACTGCCGCAGGGTAAGAATCGGACTCGTCGCCACTGTTAAGTCTGTGTGTTCTAGTTGTAATTACTAACACAGACTACAAGATTAAAGTTCAACAGGTCTTTACTGGTTGGAGGTCAGGACTATACTAAAATACAATATTACTACACAGTGCTTATATACCGGTGGTCACCACCGGTATTACGTATACAGCAGCCAGAGAAAGTAGTACATCTCTTAAGGTGGAACAGGCTTAAGTTCTCTTAAGGTGGAACAGGTTACATACACCACACTATATATATAAAATATTCAGAAATTTGTAGATGCTGAATTTTGAAGATGAGTACAAATGAGAGAGTTACTATCTATAGTGAGTCTTCCTGCTATCTTTATGTCTGAATGTATTAAACTAAATTTTATGATATTGTCACTGATTAATAACTGGTAGATTCGAGTCCCTTAGGGTGATGTGCAGTGCGGAAGAGCAAGCAGCACAGATGTTGCCTCTCACATACCCTCCCACACAAGACAGGGACAAATTGTTACAATCATTGGAATTTATTGCAGGCTACATCAGTACAAGCAAATTAATAGACCAGCACTTTAACAAACAACAGCAGTTTGCATTTATATCGGGCCTTTGATGTAGGAAAATATCCTCAAGCACTTCACAGAGGCAAAGACAGAGACCAAGGGGGTGATTTTGCCAGCCCCGGGGAGGCGGGTATGGAGGTGGGACTGCCGGGAAAATGGCAGAATTTGGGGGCGGGTGCCCAACCTGCCCCTAACCCGCCTCCGTGCCATCTTCCCAGGAGGCGGGTAGCCGTCCCGCGCCGGGTCCCGTTTCCTTGGAGGCGGGAAGGGATTAAAGCCTATTAACTGCCTGTTAACAGGTAGTTAACAGGCAGAAAATAGGATTAACCCCTTTTTGCCCTCACAAGTGCGGGCTTCCCGAAGGCTCCAAAGCCCGCCAGCTCAGCTCAGCGAGTACTGGGTCTGCGGGGGTCGGGGGGTGCAAAAGTGTGGTGTGAAGGTGAGTGATGGGTGCAAGAGTGGAGAGGTGAGTATCTGAGGTAAGTGCAAAGTGTTATTAAAAGTGTACTTACCTTTGTTTCTTCCTGCAGGCTTCAGTCGGTGTATGCGGAGAGTCTCGGACCTCCGCGTTGGGAATGAGAGGCGGCCATTGCATTCTCAGATGCAACAACTATCTCATTTCTGTAAAAGAAAGAAGTTTGATGGGGTCTTGTATGCAAGACTTCATCAAACTGCAGAGAATGTCACTGTTTGACAGCTTCACAGAGCTGTCAAACGATGACAATTCATCTGTCATAAAATTTCAGCTTACCTTCTGCATTTGACAGCTCGCCCACGGGGTCCGCGGGAGTTCAGTGGCCATTGAATCAGCTGTTGACAGCTTCAAATGTACAGTAAAAGCTCCCACCTTACAGAGATATCTTCCTTCAGCCACAAGCTCTTCCTCACTGCATTTCCACAACAGATTCACCATGCTGCAAGTCTTTACACAAGTTTTCATCCACTCTGACCTCATTACCTCCTTCACCATTGACAGATCGCTTCTGTCACCTTCACTTCATCTGCCATCTATTCCATCAGCATCAGTGCCCTTTATACTCTCTCACTTTGGTCCTCAGAATCCCACCACGACCAGCCCCAACACCAGCAGCACCAGGCACACTAGCAGCATCAACAACAACACCACCAACCTTCTCCGCAAGCACCTGATGCTGCACAGGACCGAGGGCATCAGCACCCGACCACATTGCTGCCCAGGAGGCCAGGGATGGCCTCACCATGGCCAGATTTACTTCACTTGACGCTGTACACCCTGGCTGCCACATGATGCGCTAGGTTGGCACCACCCCACACCAACACCGCAAAGCGTCCCTACAATGCCCAAGCCATTCCTTTCACACTCATCACCATTGCGGGGGTACCATTATGTCTCACCATTCACTGCATCTCACTAAGCCACTTCCAAAGGTGCACACAAATCTGTCCAGAACACAAAGGGGTCGATTTTCCTGGAGCCATCAGGCGGGGTTTCAGGCGTGGGGGGGTGGGGGAAATCGCAAAAATAGGGGGTCGCGACCCCCCCCGCCTGATACCCCGCCCCGTCCGACTTTCACCCCGGCGTTTCAATGCGACCCGAATCAGTCCCGCCAGCAGCAGGCGGGACTGGTCGTCGGGAGCCTAATCACCAATAATTGGCATCTATAATGCCATTTTAAGGGGCCCTTGCAATTTTCAGCCTTTCCCCATGTAAAACACGCCTGGTGGGAACACCGCTGATGAAACCTGGTGTGAACAATGTCGGCTTGCTTACTTTCAGCTGCAGGTCAATCAGGAAAGAAGAGATTTAATCAGACAGCATTTGTAGGTTGCAGGACCTTGTTGTTTCAGGCTTGGGGCAACTTGTTCAAGGCTTAGGCACAGCTGTGGAAGGTTGGAGCCTCACACACTTCTCCAGTGTGAGCTCCTGGGAAGCACCTCTCGGCACCCTCACTCAGCGCTTCCTCAACGGAGGCATCTACCAGAAGTATGGGAGGCCTTTTTTCCCTTCCCTTCATGCCATTAGAGGATCTCCAGCAGCAGAGGCGTCAGCAGCAGAACCAGGAACAGCAGCATCAGCAGCAGGAGCGCCAGGCTGCTGCTCACTCACCTGAAGCTGCACAGGCCAGAAGGGGCCAGCGCTTGGAAGTGGCTTGAGAGCACCTTGCTGCGCATCAGGGGGCCATGGGGACCCGTATCTGCACTGGCAGTCCTACTCAGAAGGCCTTCCATGAAGGTCTGGTTTCTCTGTTCAATAGATGCCCATCGCTCCTCAAGAGATGTCATTCTATTATGAGCACAAACCATGTTTTACATACCCTGGCGACTTATCTCCTCCATGGAGGGTGCCAACCTTTCCATGGTGATGCGTTCATGCGCCAATGACTACGCAAAGGCTCAGCTCATCCTCGCTATGGACTCCTGCATTCGCTCCACACTCGCAGCGACCCAGGAGACAAAACCTGCCAGAGACTCCTGCATCTGTGCATGGAGATCCATCACCTCTTCTTTTGCAGATGGACCCAGAGGCAGAGGGTCGACATGCAGCTGAGCTGAGCTGGCAGAGTCCTGCGCCCTCCGACGAGGACACTCCACTGCTGTTCCCTGTCTCCACAATCTGCTGATGCGCACTTGTGAGCTGTGAAATATCAGGTGACAACACTACTCTATGTCCCGAAGGTCCCCCCGAGGTGTGAGTGTCTGCGCTGGTGCTGGGTGCGCTTACTTCTGCTGACACTGTGCCCTCAGAGGTTGGAGCTTCCTCTGAGGAGTCTGGCTGCACAGCCTCTTCCTCCTCCACAGTGGGGACGGGGGCTCTGGATGGTACTGTGGGGGAGTAAAGGAAGGAGTTAGAGATGTAATGCCAAGGTTCTTCTGGTGACTCCCAGCGAGTTGACATCTGCTGACACCTGCATCCATGCAGCCTTGGTCTCAGTGGGAGGCCTCTTCCTCCCTGACCTAGGGAAGAGGACCTCCCTGTGGTCCCTAACCCCATCCAATGATGCCTGGAGTGAAGCCTCGTCAAATTTGGAGGCAGCTCGGGGTCTGGCACTGGCCACAGCTGCTGCAGGCTCCTCTGCCATCCTGTATGGATTGTTTGGAAGCCTTCAGAGGATGCAGTGCTTGCTGTGGACCTTGAAAGCACCACGAATGATGACATCATACTGTGGGGCTTTCTGACTGGAAATAGTCAATTAGCAAGGGTTCCCACACGCTTGAAATGAATTGGCCAATTGAGGGACAATTGCATCGATGTGGCAGACCCATTTAGATTCGTGTGGGAACCCCGACATTCGGGGAACCCAACAATTCCCCGCACCTGCGGGAAAATCGACCCCAAAGTGTTGAAAATAAAGCTTTCAATGTTTGACACCCCATTAACAGAAACTTTATGTTATGTATTGTGTGTTCTCCTCCCACCTGTGGTGGCGCTGTCACAGGAGATAAATGGTTGGGTGTTCTCGGTTAAGTTTAGCTCTCTTTGTTCAGAACTTTCCAGAACTTCCTTTCCTTCCAATAAAGCACTTCATGTTTGAATCTCTGAGTTCTGAGTCCTAAATTGTGTCTGGGTAGAAAGGTACCAACACAACAAGTGGCAACGAGGAGCGGATGAATCTGTGTACGTTACGGGTGCAGTGAGTAAACAGAAATTTTAATTTGAAACGTGAGATGGCTACTATATTAGGAAACATCGGTGATTTTGATGAAAATATGGAGCAATGGAGCGCTTATACGGAACGTTTTGACTATTTTGTATTGGCGAATGCGGTGGCAAATGAAAAGGTCGTGCCTACCTTTTTGAGTGTAATCGGGCTGAAGACATTCAATTTACTTCGCAGCCTCGTGCAGCCAGATAAGCCAGGAACTAAAACATATAAGCAACTAGTGGAAATTCTTGGAGCACATTTTTCACCAAAACCTCTGGTTATTGCTGAGAGATTTCGATTTCACAAACGGAATCAAGAGGAGGAGGAATCAGTGACGATGTTTATTGCTGCTTTAAAAAGGTTATCAGAACACTGCGAGTTCAAGGAGATGCTGAAGGACACCATTAGAGACAGACTGGTGTGTGGTCTGCAAAATCCAGCCACACAGAAGTGCCTTCTTACTGAGGACAACCTTACTCTTGAAAAGGCCATTGAAGTTAGTGTCTCCATGGAGATGGCGGAAAAGGAGGCTCACCAGTTGAGTTCAACAGGGAGAGTTCACAAGGCGTCGTCTGAGCCTAAAGGTGCGCGGAACGGCACATGTTACCGTTGTGGGAAAACGGGCCATCACGCTAATGACTGCTGGTGTACGGAGCTGGAATGCTGAAATTGTGGCAAAAAGGGTCACATTGAACGCGCCTGTAGAGGTAAAAAAAGAACAGACAGAGCTGGGAAGCATGGAAGCAAAATGTCTGTATTTGGACAAGAGAGGAAAAAGAGTGTTCATTCAGTGCAGTATGATGGAACAAGCAAAACAGAGGGGAGCGACACCTCTGAGGAGGAAGAGGTGCACATACTGACGGTTGCAGGTGATTCAAATGGCTACTGGGTGTCACCACTGGTGGAGGGACAATCAGTGCGGATGGAGGTGGACACAGGCGTGGCTGTGTCCCTTGTTTCAGACACTGTCTACAACAAAATGCTAAAGCATCTTGCCCTTCAGCCAACAAACATTGTGCTAAAGACGTATACCGGTGAACCTGTGGCCATGAGAGGCGTCATTGAGGTGACAGTTAAATTGAACGGACAGACTGCAAAACTGCCACTATATGTGGTAAAGGGAAATTACCCATCGCTACTGGGATGTGCGTGGCGAGAGAAAATCACGCTGGACTGGCCTGCAGTCCGCATGATGTCAAAAGGGGAGTCAGGTCTGACTGCAGTGTTAAACAAACATGCAGAACTCTTCAATGGGGAACTTGGGTGCATGAAAAAGATCAGCGTGAGACTGGACATTAAACCTGACAGCAAGCCGAAGTTTCACAAAGCCCGACCTGTACCCTATGCAATTAGGCCAAAAGTTGAGACTAACTTGGAGGCCTTAGTCGAGAATGGAGTCCTGGAGCCTGTGAGCGTGAGCAAATGGGCCACACCCATTGTTCCTGTCCTGAAAAAGGATGGATCTGTTTGAATCTGCGGGGATTTTAAAGTGACTATTAACCCGGTGCTGTCTGCAGAACAGTACCCTCTTCCCCTCATTGAGGATCTTTTTACGGGCCTGGCCGGAGGGCAAAAGTTCAGCAAAATAGACTTATGCCAGGCTTATCTACAAATGCATGTCGATGACAAATCAAAGGAGTTGCTGACAATTGTGACACACAAGGGGCTATACAGGTACTGCCGCCTTCCGTTTGGAATTATGTCGGCCCCTGCTCTATTCCAAAGGGCAATGGATCAGATATTAAGTGGACTGCCAGGAGTCCAGTGCTACCTGGACGACATCCTTGTCACTGGGACAAATGAGGAGGATCATCTTCTGAACTTGGATGCGACACTACAACGACTGAAAGAGTATGGACTCAGAGTTCGTAAAGACAAATGTGAATTCTTTCAGTCTTCAGTTGAGTACCTGGGGCATGTGATTGACGCTACTGGCCATCAAAGGTCAAGGCGATCGTGGAGGCCCCAGCACCCCAGAATGTGAGCCAGTTACGTTCATTTCTGGGGCTACTTAACTACTATGGGAAGTTTATTCCAGACTTAGCAACATTGCTGAAGCCGTTACATCAGTTGCTATGTCAAGGCAAAACATGGAAATGGACTGAACTGTGCAACGATGCTTTCGCCCAAGCAAAGAAAGCATTGCTGAAATCGGAGGTCCTGACACACTTCGACCCAAAGCTACCCGTGCAGCTAGCATGTGATGCATCACCATATGGTGTGGGAGCAGTCATATCCCACATCATGCCTTCGGGTGAAGAGAAACCTATCGCCTTCGCATCACGCACCTTGAACAAGGCCGAGAGTAACTATGCGCAGATCGAGCGCGAGGCCTTGGGAATCGTTTTTGGAATTAGAAAATTTCATCAGTACCTGTTTGGGAGAAGGTTAACACTCCTGACGGACCACCGTCCATTGACTTCAATCTTCGGGCCCTACGCCGGAATTCCGTCTCTCGCTGCAAGCAGGATGCAAAGGTGGGCTTTGCTGTTGTCAGGACACACATACGACATCAAATATCGCAAATCAGACTTGCACGGCAACGCAGACGGTCTCTCGAGGCTACCCTTGCCTGTTACTCCCCCAGAGCCTCGTCAGATAGACATCTTCTACTTTAGACAAGTGGAGGGAGCACCTGTCACTGCAGTTCAGGTGCGAAGGTACACCCGCAACGATCCAGTCCTGTCTGAGGTAATGGACGATGTCATTCGAGGGAGAGCTATAGGAGATTCTCCTAGTTTGAAACCTTATGTTTCAAAAAGAAATGAGCTCTCCGTCCAGGCAGGTTGTCTTCTTTGGGGACGCCGTGTCATCATTCCGCCACCTCTGAGGGAACCTATACTGCAACAACTTCATACAGGCCACAGTGGGATGGTTCGGATGAAGGAAATGGCAAGAAGCTACTTCTGGTGGCCAGGTCTCGATGGGAATATTGAGGAGAAAACCAAAACATGTTCCCCATGTCAAAGGGTCCGGAATGTTCCACAGCTGGCAATCCTACACCCCTGGGATTGGCCTGCAGAAGTGTGGCAGCGAGTACATGTGGACTTCGCCGGTCCTTTCGAAGAGAAGATGTTTATGCTGGTTGTAGATGCTCGTAGCAAGTTGTCGGAGGTCGCTGTGATGAGGTCTACCACGGCAGAGAAAACAATTGAGAAACTTGGTGAGATGTTCAGCCGTTATGGCTCACCGGAACAACTCGTAAGTGACAACGGTCCACAATTTGTATCACAGGAGTTTGCAACCTTCCTGCATGTGAATGGTGTCCAACACATCAGGTCTGCGCCCTATCATCCCTCTACTAACGGCCAGGCAGAAAGGTTCGTGCAAACTTTGAAGCACGCCTTGAAGGCATCGCAAGGTCAGGGCTCAATCCACCAACGTCTGAACAGCTTCCTGTTGTCCTACAGGAACGAGCCGCATGCCACAACCAAAACTTCCCCAGCTTCGCTCATGATGAAGAGGCAGTTGCGGACAAGTTTTGACTTACTCAAACCTCCAAGGGCAGAGCAGGTTGTCCATCGTCAACAACAAGCTCAAGTTGAAAAGAGAGAGAAAAGAGCCAAGGAGTGACGGTTTCATCCGGGAGAGCACGTCCTAGCTCGAAACTACAACACTGGACCGAAATGGGTTCCTGCTACGGTGATCGCGCAGACGGGCCCTGTGTCTTACACGGTTGAGACTGCTGAGGACGTCGTCTGGAGAAGACACACAGATCAACTGTTGCTAGGAGCAGAGACAGCCACAGAGGCTCCAATGGCTGGTTGGCCTGAACTGTTTCCGGATGATACCGCAAACCAGCATCCCTTGCCACAATGCTCTTCTCCAACACAGGAAGTCAAAGAGACTGTTCCACCTGTGCAAACTCCTGACTTTCAACTGACACAGGCACCTTCTCCATCCAGGCCTGTGTCAATGCCTACTGCTGTGGAAGCCAGCGATGACCGCCGGTATCCTGTCAGGGAGCGGCGGCCTCCAAGACGCTTGGATCTGTAGGCTTAGTGACTCACCCACAAGACTGGGGCAGAATAAACCCCAGGGTAAAGTCAGGGTTTGAGGCAGTCTACCTCTACCCTAGGTTCGTTGAGTGCATTGAAAGTAACTTACCTGTTGAGGAATAATGTGGACCTTCCATTTAAGAGGGGAGGAAATGTTATGTATTGTGTGTTCTCCTCCCACCTGTGGTGGCGCTGTCACAGGAGATAAATGGTTGGGTGTTCTCGGTTAAGTTTAGCTCTCTTTGTTCAGAACTTTCCAGAACTTCCTTTCCTTCCAATAAAGCACTTCATGTTTGAATCTCTGAGTTCTGAGTCCTAAATTGTGTCTAGGTAGAAAGGTACCGACACAACACTTTACATGAACATTGGCTAAAACACCCAAGTGGCTACCCTTGTGTATTGTTAGTTGGTATGATTGGACTAGGATGAGGGTGAGTGTGAGGGGTGGCTAGTGAGATGGAGATATGATAATGTAGATAGAGAGGGATGGGTGGAGGTGAAAGGTAAGTTGGTGTGAGTAATGTTGTGCAGGAGTAGGGTAGGGAAGGCAGAGTGATGGGGATGTGATGAGAGACACAACAGGATAAGATTGAGTGTGGCTTTGTACTAATGTTTCGTGATCTACTGAGATCATTGAAACATTTGCAGCACTGCACCCAGGTCCTCCTGACCACATCCCTGCTTGTGCCCTCCTCTGCAATGTATAACCAGGCTGTGTTGATCTCCTGGGGAGTCTCTTCCGCCCATGGGAAGGGAAGAGGACCTCCCTGCATGCTGTGATCGGAGAACCTGGGTGCAGCCCTGCACCTCTGTGCAGTGCTTGTCGGTGTTTGCAGCACCTCAATGCTGTAGAACACTGACAGCACAAATGTCAAACTAAATTTTGACATGGCCCCTTTAAGGAAACTGGCTGATGATGCGTCATCAAATGACGTCACCAGACCCACTTCCTCTAATTGGGCCAGGAAACGCACTGGGCGGGCTTAACAAGCCCCATCAAGGGAAATTCATTTTCAAGACCCGCCACCGACGTCGCCCGCCATGGACCCGCTGAGGTGAGCAAAATCTCGACCTACGAGTTTACAACTGCCAGGCACAAAGGCACATATTTCTATTTGTTTCCAAAACTAGGGGACATACTAATAAATCCAGGAATTCAGGAGAAACTTCTTTACCCAGAGAGTTGTTAGAATGTGGGACTATATGGAATAGATGAGGCGAATAGCATAGATGCATCTTAGGGGAAGCTAGATAAATACATGGGGGAGAAAGGAATAGAAGGATATAGAACCATAGAATGATACAGCACAGAAGGAGGCCATTCAGTCCATTGTGCCTGTGCCAGCTCTTTGGTAGAGCTATCCAATTAATCCCAGTACCCTGCGCTTTCCCATAGGATGAGATGAAGCAGGGTGGGGAGGAGGCTTGTGTGAAGCATCAACACTGGGACAGACCTATTGGGCCATTTCTCAGCTGTAAATTCTATGTAAAAGAGTCTATTAAATTGTTCTGCCAAGGCTTTTTTCACACTCAGATAAAGCTCCTGTAGCACTAACAATTGGTAGGAGAAAGAATAGTGCTCTCTGTACACAGGCTGAAGGACACATGCACAGAGTACTGTGTCACTCACGCTGAGGTCAATCAGCAGTGTGACAAGAACCTACCAACCCAGCCAAAGCGAGCTATAGCACATGTGCAGGGTTAATCTCCCAGGATATGAAATCACCATGAATTTATCCGGCATTAGGAGTAAATGCAATACCTTAACGGAATACATATTGTGTAAGCAGCTCTCTAGTCCCACATCACCAAGCATAATAAAGTCTCATGGATAATACTGATATCCAATTTGATAAATTGGAAACAGATATGATTACAGTTGCAGGAAGCATGGAATATTAAATGTAATTGTTTATTTTACTTGAGAATACGAGCTAAGAAGCAGACACTGAATTGCCAGTATTATGTATACATGTTGTATTGATTCCTATTAAAATAAATAGCTTTAACTTAAATTCTCATTTTAAGTACAGTTTTCAACACAGAATATTTTTCATATTTACAGCCTAGAATGCACTTTGTATCTGATCTCACATTTCTGCTGTGATGTATAATAGACATAATTTGTAGGTAAATGCAGCAGATAGATTGCACACAAACAAGATGAATGACCCGTTAATCTGCTTTTTGGTGGTGTTGTTTGAGGGAGGAATGTTAGCCAGGACATTGGGAGAGCTCCCTGTTCTTCTGTGAATAGAGACATCCACGCAGCTTCGGTTTAACATCTTATACTCCCTCAGTATCACACTGATGTGTCAGCCCAGATTAATGTGCTCAAGTCCCAGGTTGGGACGTGAACCTGTGACCTTCTGGCCCAGAGGCGAGAGGGCTACTCATTGAGCCAAGCTGAAACTACGGTGAATGGACACACGAGGCCAGGATTTTCCACTTTTTGCGGAATATCGGTGCACCTTTGCTAGTGGGGCGGAACTTTGGCCCACCACAAGGATCCTAAGCCTGGCTGAGTTTTCACTGCCTCTTTCAGGTAGGCTCCCCGGTCAGTGGAGGTGCATCTTGACTAAAGCAGGCCTCTACTGCAGCTGAAAAGGGTGAGAATCATCATTAAATATATTTCAAACCACAGGTCTGGGGAGCTCATTCAATCACCCTGTATTTGATTCAATTCCCTTCTGTTGCCACCCCCGCCTCCCTCAGCTGCCCATAGCAACACTGGATGTCAGGGACTATTTATTTGCAGATATTGTCCTTAGTTGAGGGAGTGACCTAATAGAGGTCTTTAAAATTATGAAGGGGTTTGATAAGGTAGACGCAGAGAAAATGTTTCCACTTGTGGGGAAGATCAAAACTAGAGGTCACAAATATAAGATAGGCACTAATAAATCCAATAGGGAATTCAGGAGAAACCTCTTTAAAAAGAAAAAGAAAGTCTTGCATTGATATAGCGCCTTTCACGACCACTGGACGGCCCAAAGCACTTTGCAGCCAATGAAGTACTCTTTGAAGTGTAGTCACTGTTATAATGTAGGAGGCGTGGCAGCCAATTCGTGCACAGCAAGCTTCAACAAACAGCAATATGATAATAACCAGGTAATCTGTTTTAGTGGTGTAGCTTGAGGGATAAGTATTGGTCAGGACACCGGGGAGAACTTTACCCAGAGAGTGGTGAGAGTGTGGAACTCGCTACCACAAGGGAGAGTTAAGGCGAATAGCATAGATGCATTTAAGCGGAAGCTAGATAGGTGCATGAGGGAGAAAGGAGCAGAAGGATATGCTGATGAGATTAGATGAAGTGGGAGGAGGCTCGTGCGGAGCATAAACACCGGCATAGACCAGTTGGGACAAATGGCCTGTTTCTGTGCTGTACATTCTATGTCATTCTATGGTTCTTACAAGTTATTTAATCCCAACCTGGTTGTTGCTGAATGTCCCAGTTCTCTCCTCTAGTATCTGGATGACTACTTACTTACAAAGCGAGCCGCTTTCAGTCACAGCGTGATGCATTTCTAAAGTAAGCTCTCCTGATAGCCCAGTGACTGAAGGCACTGCCTCGAGCAGCACTGAGCCACATAGACTGGAAAGCTCCAAGTTTCATTCCAGTTCTGAGCCAACTTCAGAGGTGACACCAGTTGGGGCATCAAATCAGAACTTGACACTGGTGATGTAAAAAGACTACTAGGCACTTGGTTTGAGTATAAAACAAGGCTTTAATCAACTGTTTCACAACCATGAGTTCTAGTTACATCACTAATTCCTGGTTAGAAAAACGTCCTGAGCAAGCTGGGCCCATGCCCGAGTATTTATACTCCTTGGACGGCGCCACCAGCTGGCCGCCCAGTCATGAGTCATTTCATCATGAATGATAAGATTCATGACAACTGGCACTGTTGTTACTTTTTCCATTGGCACAAAGCTGAAACTTATGCACAAAATGGCATCCCTTCCACCCAGCGGGGTTAAGGCGCAAATTATACGGAATATATAACTTGAAGCACTGCCGTCATTTGTGTGTAGTTATAATATGTTGGCCTACATTTATTGTCTTTTTACCTAACATCAATACAAAAGCGAAATACTGTGGATGCTGGAAATCCCGTCAGATCTTCTTCAAGTTCTGACGAAAGGCCTTCAACCTGAAACGTTAACTCTGTTTCTCACCCCACAGATGCCTGACCTGCTAATTATTTCCAGCATTTTTCATCCCCCAACATCACTTTTGGCAGAAGGTCCTGGAAGTGGACAGGGGTAGAGTGGGGGTAGGGGAGAGAAGTGGGAGGCCAAGACGGAATGACTCCTTAAGAAGTTTCTGGCTCCCTACAGTCAAGTTGTGGCCAAGGGGCCTAGTGTAACCCAAGTTAAAATCTAACTTTGGAAGTAAGAAGGGAAGTCAAGTGAATGTTTTTCACCTACAAGGTATTAGACTTGTGCAGACTTGAACAGGGAACATTTTTGAAACTGACAGCACAAATGGGTTTAAAATGCAATTGGGTGTGTTTCTGGAGAGAGAAGTTGGCTGTGGGACATGGTGAGAAGGTTGGGTAGTTGGGGTAGATCTCTGGAAAGCACTCGGTGAACCTAATGGCCTATCCTGTCACTAACAATTCTGCATTTACAAAGAGCAATTATTAATTTAAATATAAACAGAAAATCATTTTTTAAATGAGATTTTGCCTTGAGATACTGTTTCAGGTCTGTGACCTTTCGTCAGAACTGAAGCGTTAACTCTGTTTCTCTCTCCACAGAATCTGCCTGATCCACTGAGTATTTCCAGCATTTTCTGTTTATATTTCAGATCTCCAGCATTCGCAGTATTTTGCCTTTTGTATTAGCAATTATAACTTGATATATTTGTATACAATTCCTTTTGTCAGATATGTTAACAGATGCATTAACCCTTTTACTTTTAGGTATGTCTCTACTCTCTAACTGGGCAAGCACTAATCAATGGTAAGGCCTGTTTCCATGGTAAATACAGAAAGCACACATGTAATGTTAACCTGTATTTTCCCACTCAGGTGGTGATCTGTCTGTTGTGCTTCTCCTGCATTTTCTGTCTTTTCCTTTTTTAACTGTGCTGTTTCATGTCCCGCCACTTCTCTCCCAGGTATTCCAGCCCTGGCAAGCAATGCTGAGCAACGAGTACTTCAAATGTACGAAATCCTGACTCTCAGCTCTGTCCTGCTGCCAGCCTGCATCCTTCACTGAATCTCTGTGGAACAGTAACGCTACAGGAACTCTGGAAACAGAGAGCTCTGCTGAGAACATTAGAATAGAAAGCACGCGGAGCCAAGGCCCCTGTCTAACCTAAGAGATGAAAGAAAAGATTGGGAGAGATTTGAGGAGATGGTGTCGAACATTTGTTTGCTATGTTTGGGGAATAACAAGATTCTAGATGTCAATTTTTTTTTTAATGCGATTTTGCCTCAAGGTACTTTTATGTCCGCAGATATTACATGCGGTTACCTTGACAACTTCCCCCCTCTTCAAAACAATAAAAGAGAAATAACACACAGCAGCAAAAATATTCCACTTGTACAGTCACTGCAGCGAATATGTCATTCTTCCCTCCTCTCCTGAATGCTCTTAGTTTCTGACTGGATACACTTTCACTGACACCGACGGCCTTTGCTACCTTGTCCAACTAGCCACGCTTCATGTTTCAGCTTAAACAGTGAGTGATGGACGGCAGTCCTGTCATGGGAGCATCCCCTAGTACTCACTCAACATCCACACACACACACACATGCAGTTTCCTCTAGGCAATGGTCAGGAGCGGGCAGCCTGGCTGATTTTGTTCTGGTCTCTAGTCTAAGGTTGCTGAGGCTCAGTGCAGCGTTGCCACCGCCACCTGGCCTCAGATCCGACAATTCAGCCCAAAGCCAAGCTATGTTTGCCTTGTGACTGTGGTACTGGACAGGTTGTGAGCTCAACTCGCACCATGGCGAGTTGTGAAACTGGATTCAATAAATCTGGTATTCGCGGGCTGGCACCAGGTAAAAAAATGACTATAAGGTGCTGGATTGTTGTAAAAACCCAACTGGGAAGTTCAATGGCCAGACTAGTGAGGTGGCAAAGGGGGAATTGCAGAAACTGCTCACATAAGCTTATCACTCTCTCGCACTGCTACTGATCTCACTCTGCAGTGAATGGGCACGTCCACACAATACTGGATTTGCTCCTGTTTCAGAAGAGTGATCTTGATGCTTCCCACCCCCACCCTTTAACATCCACTGTCCTGGTCTCTGTAAGTGTGCTGAGCTGGTACGTAAAATATAGAGGTGCCGAGTGCCATCATTTACACTTCTATTGTGTGAACGCCCCTCAGCTGCGCCCTGCTCCAGCCTCAGACAACTGCACTTGTGCTAGGCTGGGCACGGATAGTTGTTTCTCAGCTGCTGCCAGAGCTTGTGGAATCCGCCGGCAATGTAAAGGCAATTTGCGTTGGCGTGTGCTTGGTCCGGATTGCCGGAGACCAGTATCTGCGCGCCAGCACACCGCTAAAACCCAAACTCTTACTCTGCTGCCAGGATTGTAGGTCTGGGTGGGAGGGGGGCTGGTGGCGGAGGGGGGGGGGGGGTGGGGGCGGTGGGGTGGTGCCCACTATTCTGCCGGTGGGATGAGGGAGGCGGTTGTCGCGGTGTAAGAGCAGAGCTCAGGCGTCTAGATGTGAGGAGCCAGCGCATGGGCATCCACTCTCCCACCACCCTAACTAAACACCTGCCGATGCAAGATCACCACAGCAGCTGCTTCACAGACAGAACCAGATAGAAAGAAAGAACTTACGTTTATATAGCGCCTTTCACAGCCTCAGGACTTCCCAAAGTGCTTTACAGCCAATTAAGCACTTTTGAAGTGTAGTATTTGTTGTAATGTAGGAAACGCGACAGCTAATTTGCACACAGCAAGGACCCACAAACAGCAATGAGATAAATGAAAAGATAATATTTAGGGATTTTTAGGGATAAATATTGGCCCAGGACTCTGGGAAGAACACCCCTGCTCTTCTTTAAATAGAGAGAGCAGACATTTTGGTTTAACATCTCATCTGAATGGCAGAGCAGACATTTTGGTTTAACATCTCATCTGAATGGCAGCACCTCTGACAGTGTAGCATTCCCTCAGTACTACAGTGGAGTATCAGCTGAGATTTTCTGCTCAAGTCTCTGGGGTGAGGGCTTGAACCCACAACTTTCATGACTGAGAGGCAAGGGTGCAACCGACAGAGCCATGGCTCACATTGTATAAATTCCTAATTACAATATCGAGTGCTTGCGGCAAAATTCATTTGCTCAGGGAGGAACTGGCTGGGGATCATAATGCAGATAGCTTACTTATTTAGCGGCTAGCTGGTTGCTGATCTGCACTTGTAAACTCTGATAGATTGCAGTTTCTTCCAGTTTGTCACTCGGATTATATAGTTATAGATGAATCACTCATTTCTGATTTGTTTTGTTAAGGCAAAAGGCCTTTTGACATCAATCTTGTCTTCTTGGCAGTTTATTTTTGATGGCTCTGTTTTTCACATGAGGCCAAGTTGTGTAGGGAACAGCTGGCAGACTAAACTTTGGTCAGACTCTGCCAGCATTCACTCTAGGGGAGCTCCTGCTGCAGATTCTTGAGACCGAGTTTCACCCATGGTTTTGCTTTGTCTGCCGAGAACCATGCTGACATACAAGGCAGTCAGTAACTTCACTGCCACAGCAAGCCTTTACTCCCAACTTTATTTATTTATTTGTTTTTTATTCAGTTATGGGATGTGGGTGTCACTGAAAAGGGCAGCATTTATTGCCCATCCCTAATTGCCCTTGAGAAGGAGGTGATGAGCCGCCTACTGCAGTCCGTGTGGTGAAGGTGCTCCTACAGTGCTGTTAGGTAGGGAGTTTCAGGATTTTGACCCAACGATGATGAAGAAATGGCGATATATTTCCAAGTCAGGATGCTGTATGACTTGGAGGGGAACTTGGAGGTGGTGGTGTTCCCATGCACCTGCAGCCTTGTCCTTCTAGGCGTCAGAGGTCGTGGGTTTGGGAGGTGCCGCCGAAGAAGCCTTGACGAGTTGCTGCAGTGCATCTTGTAGATGGTACACACTGCAGCCACGGTACGCCGGTGGTGGAGGGAGTGAATGCATAAGGTGGTGGATGGGGTGCCAATCAAGTGGGTTGCTTTGTCTTGGATGGTGTCGAGCTTCTTGAGTGTTCATCTGGGCAAGTGGAGAGTATTCCATCACATTCCTAACTTGTGCCATGCAGATGGTGGAAAGGAGGTGAGTCACTC
Organism: Somniosus microcephalus; assembly: GCF_052327205.1. Lineage (NCBI taxonomy): Eukaryota > Metazoa > Chordata > Chondrichthyes > Squaliformes > Somniosidae > Somniosus > Somniosus microcephalus. The sequence goes on along the minus strand of NC_141006.1, from coordinate 60,976,021 downwards.
GCCGCAGAAGACCCAGCCTCTGACATGCTCTTGTAGCCACAGTATTTATGTGCCTGGCCCAGTTAAGTTTCGGGTCAATGGTGACCCCCTCAGGATGTTGATGATGGGGGATTCGGGGATGGTAATGCCGTTGAATGTCAAGGGGAGGTGGTTTGACTCTCTCTTGTTGGAGATGGTCATTGCCTGGCCCTTGTGTGGCGCGAATGTTACTTGTCACTTGTCAGCCCAAGCCTGAATGTTGTCCAGGTCTTATTGCATGCGGCCATGGACTGCTTCATTATCTGAGGAGCTGCAAATGGAACTGATCACTGTGTAATCATCAGCGAACATCCCCACTTCTGACCTTATGATGGAGGGAAGGTCATTGATGAAGCAGCTGAAGATGGTTGGGCCTAGGACACTGCCCTGAGGAACTCCTGCAGCGATGTCCTGGGGCTGAGATGATTGACCTCCAACAACCACAACCATCGTCTTTTGTGCTAGGTATGACTCCAGCCAGTGGAGAGTTTTCCCCCTGATTCCCATTGACTTCAATTTTACTCGGGCTCTTTGATGCCACACTCAGTCAAATGCTGCCTTGATGTCTAAGGGCAGTCACTCTCACCTCACCTCTGGAATTCAGCTTTTTTGTCCATGTTATCCCACCTCTCCAGCTGTCCTCCTTCAAGATGCTCCTTAAAACCTAACTCTTTGGCCAAGCATTTGATCACTTCTTTGGCTTGGTGTCAATTTTTGTCTGATTACATAGAAACATAGAAACTAGGAGCAGGAGTAGGCCATTCGGCCCTTCGAGCCTGCTCCGCCATTCAACGAGATCATGGCTGATCATCCAAACCCTAGCACCCGGTCCCTACACCGACAGCCATCCCACCCAAGCCCTATCCCCGTAACCCCACGTATTTAATCCCCCCTAACACTTAAGGGCCAATTTTTTTATCATGGCCAATCAACCTAACCCGCACATCTTTGGACTGTGGGAGGAAACCGGAGCACCCGGAGGAAACCCACGCAAACACGGGGAGAATGTGCAAACTCCACACAGACAGTCGCCTGAGGCCAGATTTGAATCCGGGTCCCTGGCGCTGTGAGGCAACAGTGCTAACCACTATGCCACCGTGCTGTGCTATGCGCCAGTGTAGCACCTTGGGACGTTTTACTATGTTAAAGGCACTATATAAAGTTGTTGATATGATTGCCACCATAGTCAAATAAGCCATAGACCTGCGCTCCCTAGGTTTGCACACAACGTGTGGTCAACTGGCATAAGTACCAGAGTGCAGCTGGTACCTGACGAACTGTATCCCAGCAGAAGAAGTTTTATAAGAGAATAGCAGCCTTTGGACAGAATCTGATCTGCACAATAACAACAGTTTTGAAAAGTTTGAAGAATGTAATTTTCATTCTGCAGTTATTATAGGATTATCAGACTATCAACCTCTCTAAAAACACCTTCCAGTTAATGATGACACACTTGTATTGGCACCTTTGATTGCACAGATCTCACCTTTGTTGCTAGGGTTACAGCTTGGGCCTTCTCCAAGCAGTTACTAAAGCCTCTGCTTCCCAATGGAACAATACATGGCCTTTAATGTACAAGTGGTTCATCTCGATCTTGCCGAACCCTGCTTCACAGAAAATGTCAGCAGTAATGTTTGCCAGCAAGAGATAGCACCAGCGGTCTTTATCCCTTTGGCTGTGCGCATTTCTACTCAATAGCATCTCCCTACTGTTGAAAATAAAGCATGATTTGCACATCATTAGAAATTCCATAATGACAGAAATATCTTCATAAATAAGCAAAATACACAAAACATATTGAAATCCCATTTACAACACACAGCATGTGTCGTTATATCAGTCTCTTCTCAACTTTTGTATTGTAGACAAGTTGTCATCCTCACACATGTTGGTTGGTCTTTATCTCAAGGTGGGCTGGAATACAAAGGGATATTGCTACAGTTCTATATAGCTCTAGTTATACCGCACCTGGAGTACCAAGTTCAAGTTCTGGTCACCGCACCTCAGGAAGGATATCTTGACCTTGGAGGGGATGCAGCAGAGATTCACCAGAGAGATAGCGGGGCTAAAAGGGTTAAATTATGAGGCCTGGGCAGTGACCTGGATTAAGCGGATCCCCTGCCTGTTGTAGAACCTGGTCCATTGAAATCAAGGGAATGAAAATTGGTCCGGTTCTATAAATGGAGGGCATCGTTCTGCCAGGTTACCCACGTTACGCTCATCTTCTACTGTTTAATTTTCATGCGATTTATTGTCACCACATGCTCTGTGTTGATGGATGTGTGGTAATATCCGTGACCATCTTTACAAGTTTAGCTGCTAAGGAATCTGCTTCATCTTTTAGTGATGACTGAATTGTGTCTGTAAATGGCTGCGTAGATGAATGAACGGGTATCGTGGTGTTATGATTACCAGAGAATATGAGTTCAGATCCCACCATGGCAGTTTGAGATTCAGTTTCAAATCCAGAAATAAAAGGCTGGTCTCAGTAAAAGTGCTCATAAAGCTGTCGGATTGTCATAAAAACGCAACTGGTTCACTATGCCCTTTAGGGAAGGAAACCTGCCGTCCTTACCCTGTATGTGACTCCAGTCCAACACCAATGTGACTGATTCTTAACTGCCCTTTGAAGTGGCCAAGTGAGTCATTCAATCATACAGGGCTACCAGGGGGTTGGGCAATAAATGCTGGCCTTGCCAACGATGCCCACATCCTGTGAATGAATTTTTAAAAAATTGAACAGCCTGGGAAAGTGATCAGCACAACTTAGCTGCACTTATCACCAAAACTAGTTGGAAAAGCAAAGTGTATGTAATGTGGTTTTGGCTTTTAAAAATTGAGCACTACATCCGCAGGATCACAACAAATAGATTCTACTGTATTAGATTAGATAACCCTGTAAGAATTGTGTGGTGGCAGTCAGAAAACCTTTTACCAAGTCCAAAACCAAACAGAGAGTGAAGCTGGAGGCAGAATGCTTAAAAAAAGAACATCTAAGGCAAATTATTTCAACAGTGCGTGACTTCATCATTTAACTAGTATATTTATTTCAATGCAGCTTTGTGTGAAAGGTAATTGCTCATGTGGAGAGCAAATGCCAACACGGATTGCTCGAATGGCCTGTTTCTGTATTGTTACTTCTTTGCATTTCTCTAAACCGTTTCCCCTTTCTTTCTTTCTTTCTTTTTCTCTCTCTGTTTCTCTTTCGCGGTCTCTCTCTCTCTGTGTGTCTCTCTCTCTCTCTCTCTGTTTGTCTCTGTCTCTCTCTTGCTGTCTCTTTTTCTCTCTATCTCTCTCTGTCTATTTTTTCTCTCTGTCTCTCTTTTTCTCTCTCTCTTTCTCTTTCTGGCTCTCTCTATCTTCCTCTTTCTCTGTCTCTATCTCTCCCTCTTTCTATTGATTTCTCTATCTCTTTCTCTCTCTCTATCTCTGTCTGTATCTCTTTCTCTATCTCTTTCTCTATTTCTCTCTCTGGCTGTCTCTCTGTCTATCTCTTTCTCTCTCTATCTCTCTCTGTCTATCTCTTTCTCTCTCTCTCTCTGGTTCTGGGTTTCTTGGCTAGACTCTCTTTGCCACCTCATTCTTTCGATGCAGCTTTAGATGTAATGCTCATTATTATTGCTGAGCATTGTATTATATTTTGTGCTCATTTTTGTCTCATTTGTTTGGAAGCATTCGCCTGGGTCCAGTTCTCGTGTAAGGTTTTTAGAATCGTAAAAATTACAACAGAGTGCGAAGGAATAGCCATGATTCAGAGAAATACACGATACCATGAACAGATTTCGAATTTATTAATAAAAGACATACTGGGTTTAAAAGACACAAGTCTCAGCAGACAAGGCTGTAAACAGAATACAGGCTTCTGAGAAAAGATCAGTTGATAACAAAGTTGTAAACAAGCTTTGAAATGGGAATTAGTTAAATATACTAAAACAATGAAAGATTGAAGCAAACCATTGGTGCTTCCGAAAGGTCTACGGTTTGCAACAAACACAACGAAAAGACCCAGTTTAAAGTGTGAAGAGCTAACATGTAAAACAGAAATACAAACATTAAAAGAGGCATGTGCCTTTGAAACATGACATCAAGTAAAAGCCACACCTGCTGGTCAAATAGTTTTATGTTAAACTTGGATGACAGGAAACATGATTAAATATGCAGCCAATTGAGACAGCTAGAAACGCATGAACCACCTTGGTCAAAGTGTCTTTAATTTAGATATAGTAAAAACCATACCAACAAGACTTTGAAGATATAACTTCAATAGAGACACCAAGCAATTGCATTGTGTTTGTATGAAACTTTGAGCAGTAAGAAGAGTCACAATGTCTGCAAAAAACCAGTAAAGCCAATATTAAGAATTGAATGAAAGTATTTTGTAGGAATGACATCAAACAGAAACCATAGCTGTCATTGTTTTTATGATGGTTTTTGGAACACCTAAAGGTAGAGAAATAATTATGCATGCAATAGTTGAATTGACAGTAAGAAAGAAAGCATTCGAAAGAGGCATCAATAAAGACAATTAGCTAACATCAGCAGTGAACATCAAAGAAGAAACCACTGCCAAAAGGGTATAAAAATAAGACCTTTTTAACAGAAAGTCAGAACTCGCTGAACGGGCAAAGTGTTTCTCAACACTTCAGAGGCATCTCTGTAAGTCTTTAACTATGAGTCTCAGGAAGTCAAAGTGATTGATTTTGGTGGATGTTCTGGATTTAGAAATAAGTAAGAAATGAAACGAAGTAAAGATCTGAGAATAAGGATCTCTGAGAAATAAGAAATGTAAGCTAATTGTATTTTGAATTGTTAATGTTGCGACTGATTCAACAGATGTTAACTGAATGTCGGCTCTTACCCACAAATTCTGTATACTCTTTTGTAAGGAGTTGCAGAATTCTGGGGGGTATTCCGGACCCTCATAATATCCGGAAGGTTACAGTCTAGTTCAACTTTTTAAAAGTACTATCCGGAGGACGGTAACATCTTTAGTTGTTCCTTTCCTTTAGGGAGAGATAGCCTGAACCTTTAGACCCATTTAAGTGTCTTATGGAATTCGGCTATCTCTAACTTAAGTTGAGGGTGAACGTCTGGGGAATACGCCTGATCTGGGATGGCCCAAAAGGGCTAGGACTGTAACTATCCCTTCAAGAGAAGGAGGCCAATGCTGGTGCTAGCTCATCATCTGGAACTACCTACTCTAATCCCGAGATTTCTCATTCTAATGGGGGTGATTTTAACTGGGAGCGAGTTTCAAGTGGGTGGTGGGGAGAGGGTTAAATCTGCCCGACGTCATCAGTGTGAGGCCTGTGCTATTTAAACTCCTGGGCCTCGGTTACATCCCACCGAATAGCTGCCCTCCCGAAACAGGCCGGCTGGTTAAAATTCCTGGCTGGGAGGTAAGTGATGGGGTGGAGGGTTTCAGCAGGGTCTTGCGGATGGGAAAGTGGGGTTCCAGAGACAGTGGAGGCCAAGGCGTTCCTTGTGTTGCCCAGAGGAGCATTACTGCTTCTCCTGGCCCCTCAATGGACAGTTTAACACTGAGTTTTTGTGATCCCTTCAGCCATCTCAGCAGCTTTCACCAAACTCTTTTCACCAGGTGTGTCATCTTGAAGGCACCTGGACCCCAAGAAGAACCTGCTTATCTCCCCCCAAAAGAGGAGATTTGGCTGTGATGCCTTCCATGGTAGAATAGCTTATCAATATTCACACAGGAAAAGTGAGCACTTGGGGAGAAATGGAGGGTAGCTAGTGCCAGCGACTCTGTACTCCAGCATGAGTCAGCACCTTAGGAGAGGGGGTGGAAAACTCAGATAAACAGATTAAAAAACAAAACTAAACAGAAGGTGAAGGGAGGACAATTTACCAGTTTGGTTTTGTACCTGTCTCCTCACCGACCTTCACTGACAGCCAGTCCTCAAACACGTTGAATTCAAAACCCTCATCCCCATTTATAAACCCCCCCACGGCTTCACCCCACGTTACCTTTAGACCCTCCTCCAGGACTATGTCCCAGCCTGTGCCCTTCAGTGAACATAGGAACAGGAGGAGGTCATTCAGCCCCTCGAGCCATTCTGTTAGATTATGGCTGATCTGTACCTCAACTCCATTTACCCACCTTTGATCCATATCCCTTGATACCCTTACCCAACAAAAATCTACCCATCTCAGGCTTGAAAGCTCCAATTGACCCCCAGTATCCACAGCCTTTTAGGGGTGAGAGTACTTGATTTTGTGTGAAAAACTGCTTCCAGATTGCCTTCCTGAATGGTCTAGCTCTAACTTTATGGTTATGCCCCCTTGTTCTTGATTCCCCCGCCAGAGGAAATAGTTTCTCTGTATCTACCCTATCGAATCCTTTTAACATCTTAAACACCACGATCAGATCATCTCTCAAGGGAATGCAAACCAAGTTTATTTAACCTGTCATAATTTAACCCTCTAAGCCTTGGTATCATTCTGTTGAATCTTGTTGCAACTCTGGGCTCTTGTACCCATTCCCTCCATTCCATCATTGGTGGCAGAGCCTTCAACCATCGCAGCCCAGCTCGCTGAAACTCTTGCCCTAAACCCCTTGTCCTTGCTACTCGCTGCCTTTAAAATACCCCTTAAAAACTAACGTTGCAACCATGTCTTTGGTTGCCTCTTATAATCGCTCATTGTCTGTCTGTTCTCTGTGAAGGGGCTTGGTATTTTTACCACATTAAAGCCGCTGTATAAATGCAAGTTGTTGATGGTGGAGGCGTGGCAGCAGCGAAAGGGATTGTTCAGAACCAAGAGGAGTTGAAGCCTTACTCCAATGCCCTGATAGAGCGGGAGACAGATACGGGTAAAAGTTGGTCCTTCTTATGCTTGTTTTCCTGGCGGTAAACGGGGGCAAAAACAGACCAATTATGGGGCGCAGCGCCCCGCAGCCAAACTATAGCTGCGTTACGGCCGCTGCCATATTGGTAGAGGCGGCTTTGCAGGCGTTCCAGGAGGCCACCTAAAACAGGCGTTTACACATGTAAGTGAGGGGTCCAATGTTTGTTTTAGGTCCCCTCGCTGAAATTGGTTGCCAATCCGCTTAGAATCCTTCAGTGGACTGTACGGCAAACAAAAGTATTATTTTCAAAAGTATCAGTAACCATTGCTATGGGGCATGGGAAAGCAACAACAACAACAACAACAAGCATTTATATAGCACCTTTAATGTAGTAAAACTACCCCAGCTGCTTCACAGGAGCGTTATCAAACATAATTTGTCACTGAGCCACATAAGGCGATATTAGGACTGGTGACCAAAAGCGTAGTCAAAGAGGTAGGTTTTAAGGAGCGTCTTAAAGGAGGAGAGAGAGGCGGAGAGGTTTAGGGAGGGAATTCCAGAGCTTAGGGCCTAGGCAGCAGAAGGCACGGCCGCCAATGGTGGAGCGATGAAAATCGGGGGATGCGCAAGAGGCCAGAGCTGGAGGAGCGCAGAGATCCCGAAGGGTTGTAGGGCTGGAGGTGGTTACAGAGATAGGGAGGGGTGAGGCCATGGAGGGATTTGAACACAAGGATGAGCAGCAGGGTGCTCTGCTGACTCCACGGCACCTGCGATTGGCCTCCCCACCCGTTGCTGCTTCCCCCTTTGAGACCTACCTTTGGGCCGCTGTTGTCGAGGGAAGTGGCCCAATATTGATTTCTTCCACTGGCTGTGCTGCCTGTGGAGGCCAGCAAATCACCTGGATTATTGAAATGAGGCCCGAGGCCCAAGCCCCAATATCAGGCTGACCTTGGGCTAAAAATGGGCCATAACCAATTTCCATCAGAATGCCCAAGACATTACACTCATTATAATTTTTCACACTTAAAATTTCACATTTTGAAGTACCACTGGAGTGTCTGTAGGCGTTAATGCAATATAGGGTCGCAAAGATTAATGCTCATGGCTATGCTTAATGAGGCTAAGCTATTATGGTCTTTAAAAATTATTGAAAGGAACCTATTTAATGAGGGGTTGGAGTTAAAGGATGAACAATCTTCCTGTAATGTTTGGACCTACAATGCCTTGTGTTATGAGTGAACTGCATCATATTCCGGTGTCTAATTTGTCAAGTGGAATTAAAGCTGCTCTCTCAGCAAGTTTTGCACTTTAATAAGATAATAGTGCATGACTAATGCTTTTAATTAGGAATGGGGAGAAAATTTGGAATTTAAACACTCCACTGACAATTTGTCCTTTAGCAGCTTTGCTCAGCCGTTCAAGGGTCATCTCTGCTAATGTGTTAATGTAGAATTACATGCCTCACGCTGAACAAACAAAGCCCCACTGAGCACAGCAAGACTGCATGCATCCAATGCTATGAATTATATCGAGCTGGCGCAGTGAAAATTGTTTAACAAAATCTACCAGGTCAGTGAGATGACCGTATTGAGCTGCTTTTGGCTTTCTGTGTGATAGTTACTGCCGTAGCGGCCAGGATAGAAATGCAATAGTGTGGCAGAACCACTGAATGACTCTGGTTAACTGTATATAATTCTCTTTAACGATGTTCTAACACCAGCCTAAACCTGTACCATTGTGTTAGGCATTACTGTGTTTTGTATATAGAGTTTGCATGTACGGGGCGTGGCCCCTTTAAGAGCGCGGGCAAACGCGATGACGTCACGTCGCAAACCACGGGACTGCCCAGTCAGTCCTCGTGGCATCTCCGTTGAGTAAAGACCTGTTTGATTGTTCTCTTGTGTCGATCTCCGTTATTCGTAGGAATTCGTTAATTCCTACATTGGTGACCCCGTTTTTGTGAACGTTTTCACAAAGAAGAGCACAGCATGGAAGCAAATGCCGTTTCGCTGAAGCTACCGCAGTCCTGGGAGCAGCAAGTGCCCTCGTGGTTTATTTAGGTCGAGGCCCAGTTCACCCTGAGGAACATCGATGCGGATCAGACCAAGTATCTTTATGTGGTCTCCGCACTCGACAGCTCTACCGCCTCTCGGATCGTCAGCCTCCTCGAAAATCCCCCAACGGAGCGCAAGTATGAAACCCTCAAAGCGCGGTTACTGCAGGTTTTCGGGCTCACGAAATCGGAGCGCGCCCGTCGATTACTCGCTGTGCCCGGGCTCGGGGACTCCAAGCCTTCAGAGTTGATGAGCCAAATGCTCACACTCCTGGGCTCAGAACAGGAATGTTTCCTATTCCGCGAGATTTTCCTCAGCCAACTGCCTGAACAGGTACAAGCTGCCCTGGCCAGATCTGAAATTGAAGACTGCGCAACACTCGCTGCGGAGGCTGACAAAATTTTTGCTGTAACTTGGCAGAACTGCGCCGCCACGAGGCACCCATCCCCCGCAGATGCTGCCCCAGCTCGTCAGCATGCTGGGCTGTGTTTCTACCACGCGCAGTTCGGCGCGAAGGCAAAGCGTTGCCGCCCTCCCTGCAGTTTTCCCCCCAAAAAACAACAACTGACACTGCGACCACCGAGGAACGGGTCTAATGGGCACCCTGCGGCCGCGATGGCGATCGGCAACGTTGGAAAATTGCTGTTCATCACCGATACTCTCTCCAGTCGTCGTTTTCTGTGCGACACTGGAGCGCAGTGCAGCATTTTACCCGCGTCTGCCCTCGATGTGCAGACGGGGAATCACAGCCCCACCCTTGAAGCGGCCAATGGCGGAGCAATTCGGACCTTCGGCAGACGGCGAGTGGAGGTGTGCCTCGGGGGGCAATGTTTTCACTGGGATTTTGTTACGGCCAAAGTTTCCCAGCCCCTCCTCGGCGCGGATTTCCTGGTCGACATCAGGAACCGGCGGCTGATCAACGCAGCAACTTTTAATTCTCTTCCGTGTTACCGCAGTAAAATTACGTCACGCACCGTCTCCTGTGCGTTCCCGACTCCTGATGAGTTCGCTTGCCTGCTCGGTGAATTCCCCGACCTGACAAGACCCACGTTCTCCTCCACAGCCACGAAACATGGCGTGGAACACCACATCACCACCAACGGCCCCCCGGTCTACGCGCGGGCCCGGCGCCTGGAACCTGGCAAGCTGGCGGTCGCAAAGGCAGAGTTCGCAACCATGGAACGGTTAGGGATTATTCGCCGGTCGAATAGTCCCTGGTCTTCACCCCTCCATATCGTCCCGAAGCCTGGTGGCGGATGGCGGCCATGCGGCGACTATCGACGCCTAAACGACGCCACCACTCCCGATCGGTACCCGACCCCCCATATCCAGGATTTCTCTGCCCATTTGGCAGGGAACACTGTGTTCTCTAAAGTTGACCTCGTCCGGGGCTACCACCAGGTCCCAGTTCATCCACAAGACGTCCAGAAGACCACAGTCATCACCCCATTCGGCCTCTTCGAGTTTTTACGAATGCGGTTCGGGTTAGAGAACGCCACCCAGGCTTTCCAACGCCTGATGGACTCCATGCTGCAGGACCTCAAGTTCCTCTTCGTCTACCTGGATGACATTCTAATTGCCAGTCCTACTAAGGAAGAACATACCTGTCACCTACGCACCCTTTTTTGACGCCTCAGCCAACACGGCCTGATTATCAACCCGGCCAAGTGTCAGTTTGGCCTGCACCAAATTGACTTCCTGGGGCATCGCATCACCTCAGAGGGAGCGGTTCCTTTACCTTCAAAGGTAGAGGCGGTGACATCCTTTCCACGCCCGCAGAACATAAAGGCCCTGCAGGAATTCCTAGGCATGGTAAACTTTTACCACCGTTTCGTGCCTAAGGCGGCACTACTCATGCAGCCCCTGTACGAGGCCCTCAAGGGCAAGACTGGCAAGCACCCGGTAGACTGGACGGATGACATGACCCGAGCGTTCGCCGACACCAAAAGCGCCTTAGCCAACGCGACTATGCTTGCGCACCCGCTGCCAGGAGCCACCATCGCCCTCACCACCGACGCGTCGGACTACGCAGTCAGTGCCGTGCAACAGCAGTGGGTGAACGGGACATGGCAGCCATTGGCATTCTTCAACTGTCAACTACGGCAGAATGAGAGCATACAGCACGTTCGACCGGGAGTTGCTCGCCCTTTTTCTGGCCATCCGCCATTTTCGGTTCCTTCTGGAAGGACGTCCTTTCACCGCGTTTGTGGACCATAAGCCGCTGACCTTTGCAATGTCCAAGACCGCCGAACCGTGGTCAGCCCAACAGCAGCATCAACTGACCTACATATCCGAATTCACCACGGATATACGGCACGTGGCCGGTAAGGACAACCTGGTGGCAGACTGCCTCTCTCGCGCGTTCGTCAATACGGTTCATTTGGGCATCGACTACGCCCTCATGGCAGCGGACCAAGCCTCAGACCCGGAAGTCCAAGCTTACAGAACGGCCACCACTGGCCTCCAGTTGGCCGACGTCAAGTTCCATTCGGCAGGTACCACGCTGTTGTGTGACGTCTCCGTACAGGATCCTCGCCCTGTCGTGCCGGTCGTCTGGCACCGCAAAGTGTTCGACGCCATACATGGGTTGTCATACCCTGGAATGAAGGCCTCTCAGAAACTGATGTCAGTGAAATTTGGCATGGCATGGCATGCATAAAGATGTCCGCGACTGGGCCAACACCTGCGTGGTCTGCCAAAAGGCCAAGGTACAGCGCCACATCAAAGCTCCGTTGGCCACCTTCACAGTTCTGGAGCGACGTTTTGACCATGTCAACGTGGACCTGGTAGGACCACTCCCACCCTCCCATGGTTTTTCACACATCCTGACCATGGTTGACCGCACCACCAGATGGCCAGAGGTGGTCCCCCTGTCATCCACTACTTCGGCGGACGTGGCCAGGGCATTAATTTCCTCCTGGATCGCCCGTTTCGGAGTGCCTGCAGATATTTCGTCGGACAGGGGACCGCAGTTTTTCGCCGAACTCTGGAATGCAGTGGCCCAAAGACTCGGTGTCAAATTACACCGCACCACAGCCTACCACCCACAGGCGAATGGCCTCTGCGAACGCTTCCACCGCTCAATGAAAGCCGCCCTGAGGGCCAGCCTCCAGGACACTGGATGGGCAGACAAGCTACCATGGGTCCTGTTGGGCCTTCGCATGGCCCCCAAAGAAGACCTTCACTCTTCATCAGCGGAACTCGTGTATGGTCAGCCACTGCGAGTCCCAGGGGACTTCCGACCAACATCGACGGAGCCCTGGTCCGCGTCTGCCCAGCTTACTAGTCACCAAGAGGCAGCCAGATGTTTCGCACCGGTGCCCACTTCGCACCACGGGCTGCAGAGGTCACACGTTCCCACGGAGCTTCACAAGGCTGAATACGTTTTTATTCGCCATGACGCACATAGGGATCCGCTCAAGGCCCCATATACCGGTCCCTTCCGCGTGTTGGAAGCAGGGGACAAAACGTTCACGGTAGATGTCGATGGTAAACTCGACCACATTTCGGTCGACCGCTTAAAGCCAGCACATTTGGACCTCGACCGCCCCGTCGAGACAGCACAACTGCCGAGACGGGGTCGGCCACCCATCGCCGTTACGGCAGACCAAGTGCGACCGCCCGCCAGACCGCCAGCCGCCCTGCAGCTTCCGCCTCGAGAGTACAGGAGTCGTTCTGACAGGCTCGTCAGACCCCCTCATCATTTGACTTTGTCCGTTAAAGCGAATTCTGGGGGGGCGCATGTGGCAGAACCACTGAATGACTCTGGCTAACTGTATATAATTCTCTTTAATGATGTTCTAACACCAGCCTAAGCCTGTACCATTGTGTTAGGCATTACTGTGTTTTTTACATAGAGTTTGCATGTACAGGGCGTGGCCCCTTTAAGAGCGCGGGAAAACGCGATGATGTCACGTCGCAAACCACGGGACTGCCCAGGCAGTCCTCGTGGCATCTCCGTTGAGTAAAGACCTGTTTGATTGTTCTCTTGTGTCGATCTCCGTTATTCGTAGGAATTCGTTAATTCCTACAATAGGGCCGATTTTACCCCGTAGGCTCAGTTTATATTTCCCTGCCTTGCTGGTAGTGCAGAGCGAACCAAAGGAATGTTGTGGGCCTGAGATTTGGTAGGCCGGCTCATTTGAATAATGATTCAGAGCTGTTTGACCCAGCTTTGGCCTTGTACAGAGAGCGCTATGCAAGATTGGGGGAGGTGCAAAAATTTGGCCAACAGCTCAGATGCAAAGGGATGTGTGCACAAAGATAAGTGGCTGCATTTGACAGCAAGTATTGTTTCGGCCTTTATAAAACTTTAAAGTGAATTTTAAATATGTGTCCGCCTTGCGAGAAAGGCCTTATGGCCCGCCCTCATTGCAGCTTCTAATTGTTTCTGAAATCATTGCAGGGTATTCGCCTCCACCACTCTGTCCGGGAGTCCATTGATTATGTTAATCACTCTGTGTAGTTTGATTTTGACTCTTGGGAAGAGGTGGCCATGTATTTGAAGCACCGGCTTCAATACCATTGGGCCAGCGAACTGAGGAGCGCCAAAGGGATTGAGACCTCCGAATATAAGTGCGGGGGAGGGGGTTGGTGTCACGAATGCGGAGGGTGGGAGTCCCAGTGTGTTTGCGGCTCAGGTTATTTTTGTGGGAGCTGTAGGAGCAGGAGTGCTCCTCCAGGCCCCGTGTAAATTATCCCGAACCTATCTTTAGTGGGACGCTTCACCTCCCTCCCCCGCTTGGAACTGGTCAGAGTGTGCACGGCGCAGGTCTGACCTAAACTGGCAATCGAGGTGCTAAGATTTAAAAGGGGCCTATCACGTGAGACAGGGGGCCCAATTCTGTATGTCAGGACTTGGCTAAAACCATCTGCCAATAATTTACTCGCGCCCTTTATAAATTTCCTGATCATGTTTCAGCTTCTAAGTGACAGGACTGGAGGGAAGGCTCGCTAATGGGTTTGTAGCCTTATTATAAAATACTTCCATACCCAAGCCCAGTGTTACCAGCATGATCAGTGCTGCCTGTTGATTCCTTCCTATAGTCAGACCCTTGACAGTTTGTTAAAGGAATTGCAGAGGTCCCTAAGGAGACTGTAGAAAACTATGATTTATTATGTGCAATTACAATAAATTCAAACTTGACATAATCACGTTGCCAATAGCAGTCTGTGATCTCTCCAGGGACCAAACTCAATAACAAAATGCTAAATTACAGCTAACATTTACCCATTAATTAGAGCATTAACCCCCCCACCCCCCAACACCCCTCAAAGGTAGCATGATGTGCACTCTATGGCCTAGAAATTCATTAAGGCGCTGCCAGCTTTGCGCCCAGTTAATGCCTAAAGGGTGATTTTGCGCCAAAAATGAGTTTGCGCAGATATTCAGCGCAGCGGTATTGGCGGCAGTAGCCGTTAGCGCTGCGCCGGCACCGATTACGTCATCGGTGTGCGCAGTGCCCCGGTTCCGCCCCGAAACCGCGCCGATCCCCATATTTAGTTGCGGCCGCCTCCTCCGAAGCGGCTGCAAACAGCGACCAGAAAACGGGGCCGTCCTGCTGCCTTAGTGGGGCGCTTTAAAGCGGAAGGTGCGGCCGGCCGCTTTTGCAGCGGCCGCCTGCCCGCACCTCCTTCCCCGGCCTCCTCCACCACCCCCCCCGCGGCATTGCCGGCTGCTTTCCGCGAGCCCGGCACTTCTCCGTGGTGCCGGGCTCATTTGCCGGCACTATCCAGCGGCGATCTCCCCGTTGCAGGCAGCTCCCCCTTAAGAGAAGGAGGAGGCCTGCAGTACCGCAGCCTGCCGCTGCGCAGCGCCTGGTGCAGCGGTGCCAAGAGCACTGATATTCAGTGTCAGCGCACCAAGCGGAGGCGGGCACACCCTGGTATAGCGCCCGCTTCCGAATTGGGGCGCTAACAATGAATATCTGACGATCGCTATAGGCTTCCCGCCCAGCGCTAACTTTTGGGCGCTAGCCAGCTGGCGGGGCCATAGTGAATTTCTAGGCCTATGTGTGTTCTTGTCATATTCTGGAATTTTCATTTTTCTCTCAGCATGTTATTTCAGGATGTCAGGTTAAATGTGTGTTTTAAATTTTGTACCAGAAGCTTACGCACATTTTTTCAGGACATGGTTTGAAACAGGACATACTATCATGCAGGTTACCTGCAGTTACAAATAGCGAAGGTGTTAGATAGTTAACAGTTCTGTACATTAGGTTGGGGGGCTGCTCACTGACAACCCTGGGATCATCCCTAGTCAAGGTGCACAACAGACAGGTGTGTGCGTGCTTGTGTGTGTGCATGCATGCGTGACCGCTTAAGTTAGAGATTAGAGATTGATTGCTACGATTAGTTAACAACTCCATTATTGATGTATCCTGTGACTACCAGGATGGCAGAAGGCGAACTAGACGAACCGTGGCCTTCTTTTGCCTAGCAATTTCTATGTTAAGCAATGCCTCGATTTCAAAATTCTCATCCTTGTTTTCAAATCCCTCATGGCCTCGCCCCTCTCTATCTCTGTAATCTCCTCCAGCCCCACAACTCCCGAGATATCTGCGCTCCTCTAATTCTGCCCTCTTGAGCATCCCTGATTATAATCGCTCAACCATTGATGGTCGTGCCTTCTGTTGCCAAAACCCTAAGCTCTGGAATTCCCTGCCTAAACCTTTCCACCTCGCTGCCTCTCTTTCCTCCTTTAAGACACTCCTTAAAACCTACCTCTTTGACCAAGCTTTTGGTCACCTGCCCTCATTTCTCTTTATGTGGATCAGTGTCAAAGCTTTTGTCTTAAAATACTCCTGTGCAGCGCCTTGGGGCATTTTATTACGTTAAAGGTGCTATATAAATACAAGTTGTTGTTGTTGTTCCTAAGTTATTGTTTAGGTTGATGCAGCAGCAGCTCCCTGTCAGGATTCAGCAGGTGCTGGGGGTCTGCAACTTTAGCAGTTAGCTTAGGGTCTATCTAGCTGTGGGAGCTTGTTCTGGGGTCTATGATGGTGGGAGGGGGTGGGGTGGGTGGGAGAGAGGAGGGAGAAACATGAGAGAGAGAGATGAGGTTTCAAGACTAAGGGGAGATGGGACTTGGAGAAGGTTCAGCTGACTGGGCAAATGGAAGGGAGTGAAGCAGCAGAGGCAGGTGAATGGATGGTCTCCACCTTGGAGATGAAGAAATTTAGGGGAAAGGATTATTTTGGTTGCTACATAAACAGAAACATGTGATTGCACTAGAAATACCGAGCAGAGGAACTTAGCAGGAATGTATTTACAATGTCACTCACTGCACATGCAAGTTAATTCTGGGACCCCACACTCCTGACAGGGAACTGTGCTCACAGGGAGGGTGGTTCTACAATGGGCAGGTGATCCAATCTGCTAGTTTACTGCCCAAGCAGCGGAGGTGAAAACTTACTTAGAATAAAAGACAATGGCAATTTGCCCCAAGGATGAAACTCACTCTCGGTAATGTTAAGTCTGTGTGTTATAGTGATAATTACTACACAGACTACAAGAGTAAATTCAACAGGTCTTTACTGGTTGGAGGTAGGGACTATACTGAATACAATATTACTACACAGTGCTTATATACCGGTGTGGTCACCACCGGTATTACGTATACAGCAGCCAGAGAAAGTAGTACATCTCTTAAGGTGGAACAGGTTACATACACCACAATCCTCCCTTTTTAGCTTAACAGTCATATCTCCATTTAACATAACATAATAACATATATACATATATAACTTCAGGTATAACAGTTCAAAGGTTCAGTCTCTCAGGAGGCTTTCTGATGCGGCTTGGATAACGCCTCTCAGTAGTCTCTGATTCTTGTTGTTGAGGTGCCTCCTCTATTTGGTTTCCAATGTATTGGGTGTCATCATCATCAAGTACATTCCCTGCCGAGGTAGATGCTTCAGGTTCATTAACGTCTTCCACAGTTGTCTCTGTCACAACCATGGGTTCGACCCTTGCTCTCGACTCTACCAGTTGATCCGCATGACGCCTTATCACATTATGACCAATATCTACTGTGTACATCAGAGGTCCTTGTCTGGCCCGAATTGTTCCGGACTGCCATTTTTCGTTTCCATAGCCCCTTGCCAACACTGGTTGTCCTACGTCGAAAGTTCGAGTGGTCTTGTTGTTAATATGCCGAAACTGTTTGTTTTCCACTTCCCTCCGCACATTTGGTTTTAACAAGTCCAACTTGGACCGCAACCTCCTGTTATAAAACATCATGGCAGGACTTTGGTTAGTCACTGCATGATCGGCGTTTCGATATGACATCAGGAACTTGTCGACCTTGTGTTGCAGCGGAATCTGATCATCGTTCATGGCCTTAATTGCCTTTTTGAATGTCTGGACAAATCTTTCAGCCAACCCGTTTGTCGCCGGATGATATGGGGCAGAGGTATAATGTTTTACTCCATTCTTCTTTAAGAATTGTCGGAATTCTTCCGATACAAACTGTGGTCCGTTGTCCGAACAGATCTGTTCTGGCAATCCGTTCCTTGCGAATATTGTTCTTAACATCGCAATTGTCTTTTCTGAAGTAGTGGTATTCATCTTGATGACTTCTGGCCATTTGGAATGTGCGTCCACCGCGATTAGGAACATGGAGTCCATGAATGGACCAGCAAAGTCAATGTGTACGCGTTGCCATGGGGCTGAAGGCCATTCCCATGGGTGTAGCGGTGCTATCGGAGGTGCATTTTGCACTTTTTGGCACCCAGCGCAGCTTTTCGTTAACTCCTCAATCTGTTGGTCAATACCCGGCCACCATACATAAGCCCTAGCAAGACTTTTCATTTTAACTCCCCCCAGATGACCTTCATGCAGTTTGTTTAAAACTCTTTCCCTTAACTTGGGAGGAATAATCACTCTTGTCCCATACATCAAGGTACCATGGCAGACGGACAGCTGGTCTCGCCTTGCCGAAAATGCCGGTAACAGAGGATCACCCCGTGTTGGCCATCCTTTCACTGTCACCTCGTAGACTCTGGACAGTGTCGGGTCGTTCCTGGTTTCTCTTTCAATACTTGCATTGGTGACTGATAAACACTCGATGATGGTCGAATGAAATAACTCAACAGGGTCAACTTTCGTCGTGTCTTCTTCTTCAGGTAGTGGCAGGTGCGACAGCCCATCAGCATTGCCATGCTGTTTCGTACCTTTGAATTCTATTTGATATTGATGTGCCCCTAGGAAAAGAGACCATCTCTGGACATGCTGCGCTGTCATCACCGAAACACCCTTCTTAGGGTTAAAAATGGATACCAACGGTTGATGGTCTGTCAGAAGTGTGAATTTTTGGCCCTGCAGGTAATGATTAAACTTCTTCACTCCCCATACAAGGCTAAGAGCCTCCCTATCGATCTGCGCATAGTTGCGCTCAGCGGAGGTCAATGATCTGGATGCAAACGCGACTGGCCTTTCCGTGCCATTTGGTAACTTGTGTGAGAGTACTGCCCCAATACCATATGGAGAAGCATCACAAGCCAACCGAATAGGCAGTGTCGGGTTGAAGTGAGCCAACACTTCCTCTGAGGTGATCAATTCTTTGCTTTTGCGAAATGCCTTCTTACAGTTTTCGCCCCATTCCCATGGTGCCCCTTTCTGTAAAAGAGCGTTTAACGGGTGCAGTACCGTGGATAGATTTGGCAGAAATTTATGGTAATAGTCAATTAATCCTAGAAACGACCTCAACTGAGAGACATTCTCTGGAGCGGGAGCCTTTACAAGTGCCTCAATCTTGTCAGGAGACTTATGAAGCCCCTCCCGGTCAATGACATGGCCACAGTACGAGATCTGCTTCTGGAAGAACTCACATTTCTGCCGATTTACTCTAAGTCCATACTCTTTCAGTCTGTTGAGCACCAGTTCCAAGTTTGCGAGATGTTGTTCATCACCATCACCTGTGATCAGAATATCATCCAGGTAACATTGTGTGCCTGGAATTCCCTGTAATGCCTGCTCCATGGCCCTCTGCCAAATTGCTGGAGCCGATGCCACTCCAAAAACCAGCCTATTGTACCGGTACAACCCTCGATGCGTGTTGATCGTGAGGTATTGGCGTGACTCTTCCTCAACCTCCATCTGCAAGTACGCCTGCGCCAGGTCTATCTTGGTGAAGTGTTTCCCGCCAGACAATGAAGCGAAAATATCCTCAATCCATGGAAGCGGATACTGCACCGTGTGAAGCACCGGATTAACGGTGATTTTGAAATCTCCACAGATGCGAACCTTCCCTGGATCTCCTGGCTTGTTGCTCGCAGGACGTTTCATAACGGGAACAATGGGCGTAGCCCACTCACTCCAATCTACCTTAGACAGTACACCTGAACGTTCTAGTGCTTCCAGTTCCGCTTCAACAGTAGGTCGTATTGCATAGGGTACCGGTCTGGCTTTAAAAAATTTTGGTTGTGCATGTTCATCAATCTTGATGTTTGCCGTAATTCCTCTCAGTGTTCCCAGTCCCTGCTGGAACACCTCTTTAGCATCATCCAATATTCTGGACAATCGTTTAGGTTTGACATCTGTTTCCCCGGAATCTACCGTTAGTGCCTTCAAGGAGTGCCAGTCCATATTCATTTTCCTAATCCACTCCCATCCTAGTAGTGGTGGACCTCCTTCAGGTAGCACATATAAGTCCATTACTTGGCTTTCTTCGCCCTTGTGGACCACTTCTACCTCTATTTTTCCGATGGGGTACACTCTTTGCCCCGTGTATGTTTTCAATATAATCTCCGTATCCTGTAGGGGAATATGTTGGAATAACCTTCTGTAATCTTTCTTATTCATGACCGTCAATGCCGATCCAGTGTCCAATTCCATTTTTACTTGGACTCATGCTATCTGAAGAGTGACCCAAATTGTCTGGAGATCTGCATCCTTACCAACGTTGTGTACTCTTAAGCTATCCAGTTCATTACTGCTAGCGTCTGAATCTGACTTCTGTTCGGTCAAACTGTTCTTTGTCACCTTGTGTACCTTTGCGTATTTTCCTTGCGGTGACTTTTTGTTGCTGGTCTTCTTTCCTGACCGGCATACTTTAGCTATGTGGCCAAGCCTGCCACACGTTCTGCATTCTTGGTTTTTAAACCAACACTGGTTCTGATCGTGCGTTGTCTTTCCACAACGATAACATTTGACAGAACTCAAACCCAATTTGTTTGTACCGAGTTCCGGTGACCGTAGCTGCATTACTGCCGTGCCTCTCGCTGCAGCTTCGTGTGCTGCTGCCATAGTGACCGCCTTCTCAAGCGTCAGCTCATTCTCCTCGAGCAGTCGCTTTTGTGTATCCTGTTTAAATAAACCACACACAAATTTATCTCGTAGTGCCTCTGTCAGTCCCGTTCCAAACTGACAATATTTTGCTAGCTTACGTAATTACATCAAATATTCAGCATTGCTTTCATTCTGCAGCTGCCTTCTGTCGTAAAATTTAAATCGTTCCGCTAGCATCAGCGGCGTGGGGTTTAGATGATTTTTCAGGACAGTAACGATCTCCTCGAACGTCTTATCCGCCGGTTCATCTGGTGATACAAGGTGTTTCAATTGCCCGTATGTCTTCGCACCCATTAAATTTAATAATGTTAGTGCTTTATCTGCATCAGGAATTTTATTTGCCTTACAATAATTTTGTATGCGTTCTACATACATGGCCCAATCTTCGATGTCACTATCAAAGGTATTAATGTTCCCATGTTTAGGCATTGTTGCAATTTATTGTATTTTTATGTTATCCAAGATGGTGGCTTCCCGCTCTTGTCGTCGTCCTCCGCCCACAAAATGGCGGTTTTCCCGCGCTTGGCGGTCTTCAACCGTCCCCCGACGCTGTCTCCGCTTCACCGCGGCTCTCGCGCCTTCAGTTTCCCCAGACGCTGCGCCTTTTAGCCCGAATGCGGCCCTTATCTCCGGTCGCGATCGATGTCCCCGCGCTGCGCCTCTCGCTCGAAAGCGGCCCGGCCCTTATCTCCGGTCGCAATCGATCTCACCGCCCTTATTCCTCCGTCTTCCCAGCCCCGTCTGTACAGCCAACGCGGTTGACTTTCTGTCGCGTCGCTGCCCGGCTTACCCACCACCGAGGTAGAAAGAAGAAAGCTGACAGTCGCTGATGGAGGCTTCGAGGTCAGGATGTCTTCTGCACTCCGGTTTCTCGATGCCTGCCGCTCGACGTGTCTTCCAGTAGGGTGATGAGGGTGGAAACCTCTCTTCGACGTCCTGTCTGTGGACGAAGCCGCCGTGGAAATAACTGCCGCAGGGTAAGAATCGGACTCGTCGCCACTGTTAAGTCTGTGTGTTATAGTGATAATTACTACACAGACTACAAGAGTAAATTCAACAGGTCTTTACTGGTTGGAGGTAGGGACTATACTGAATACAATATTACTACACAGTGCTTATATACCGGTGTGGTCACCACCGGTATTACGTATACAGCAGCCAGAGAAAGTAGTACATCTCTTAAGGTGGAACAGGTTACATACACCACAGGTAAGCACTGACTGGCTTTAGTTAACTGTACTTGGGGTCTGGTTGGACATGTTCCTGGATGTGTCATCACATGACCTCCGGCCTCCAACCGCCCTGCCCCCACACTCCATCCTCGCGGAGCCCATGGCCAATTTGTAAATCGAATAGACTCTTCATTACCCGATTGGACGATACCTGACTGTCAGTCAAACAGCCTTTTTTTCCCCCATATCCGATATTTTTCAGAACTAAGGTTGTAACGTTTTATAACTGAGGCACAGCATACAAAAGATTTATGCTAAACCTTTATAAATCACTGGTTAGGTCTCAGCTGGAACATTGTGTTCAAAATTTTGAGGGGTTTTCATAGAGGACATAGGAAGAAACGGTTTCCACTGGCAGGAGGGTCGGTAACCAGAGGACACAGATTTAAGATAATTGGCAAAAGAACCAGAGGCGAGATGAGCAGAATTGTTTTTACGCAGCGAGTTGTTATGATCTGGAACGCGCTGCCTGAAAGGGTGGTGGAAACTGATTCAATAGTAACTTTCAAAAGGGAATTGGATAAATACTTGAAAGGGAAAAATTTGCAGGGCTATGGGGAAAG
This sequence comes from Somniosus microcephalus, assembly GCF_052327205.1. NCBI lineage: Eukaryota > Metazoa > Chordata > Chondrichthyes > Squaliformes > Somniosidae > Somniosus > Somniosus microcephalus. The sequence goes on along the minus strand of NC_141006.1, from coordinate 60,954,060 downwards.
AGCAGGGTAGTGGGACTAATTGGATAGCTCTGTCAAAGAGATGATATAGGCACAATGGGCCAAATGGCCTCCTTCTGTGCTATATGATTCTATGATTTAATGAACAAATAAATAAAAATGTTCAAAGAAAATTTTAAAGATAGAACACAATTTTTCGAACGCCCCTATGATTTTTCTCCTCGGTTTTGCTTGCGGCTGTGTCCCGGAGATTGGCCTTTAATTCCTGGAGACTCCAGGGCAATCCTGGAGGGTTGGCAACCCTAAATAAACCAGCAGAATTTAAATGAGACCCGGGAGTTAAAATAGCCCTGGGCCTAATTTCTGGAGCAGCGGGTGAGTTTCTTGCTCACCCACCGGATTTTAAAATCGGGGCTTCTGCCTTTGGGGAAACAGATAAATGATAAGAGAAAAGCAAAATACTGCGGATGCTGGAAATCTGAAATATAAACAGAAAATGCTGGAAATGCTCAGCAGGTCAGGCAGCATCTGTGGAGAGAGAGAAACAGAGTTAACATTTCAGGTCGATGACCCTTCGTCAGAACTGGAAAAAGTTGGAGATGGAACAGGTGTTTAAGCAAGTGTAGGGGCAGGGAGAGGGGGGAGGGGAGGAAAGAACAAAGCGAAGGCCTGTGATAGGATGGAAGACAGGAGAGATTAAGAGACAAAAGTGATGATGGTGCAAGGCAAAAGGAGATGGTAATGGGACAAGTTAAGAAACAAAAGATGAGTCTAGATGAAGTGTAAATGGCAATGGCAGAATGATTGACAGCTGCCATGTGTGAGAGAGAGAGAAAAATATGATAGGGGCAGAGGTTAGGGTCTGAAATTGTTGAAATCGATGTTGAGTCCAGAAGGCTGTAAAGTGCCTAATCGAAAGAGGAGGTGCTGTTCGTCGAGCTTATGTTGAGCTTCATTTGAACAATGTAAGAGGCCGAAGAGATCAGAGTGGGAGTGGAGCAGAGAATTAAAGTGACATATAAATGATAAGAGATCTGTCTTTGATCCCTTTGATGGTGGGTGGGTGGGGGAGGAGTAGGCTTAGAGGTGATAACATATAAAGCTTGACAGAGTGGCACATGGATGACCCTGCTCTCTCTGTTTAGGAAACTCCATTATAAGGTGTGAAGTCCAGTCCGGGGGGAAATATATGGAGGAAGCTGCAATGTAAACCATTATCACCTCCCCTACCAAGCTCTAAAGTCCATTAGCATCTCCGCTTGATTACTGAAAAAAAAGTAGCTGTAACAGGAAAGAAGGGCCATAAGCATAAGGCAACGGGCCTGGTGCTAATTTTCAATTGTGGTGTAAGTGGAAGAGAAGTGGGTGGACTGAAACTCAAATCATCCACGTGGGCACATCTCACCTTGAAAGGTCTATGAAAGAGAAAAATCAGTTCAAAGGATCTGTCAGTTGCCAATAGACTGTAGGAAGTGACTTACTGAAAAGAGTAGATTAACCTCTTGTGGATCAAATCTAGTTCCATTGGCCCTGAAAGAGAGAGAGAATTTATAGAAACATAGAAGATAGAAACATAGAAGATAGGAGCAGGAGTCGGCCATTCGGCCCCTCGAGCCTGCTCCGCCATTCAATGAGATCATGGCTGATCATCCAAATTCAGTACCCTGTCCCTGCTTTCTCACCATATCCCTTGATCCCTTTAGCCTTAAGAAATATATCTAACTCCTTCTTGAATATATTTAATGAATTGGCCTCCACTGCCTTCTGTGGTAGAGAATTCCACAGGTTCACCACTCTCTGGGTGAAGAAATTCCTCCTCATCTCTGTCCTAAATGGCTTACCCCTTATCCTTAGACTGTGACCCCTGGTTCTGGACTCCCCGGCCATCGGGAACACCCTTCCTGCATCTAGTCTGTCTAGTCCTGTTAGAATTTTATAAGTTTCAATGAGATCCCCTCTCATTCTTCTAAACTCCAGCGAATATAAGCCTAATCGACCCAATCTCTCCTCATATGTCATTCCTGCCATCCCAGGTATCAGTCTGGTGAATCCTCGCTGTACTCCCTCCATGGCAAGAACATCCTTCCTTAGATAAGGCGACCAAAACTGCACACAATACTGAAGGTGTGGTCTCACCAAGGCCCTGTACAACTGCAGCAAGACATCCTTGTTCCTGTACTCGAACCCTCTTGCTATGAAGGCCAACATACCATTTGCCTTCTTAACCGTCCGCTGCACCTGCCTCTTATACAGCACCTTTCACCAACTCAGGATGTCCCAAAGCGCTTTACAGCCAATGAAGTACTTTTGGAAGTGTAGTCGCTGTTGTAATGTAGGAAATGCGGCAGCCATTTTAGCGCACAGCAAGGACCCACAAACAGCAATATGATAATGACCAGAGAATCTGTTTTTTAATGATGTTGGTTGAGGGAGAAATATTGGCCCCAGGACACAGAGGAGAACTCCCCTGCTCTTCTTCGAAATAGTACCATGGGATCTTTTACATTCACGATTGTGCCCATTGCTACCCTCCTGCACTGACCCCGCCAGAGTTTGCCAAGCAGCTGCTGCGCCACCACTGGCGGGAAGCTGTAATTACAGCATGACAAGTTTACTTAGGCAGTTTCCATGTGGATAGCGGAATTTATCATGGAAATATATAAAACTAAAGACAGAATGGATGACTATAAAGTGTAAAGTGTGTGCCCTGCTCCAGTGATGCCCCACCCTCTAACCCCGCTTCACTGGAAGATTACACTTGGTCTTGACTTTTGGGAGTTGATTTGCCTGTCTCCAATGGGGCGGTTATGGCCTCAGAATGAGATTGGTTGTCTCACCGCCCCATTAACACTGGCGATGCAGCCACTGCCATTTTGAAAGGGGGCCTAACACCGGGTGTCCAAAGCGCCCGCCTATTTTAGGCAACAGGCCCCTTTTACAGGAAACTCTTTGGTATCCGGCACCGACGGGACCGGCATGTTGCCGGTTGGTTAAAAATTCCGGATGATGGAGAGGGTTATCTACCGAGGCTATTTTTAACAAACAAAAATTTAAAAAAAATCAAGAAATGTGCAGTATACAGTAATTGGGTACTCACCTACAGAATGTTGTGTTAAATGGATGGTGGAAGATGCTTGATTAAGTACAGTACTGCCAGCGACTACCGGCAGCGCGGGAGAGTCAGGCTCCTGTTATTGAGGTGTTCGGACTTCCGACAGCGCCAAGAAGCCGAGTAGTGGCAGTTTGGAGAACTACCCCCCCCGACTAACTCGGCCACCGCGGGAGACTCGGACTCGGACTCGGCAACATTTTCGGTTATTGAGGTGTTGTTTTCGGAGTATGAATTTTGCTGGTTAATAGAGAATTCCGGATATTTAGGTGCTGTTTAAATGAGAGTTTCCTGTAATATGGAAATAGGACCTCGATTGCCGTTTTAGGTCGGAAATGGACGGAGCCTGCACCGTGCTCACACCGACCTGTCCCACGGATGGAACCGAAGAGGCCAGGCCAAAGGCAAGGGTTAATTTATTTTTGTGGGCCCCGGAGGAGCAGGAGCAAGAGTAGGAGTGCACCTCAGACTGGGGCTCATGAAAATAATCTGGGCCGCTGTCCCCCTGACACCCCCCACCTCTCGCAACTTATCTTGCTGGCAGCTGCCCAGGCTCGAGCTTCATCAGGATGGCCCACAATTCGCCTACCAAATTTAAATGAGGGGGGGCTTTGAAAAGGCAAGGAGGCCTCTTCGCCGCCAGACCAAAAGTCAAATTCACCGCCCCCTCCCCCCCCACCGTGTCACACGAGATTGACTAGTATTCCTTAATAGACCAATAATAAGCACCCCTCTGTATTTGTACATTCTGGTTCTGTGCAAAGGCTTGCAAACTCTCCAGGATTGCCCTGGAGCCGCCAGGAATTGAAGATTAATCTCCAGGACACTACCGCCAGCAAAGAAGGGAGGAACATCATCAGAGTATTAAGCTTTTTTTCCCCATTTATTAGAAATAAAGCTGTCGACGGTGGGGAAAAAAGTATGTTTGACTGAAGGACGCGAATGATCCAATCGGGTACCGAAGAGACTGCTCGCTTTCTGATTGGCCATGGGAAGGCGGGGCGCCGCGAGGATGGACGTGTCAGGCGACCAATGGCGAGTGTGCGGGGGCGGGGCAGTGGGATGCGGGGGGGGGGGGTCATGTGATGAAACCCCCAGGAATACCTCCCAACCAGAGTTGGCAACTTTTTCTGCGCAGTGAAAAATGGCTGCAGGTTTTGAAGGGACTGAAGAGGATTGGAAAGTTAACCTGTGTGTGCAGAAAGACTTTGTGATTTGTAGTCCAGTACACAGTGTGGCTATTTACATTGTGGCATTGCAGTAGATGGGAAACAGTTCTGTCGTTGGCTTAGGTTTCTGTTTCATTACTTTTACCTTTGAGTATGTTGAGTCCACGGCCCAAGGGTTATGAAGCTGAAATGTGCAATGAATATTTTATCCCTCCCAACAGACAGTCCCACAGCTGTGAGTCTGAAACTCTCTTCAACAGTCCCAGAAAATTCTAGAATCCCTCTTTTAACGTGTGCCACTGAGCACTTTCCTCTGATTCAACACATCTTCGTGTAGATTTGAAAGAAGGCAAAGTAAACGTGCCCCAAAACCACAATGCAAAACTCATAAAACGCTGACCGACCTTTTAATTAATTGGGCTTAACCTCTCCCCTAAATAAAGCATTCCATTTGATAATAGGAGATCGGATTAATTTAGAGGATGTATTTCTTTTTGAAGGGTTGCGTTCGTCTACAGTGTTAATGGTACAATTTATAGCAGTTGCAGAGAATACATTTTCTTTAGTTGCTTGAGACAGTGGCCTTGATTTTGAACGATCTGTGATTTTGTGCCGACGACAAAGAGTCTCCAAGCGTATGGAGTCCCCAGCCTCGGCCCTGCCCTCTCCAAGTCAGTGGCCCTGTTTGGGGTAGGCTGCAGAGTCCACCCACAACCAAGGCCACAGAGGGCTCCCGGGCATGTCTGAGACCAGGCTTTCTGGCCTATCTGGATCCCGGTAGAGCTAGTCGGAGACCACAGACAAAAGAAATGTCACACAACTGTAGTAGCGTTTTTGCTGCCAATATCATGTAGTGTGATTTCAACCCCGATATAGTATCATACAGCACAGAAGGAGGCCATTCACCCCATCGTGTCTGTGTCTTATTCACAGCTCACTCAGTGGGTTCTTTACTGCTCTGTGGCTTTTTATTACTGAATAAAGCTTCACAAAATGCAACCTTAAATCCACAACCGCTTGCATTTATATAGAAAAACATCACAGGGCACTTCACAGAAGTGTTGTCAGATAAAAATTGACACCGAGCTGAGCAAGGAGATATTAGGAGGGGTGATTAAAAGCTTGGTCAAACAGGTACGTTTTAAAGAACATCTTAAAGGAGGAGAGAGAGGTAAAGAGGTGGAGATGTTTAGGGAGGGAATTCCAGAGCTTAAGGCCGATAAAGTTAAAGGCATGGCCGCTAGTGGTGGGACAAAAGGAGTGGCACGATGCACAAGAGACCAGAATCGAAGGAACACAAAGTTCCCAGAGGGTTGTAGGGCTGGAGAAGGTTACAGAGCTAGGGAGGGGTGAGGACATGAAGGGATTTAAACATGGGGATGAGAATTTTAAATTTGAGACACTGGAGGACCTGGAGTCTGTTAAGTCTGTGTGTCCTAGTTATGCTTATTATAAATCACTGGACACAGACCACAAGAATAACTTTAACAGGTCTTTACTATTCGGAGGTCAGGGCTGAACTGCCCAGCAGATCCCTACACAACGTTTATATACCGGTGTGGTCACCACCGGTATTACAGTATACAGCAGCCAAGAGAAAGTAGTACATCTCTTAAGGTAGTTCTCTTAAGGTGGAACAGGTTACATACACCACAATCCTCCCTTTTTAGCTTAACAGTTATATCCCCATTTAACATAACATAATAACATATAGATATATATATATACAACTTCATGCAGAACAGTTCAAAGATTCAGTCTCTGAGGAGGCCTCCTGATTCGAGTTGGATAACGCCTTTCAGGGGTCTCTGATTCTCGTTGCTGGGGTGGCTCATCTAGTTGATCTCTTATGGATTGGACATCATCCTCAGGTACATTCACTTCTGAGGTAGATGCTTCAGGTTCACTAACTTCTTCCACGGTTGTCTCTGCCGTAACCCTGGGTTCGACCCTTGTTCTCGATTCTACCAGTTGGTCAGCATGACGCCGTATTACATTTTCACCAATATCTACCGTGTACATCAGGGGTCCTTGTCTGGCCCGAATTGTTCCAGATTGCCATTTCTCGTTTTTATAGTCCCGGGCTAACACTGGTTGTCCTATTTCGAAACTCCGAGTGGTCTTGTTATTTATATGCTGGAACTGTTTGTTTTCAACTTCCCTCCGCACATTTGGTTTTAACAAGTCCAACCTGGACCGCAACCTCCTGTTATAGAACATCATGGCAGGACTTTGGTTTGTCACTGCATGAGTGGCGTTTCGATATGCCAGTAGGAATTTGTCCACCTTGTGTTGTAGTGGAATCTGATCTTCGCTCATGGCCTTTATTGCTTTTTTGAACGTTTGTACAAATCTCTCGGCCAACCCGTTTGTAGCCGGATGATATGGGGCAGAGGTATAATGTTTCACCCCATTCTTCTTCATGAATTTCTGGAATTCTTCTGACACGAACTGCGGTCCGTTGTCTGAACATATTTATTCTGGCAATCCATTTCTTGCAAATATCGTTCTTAGCACCGCGATCGTCTTTTCCGAGGTAGTGGTAGTCATCTTAATCACTTCTGGCCATTTAGAATGTGCGTCCACCGCAATTAAAAACATGGAGTCCATGAATGGACCAGCAAAGTCAATATGTACATGTTGCCATGGGGTTGAAGGCCATTCCCATGGATGCAGCGGTGCAATCGGAGGTGCATTTTGCACTTTTTGGCACCCTGAGCAGCTTTTCGTCAGATCCTCTATCTGTTGGTTGATACCCGGCCACCACACATAAGCCCTAGCAAGGCTTTTCATCTTGACTCCCCCCAGATGACCTTCATGCAGTTCCTTTAGAACTCTCTCTCTTAACTTAGGAGGAATAATCACCCTTGTTCCATACATCAATGTTCCTTGACAGACGGACAGCTGTTCTCGTCTTGCTGAGAATGCCGGTAACAGTGGATCACCATGTGCTGGCCATCCCTTCACTGTCACTTCGTAGACCCGGGACAGTGTCGGGTCGTTCCTGGTTTCTCTTTCAATACTTGCATTGGTGACTGGTAAACATTCGATGATGGTCGAGTGAAATAACTCAACAGGGTCAACCGTCGGTGCCTCCTCCTCTGTAGGTAGTGGCAGGCGCGACAGCCCATCAGCATTACCATGCTGCTTTGTACCTTTGAATTCAATCTGATATTGATGTGCCCCTAGGAAAAGGGACCATCTCTGGAGTCTCTGTGCTGTCATCACCGAAACACCCTTCTTAGGGTTAAAAATGGATACCAACGGCTGGTGGTCTGTCAGAAGCGTAAACTTTTGGCCCTGCAGGTAATGATTAAACTTCTTTACTCCCCACACAAGGCTGAGAGCCTCCCTATCTATCTGAGCATAGTTGCGCTCAGCGGAGGTCAATGATCTGGATGCGAACGCAGCTGGCCTCTCCAGGCCATTTGGCAACTTGTGTGAGAGTACTGCCCCAATACCATATGGAGAAGCATCACAAGCCAAACGAATAGGCAGCGTTGGGTTGAAGTGAGCCAACACTTCCTCTGAGGTGATCAATGCCTTGCTTTTGCGAAAGGCCCTCTTACAGCCCTCGCTCCACTTCCATGGTACTCCCTTCTGCAAAAGAGCGTTCAGCGGGTGCAGCACTGTGGATAAATTTGGCAGAAACTTATGGTAATAGTTAATCAACCCTAGGAACGACCTCAACTGGGATACATTATCCGGAGCGGGAGATTTCACAACAGCTTCGATCTTGTCAGGAGACTTATGAAGCCCCTCCTGGTCAATGACATGACCACAGTACGAGATCCGCTTCTGAAAGAACTCACATTTCTGGCGATTAACTCGAAGTCCATATTCTTTCAAGCTGGTGAGCACCAGTTCCAAATTTGCAAGGTGTTCCTCGTCATCATTTCCTGTAATCAGAATATCGTCCAGGTAACATTGTGTGCCTGGAATTCCCTGTAATACCTGCTCCATGGCCCTCTGCCAAATTGCTGGAGCCGATGCCACTCCAAAAACCAGTCTATTATACTGGTACAAGCCTCTATGCGTGTTGATCGTGAGATACTGGCGTGACTCTTCCTCATCTTCCATCTGTAAGTACGTCTGCGCCAGGTCTATCTTGGTGAAGTGTTTCCCGCCAGACAATGAAGCAAAGATATCCTCAATCCGCGGAAGCGGATACTGCACCGTGTGAAGCACCGGATTAACAGTGATCTTGAAATCTCCACAGATGCGAACCTTCCCCGGTTCCCCCGGCTTGTTGTTCGATGAACGCTTCATGACGGGGACAATGGGCGTGGCCCACTCACTCCAGTCTACCTTAGAAAGTACTCCTGAACGTTCTAGCCCTTCCAGCTCAGCTTCCACAGCAGGTCGTATCGCATAAGGTACCGGTCTGGCTTTGAAAAATTTCGGGTTTGCATGTTCTTCAACCTTGATGTTTGCCGTAATTCCTCTCAGTGTTCCCAGTCCCTGTTGGAACACCTCTTTAGCATCGTCCAATATTCTGGACAATCGTTTAGGTTTGACATCTTTTTTACCGGAATCTACCGTTAGTGCTTTTAAGGAATGCCAGCCCATATTTATTTTCCTAATCCACTCCCATCCCAGCAGTGGTGGACCTCCCTCAGGTAGCACATATAAGTCCATTCCTCGGCTTTCTTTGCCCTCGTGGACCACCTTTACCTCTATCTTCCCGATGGGGTATACTCTTTGCCCCGTGTATGTTTTCAATACAATCTCCGTATCCAGTAGGGGAATATGTGGGAATAACCTTTTGTAAGCTTGCTTATTCATGACCGTCAATGCCGATCCAGTGTCCAATTCCATCTTCACTTGGACTCCTGCTATCTGAAGTGTGACCCAGATTGTTTGGAGGTCTGCTTCATTACCAACATTGTGTACTCTTAGACTACCCAGTTCATTACTGCTGGAGTCTGAATTTGACTTCTGTTCGTTCGACCTTGTGTACCTTTCTGTACTTTTCCTGCGGTGACTTTTTGTTGCTGGTCTTCTTTCCTGACCGGCATACTTTAGCTATGTGACCAAGCCTGCCACATTTTCTGCATTCCTGATTTTTGAACCAGCACTGGTTCTGATCGTGCGTTGTCTTTCCACAACGATAACATTTTACTGTACCCAAGACCATTTGATTGGTGCTGAGTTCCGGTGATCGTAGCTGCATTGCCGCAGTGCCTCTCGCTGCGGCTTCGTGCGATGCTGCAATAGTGACAGCTTTATCAAGCGTAAGATCATTCTCCTCAAGCAGTCGCTTTTGTGTTCCTTCTTTTAACAATCCACACACAAATTTATCTCTCAGCGCATCTGCTAGTCCTGTTCCAAACTGACAGTACTTTGATAGCTTACGCAGTTCAATTAAAAATTCAGCGTTGCTTTCGTCTTTCAGCTGCGTTCTTCTGTAAAATTTAAATAGTTCCGCTATCATCAGTGGCGTGGGGTTTAAATGATTTTTCAGGACAGTAACAATATTCGCGAAAGTCTGATCCGCCGGTTTATCTGGTGATAGAAGGTGCTTCAATAGCCCGTATGTCTTCGCACCCATTGAGCTTAATAAGGTTAGTGCTTTCTCATCATCTGGTACCTTATTTGCTTTACAATAAACTTCCATGCGTTCTACATACGTGGTCCAATCTTCGATATCGCTATCAAAGGTATTAATGTTCCCATGTTTAGGCATCCTTGCAAGTTTTTAAATTTTTCTTTTTCTCAAAATGGCGGCTTCCCACGCTTGTCTTCTTCCCCCGCCTACTAAAATGGCAGCTTCCCGCGCTTGGCGGTCTTTCCCGCGCTCGTCTTCTTCCCCCGCCGACTACAATGGCGGATTCCCGCGTTTGCCTTCTTCCCCCGCTGGCTGCAATGGCGATTGCCGTGCTGCTGCCGTTCTCGCCTCCCCAGCGGTTCTCAATTCCCCGACGCTGCTTTTACTCCCCCGCGGTTCCCGTGGGCATTCACGCTTCCCCTGCTGTTGCGCCTATCAGCCCCGCATGCAGCCCGGTCCTTTACACCGGCTGCGTTTGAGTTCTCCGCGGCTCTCGTGCCTTAAGCTACCCCAGTCGCTGCGCCTCTCGGCCTCGATTGCAGCCCGGCCCTTTTCACCGGCCGTGGTCGAGTTCTCCGCCCTTTTTCCTCCGTTTTCCCTCCCCCACTCCACAGTCAACGCCGCCGACTTTCTGCTCGTGTCGCTGATCGGCTTACCCACCACCGTGGTAGAAGGGATGATCACTGCCTGTCGCTGATGGAGGGCTTCGTGGTCAGAATTTTTCTTTTTAACCCGGGTTCTCGATGCCTCCCGTGCGATGGTGCTCAGCAGGATGATGAGGGCGGATGCCTCTTCTCGACGCCCGTTCTGAGGACGAAGCTGCCTTGGATGTAAAACTGCCGCTGGGTAAGATCGGACTCGTCGCCACTGTTAAGTCTGTGTGTCCCAGTTATGCTTATTATAAATCACTGGACACAGACCACAAGAATAACTTTAACAGGTTTTTACTATTCGGAGGTCAGGGCTGAACTGCCCAGCAAATCCCTACACAACGTTTATATACCGGTGTGGTCACCACCGGTATTACAGTATACAGCAGCCAAGAGAAAGTAGTACATCTCTTAAGGTAGTTCTCTTAAGGTGGAACAGGTTACATACACCACAGAGTCAATGTAGGTAAACGAGGACAGGAATGATGGGTAAGCAGAACTTTGTGCACAATAGGAAAGGAGCAGAAGAGTTTTGGATATACTAAAGTTTATGCAGGCTGGAGATTGGGCGGCTGGCCAGGAGAGCATTGGAATAGTCAAGTCTGGCAGTGACAAAGGCATGGACAAGGGTTTCAGCAGCAGATGGGCTTGGGCGGAGACATGCAATGGTAGAGAGGTGGATGTAGAAGGTCTTTATGATGGAGAGCATGGAGGAAATTGCTGTTCTTCAGAGGATTGGATGCTGGATAAGCAGTCTGACAATAAAAGACAATCTCAGTGCAGCTGCTTCGAACCATTTATGTGTTTAATAAAGTATACAGCTGGATTTTTATCACAACACTTTAAGTAGGTACAGGTGCCAGTTTGCTATAATTATACCAATATTTTTATGAGTTTTGCAGGCGCTGTTCCTCTTGCTGTTAAATCATTAATCCTGTCTTGTATGATGCGCTAAAAGAATTTTAAACAAAGCCAAATTATGCCTGTTATTATCCTGTTACAGTTAGAGGGGCTGAAATCTTGCCAGACAATTGAATATTAATGCTTAGTGTCACAACTTAAATCAATTATCAGGGGATGTATTTTATGAAACCTATTTTCCAGACTGGCTTATTTCATAATCACATTGCCATACAAATTATTTTTTTAGATAATGTATTAAAACTCTTGCATCTGTGTGCACTACCTGTCAATTTTTATCTTCATAAATCCCAATATACACATTTATAACGGAAACTGCCAATGTGAACTTGTCACAATGTAATTACAGCCTCCCACCAGTGGAGGTGCTGCAATGTGGCATATAAATGTGGGCATATGAATTTATAATGCTAATATGTATAATAAACAATCTATGTCTTTGAAATAGGGTGGAGAGATTGAACTACAGGTGCACCCTGGTCCAATTATGCCCCACACCACCTTAAGACTACACTTGGTCATGACTCCCCATGTACAACGCCACAGGAAATCAACTAGTAACTAACGCAAATATAACTGCAAGACTTCCTCATGGACACAGCTTATTATTTTGGATTGTGGAAGTGTGATTTTTGTGTGCAGCAGTTTTTTCACATCTACATTGCTAAAACCTGGATCCCACCAAAACATGTTTGTTTAGACAAGGAAGCCGGCTTTAACAACGTAAATGTAGGGAAGCCGACACATGAATGTTACTCTCCCATGATCTGAACTACAGACGCGCCCTGAGATAAATTAAATGCTTTACGCAGCATGATGGCTCTTTTGCTGATGGAGTCCTGGAAAGGCTGTAAGATTCGCAAAATTTCCACATTTCCCCAAATTTTATTATTGATAAAAGGGACCCTGCATGGACATTTAAAAAAGGGTACCCAAAGATGGCGTCCGCATCTCGTGGCCAAAAGCCCACAAGATTTTAAAAGCTTGGACTCTGTGGCACAAGCAGCTTTTGGGGAAATCGAAACAAAAGCTGCAGTTTCTGTGAAGAAAGACTTTTGTATTTTGAAAAGCAGACAGCAGGACTCTGAATTATGCATTAAGCCAAATCGCAGACAGACCAAAACCAGTTAGGCCTATACTTGAGGCCATCAAGTTGTTTGCATAAATAATCGGAAACAGCTTAAGGAAGCCATCGAAGCTGGGCAGGCCGATTAAGATGCATTAATAACAAAACAACTCGATAATCAGGCCAGTAGGTGCGATCACCGGCCATCTAAAAACAGTTAGTTTAGATTGCTACAATTATTTAAACTAGCCCGCCAAGATTGGGACAAAGAACTAACCTGATTTGGCGCGCAGATAAGGGCCATCCGAAGGAGTATAATTGTAGGCCCACTAGCAACCGACTCTCTCTGCCCTTGCTCTTGGCTCCTGCTCTGGCCCCTCGCCCTCATGGCTGCTGCCCTTCCCCCGTCCCATGCTTACCGCCTGGCCACTGCCCGTGCCTTTCCCATCCCATCAGGAACGCCCGGCCTTGCACCAGGCAGACACGGACAAACCAGGCCAGGCGAGGCGGGACGAGACGAGGCGAGGTGGTGAGGAAGATGAATTGGGAAGATGATTGAAGAAACGCTTCGAATAATCGGGCCTTCAATCCAGCTCACCTTCGACTATCTTCATGCAAACTCCAACTGCCGGCCGAGGAAGAGGAACCATCATCCCTGCGAGGTAAAGTACCCAAGCAAAGACTTTAACCTTGGGGTACTTGTACCTGGACGACGCCCTTGCAGCGCCCCGAGACCACGTGACGACGGCAGGCCCCGGAGAGCACAAAGAGTGAACCCCAAGCCTCATCGCTGTTTGAATTCAGCAGATCTTTGATTGGTGAGCATGAATTCTGGCCCCTCATAGCTTAATCTAGTTAGATATAAGGGGTGGGATAAGGATAAGGGGATTGTTAAGATAGTTTGTTTTCCCTGGATGTGCCGTGTGTTCCCCATTCCCTGTATAAGTATAGTTATTTTGTATTTGCCTGTAATTTTATACTAGTAACTTCTCGTAAGATTGTGTTCAATAAAATCTTGGTTTTCTCACATCCAAACCACCTGTCTACTCGAGTCTTTTCTGTATCGCCGCCTGTACCTAATTCCGGTGTCTAGAACCCAGGGGCGTGGGAGCGATTCGAACCGCTCATAAAACAGTCAGAGGCATAACTGACTGGGCGTACGCGCCACCCCACCACCACCGCCCTACAAGTCTGAAATATTAGAGGGCAGCGGCCCGGGTGAATACTTGAGGTGTGAGGATGAAAAAGTCTACTAGATTTTTGCTTGAATACCTTTGGGGATTAATGAGTATTTTATAGGGCAGATTGTACATGGACTGTGGAAGGAGGTCAAATGGGTTGAGTAGACTATAATAGGGGACATTATACATGGGTTCAGGAAGTAGCAGACTTCATGGAATGAATGATCTTTTCTCTTTTCTCACCACAGATATACAGATAGCCATCTAGAAAAATCTACAGTCCGCCAACTGTCTCGCACGCTACTCCAAGGGTTTTAGTTCTATTAGCCTCCTAGATAATCCATTCCCTGTGCTGATCACTCTAGGGGGGTGATTTTCATTCAGAAGTCGGGAAGGAGGCGGGACTACAACTTTCGGGGATGTAGTCCCGCCTCCATCGCGATGCGGCCAATCCACGTGATATTAACTTGCTTGACCTTGTTGAGCCCACCCAGCGGGCTCAGCAGGCCAATTAATGGCCACCAGGCAACAGGTGACGTCACAGACTGAAATTTCATCTGTCAAGACGTTTTGACAGATGAAATATCAGTGTTTCACAGCTGTTTGAAGCTGTCAAACACTGACAGTCTTACTTCTAACCTGAGTCCTTCTACACAGACTCAGTTAGAAATCTCACCGGCACAGAAAACTGCAGGCTGTCACTTTTGACAGATCGCGGCCGTTCTGCTTTCAGTGCCGTTTAGATGATGGACTCCTGAAACCTAGAGGAAGGAAGGCTGCAAAGGTAAGTACAGGTAATTTAAACTTCTTTACACACTTTAGGCACACAAAACACACTTACCTTTGCACTCATGCACCCAGCACTCACCTGAACACCGACATCTCGACCCCTCCAAGTCCTTCAACCCGACGGTCCGAATCCTCTAACCTGACATGGTTTGGAGCCATCGGGAATCCCACACTTCAAGCTTTAAAATAGGGATTAGGCTAAAAACTGTTAACTACCTGTTAACAGGCAGTTAATTGGCACTAATCCCTTCCCGCTCGGGTAGGCGGGTCCCAGTGCGGGGCGGGTACCCGCCTCCTTTGAAACTTCCATGGAGGTGGGTTGGGGGCGGGATGGTGTTGGGACCCCCGAATTCGGGACTTTAACCCCCCACATGCCTCCAATCCCGACTCCATGGGTCAATGAAAATCGACCCCTTTGTGTGGAAAAACTTGCAGCCATCAGTCCTAAATTTGCCACTCACTGGTTTGAACCAATGGTCCCTTGCCATGACATACCTTTTCTACAGTGTGTAAAATCTTGCATTCCTATATAAGGTCTCCTCTCGACTGTCTCATTTAAAATAATGAAGAGACCAAGTTTGTCCAGTCTTTTCCCAGAGCTCCGCGCTCTAACCTTAGGGATTAGATTTGTGGTTCTACTTTACTTTGTTACCAGCAGAGAATGCCTTGGTGGGGAAAAACTGCATGCAGTACATTGTATGGTTTCAGCATGACATATGCTGATTTATGAGGGGTAAGTTTGCGAGGCAAGGCTCTTAGTGTGAGGGTGCAGGTCAGAGATAGAGCTATAACCTCGCTAGGTGAGAGTGCAGGTCAGAGCTAGAGCTATAACCTCGCTAGGTGAGAGTGCAGGTCAGAGCTAGAGCTATAACCTCGCTAGGTGAGAGTGCAGGTCAGAGATAGAGCTATAACCTCGCTAGGTGAGAGTGCAGGTCAGAGATAGAGCTATAACCTCGCTAGGTGAGAGTGCAGGTCAGAGATAGAGCTATAACCTCGCTAGGTGAGAGTGCAGGTCAGAGATAAAGCTATAACCTCGCTAGGTGAGAGTGCAGGTCAGAGATAGAGCTATAACCCATTAGGGCGGATTCTGCCACCCATGTTACTATCTAGCGAGGCTCCACTTTGGATGCAGAGCCTCACAAGATTCACCCAAACCACTACTGATTGACCAGATAGTTCATGACAGATGGCAAGAGGCCCATTTGTTGAATAATATACCAGTGAAAGCACCCTAATTACAGGAGATGCCTTTAGGAGGCTGTGATTGTGCCGAGCTCCAGTAATGCCTGACTGTGTCTTCGGAGATAAAGCTGCAGCATTAACGAGGCAGCTCCAGCATTGTAACAGCACCGTGGGCGCGATCTTGCCAGCCTGGGTTGGCAGGTTTGGAGGCGGGACTGCCGGGAAAATGGTAAAATCTGGGGGCCAATGCCCATCCCGCCCCCCAACCCACCTCCGCGCCATCTTCCCAAGAGGCGGGTAGCCAACCCGCGCCGGGTCCCGTCTCCTGGAGGCAGGAAGGGGGTTACAGCCACTTAACTGCCTGTTAACAGGTGGTTAACAGGCAGTTAAGAGGATTATCCCCATTTTTCCAAGGGAGGCGCGGGCTTCCCGACGTCAGGAAGCCCCGCCACGGTCACCGAGGCGAGCAGTGGGTCTGCGGGGGTCTGCGGGGTGCAAAAGTGCGCTGTGAAGGTAAGTGATGGGTGCAAGTGTGGAGAGGTGAGTATGTGAGGTGAGTGGAAAGTGATAGAAAATGTTTACTTCCCTTTGTTTCTTCCTGCAGGCTTCAACAGTTGGGGATGCGGAGAGTCTCGCATCTCATCGGCAGAGATGACAGATTGCTGCTGCATTCTTTGATGCAACAACGATCTAATTTCTGCTCACAACAGGTTTGATGAGTCTTGAATACAAGGGCTCATCAAACAACAGAGAATGTCAGTGTTTGACAGCTTCACAGAGCTGTCAAACGATGACAATTCATCTGTCAAAATTTTTTGACAGATGAAACGTCATACGCTGACATTCTCTGTAACCGGCTTCGCCTTATTTGGCATGCTAAGCCCACTGGGTGGGCTTAACAAGGTCAATCAAGGGAAAATAGCGTGGGTTGGCCAGAAGTCGTAGAAACATAGAAACATAGAAAATAGGAGCAGGAGTCGGCCATTCGAACCCTCGAGCCTGCTCCGCCATTCAATGCGATCATGGCTGATCATCCAAATTCAGTACCCTGTCCCTGCCTTCTCCCCATATCCCTTGATCCCTTTAGCCTTAAGAAATATATCTATCTCCTTCTTGAATATATTTAATGAAGTGGCCTCCACTGCCTTCTGTGGTAGAGAATTCCACAGGTTCACCACTCTCTGGGTGAAGAAATTCCTCCTCATCTCTGTCCTAAATGACTTACCCCTTATCCTTAGACTGTGACCCCTGGTTCTGGACTCCCCGGCCATCGGGAACATCCTTCCTGCATCTAGTCTGTCTAGTCCTGTTAGAATTTTATAAGTTTCAGTGAGATCCCCTCTCATTCTTTTAAACTCCAGCGAGTACAAGCCCAATCGACCCAATCTCTCCTCATACGTCATTCCTGCCATCCCAGGTATCAGCCTGGTGAATCTTCGCTGCACTCCCTCCATGGCAAGAACATCCTTCCTCAGATAAGGTGACCAAAACTGCACACAATACTCAAGGTGTGGTCTCACCAAGGCCCTGTACAACTGCAGCAAGACATTTTTGTTCCTGTACTCGAACCCTCTCGCTACGAAGGCCAACATACCATTTGCCTTCTTAATCGCCTGCTGCACCTGCATGCTTACCTTCAGCGACTGGTGCACAAGGACACCCAGGTCTCGTTGCACTTCCCCTTCTCCCAATCTATTGCCGTTCAGATAATAATCTGCCTTCCTGTTTTTGCCACCAAAGTGGATAACCTCGCATTTATCCACATTATACTGCATCTGCCATGCTTCTGCCCAATCACCCAACCTATCCAAATCATCCTGTAGTTTCTCGGCATCCTCCTCACAGCACACACACCCACCCAGCTTTGTGTCGTCTGCAAACTTGGAGATATTACATCTATCTCGATGGAGGCGGGACTAAAACCCGACAAGCAACAGTTCCGCCTCCAACGTGCCCCCATTGGCAAAATCGCTTCCCAAGAACCAGCTCGGTTTCCAAGGTGCCACTAGACGGAAACATGAACGGTTGCCTGCATTGGTGCTGAATGGCATTGGCTGCCACTTATTCTAACATTAGCAATACAACTTATTCACACACAGAAACTTTTACACAATTCACAAACACATACACAGAAACATACACAAACATAAAAGTCAGGAACAGATCGGGTAGATAGAGAGAAACTATTCCCACTGGTGGGGGAGTCCAGAACTAGGGGGCATAACCTTAAAATTAGAGCCAGAACTTTTAGGATTGCAATTAGGAAACACTTCTACGCACAAAGGGTGGTAGAAGTTTGGAACTCTCTTCCGCAAATGGCAATTGATGCTAGATCAATTGTTAATTTTAAATTTGAGATTGATTGATTTTTGTTAACTAAAGGTATTAAGGGATATGGGGCAAAGGTGGGTAGATGGAGTTATGTCGCAGATCAGCCATGATCTCATTGAATGGTGGAATAGGCTCGAGGGACTGAATGGCCTACTCCAGTTCCTATGTTTCTAAGCAGGCACAAGCATACACTTGAAACATATACAAAACACACACACATATACAATATACACAAACATACACATGCACACACAAACGCATAAAACACACATGCATACACAATATACACGAGCATGCCCGTACACAACACACAAATATATACACAACACACACAAACATACGCACACAGACATATACACTAAACACACCACACATTGCATTGTGTTTAATATCACTGTGATGAAATGGAACTTAATGGTTCTTCTACCTCCTCAAACAAGAGAGTTTTTGGCCGTACCTTCCTCAGCAGCAACACAGGACGCATGTGGGCCCGATTGAAAATAGTAGCTATTTAAAGAGCTATGCGACAATCTCTGCACTGATGCAGAGAACTATTAGCAAAGGATAGAGCAAGTAAGGCCTTCAAAGTGAAAAGGTAGGGTTATGCAAATTATATCGTGCATTCCAAAATGTGAAATGTACTGCATGAAGAAATTTTCATCGGCCAGTTCACCGGGTCTCTTCCCCATTGCTCTTGTGTTTGAAGTCAAATCTAGCAGGAAGGTGCAATACAGAACAGGTGGTCAACCAGATGACCAAAGATAACTCATTCTCCAGGGTTTGATCTCCATCAGCGCAGTGGTTACCGTGTTTGCATAAATTTTGTTTTTGTGCTATTTTAAGACAATTATTAAGCTCCTCCAGGGCTATTTTCAGCATTGGTACTATAAACCTGATTAGCCTAGGACTGTAGCTATTCTATCTGCATGAGTAAGTCAGTAGAAGCACTTTCAAATCCGTTCAAGCCCTGCTGTACTAAATCACATATAGGAAACGCCTATTTATTCACACCATTTTAAGCACAGGATTTGAATGACAGTGGGTGTATGCATTTCAACAACAAACAACAATAACTTGCATTCATATAGCACCTTTAATGTAATAAAACATCCCAGGGCACGTCACAGGTCTTGCCAAACAAAATTTGACACCAAGCCACATAAGGAGATTTTAGGACAGGTGACCAGAAGCCTGGTCAAAGAGGTAGGTTTTATGGAGCATCTTAAAGGAGGAGAGAGAGGTAGCGAGGCGGAGAGGTTTAGGGAGGGAATTCCAGAGATTAGGGCCTGTATTTCACCTTCCTCTCCATTTCACCTACTTTTATTGGGCAGTCTCTGCTTTCCTTAAACGCTACCTGTTGTAAATTCATGTTTTGTCATTTATATAGGTTCTCTTGACCCCTTTGTGGCAAGAAAGCCCCAGGTGGGCAGAGGAAATGCTTCAAGGACACCCTCAAAGCCTCCTTGAAAAAGTGTAACATCCCCACCGACACCTGGAAATCCCTGGCCCAAGACGTACAAAGTGGAAGATAAGCATCCGGGAAGGTGCCGAACACCTTGAGTCTCTTCGCCGGGAGCAAGCGGAAGCCAAACGCAGGCAGCGCAAGGAGCGCACGTCAACCCAAGCACCCCACCCACCCGCCCCTTCAACCACCGTCTGCCCCACCTGTGACAGAGACTGTAGGTCCCGCATTGGACTCATCAGTCACCTACAAACTCATTTTTAACGTGGAAGCAAGTCGTCCTCGGTTCCGAGGGACTGCCTAAGAAGAAGAAGTGGCAATTGTTATAAATTATTTATTTTTGCCAGCTGCGCTATACATTTGGGACTTGCAACAAACACATCAAAGAGGAAAAATCACTTCAGGGAGTGAAAGAGTGAGAGATAACAAATGCATAAAAGAATTTAAAAGATGGGAAAGGAATAGGAGGATATGGTGATAGGGTTAGATGAAGAGGGGTGGGAGGAGGCTTGTGTGGAGCACAAACACCAGCATGGACCTGCTGGGCCGAATGGCCTGTTTCTCTGCTGTTTGCTCGATGTAACTGGGCACTCCTGAGCTACAATACTTCATCTCTAACTCCTGTTCCCTCTATTTACAGCTACCCTCAATACTGATCCCGTCACCCTGGGGAAGTTCCAGGCTGGGTTTGCCCAGTGTACGAATGAAGTCACTGGGTTTCTCTCAGTGTGCAATGGTACAGTGTAGTAGCTTGAAGCTCGTTTCACTTTTTTTGACCGGAGTTCAGCTCTAACTCACACTGATGCAATGAAAGACTCTTCTTTCTGACAGCGGTGCGAGTCCTGGTGCTTGTGGCCTCCTTGTGGTCTGACACCTAAGACCACTCAACATTCATCCTTCAACCAACACTTAAAACAGATCATCTGATCATTTAATACATGGGCCCGTAATTTCCGATAGGAGGCTTCCTGCGTGCAGATGCCTATCGGGAAAACATCTACGCCCTTACCTGAGGGCTCGCGAGGTCCGGCCATTTCCAATCCTGGGCCTCTCCTGGTGCGCGCACGCACAGAGGCCCAGCTTTCCTAGGGGCGCAGGCGGTTCGCAAGCGTCCCTGGGATCACGTGGGCCAGGCGAGTCAATGGGAGAAGGGAATCCTCCTTCATACTTTTGACAGGTAGACCCGTCAAAAGTATGAATGGGGATCACTGAAAAAAGACACTACAACATTAAATACATTTTTAAAAAACCATCACGTTTTTAAAATGAGTTAAAATGACATTAAATTAAATATTTTAAACAAAAATTAAATTTTTTGTAAAAAGTAATTAAAGTTTTTTACGGGCTAAAAGTAAATGTACTTTTTTTAAAAGTATTTTTTAATTATAAATGAGTGAAAATTAAAAAAACTATGCTGGTCAAAGCAGGCCTTACGACTGCTTTTACCAGGCGTAAGATTTAAAGGTTTTCAGCGGGCGGAGGTTCTGCAGAAAGTGGAACTCTCCACCTGCAGAGGCCCTTCTCCAGGGCAGGCGGATGATCTGTCAAGAGGATTCTTGACAGATCGGAAATGCCGGTTTTCAGCACATGCACTTCGCATGCCTGAAACCGGCACTTGCGAGGGCCCTACGGGTGTGTACACAGCTCGTACACACCCATAGGCATCGGAAATTACGGGCCATAACTTTTTGTTTAACTTTGCTGTGTGCAAGTTGGCTGCTGTATTTCCCTACAAGGCAACACTGACTACACTTCAATAGTACTTCATTGGCTGTAAAATGATTTGGTATGTCCTGAGGTTGTGACCAATGTTCCCCCGAATTCTTTTGTGGGTGCGCGGCCCCTTTAAGGGGCGGCACGGCCCATTCACAGTTTCGCACAGGTGCGAAATTTAACATTGGTAAAGTCGGTTCCAGGCTGCGCGAGACCGGCTGAGAGCTGTGCGGCCGGAACGTTGGTTGTGACTGCTATATAACGGCAAAATCGTTTTTTTTCTAAAGTCTCAAGGCCTAGAAATTCAGTGGCGCCCCGTTTGGGGCGCCAGTCTCGCCAGGGCGCCGGAAGTACCGCCCCGGAAGAAGTCGCGAGCGCCCGGCGGAAATTCAGTTTCAGCGCCCCAAACGGAAGCGCGACGCTACTCGAGGCGCCCCGCATCCCTCTTGGGGCGCTGCAACTGAAAATCGCAGCGCAACATGCTGCAGCGCCACATGCTGCGGCACGGCGCGCTGCGGTACTGCAGGCCTTCCTCCCCTTCTTAAAGGGGAGGGGCCTGCTGCAGCGCGATCGGCGATCGCGAGTGCTGGCAAAAGAGCCCGGCACCAAGGAGAAGTGCCGGGCTCTTGGGACACAGCCGGCACAACGCGGGGGGAGGGCTCAGGAGGCCGGGGACGGCGGTGCGAAGAGGTGCTGGCAGGTGGCCAGCAAAAAAAATGGCCGCCGCGCACCTCAGTGCCTCTACTGCCGCAGGTAGGCTCCCCTGAACCGGTCGCAAATTGCGACCGGCGTTACAGCAGGGGGCGCTACCAAATTTGGCGATCGGGGCGGTAGTGGGGCGCGGCGCACTCTGATGATGTCATTGGTGGCGGCGCAGCGCTAACGGCTAGCGCCGCTATTAGCGCCCCAGTGGTGCAAAACCCACTAAGTGCCCTCTTTGGGCGCTAACGGGTGGCGCAGCCCACTGAATTTCTAGGCCCAAATTCCTAAAGGTTATGAAACGAGGTTGGAGAGTTCCTCGTGGGCAATTTCACTCCGAAACCATTTAGGTGGATGGTGTGGGAAATGGGAGAAAAACTTGCACAGCAATAGGGCTGCACGGGGCAATGTTGGGCAGAGTAGAAAGATCTTTATCTGACACGGGCCCACTTGATGCTGATACTGGCTGTCCAACATGAAAAGATGTTCCGTGCCTTGAAACTGCTACCCTTCCCCTTGATGTGTATATATAAATAAAAGAGAATGAAATAGTATTGTGGGATCCTGTAGGTTCTAACTTTAAATAATTTATTGGGTATTGGGGAATTTGACTTAAGTACAGGAATACTCTGTTTCTATGTCCTTTGAACATTTGCTGACAAAATCTTCAAGCACCCAAACTTTCTTTCTACTTTCCTTGCTGCTGTCATTACACACAGGAATAAAATGCTTTTCGAAATGATTATCCTCATATAGACTTTGGGCCAGATTTTGCAGTCAGCGGTGAAGGAACAGCGCTCGCCGTTCATTGCACCTACAGCTGCCCACGGACTTTTCGCGGGCTTTTGAGTGGCAACTTATGGTTTCTAGAGATCCTTTCCAGTGCGGCGCCCTCTACAGGGGATCTGTGGGGTGTGTGAGCCGGGCAAGCAACAGCCTGTCTCTTCAACCAATCAGATTGAAAAAGAAAGACTTGCATTTATTTTAAATCTGTGACCTCTGTTTACTGATCCACTTGCCAGAGGAAACAGTTTCTCCCTACTTGCTTATTCAAAACCCTACATAATTTTGAATACCTCTATTAGGTCTCCCCTTAACCTTCTCAGCACTAAAGGACAACAATCCCAGCTTCTCCAATCTCTCCACATAACTGAAGTCCCTCATTCCTGCCATCATCCTGGTAACCTTCCTCTGTACCCTCTCCAAGGCCTAGATATCCTCCCTAAAGTGTGGTGGCCAGAATTGTACACAATACTCCAGCTGAGGCCTAAGAAGGAAGAAGGACTTGCATTTATATAGTGCCTTTTACGACCACCGGACATCTCAAAGCGCTTTACAGTACTTTTGGAGTGTAGTCACAGTTGTAACGTGGCAGCCAATTTGCGCACAGCAAGCTCACACACAAACAGTAATGTGATAATTACCAGATAATCAGTTTTTCTTATGTTGATTGAGGGATAAATATTGGTCAGGACACTAGGGATAACTCCCCTGCTCTTCGAAATAGTGCCATGGGATCTTTTCCGTTCACCTGAGAGAGCAGACGGTGCCTCAGCTGAACGTTTCATCCGAAAGACGGCACCTCCGATAGTGCAGCTCTCCCTCAGCACTGCACTGGAGTGTCAGCCTCGATTTTTGTGCTCAAGTCCCTGGAGTGGGACTTGAACCCATAACCTTCTAACGCAGAGGCAAGAGAGCAACCCACTGAGCCACGGCTGACACTAACCAGTAAGTTGTAAAGGTTTAACATGACTTCCTTGTTTTTGTATTCAGTGCCCCTGTTTACAATGCCAAGTATCCCATACGTTTTATTAACCACCTTATCAACTTGCCCTGCCACCTTCAAAGATTTGTGAATTTGCACCCCCAGGTCCATACACTAGTACGCAATCCTGTGGAAATCACATTTAGAGTGGACCAGGATTGCACTTATGAACATATGAACAAGGACATGCAGGGAAAGGCCCTCTGGTCCATCCAGCCTGTCCCACACAGCTGCGATATCTTGTGCATCACAATATAGACACTCCCCGCCCCACCTGAAAGCCACGTGATCTCCTGGGAGAGGCAAAAAAGATTAAAAAGTCTAGCCAATTAGGGAAGAAAAATTGGAAAATTTCTCTCTGACCCCCCTTAGGTGATTGAAACGAGTCCAGATCATCACTCTAGCCCTGATTAATGTCAGACAGTACCTACCTTTTGTAGGAGTTGATCTCCGATCCAGCCAGAAACAGGTCCAGCTGTTGCTTGAATCCAGTGAATCAGTGTTTACCACAGAAGCCGGCAGCCTGTTTCACAGTTTGCACTCTCTGTGGGAAAATAACTTTCTCCTGTGGAAAAAGGAGATGGAAACCAGTCTGTACAGCTCAGTTATTTCCCTAACCAGCTGAGCCACTGAGGGGGAGGCGGGAGGACCATAGACCTTGGACTTCAGGCAACAGGCAGACCTTGGGGTCTTGACCAGTTTCTGGTGTCAAGAGAGCAAAAGAGATTTAGAAAATATGCCCAATCTACATAGGATTACATAGAATATACAGCACAGAAACAGGCCATTCGGCCCAACCAGTCCATGCCGGCATTTATGCTCCACTCGAGCCTCCTCCAGTCTTTCCTCATCTAACCATCAGCATAACCCTCTAATCCCTTCTCCCTCATATGCTTATCTAGCCTCCCCTTAAATGCATCGATACTATTCGCCTCAACCACTCCCTGTGGTAGCAAGTTCCACATTCTCACCACTCTCCGGATAAAGGCGTTTCTTTTGAATTCTCTATTTGATTTCTTGGTGACTATCTTATATTGATGGCCTCTAGTTATGCTCTTCACCACAAGCGGAAACACTCTCTGAATCCACTCTATCAAAACCTTTCATAATTTTAAAAACCTCTATCAGGTCAGCCCTCAGCCTTCTCTTTTCCAAGATAAAAGAGCCCCAGCCTGTTCAACCTTTCCTGATGGGCGTAACCTCACAGTTCCGGTATCATCCTTTTAAATCTTATTTGCAACCTCTTCAGTGCCGCCATACCCTTTTTTGTAATATCGCACCCAGAACTGTACACAGTACTCCAAGTGTGGTCTAATGAAGGTTTAAATTTAGCATAACTTCTCTACTTTTCAATTCTATCCTTCTAGAAATAAACCCCAGTACCTGGTTTGCTTTTTTTTATGGCCTTCTGGCGTTGCTACTTTTAGTGATTGGGTATTTGTACTCCCAGATCCCTTTGCGCCTCTACCCCATTTAGATTCTTATTTTCCAAGTAATATGTGACCTCCTTATTTTTCTTACCAAAATGTAATACCTCACACGTTTCTTTTTGTTAATTATATGCCCATTCTGCAAGTTTATTAATGTCTTCTTGTAATTTGTTGCAGTCCTCCCCAGTGCTGACTATCCCCCCCAATTTGGTGTAGTTCACAAATTTAGAAATTATGTTTTTCGATTCCAAAGTCTAAATTGTTAATATAAATTGTGAACAACAGTGGTCCCAGCACTGATCCTTGTGGGACTCCACTTCCCACCATCTGCCACTCTGAATAGCAACCCTTTCTTTACCTCTACTCTCTGCTTTCTTATAAGAATCTTAGAGTCCTTTTGTTTCTCCTAGAATAGCCTTATTAAAAACAGGAAGCACTGTTCTCCCCTACAATTGAGTCTGCCATTTAGATGTACCAGGAGTGCCATTTCCAGGTTCCTCATCACAAATGGAGTCATTTATGAGGCTTGTCAATCTCATTTGGAACAATAAGGAAAGTTGGTTTGTTACTCCCCGTTGAGAGTCTCATTCTTTCACAGCGGGATACCTCGTCAGTAATCTCAAGCACAGAGTATGTCAGCAGGCACCTCAAAGCACTGGAGAGGTACCACCAACGCTGCTTCCGCAAGGTCCTGAAAATCCATTGGCAGGATAGGCGCACCAATGTCATTGTTCTTGCTCAGGCCAAAATCCCCAGCATCGAAGCTTTGACCATGCTCAATCAGCTCCGATGGACTGGTCACATTGTCCGCATGCCCGATACGAGACTCCCAAAACAAGCGCTCTACTCGGAGCTCCGGCACGGCAAGAGAGCCCCAGGTGGGCAGAGGAAACGCTTCAAGGACACCCTCAAAGCCTCCTTGAAAAAGTGTAACATCCCCACCGACACCTGGGAATCCCTGGCCCAAGACCGCACAAAGTGGAGGAGAAGCATCCGGGAAGGCGCCGAACACCTCGAGTCTCTTCGCCGGGAGCAAGAGGAAGCCAAGCGCAGCCAACACAAGGAGCGCACGTCAACCCAAGCACCCCACCCACCCGCCCCTTCAACCACCGTCTGTCCCACCTGTGACAGAGACTGCAGGTCCCGCATTGGACTCATCAGTCACCTGCAAACTCATTTTTAATGTGGAAGCAAGTCATCCTCGGTTCCGAGGGACTGCCTAAGAGAGAGAGAGTATGTCAATATCCAGGTGATGGCCAGTATACACGCTTTCAGTTTCTCAAACCTCCCCAGCTCTATTTCCAACAGTGAATTACACATGTTACTATAGTAACAAGCATTTAGCCATCACTTCAAAGCTGTTTGATTGACTCCATCTATTTCTGAATGTCCCTGTTCTGTTGCAGGCAGACACAAGGTATTAACAGCAGTGACAAAGTAGGGAAGCGGAAGCAAATTTTTTTTGTTATCCTGATAATCAGTTTGGGGTTGGCGTAATGAGAACAGGAATTAAAATGGTGGGCAGCTGAAGATCGTAATTCTTAATTATAGTTACCTTTCATTTTGTTGCATCTGTGCTATATTAGGCACATCTGAAATGCAAAAGCCTAGGGCTAGTGAGAAAGGAATGCATTTGTCATGAAGGACTAGTTAAGTACATGAGGGAGAAAGGAACAGAAAGATATGCTGATAGGTTTAGTTGAAGTAGGGTGGGAGGAGGCTTGTGTGGAGCATAAACACCGGCACAGACCAGTTGCGTTGAATCACCTGTTTCTGTGCTGTAAGTTAAGATATCTAGCACTCTATTTACGGACAATTCATGGATTATAGTACTGTACCCATTCACTTCAAAACATGGTGGAATATAGAGAAGTACCAAAGGTGGCTTTTAATATTTAAGGGCAGTCTGCTAGGAACAGAACAGGGTCGAGAGCACCCAGATCAGGTGCAGAAGGCGCTAGATACAAAGACAGGCTCCATTCCAATCGTGTGCCATAACCCACACCTCAAAAAAAGTGGCGGCACCAGACTGAAATATTCCACTTCCCACACAAATCATTCTTGTGGCTTGATTCAGATTGCTAATCTAAGGGACAATTTTATGAATTTGCCCTCCCTGCATGGAGCTTTTTCCAAAGGGAGCGCATGTTGAGAATTCAAGAATGCATCCCAAATCTCCAATATGTGCCCGAGATCTGCTCTGTTCCGGGGGATCGCAAGCTTAACCCTATAGTTGCCCATTCAACAACAATAACTACAACTTGTATTTATGTAGCGCCTTCAATGTAGCAAAACGTCCCAAGGTGCATCAAAGGAGTGTTATCAAACAAAATTTGGCACTGAGTCACAAAATGAGCTATTAGGACAGGTGACCAAAAGCTTGGTCAAAGAGGTAGGTTTTAAGGAGCGTTTTAAAGGAGAGAGGTAGCGAGGTGGAGAGTTTTGGGAAGGAATTCCAGAGTTTAGGCCCCAGGCAGCTGAAGGCACGGCCACCAATAGTGGGGTGAGGACTGCACAGCATTCATTAAATGTTCAAAAAATCGTATTCAGCGCATATCCAGAATCCAATACGGGGTGCCTTCAGGCAAGGCTCCAAGCTCGGAGCCCGAAGTTGGAAAATCAACCATGCAATGTCAACTTGTACTGAATTATGGGCAGTTTTATACTTTATCCACTAAGGAACTAATTGAGTTTTCCCAAACCCTTAGAGCCAGCAAAGGTGGAGAGAATATTTTCATGTGAATTTACAAGTATTACAAAATTACAAAGTACAAAGGGGGAGAAATTTGTGTTTGCCAGTAAAGTTGCCGGCGTCACTGCTAACTGGAGTTAATGGCCACTGAAAATAGCCGCAACACTAACAGGGCAAAATTCATCTGGGGGCAGGGGATTGTTGGCACAGCGCGTATCTTCTGTGCAACGCTCTCCTGCTGACATTGCTGGAGGCATCCGAGACCAAGTTCCTGTCCAGGTGTGGCCTTGGAGCTTCCCACAGACTCTGGAAGCGAGGCTGTGGAGCTCGCAAGGAATTGTGGGCACTGAAGAAGTCTGAGAATTAAAAGGGCCATGCACACTGAAGCAATACAAATTAAAAAGAAGTGAGACAATACCGTTTTCAGCCCTTTCTGCCTTTAAAAAAAATTAACATTAAAAAGAAGTCCCAAATGTGAATATTCAGCTCTTAAAGCTGAATTCCCTTCCTAGCTTCAAAAAATTGGAAAAATGCCTCAGCACTAACGCAAATGATTGAGCAAGCCAGGGAAGGGGTACCCAAGGTCTCGCACACAACACTTCAGCTTTGTGCAGGGGGGTCAACTCTGTAAGAGTGGCCCTCTACCCACAGGGGCCAGGAGGCCCTCCAGAAAGAACAACGTGGGACCACATCACCGAGGCCGTCACTGCCAGCAGTGTTGCCCCCCACCACCTGGCTCCAGTGCCCAAAGAAGATTCAATAGCTCAGACCACTGGTCAAGGTCAGTGAATGCATCTTCAAAAGCCGTCTCCTACCAACTGCGCCTCTAGCCTCACACACTGCTCAATGCACAACCCCCACCCCCAATCACTCACCTACCAACAATATGTACCAATCATGAGGCACATCTCCCATTCCTAGCCTCTCCTCACCCCCTTAGAGAAGACAGTGCTGGCCATTCTTGGCAGCAGCATCGCTGAAAGGATAAAAGATGCTGGTATCCTCATACGTTATCCTCCTTCTGGCATGCACCTCTTGCTTTCCCGCCCTCCTGCCACCACAACTCCACCCTTGTGTCTTCCTCATTTCACACACCCAAGAAATGCAGCCTGCCCAGCCAGTGGGTGACCAAGAAGAGGGAGAGGAGAGTGAAGAAGAACAAGAACAGGAGAAATAGCAACAGAAAATGCTGGATGCACTCAGCAGGCCAGGCAGCATCTGTGGAGAGAGAAACAGAGTTAATGGGCAGGATTTTCATTGGGCCATGGAGGAAGGATTGGAGGCATGTGGGGGGTTAAAATCCCAAAATCGGGGGGGGCACAAACCCATCCCGCCCCCACCCGCCTCCATGCCAGTTTCAAAGGAGGTGGATACCCGATCTGCACTGGGACCCCGCCTCCCCGAGGCGGGAATGGGATTAGTGCCAATTAACTGCCTGTTAACAGGTAGTTAACAGACAGTTTTTAGCCTAATCCCTATTTTCATTGGTGAAATGTGGGATTCCCGACGACTCCAAACCACGCCAAGTTAGCGAGGCGGGCCGTTGGGATGAAGGGCTTGGAGGGGTCCAGATGTCCGGTGTTCAGGTGAGTGATGGGTGCATGAGTGCAGAGGTAAGTGTGTTTGGTGTGTTTAAAGTGTTTAAAGAAGTTTTACTTACCTTTACTTACCTTTACAGCCTTCCTTCCTTCAGGTCTCGGGAGTCCCTCATCTCATCGGCACAGAAAGCAGAATGGCCGCGAGCTGTCAAAATCTGCAGCCTCTGCTTTCTGTTCTGGAGAGATCTCTAAATCAGCCTGAGAGGAAGGAATTAACTTAGAATACAGATTGTCAGTGTTTGACAGCTTCAAACAGCTGTGAAACGCTGATATTTCATCTGTCAAAAGGTCTTGACAGATGAAATATCAATCTGTAACATCACCTGTTGCCGGGTGGCCCTTAATTGCCCTGCTGAGCCTGCTGGGTGGGCTCAACAAGGTCAATCAAATCAAAATCGCGTGGGTTGGCTAGAACTCGATGGAAGCGGGACTACAACCCCGAAAGTTGTAGTCCCACCTCCTACCCGCCTGCTCAATGAAAATCCAGCCCAATGTTTCAGGTCTGGGGCCCTTCTTCAGAACTGGAAAAGGCTAGAGATGTAACAGATTTTAAGCAGGTGCAGAGGCGGCGGGGGGGTGGGGTGGGGGGGGTCGGGGGGGGGGGTGGGAGGGGAAGATCTGAAGTAACAGTCTGTGTAGGAGGCAGGAAAGATTAAATGCTGCAAATGGGGATGGCAGAATCATACAGCCTGAAGAATGGGGGCAGGGGTTATAGTCTGAAATTGTTGAACTCTATGTTGAGTCCAGAAGGCTGTAAAGTGCCTAATTGAAAAGTGAGGTGCTGTTCCTCGAGTTTACATTGAGCTTCATTGGAACAGTGTAAGGGGCCGAGGACAGAGAGATCAGAGTGGGAGTGAAGCGGAGAATTAAAGTGACAGGTGACCGGAAGCTCGGGGTCACCCTTACGGACTGAACGGAGGTGTTCTGCAAAGCGGTCGCCCAATCTGCGTTTGGCTCCCCAGTGTAGAGGAGACCGCATCGTGAGCAGTGAATACAGTATACTACATTGCAAGAAGTGCAAGTAAATCGCTGTTTCACCTGGGAGGGGTGTTTGGGGCCCACGACAGTGGGAAGGGAGGAGGTAAAAGGGCAGGTGTTGCATCTCCTGCGCTTGCACGGGAAGGTGCCGGGCGAAGGGGAAGGGCTGAATGAGGAGTGGACCAGGGTGTCACGGAGGGAGCGGTCCCTTTGGAATGCTGAAAGGGGGAGGTGAGGGGAAGATGCGTTTGGTGGTGGGATCACATTGGAGGTGGCGGAAATGGCGGAGGATGATCCGTTGCATGTACAGGAGAACAGGAGAAGATTGGTTTGACACGTCCAGCCACCAGCTCCTCAAGGTCAACCAGCAAGGGCATTTGCAGTGTCCCCCACTGGAAGTCAGCAGCCTTCCATCAGCCATACTGCAGTCATTGGGGTAGCACTGCGTGACATCAGTAGGATACGCAAGACAGTCACTAAGAGAATGCATATGGGTGATGAGTTGATTTCTTGATATCATATTGGATGGAAAGACGTCTATAGGTGGATTGGAAAGTTTGCTTTGTGGTGGCTTTTATTTCAGCATCGTGGCCAAGAGGACATTGTGATGGTCAGTAACAGATGGAAGGTAAAGTGTGGGACTAACGCTGAAAGGGGAATTGGGGTTGTGGTCACCAGGACCTGAGGCGGATGATTCCATCCCGGATATCCTGGCCAGAAAGGGCTTATCTGAGTTGCATCCTTTCTTCTGATTCCTCCTCTTCTGCTTCCTCCTCTTCTGCATCTTCCTCTTCCCTCTGCAAGTGGATGCTATAAATATGAAATGACAGCATAAAATACTGGAAATACTCAGCTGGTCAGGCAGCATCTTGACCTGAGGCGTGAACTCTGTTTTTCTCTCCACGGATGTTGCATGACCTGCTGAGCATTTGCGGCATGTTCTGTCTTCTTAAAGGCCTTCATTTACCATCTGAGCTCTTGCAAGCATCCAGCAGCACTTCCTTTACACTTAAAAAACTTCTCACATCTATTGCAGCAAGCCACCACTTCAATAAAATCAAAGAAACCCAGTCCAAAACCTTAATTTCAAACTTACCTGAATGTTGTGTGTGTTCCTTTAAGAGGTCCAGACATTGCACTGAATTCAGCGCTAGGGTTGAAGTTCGCGTTGGTGACCTTAAGTTAAAAATATGGACTTGTGGAATTGTTAGGAAAAGGACCTTTTTTGAGAAGTTTCACGCCGATTTACGTTACAATGCTGCCATTTTGTTGGGGCTGTCGCTGCCAGTTACCGGCAGTGCAAAGGTCGGGACGAAAACTTCAGCCGCCATGGGACCCGCCAGCAGC
This sequence comes from Somniosus microcephalus, assembly GCF_052327205.1. Taxonomy (NCBI): domain Eukaryota; kingdom Metazoa; phylum Chordata; class Chondrichthyes; order Squaliformes; family Somniosidae; genus Somniosus; species Somniosus microcephalus. Next base: position 60,922,472 of record NC_141006.1, on the reverse strand, counting down.
TGGTGAAAGAGCAGCCGCTGCCGTTTTAGCGGCATTTAATGGTGCCATGGAGAGACGCTAAGCTCACGAATTTCTAGCCCAAAGTATAACAGCACAGAAACAGGCCGTTCGGCCCAACTGGTCCATGCCAGTGTTTATGCTCCACACAAACCTCCTCCCACCCCTCTTCATCTATCCCCATCAACATATACTTCTATTCCTTTCTCCCTCATGTGCTTATCTAGCGTCCCCTTGAATGCATTTATGTTGTTCACCTCAACTGCTCCATGTAGTAACGAGTTCCACATTTCAACCACTCTCTGGGTAAAGAAGTTTCTCCTGAATTTCCTATTGGATTTATTAGTGACTATCTTATATTTATGGCCTCTAGTTCTGGTCTCGCCCACAAGTGGAAACATGTACCCTATCAATTCCTTTCATAATCTTGAAGACTCCTATCAGTAATTTAGCAATAATATAGACAAAAGTCCTGTGCCTATATGTCAAAGATGAATTCAATACCCAGCCAAACACTTGTTTTATTAAAAGTTAAATGTTACATATGCTCATGGACAATGTATCGAGATCACAAAGGATGCTTTGCCACAGAAGATACACACATTACAACTCATCCCTCCAGATATCGCCTTTCTTGATCTCCCAACCTCACATTACAATGGATTTGCTCCTCCATGACCTTGACTCTTGATTTTACATCAGGTATTATTAGTTCAATGTACCGAAGATTCCTAAAGGCTCCATAACACGATCTCAGGACATAACATAAATGACCTTATCTATTTACTTGTACAGAAAAGAATAAACATATAGATGTATCTACGAGAAGATTAGAAGTATTGAAGGTTATTTTATATGAGGGATTTGAGTGTCCTCGTACACAAATCAATGAAAGTTAACATGCAGGTACAGCAAGCAACTAAGAAGGCAAATGGTATGTTAGCCTTTATTGCAAGGGGGTTGGGGTATAAGGGGGTGATTTTCACTCAGAAGTCGGGAAGGAGGCGGGACTACAACTTTTGGGGTTGTAGTCCCGCCTCCATCGAGATGCGGCCAATCCACACGATTTTAACTTGATTGACCTTGTTGAGCCCACCCAGCGGGCTCAGCAGGCTAATTAAGGGCCACCTGGCAACAGGTGACGTCACAGACTGAAATTTCATCTGTCAAGACGTTTTGACAGATGAAATATCGGTGTTTCACAGCTGTTTGAAGCTGTCAAACACTGACAGTCTTACTTCTAACCTGAGTCCTTCTACACAGACTCAGTTAGAAATCTCTCCGGCACAGAAAGCTGCAGGCTGTCACTTTTGACAGTTCACAGCCATTCTGCTTTCTGTGCCAGTTAGATGATGGACTCCCGAAACCTAGAGGAAGGAAGGCTAAAAAGGTAAGTACGGGTAATTTAAACTTCTTTACACACTTTAGACACACCAAACACACTTACCTTTGCACTCATGCACCCATCACTCACCTGAACACTGACATCTCGACCCCTCCAAGCCCTTCAACCCGACGGCCTGACTCCTCTAACTTGGCGTCATTTGGAGCCGTTGGGAATCCCACACTTCCCGCTTTAAAATAGGGATTAGGCTAAAAACTGCCTGTTAACTACCTGTTAACAGGCAGTTAATTGTCACTAGTCCCTTCCCGCCTCAGGTAGGCGGGTTCCAGTGCGGGGCGGGTACCCGCCTCCTTTGAAACTTACATGTAGGCGGGTTTGGGGTGGGATGGTGTTGGGACCCCCGAATTCAGGACTTTAACCCCCCCGCACGCCTCCAATCCCGACCCCACAGGTCAGTTAAAATCGAGGCCTAAGAGTAATGATGTCTTAGAAACATAGAAAAATAGGATCAGGAGTAGGTAGGCCATTCGGCCCTTCGAGCCTGTTCCGCCATTCAATATGATCATGGCTGATCGTCTATCTCAATACCATATTCCCGCTCTCTCCCCATACCCCTTGATGCCTTTTGTGTCCAGAAATCTATCTATTTCCTTCTTAAATATATTCAGTGACTTGGCCTCCACAGCCTTCTGTGGTAGAGAATTCCACAGGTTCACCACCTTCTGAGTGAAGAAATTTTTCCTCATCTCAGTCCTAAATGTCCTACCCCTTATCCTGAGACTGTGACCCCTCGTTCTAGAGCCCCCAGCCAGTTATATAAGGCTTTTGGTGAGATCACACCTGTGTACAGTTTTGTTCTCCTTACCTAAGGAAGAATATACTTGCCTTAGAGGGGTTGCAATGAAGGTTCACTAGATTCATTCCTGGGATGAGAGGGTTGTCCTATGAGGACAGATTGAGCAGAATGGGCCTGTACTCTCTGGAGTTTAGAAGAATGAGAGGTGATCTCATTAAAAATTCTTAGAGGGCTTGACAGGGATCTGAGAGGCTGTTTCCCCTGGCTGGAAAGTCTAGAACTAGGGGACATAGTCTCAGGATAAGGGATCGGCCCTTTAGGACTGAGATGAGGAGAAATGTCTTCACTCAGACGGTTGTGAATCTTCAGAATTCTCTACCCCGAGGGCTGTGGATGCTCAGTCGTTGAGTATATTCAAGACTGAGATCGATAGATTTTTGGACACTAAGGGGGTCAAGGGATATGGCGATAGGGCAGGATAGTGGAGTTGGGGTAGAAGATCAGCCATGATCTTATTGAATGGTGGAGCAGGCTCGAGGGGCCATATGGCCTACTCCTGCTCCTATTTTTTATGTTCTTATGTTCTTATGACCACAGTTATGGCCTCACAGATTAGTTGACATTCTACAGATTTTCCCTATTCCAATAAATCTCTGAAAAAGTTGTCTTTGACCCACAAAATGGAGTCTTCAATTAAAAATAGAATTCGAATTGATCTTCGTCTTCATCTAGCGTAGCTTCTGTAACAACATCATTTGTCTTCAGTGAGTTCAAGCCCAGAGATAAAAAGTGCTGTGTGGTAACCAATTTAGCTCCAGTCCATGTGGGCTACCTTTGCAAAAAAATTGGTATTACAATATGGTGAAGCCTGAATTAAATATTTTCCTCTGAGACTGCGACGGTTATTTGAATATCATAAAGCATTAGATCGTTCCTGACTATTCAAGAATGACAGCTGCCAGAGTGAGATGCTCTCAACTTGATGATAACTGTGAACGGATTAAAAATTGTAACGCACTGTTTGTATCTTGTTTGTCCCATTTTTTCCCCTATTGCTGTCCTGAAGGTGGAGACTCAGTAATATAGGGGCAGCGTCTGTACGGCCATTGTAGTGTATGTGCCTTCAAGAGCCCCCTGTGTACTGTAATGCCGGTAATGGCCACTCGGGCTATATAAGCCTGTATATTGTGTTGTATCTTTTAGTTCACATAGAAACATAGAAACATAGAAGATAGGAGCAGGAGTAGGCCATTCGGCCCTTCGAGCCTGCTCCGCCATTCAATGAGATCATGGCTGATCATCCAAATTCAGTACCCTGTCCCTGCCTTCTCCCCATATCCCTTGATCCCTTTAGCCTTAAGAAATATATCCAACTCTTTTTTGAATATATTTAATGAACTGGCCTCCACCGCCCTCTGTGGCAGAGAATTCCACAGGTTCACCACTCTCTGGGTGAAGAAATTCCTCCTCATTTCAGTCCTAAATGGCTTACGCCTTACCCTTAGATTATGACCCCTGGTTCTGGACTCCCCGGCCATCATAAACATCCTTCCTGCATCTAGTCTGCCCAGGCCTGACAGAATTTTATAGGTTTCGATGAGATCCCCTCTCAATCTTCTAAACTCCAGTGAGTATAAGCCCAATCGACACAATCTCTCCTCATCCGTCATTCCTGCCATCCCAGGTATCACCTCCAGACTTTGTTCAGTAAACACCTGTGAAACCAACTCCTGCCTTCAGTGTCTCTATTAACACATGGACACAACAGTGGCGACGAATTGGAAACGGACTTACCTGCAATTCGGCAGCACCTCAAGGACATCGATTCCTCAGACGTCCAAAGTCGAAGAAAAGCAAGAAAAAAAAAGGCTGTGGTTTCACCAGCTAGCCGAGCTGGTGGCAGGTACTGCAATAATCCTTCCTGGGCGGCGGGCTGGGGCTCCATCGGCTGGCTCTGCAGCGAGGCCAAGCAGCGAAGGCGGAGGCAAGCAGTAACAGACGGGGGGGGGAGCACTCGGGAGACGGCCGGCGCTGCAAGCAGGTCGGCGTTCTGACCTAGCAGAGAGAGTCTGGTGGGAACGAGTCTCCACCTGTAAATAAAAAAATAAAAAATTAAAAACCGCGGAAAACAGCGTCGTCATCGGCAGCAGCGGCGGGAAAGCACGGGAAGCGCCATATCTTTTCTGCAGGAAAGAAAGAAAAGCGCGGGAAGCACCATTTTTTTCCAGGATGCCTAAGTCTGGCAATATTGATGCTTTTGATAACGATATAGAGGATTGGACCACATATGTGGAAAGAGTGGAGGTATATTGCACCGCAAATGGAATAGAAAATGATAAAAAGGCGTCAGTACTTCTAAATCTAATGGGCGCAAAGACATACGGGCTGTTACGAAACTTAATCACTCCAGCCAAACCAAAGGACAAGAATTTTAAGGAAATTGTTGATACCCTACAGGAGCACTTAAACCCAACACCGCTGCTGATAGCGGAACTATTCAAATTCTTCAAGAGGAATCAACACAAGACTGAAAGTAACGCTGATTACCTCACCGAATTAAGAAAGCTATCAAAGCACTACCAATTCGGGGCAGGACTGGCAGATTATCTTCGAGACAAATTCGTCTGCGGTCTCCTAAGTGAAGGAACACAGAAAAGGCTGCTTTCTGAGAAAGATTTGACACTGGACAAGGCTTTCAGTATGGCTGTATCATATGAAGCAGCCGCAAGAGGAGCTGCGGAGATACAGCAAAAGACACAGGACTTCGGCACCCATGAAATGACACAGGGTTTCGAGAGATGTTATCGCTGCGGCAGATCCACCCATGACCAGAGGGACTGCTGGTTCAAGGACAAAGCATGCAGGCAATGCGGAAAGATTGGACACATTACACGGGTATGCCGATCTGGAAAAAAAAAATCCACAGACAGGAAAAAAAAAATCAATAAAGAAAAGTACAGAAAGGTACAAATGATGACGGACAGTAGCTCCGAAGACCAGAAGAGCGATAGCGACTCCGGAAACAAGAGACTAAGCTGTCTCAAATTACATAATGTAATTGCCAAAGAAGATTACCAGACCATTTGGGTTACCCTCACGATAGCAGGATCCCCAGTTAAAATGGAGCTAGATACAGGATCAGCTCTGACCGTCATAAATCGACGGGATTACGAGCGGCTATTTCCGCATATACCTTTAAAAGACACATCCATTATCTTGAAAACATATACGGGGCAGAAAGTATACCCCAAAGGAAAAATAAGGGTGCCTGTTGTATACAACGGCAAGGAAATACAGAAGTTGTATTTATACGTTCTACAAGATGGTGGTCCACGGCTGTTGGGACGTGAATGGATCAGGAAGATACGTTTAGACTGGCACTCCATTCAGGCACTGACGGTGACCAGTAAGGAAAAAAATGATGATGACGTCATACCTGAACGATTAAAAGACATCTTGGCCAACGCCAAGGAAGTGTTTCAAGAGAAACTAGGAACCTTGAAAGGCATCACCACCTCAATAAAAGTGGAAGATGCGGCAATTCCCAAGCTTTTTAAGGCAAGGCCGGTGCCATACGCAATTCGTCCAGCAGTCGAGGCAGAGCTGGAGAATTTGGAAAAGGCAGGCGTATTATCCAAGATAGATTGGAGCGAGTGGGCAACACCCATCGTCCCGGTCATGAAGAAAACGTTGAATAATGATAAATCTGAAGAACAGAGAAAAATTCGCATCTGTGGAGACTTCAAGGTGACTGTAAACCCGCTCCTTCACACGGTTCAGTATCCTCTTCCGAGGATAGAAGATATTTTCGCCTCACTATCCGGAGGGAAATGTTTCACCAAAATTGACTTGGCACAAGCATATCTACAGATGGAGGTTGAAGAGGCCTCTAAAAAGTATCTCACGATAAATACACACAAAGGTCTGTACCGGTACAATCGACTGGTTTTCGGAGTAGAATCAGCTCCAGCTATCTGGCAAAGAGCTATGGAGCAAGTCCTCCAAGGGATTCCGGGGACTCAATGCTACCTAGACGACACCCTTGTAACAGGAGAAAACGACAATGAGCACCTTGCCAATTTGGAGCAGGTGCTCACTAGGCTGAGAGAACGGGGCCTACGAGCAAATCGCCCCAAGTGCGAATTTTTCCAGAATCAAATATCATATTGTGGCCACATAATTAATAAGGAAGGGTTGCATAAGTCACCTGAAAAAATTGAAGTGGTCATAAAAGCCCCAGCACCTGAAAATGTTTCACAATTAAGGTCATTCCTGGGATTAATAAATTACTATCATAAATTTTTACCGAACTTATCAACTCTTCTGCACCCTCTTAATGAACTGCTACAAACAGGAGTAATTTGGAAATGGAGCGAAGACTGTAAACGTGCCTTCCATAAATGCAAAGACTTAATCACGTCCAAGGAAGTTTTGGCTCATTACAACCCATCACTGCCAATCAGACTGGCGTGCGATGCATCCCCTTACGGCGTAGGAGCGGTATTATCGCATAGATTCCCTGATGGCTCAGAACGGCCGATAGCTTTTGCGTCACGCTCATTGAACTCAGCTGAGCGTAACTATGCCCAAATCGACAGGGAAGCACTCAGCCTGGTATGGGGAGTGAAGAAATTCAACCATTACCTACACGGACAAAAATTTACCTTGTTGAATGACCATCAACCCCTCATCTCCATATTCAACCCTAAAAAGGGTGTTCCCATTATGACAGCACAAAGGCTACAGAGGTGGTCCCTTTTTCTAGGGGCACACCAATATAACATAGAATACAAAGGATCAAAACAGCATGGGAATGCTGACGGTATATCGCGCCTACCGTTGCCAACGGTAGAAGAGGCACCTACAGTAGACCCAGTGGAGATGTTCCACTCTACCATAGTCGAATGTCTACCAGTAACAAATTCTGCCATTGAAAGGGAAACGAGAAATGACCCGACTCTCTCACGAGTCTATGATTTAACAGTGAAGGGATGGCCAGCACATGGCGAACCACTGTTGCCAGCATTCTCGCAAAGAAGAGAACAGCTGTCAGTGTGCCGAGGAACCTTGATGTGTGGATCCAGAGTGGTGATTCCACCCAAACTCCAGGATAAATTTCTAAAGGAGCTTCACGAGGGGCATCTGGGTGGAGTGAAAATGAAGAACCTAGCCAGGGCGTTTGTATGGTGGCCAGGTATCGATGGAGACATCGAAGAAATGACCAAGAGCTGCCTAGGATGCCAGAAGGTCCAAAACGCTCCACCACAAGCCCCTCTACATCCATGGGAGTGGCCCTCATCTCCATGGCAAAGGGTACACATCGACTTTGCTGGTCCATTTATAGACTCAATGTTCTTAATCGCGGTTGATGCACACTCCAAGTGGCCGGAGGTAATAAAGATGTCCTCCACCACCATGGAAAAAACCATCACAGTATTAAGGACCATATTTGCCAGGAATGGGCTGCCTGAACAGATCTGTTCTGATAATGGACCGCAATTTGTGTCCGAAGAATTCAGGAAGTTCTTAAAAAACAATGGGGTTAAGCACTACACGTCCGCCCCATACCATCCCGCCACCAATGGATTGGCTGAAAGGTTTGTCCAGACCTTCAAGAAGTTCCATAAAGGCCATGGGTAATGAAGACATAAAACTTCAGCATAAGGTGGATAACTTCTTGTTTGCATACAGGAATGCAACACATATGGTTACAAACCAAACTCCTGCCATGATGTTCTTCAATAGAAGCCTAAGATGCCGGCTGGATTTGATCAAGCCAAACATCAGAAGGGACGTGGAGAAGCGGCAATTTCAAGGCATGAATGAAAGGCCAACTAGAACCTTCCAGATAGGTCAACAAGTTTTGGCCCGGGACTACCGTACCGAGAAATGGCAGCCTGGAACTATCTGCAGACGACTAGGACCGCTGATGTATACCGTGGACATTGGAGAAAGCATAATAAGGCGCCATGCTGACCAAATCATAGAGTCATCCGAAAAGGGACAACCTACACCACAACTCTATACGCCTAATGATGAAGTAGAGATACCCATAGTATATGCCTCCGATCCGGTGATACTGGAACCAGATGAACCCGACACTGGCATTCAAGCCGAATCAGCCTTGCCAAAAGAACCTACTACACCACCAGAAACTACTACACCACCGAGGCGTTATCCAGACCGAGTCAGGAAGCTTCCAGAGAGACTGACTTATAATTGATTAACTGCAGCAATGTGTAGATTATTGTTCTTGTAACATGTATTAATGATTACTTAAAATATTATGTACTGGTTGATTAAAAGGGGAGGAATTGTAATGTATGTGCCTTTAAGAGCCCCCTGTGTACTGTAATGCCGGTAATGGCCACTCGGGCTATATAAGCCTGTATATTGTGTTGTATCAGTTAGTTCACCTCCAGACTTTGTTCAGTAAACACCTGTGAAACCAACTCCTGCCTTCAGTGTCTCTATTAACACACGGACAGAACAGCCATAGATAGGGTGGGTTAGGTTAATAGGGAAAGACAAAGTAGCTTGACTTTCTTTTTGCTTGAAATACTCCTCTGTTTTGGAGAAGAAAATATTAGCATCAGTAGGATTTTGCAGGTGATTTTGTTAAACGTGCCAATTTACTTACCAATGCAGGGACGTTGGAGTCTAGTCTCCCTTCCCTGATGGTACCACCAATGGGGAGCATTTGAAACTAGCTCCATGGCTAACCATGAGTGGCCCCCCCACCCCGCATTTTCAGCCTGACTTGAGTACAGCTCTAACAGCGCCCAACCCTTGGGAGACCACGCGATCAAATTGGAAATGTAATTGGGAAGAAGACCTGATTCAGAAGCTGCCTTGATGGGAAGAACATTGATACGGCCAGAATTAAAATTCTCTCAAGGTCAGCACTTCACTCCAAATTGGGAAAGTACTTTGGACAGAAATGACTGCCCCTCAGCTTTCCTTCCCTGGAAAACCTTCAATTCATGGTGAAGTACAAGAACAAAAACAGAGGAAATATACAAAATAAAATGGTCCGCTCTGAATGTCACACACAGCATACTGTTGTGTAAACCCAGCCTGAGACTTTCAGTGCTGTGGGATGTTGTGGAGCCAATTCATAAATCACAACAGGAACAAAGAACTGCATAATTCATAGCAAACCAAGAGCAAAATACTGCAGATGCTGGAAATCTGAAAAAAAAAACACAGAAAAGGCTGGCCCGTTGAGTATTTCCAGCATTTTCTGTTTTTATTACACAATTCGTACCATTGTTTTCTGGCCCCTGGATCTGTCCCAATGGTTGTGGAAGATAAATTTACCCCAATGAGCTACATTGCAGCCTCAACAGTTGGCTTCTCCCTCCACTGGGGGCATTGATAGCTCCTGCAGGGCCTGTGGCAGCTTCTTATGTCAGACACTAATCAGGTTAGTCACAAAAACAAGGGCGAGCTACCCATATAAAGCCAGCTGTCAAAACCTGCTTCCCCGCTCAGTGATCATTCTGGTGATCACTCTGGCTGCGCACAGCAGAGCATTCTGTTCTCCCCCACTGAACCTGTGGGTAGTTTAATCAGCCGAGAGAAGGGAAGAGGAAAGGTAAAGCCTCCGGTCACTTTTTATATATCCCTAGTTCGAGCTGGGCAGAGTTTGGTGCTTCGGTGAACAACGGAGCAATAGGAAGAGGAGGAGGCCATTCAGCCCCCCGGGCCTGCTCCGCCATTCTGCTAGACCTTGGCGTGCGTCAAAGATGCCCAACTTTTCTAGCTGTGGAAAACTGTGCAGCCATCTTATATTTTGGAATGGGACACTGTCTCACTCCCACTGGGATAATTATAAGAACAAAGAATATCCCATTCATTTATTTCTTCCTTTGCTCTCCTCAAGCGTGCATTTTCCTACCCTGAGCCTGGGCCTGGAGGGAGAAGAGAGGGGTGCTGAGCCCAGGGGTGGTGGGGGTTTTGATTTCTTTTTGGCTTCAATAAAGACTCATTTCTGAAAGGGAATGTTGTTTAATCTAAAGTCTTGTTCAAGACTTTCTACAGCTTTTTACAGAACACACTATGCTGTGATGCATCTAGAATCAAACTGAAAGTAAAACTCCTCTGGACTGCTTGTCTCTCACATGACCTCTGCTGGTCAGGCACAAGTAATCAAAAACACAGACAAATATGCTGTAAGGCATAAGTAATCAAACACAGACAAATATCATCACTATTTGCTGATATCATTACATCTCCCTTTCTTAAAACAAAAGTATTTTACTTTTAACTAACAACATTTAATGAACTTACATTATCATTATCATGATCAAGGTTTTTTACCCTTGCTTTGTGTGTTCACATGAAATATGTCAATACACTAGAACTTGAAGAAAGAATAAGATAACATTACTTCCTTCTTTAACAATAGTCCTTAAATTTGCTCAATGAGTCTCTCAGGAGGCTTCACGTGTCTTGAGGATTTTCTGATTGATTGTCCTTGAATCTGAGTTGTTGCCTCAGATGATTGGTTCTCAGCTGTGTGATCAGGTTGTTCACCAGTATCAGTCTCTTGACCTGCTGTGGCTGGTCCCATGAGAAGATCTCGACGATTTCTTCTCAGAACAGCACCCTCATCTGTCTGAATGGCGTATGATCTTGGTTGAACTTCACTCAAGACAGTTCCCTTCTGAGTCCATGTGTTTGTTTTGTCTTTCAACCTTACTTGGTCACCAGTGTGGAGTTCAGGTAGGTTTTGTGTTCCTCTGTCATAGTAGTACTTTTGCTTTTCTTTCTGTTGTTCTTTGAACTTCCTCACTTTCTCCCCCTCTTTTGTTTTCAGGAGGTTCTCCGGGATGGGTAGGTTTGACCTTAGCCGACGTCCCATAAGGAGTTGGGCTGGTGACATACCACACTCGAGCGGCGTTGTGCGGTATACAAGCATGCTTTGGTAGAAGTCAGTTCCACTGTCTTTTGCCTTGTACATCAGTCTTTTCACTGTCTGGACCGATTTTTCCACTAGTCCATTGGACTGTGGATAGTGAGGACTTGACGTTGTGTGGACAAAGTCCCACTCTTTGGCAAAGTGTCGGAAATTTGCATTGTTAAACTGGGGTCCGTTGTCTGTGAAGACCTCGCTTGCCACGCCATGTCTGGAGAATATGGCTTTCATACTTCTTATCACAGCTTCTGCAGTGGTGGTGTACAGTCTACAAACCTCTGGATACAGGGAGTAATAGTCTGTGACGACAAGATAGTCCTTCCCGTGACATACGAATGGGTCAGCGCCTGCCTTCTGGTAAGGTCTGTCTGGCGCTGGGTGTGGCTTTAGTGGTTCTACCGGATTGCTTGCTTGATATTTCAGGCATATTGTGCAGTTTGACACCTCATTTGTCACATCTTGGTTGATTCGTGGCCAGTACATCACCTCGCATGCTCTTTTCTTACACTTTTCGATTCCCAGATGTCCTCCATGGATCTTTTTTAGCATCTCTCTTCTCAGACTCTTTGGGATAACTATTTTACTTCCTTTGTAGATGATGTCTTCGACCACTGATAGTTCCGCCCTGCAGTTCCAGTACTCTGCTATATCAGGTGAGCAGTCTTGCTTCATGTTGGGCCAACCATCCAAGATGCTTTTTCTCAGTCATCTCATTGTTTCATCTTTGTTTGTCTCAGTCTTTATGAGCTCCATTTTTGCATCTGCTATGGGCAGTGCACTTGTGATCATGTCCACGTAGGCATTCACTTTTTCATCCATTGTGGTGTTTGCGGGCTCACTTGGGTCAACAGCTCTGGACAACGTGTCTGCTGTATACATCAGCTTACCCGGTGTGTACGCAACATTCAGTGTATAGCGTTGCAGCCTGATCATCATTCTTTGTATTCTAAGCGGACAGCTATTCAGTGGCTTTTGGAACAATGCAATCAAGGGCTTATGGTCAGTCTCTACACTGATTGCTTGTCCTGCCACAAACTGGTGAAATCTTTCACAGGCGTATGTGATGCTGAGCAGCTCCTTTTCTATTTGAGCATATCGCGTCTCCGCGTCTGTCATTGAGCGCGATGCATATGCAATAGGTTGCCAGTAGTCATATTGTTGCAGAAGAACGGCACCGAGCCCACTCTGTGATGCATCTGATGATATCTTGATGGGTCTCGCTGGGTCATAAAACCTCAGAACCGGTTCCTCTGTGAGCAGTTTCTTTAGATCGCTCCATGGCTTCTCATGCTCATGATTCCATTCCCATTCTATGTTCTTTTCAGTTAGTCTTCTCAGTGGCGCTATTTTTTCTGAGAGGTTGGATATGAATTTACCCATGTAGTTGATCATTCCATTAAACCTCTGCACGTCCTTTTTGCATTGTGGCCTTGGCATATTCTCAATGGTGGACACCTTTCTGGGATCTGGTCTGATGCCCTCACTGCTAAGGATATCTCCCACGAATGTCAGTTCTGTCACCCCGAGCTGGCATTTCTCTCTATTCAGCTTCAGGTTTGTTTTCCTTGTTGCTTCCAGCACTTTTTTCAGTCTCTCGTCATGCTCAGTTCTCGTGGTTCCCCATACTATGATGTCATCCATTGATGTATCAACTCCCTCCAGGTGCTCATAGATCATATGGATAGTCTTGTGATACACTTCAGGAGCTGAGGCAATGCCAAATGGTAACCTTAGGAATCTGTATCTGTCAAATGGAGTGTTGAACGTGCACAGTCTTGAACTTGCTTTGTCCAGCTTCATCTGCCAAAATCCTGAGGATGCATCTAACTTGCTGAAATATTTTGCATTTGCAAACTGTGCCATGATTTCCTCACGTGTAGGAAGCTTGAAGTGCTCTCTCTTTATTGCTCTGTTTAGATCTCTTGGATCCAGGCAAATTCTGAGCTTTCCATTCTTTTTGTTCACTACGACGAGGGAACTCACCCACTCAGTTGGCTCATCTATCTTCTGAATCACGTTCAGGCTTTCCATCCTGTCCAACTCTGCCTTCAGTTGCTTTTGAAGAGCAAACGGAACTTTTCTGCATGGATGTATGACCGGTGTCATACTTTTATCTACTCTGATCGTGTGTTCTCCTGGAATGCAGCCTAGACCCTTAAATAGGTCTTTGTACTCTTTCATGAGTTCATCATAGACTGTCTCTCCTTCGCTTTCCACAACGAGGACTCTCTTTACCAGGTTCAGTCTCTCACAGGCTTTTAACCCTAGTATGGCTTGCACATCCTTTGGCACCACGATTAATGCTAGCGTGTGCTCTCTGTCCTTGTGTGTTACTTTGACAATGCATTTTCCTTTCACTGGTATATCAGTACCTGAGTATCCGGTCACTTTCACTTGTATTCCATGTAACTTTGGTCTGGGTCTAATTCTCTTAAAATCGGTCTCTGATATCACATTAACTTGTGCTCCAGTATCCAATTTAAATGGAATGTGTATGTCATTCACTTTTAGTGTCAATATCCAGTCTCTTTCTTCTTTTTTGTTTTCAAACACAACATCTACATTGAATTCCTCTATCTCGCTTTCATCTACTGTATGGACCTTGCTTTGTTGCGCTTGGTTCTTACAGCAACGGGCATAATGGTTGTTTTTGTTGCATCTATTGCAAGTTTTACCATATGCTGGACACTTTCTTGGTGGATGCTGTGTACCGCATCGACTACATGACTTCCGATTGTCCCTTTCATTTTCGTTTGCTGGCCACGTCTCTTTTTCACATTGGCGCTCTCTTTGTTAAACGGTTTGTATCCGTTCTTTCTCACTGCATCCACGTTGCAGCTACTGTCACTGAACAGCTCCTTTGCCTGCAACTTCACAGTCTCTGTAACCCTACACAGTGCTATGGCTTTTCCCAGGTCTAGATCTTGCTCTCTTAGCAGTCTTTCCCTTAGACCATTATCTGGAATACCACACACCAGTCTGTCTTTTATCAGCGAGTCTGTCAGTCCCCCAAATTCACACGATTTGCTTCGGTTTCTCAGTTCAGTCACATACTGATCAATAGTCTCGCCGATTTTCTGTACACATGTGAAAAATTTGTGCCTCTCAAAGGTCACGTTGCGTTTAGGTATGCAGTAGGCCTCAAACTGTTCCATTATTTTATCTAGCTTCATTTTGTCTCCATCAACAGCAAATATGAAATTATTATATACCTCCAGCGCTGCATCACCCACGACATGTAAGAACACGGATGATTTTTGTTTATCACTTTTCTCGTCAGCTCCGATTGCCGCTAAATACAACTCTAAACGTTGTTTGAACCTTCTCCAATTTTCAGCCACATTACCTGTCAATTGAAGCATCGCCGGTGGGTGTAAACCTTCCATTCTTTCACTTCGTTAGCTATTCTCTATTGGTAAGCAACGATGTTCTCTTCTGGCTTGCTAATATGTGGAGAGCTGATTTCGCTTACTTGCCACAACTGCTTTCACTGTCCCATCAAGTTGCTAACTTCAGATTTTTTCTCTTTCAGCCACTTCTGACATCATGTTTTGATTTCTTTTTGGGTTCAATAAAGACTCATTTCTGAAAGAGAATGTTGTTTAATCTAAAGTCTTGTTCAAGACTTTCTACAGCTTTTTACAGAACACACTATGCTGTGATGCATCTAGAATCAAACTGAAAGTAAAACTCCTCTGGACTGCTTGTCTCTCACATGACCTCTGCTGGTCAGGCACAAGTAATCAAAAACACAGAAAATATGCTGTAAGGCATAAGTAATCAAACACAGACAAATATCATCACTATTTGCTGATATCATTACAGTGGGGGCGGGGGGAAGAGGGGGATGAGCCCGGAGGGATGGGAAGAGAGAATAGAGGGGTGGTGAGCCCGGGGGGGGGGGGTGGGAATCAGCTCACGAGGTGTGAGGGGGATGAGCCCGGGGGGCGAGAGGAGAGGGGGATGAGCCCGGGGAGTAGGGGGGAGAGGAGAGAGGGTGAGCAAGCTTAGATGGTGGGAGGCGGGGGGGGGGTGCGTAGGTGGAGACTTGGTTTAAGTAAAAATTAGATGTGTTTTTGGGACAGAAGGGAATGTGTGACACTGTGGGTTGATGCAGTTGAAACTTCTCAAAAAAGGTCCTTTTCCTAACAATTCCACAAGTCCATATTTCTAACTACATTTGAGTTCTGAATCCAATGTGAACCATTATGATTTTGCAGCAATGTTGTGCTCCCAGCGTGGAGCCTCGTGCAATGAGCACGGGCTGTAGAACTGTCTCTACAGGGGCCATAATCTATCCATGGCTCAGGCCCCTGCTGAGCAACAGTTCCCACTGGGAGAACCGGATCACGCAATTTCTTCCATAACCCCTTTAAAAAAGTGGCAGGAGTTCGTTTATTCAGCAAAATGGAACTTCAAGTTTCAGACTGAGCCACAAGAAACAAAATGGAAGCCCTGCTGGCCTGTAATTAGAATCACCTTGAAACCATGGGGGAGAAATTCAGTTGTTAGCGCCAGCTGTTAGCGCCTTAAGAGGGCGATAAGTGGGGCGCGAAGCGGCTAGTGCCCGGGCGCGGCAAGACCTGCACCTCTCGCGAAATTGAGCGGGCATTTAGCGGCGGCGCAAAACCGCAACGCCCGCTCAGCTGCGCGCGCAGATCCTTACGTCATTTCATGCTGCAATGCCCTTGGTGCGCCCTGAACTGGAACTTCAGTGGCGCCCCCCTTCTTTCCACCTGGCGCTCCCAGCGACTGGTTGACTGGAACGGTTCCCAGTCGCTGTGGGGTTGGGGGGGGGCGCTATTTAAAGGGGGCTCTTCCTGGCTTCTTAGTGGTAGCCATTTTGGACCACTCCTTCTGTGTGAGAGCGAGAGAGATTTGCAGAGAGACAAAGGGAGAGAGCTTTCTGCATTGAGTCAGCACTCGCACAGGTACTTCTGGCTTCAACCCAGAACTTTGCAGTTGGATTGATTTTTCAGTGCCATAGCCTTAAGTGGCCACATATTATGGGGGCTGCAATGGGTGGAAACGTTGGGTTTCTCCATTGCATTGAGAGGGCTCAGAGACGCTGAGAGAGAGTGCCAATCATGGCCAGACGGAGGAGGGCCAACAGGCGTTGGCACAGGAGACCTTACCCTCCCAGGGTATACCGCCAGCAGTTCTCCTACCTCAACATGTCTGATGAGCAGTGTATTCGGAGGCTTCGATTCAGCAGGGAGGTGGTCACTGAGCTCTGCCACCTGCTTCAGACAGACCTGCAGCCTCAGTTGAGGAGCAGGACGTCTCTGTCGGTGGCAGTGAAGGTGACAGTGGCTCTCAACTTCTATGCCACCGGCTCCTTCCAATCCACTACTGGGGACATTGCCAATGTCTCCCAATTTGCGGTGCATTGCTGTCACGAATGCCCTCTTCAAAAGGAGACGTCAGTACATTTCCTTCCCCATGACCCTGGACAAGCAGCAAGAGCGTGCAATGGGATTTGCAAGAATAGCGGGCTTCCCCATGGTCCAGGGCGCCATTGACTGCATGCATGTGGCTTTGCGGGCGCCTCAAGAGAATCCCGAGCATTACCGCAACTGGAAGGGGTTCTATTCGTTGAACGTGCAGTTGGTGTGTGACCACAGGCAGCTGATACTAGCTGTCAATGCTCGCTTTCCAGGCAGCAGCCACGACGCCTTCATCCTGCGCCAGACTTCTGTGGCAGACCTTTTTTGAAGCCCCGGCTCACCCAGGAGGCTGGCTTCTCAGGGACAAGGGCTATCCTTTGTGCGCCTGGCTGATGACCCCGCTCCATGCGCCCAGCACCTCTGCTGAAGAACGATACAATGACAGCCATCAAACGACCAGGAACATCATTGAGCACACAATCGGCACACAGTCTGGACCATTCCGGGGGAGCCTTTCAGTACTCGCCTGAGTGAGTCTCCCATTTCATTGTAGTGTGCTGCATGCTGCATAACCTGGCTATCCTCAGGACTCAGCCACTGCCAGCAGACATTGGAGCTCCAGCAGAGGAGGAGGAGGAGGAGGAGGAGGAGCACCAAGATGGGAGGAAGGCACAAAGTGCAAGGGCCGTCCGTCAGCGGCTTATTGCAAGTCGGTTCTAGGCCCCCTCTGAGGGAATGGCTTGTGCCATTGAAAGAACATGAATGGAACGGTTCCGCAAACCCTGAGCCGGTCAAGGCAACAAATAGTTCAAAGAGCAAACAAGCACAATCTGAATAAAGACAATTATTTATTTAACAAACTGTGTGCCCTTCCCGCATGACAAAGAAATACAGAGAAACCCCCCAAAAAAGTCAGACACATAACTGGCTCTCACAACCTGGAGACAATGAACAAAAGAGTTAACCAAAAATGACCATGATCCTCGGCCTTCACTAAAAATATTAACAGCACTTTGCCACACCTCCTACTTTTTGGCCTGCGAGGGTGATCTGCTTCGCTTGCGAGATTGGCCCCTTCCCACCCTGCAGCTCCTCCGCAATGGGACCCCAGTGGCTGCAGCAAGGCTGGGGGAAGGCTGCTGAGTGTCAGAAACTGAGTTGGCAGATGCCCTTGGGGGACGGCCTGGACCAGCTCTGGGCCTGGAGGGCCCGGCTGCTGACTGCTCCAACTCTGCATGGGCGGCAGCAGTCTGTCCTACGGGTGGTGGCAGCTGCAGTAGAGGAGTGACAGTGTTGGCAGCAGGAATGCTGCCATCCTAACAGAGCACAGGCACTCCCTGGTCGGACGACACACTGGCACTCCCACGGGGCAGCACTGCAGCATGCGGAGCAATCTGCTGAAGCACAGACTGCTGGCCTTCTGCGGCACGGCGAGGGCCCTGGTGATTCATGCCCGATGCAGCGAGGGTGGCAGCAGTGAGTGCTCGTGTGGCCTCAATCTGTGTCTGCATCAGACCAGCCACTGACTGCATGGCACCACTAAGCACTTGTGTGGAAGCCGCCTGTGCTGCCTGTGCTGCACCAAAGTCCTGCAGACTCCTTGCCAGTGCTGCACCGAAGTCCTGCAGACTCCTTGCCTGTGCTGCCCCAAAGTCCTGGACTCCTTGCCAGTGACTCAATGGATTCGGGCATCCTTGCCACTGCAGCCATGAGCTCAGTGTGGCTCTGCTCCGCTTGGGCGCCCATTTCAGCGAGGAGCCGCACCTCTTCTGCGCTCACTGTAGCAGGACTGGAGGCCAGACTCTCCCTCCGGAGAGAAGGCCGCCGAGCTTCCCTAACCCCCCCGCGTTGCTGCAGCCCACTGGGCCCCGGAGCTTCACCCTCCTCAGACCCTTCCCCCCTGCTCTCCTCCAGGGAAGACGTGTCCCCATTATGGCCATGGACTGCCTCGGCTGAGGGTGGCACTGATGGTCCGGCTTCCTCTTCCTCCTCGCCTTCAGAATCACTCACAGTGGCAGCTTGAGGGCCCGCCTCCTCACCTGGCAATTCACCATCTGAAAGCAGGGATGTACAAGAGTTGCTTTAGCGTGAGGACAGGGCGGCAGCGAGGGAGGCATGAGTGCTGCAATGCACTGCATTGGTTCGATAGTGGCAAAGGATGCTGGTGTGAGGCACAAGTGGAAGGAGAGAGGTCAAAAAGGTAATGACCTTACTGTTATGTTCATTAATAAGTAGTCGTTTTCATTATGAACAGCTAGCTTCTAGCTAGTCACTTTATTCATGACATGTGGACTCCTACAGCGTCCATCTTGACTACTGCCTTGTGGGTAGCCTAGTCTTATATACATACAGCTCTACAGCTCCACCTAGTGTACCATTCTAGAATGACAGGTTACTGATCATTACATCCCCTTTCTTTGAGGTTAAACAAAATCAATATCAATCAATATCAATAAACTTTCAAGAAACACGATAAAGATGATATCAGTAACACTTTTGTTAGTGCTCTATAAACATAAACATTTTCACAACAGTCAACACATTTTCAAAGCTTTACTTTATACTCAAAGATTAAGTCTATCAGGCTTTTTTACTTCACGTGTGGATCTTCTCAGCACAGGTAAGTCTGATGTGTTTTCATGAGAGCCTGTATGTGTGTTTGTGTTAGATTGTTCTGGTGGTGAGTGACAAGATTCAGTTTCGGCATTGTCATCGATTTGCTCTTGGATAGTTTCTTGTGTTTTCAGGAGGGAACAACGGTTCCTCCTGAGAATCTGTCCTTCCTCAGTTCTAACAGAATATGACCTTGGTCCTACTTCCTCAAGAACTGTAGCTTTCCTGTTCCATGCGTCTGGATCCTCAATCCTGACAACATCATCCCTTGTCAATGGTTTCAGAGTTTTGGATGACTTGTCATAGTATGATTTCTGTTTCAGCTTTAACAGTTGAAGCCTCTGTCTCAGTTCTTTACTCTGCTTTTCTTTTGCACAGCAGGGTAGCGTGGTGCGCAACTTGCGACCCATTAGGAGTTCAGCAGGTGAAGAACCAGAGTCTAAAGGGGAGGCTCGGTAGCTCAGCAGGGCGAGATAAGGATCAGACTGGCTTTCTGTTGCTTTCTTCAGTAGCTGCTTGAGAACTTGAACACCTTTCTCTGCCTTACCATTCGACTGAGCATACAGAGGACTGGATGTGATGTGTTGAAAGTCATAATGTGCTGCAAACTGTTGCCACTCCTTACAGTTGAAGCATGGACCATTGTCGCTAACGGCAATCCTGGGAATTCCATGTCTGGTGAAGATGGATTTAGCATGCATTATGACACTGCTTGCTGTGGTGCTTGAGAGCAGCGCCATCTCAGGATAGTTAGAATAGTAGTCAATCACCAATAGATATTCTTTACCATTCAAATGAAAAAGGTCCATACCAACCTTTTGCCATGGTGCTGTTGGTAAGTCAGCTACTATCATTGGTTCCTTTGCTTGTTTGTTTTGGTGTTTCTGACATGTCTCACATTTGCCTATCATGTTCTCAATGTCCTTATTTATGCCAGGCCAATAAACAGTGTCTCTTGCTCTCCTTTTGCATTTTTCAATTCCGAGGTGTCCCTCATGAATCCTTTTGAGCATGTCTTGACGTAGAGCCTGTGGAATGACTATTCTGTTCTGTTTTAGTAATAGTCCACTTGCGACACTCAATTCTGACCTTATGTGAAAGTACTTCGGACAGGAACCTTTTGGCCACCCATGATGAATGTTCTCTATTACTGTTTGTAACACTGTATCTTTTACTGTTTCTTCTGCTATTTGCTTTGATTTTGTGTCTGACACGGGCAGCACAGCAGTGACCATACTCATATGAACATCCACGTCTTCTTCAGTAGAGCTCACATGACTCATTGTGGGTGCTCGGGATAGTGCATCTGCTAACACTATGTATTTGCCTGGTGTGTAGATCAGTTCAAAGTCATATCTTTGCAGCTTCATCATGAGTCATTGAATCCTTGGAGACATCTCATTCAGATGTTTTTTTATGATGGCAACCAGTGGGCTGTGGTCTGTCTCAACTGTGAAGGTGGGAAGTCCATATATGTAGCCATGGAACTTTTCTAGTCCAACTACCAAGTCTAGACATTCCTTTTCAATCTGGGTGTATCGACACTCAGAATCAGTCATAGACCTGGAGGCATAGGCAACAGGCTTCCAATCTTCACCCTCTGCTTGTAGCAAGACCGCGCCTAGGCCATCTTTTGATGCATCCGTTGACACTTTGATTCTCTTTGTTGGGTCAAATAAGGTGAGTACAGATGTGGTTGTCAGCACTGTTTTGAGATTCATCCACTCTTGTTCATGTCTTTCTGTCCATGCGAACTCATTTGTTTTATGTAGCAGGTCTCGCAGACAGGCTGTCTTGGCTGACAAGTTAGGAATGAATTTTCCAATGAAGTTTATCATCCCATGATGCGTAGCACTCCTTTTTTGTCAGTGGGTCGGGGCATGTTGAGTATGGCGTTTACTTTTTCCATATCTGGCTCTATTCCTTTACCAGATAGATTATCTCCTAGGAAAGTGACTTCCTGGATGCCAAACTGACACTTGGTTTTGTTGAGCTTCAGTCCATTCCGGCGTATGCTCTGTAGCACTTTAGTCAGTCTCTCATTGTGTTCTTTCAGTGTGGAGCCCCAGATGGTGACGTCATCAACATAGACCCGAACTCCTTCCAGACCTTCAATTATGTGTTCCATCGCTCTATGAAAGATTTCAGATGCAGATATTATCCCGAAAGGCATTCTGAGGAAACAATACCTGCTAAATGGTGTGTTGAAGGTACAGTATTTGGTGCTCTCTTCATCCAGTTTTAGTTGCCAAAATCCTTGTGAGGCATCGTGCTTTGTGAAGTATCTGGCACCTGACATTTCACTGGTGATTTCTTCTCGCTTGGGAATCTGGTAGTGTTCACGTTTTATGTTTGCATTTAAGTCCTTTGGATCCATGCATATTCTTAGATCATTGTTCTTTTTCTTTACACATACCATGGAGTTAACCCAGTCTGTTGGCTCTTCGACTTTCCTGATGACTCCTAGTGTGGTTATTCTGTCCAGTTCTTTCTTGAGCCGGTCACGCAGGATTGCTGGAACTCTCCGTGGAGCATGTACCACTGGCTGAGCATCCTCCTTTAGCTGGATCTTGTAAGTGAATGGTAGAACTCCAAATCCTTTGAACACATCCTGGAAATTACTCACTACAGAATCCACCGAGTCATCTGGTCTGCTTATGGCACAGTTTATACGGTAGACTCTCTTGATCAGTTCTAAGTCCTCACAAGCTTTGTCACCTAGTAGTGAATCAAGTCCTGCAGCCACAACAGGAAACATGAGATGATGCACTTTGTCTTTGACTGTCACTTTAAGTCTGCATACACCTAAGCTATCTATTTTCTGTCCATTATAGTTCTTCAGTAGTACTGACGTTTTCTGTATTTTGGGCTTTTCTTTCATATTTTTAATGTCACTCATGCTGATTAAGTTTGCTTTTGCCCCAGTGTCTAGTTTCAATGTAACTAATGCTCCATTTACCTGCAGTGTCATCATCCATTTGTCCTCTTTTACTGCATTAACTTTATGTTCAGCATTGTCCATTCCTGAGGGCTGCACATTTTCTGTATCCTTTTCTATATTGTCACATGACACCATTCCTACAAAAAATGTCTCACTTAAATCAGTGTCCTCAATCACATTGACTTGTTGCCCTTTCTTTGTTTTTACTTTTGAAAAGCATTGTTTGGCAAAGTGATTCTTTCCATGACATTTTGTGCACATTTTTCCAAACGCTGGGCATTGTCGTGACTGGTGTTTGTAACCACAGCGTTTACAATTAAAAATTCCTTCCTCCGATTGCTTTTCATTTCTGTTCTGCCCACGTTTCTTCCCTTTGTAGGACACAGCACCGACAGCAGCACTATCACTCACTACAATCGCATTATTATTAATTTCACTGAAAGTCTTCACGTGCTTCTGAGCTAGCTCACTGGCTTGGCATATTTTCACAGCATTTTCCAATGTTAGTTCGGTTTCTCTCAACAGACGTTCCCTGACCTTTTTATCATGAATACCAAACACAATCTGGTCACGAATCATGGATAATTTCAGTTCAGAGAAATTACATGTCTGTGCTTTCAGTCTCAGATCGGTCATAAAGCTATCAAAAGTCTCATTTTGCTGCTGTGTCCGTGAACCGAACACGTACCTCTCATAGGTTTCGTTCTTTTTGGGAGAACAATGTGTATCAAACTTCTTTAGCACATCTTCCAATTTTTCTCTGTTCTCCTCTTGATCAAATACAAATGTATTAAATACCTCTATTGCCTGCGGGCCTGCAACCATGAGCAGTAATGCTATTTTCCTTGCGTCTGGCTTCGTACCGAATCCGATGGCAGCAATGTAGAGTTCGAATTGTTGTTTGAAAGTCCACCAATTGCAGTCGATGTTCCCCGTGAGTTTCAAACCCTCCGGTGGTTTCAAAGTCTCCATGTCGCATTTCACAATATTCAGCAGATTTTACCACTTCTGGTACCATGTTATGTTCATTAATAACTAGTCGTTTTCATTATGAACAGCTAGCTTCTAGCTAGTCACTTTATTCATGACATGTGGACTTCTACAGCATCCATCTTGACTACTGCCTTGTGGGTAGCCTAGTCTTATATACATACAGCTCTACAGCTGCACCTAGTGTACCATTCTAGAATGACAGGTTACTGATCATTACACTTACCATTGCTGTCCAGAATGGGGTCGGCATCTCCAGTGGTGACGGGGCCAATCAGCCGGCCTGCCATAATGCGCTGGACTTGCTGCTCCAGATCGCTGAGGTCTTTAAGGTGAGGCCGGCCTCCCCCGGTCCATTGCTGCTGCCTCCTATTGTGTGCCAGCTTGCCCTGCAAGAGAAAAGATGGGCTCTGAGTACAGTGTGAAGCCCTGATCTTGGCTGCACTGCCTCCCATGTTCGAATAGCCCTTACAGTGTGTAAAGTGGTGAATGTGCATGTGAATTTCATGAAAGGCCCATAGGTGTTGGATGAGGGCTGGCCATTGGGGCTTTCAGGACCCTTTGGCCATAACGTGAGGTCCACATGCAGGGATGAAGAGGATACTGAAAAGGGTACTCACCCTGACAACCCGAGTGAGGTCGTTAAACTTCTTCCTGCATTGCACAGGGGTCCTAGGTACCATGCTGCTGGAGGTCACTCTGTGAGCCACCTCCCTCCAAGCTTTGCGGTAGTCGGTGGGCAGCAGCCTCCTGCCACTGTCTGGAAACAGGATAGATCGCCTGCGCTCCACTGTGCCAACCAGAACCTGCAGGGCCCCCTCACTGAACCGCTGCGCTCGCTCCCTGGCCCACTCCATGGTCCTAGGCGTTAGAATGTGGCAGCAAGTCTGTCCAGGCCGAGAATCAGGGCTCCAATGTGCAGGGCGTGGCTGCAATCCAAATCAACCCACCCCCTTTAAGAGCTGACCGGTGCCATCATGTCTGCCTGCAATCGCTAACTGGCCGCACCTGCGCTGCACCCGCCATCGGTGGTAGCGCCTCGCTTCTCCGGCTTAGCACCTTAGGACAGTCGTGCAGTGCCTGCTTTAGCGCTCCAAGCACCTCTTGGGGCGAAGCAGGTCAATTTCGCTGAAGGTGGCGATAATTTGCAGCGCCCGCTCGACTATAGCGCCCCAAACGTGGTGATACTGAATTTCTAGGCCCATAAATTTCATACAGGTCTTTCATTTCCTGGTTTTCCATAATGTAGTCATTGAATCACTGGTAATAACTCCTCAAACAAGCCACACTTCAGGTCCCGCACCAGTGGCCCGTTCTAATTTACATGTTTCAAATTGTTTTTGGCATCCTATTTTCCAATTTACTTTCTCTAATGAGCCAGCATCGAGCAGAACAAGCGCTCCGCGTATGAGGCAGCATTGATTAAACTGCAGATAAAGCATTTCTGTTTTTAATCTATTCGGGGTGTGCAAGGCCGGCATTTATTGCCCATCCCCTAGTTGCCCCGTCTGAGTGATTTGCTCGGCAACTGCTAAGGGCATTTAAGAGTCAACCACATTGTTGTGGAACTGGAGTCACTGGGTAAGAACGGTAGGTTTCCTTCCCTAAAGGACATTAGTGAAACAGTTGGGTTTTTACAACAATCCAACAGCTTTATGGTCACCATTACTGATACCAGTTTTTTATTTCCAGATTTTTCAAAACTGCATTCAAATTCTCAGACTGCCACAGTTGGATTTGAACTCATTCTCATCTGGATTATTAGTCCAAGGACTCTGGGTTACTAGTCTAGTAACAGAACCACTACGCCAACATACCATAGCCAGATTTATAACCAATGTTGTCTCATTCCCTCCTCACTCCTCTCCTGGAAGTGTTTGCTCCTCACTCATGTGCTCCAGTACTTGTGTATTCCCAATTTCCGTCGCACCACCATTGGCAGCCGTGCCTTCAGCTGCCTAGGCCCGAAGCTCTAGAATTCTCTCCCTAAACCTCTCTGCCTCTCTACCCATCTCTCCTCCTTAAAACTTAACCTCTTCACCTGTCCTAATGTCCCCTTATGTGGCTCGGTGTCAAATATTGTTTGGTAACGCTCCTGTGAAGCGCATTGGGACATTTTACTATGTTAACGGTGCTGTATAAATGTAAGTTGTTGTTGTACCCTCCTGTACCTCATCCAAGTGAGCATCGCCAGCATTTATGTATGAACCTTGACAGCGAGTTTCAGCAGGGGTTGCTGGTTAGAGATCAGCCAGGGGAACCAGGGCTTCCGCTGCCTGACCCAGAGGTACTGAGATCAAGTATAATTTAATAAAATAATAATTTTTCATTCTTAGGATGTGAGCGTCACTGGCAAGGCCAGCATTTATTGCCCATCCCTAATTGCCCTTGAGAAGGTGGTGATGAGTTGCCTTCTTGAACCACTGCAGTCCGTGAGCTGAAGGTACTCCCACAGTGCTGTTAGGGAGGGAGTTCCAGGATTTTGACCCAACGACGATGAAGGAACGGCGATATATTTCCAAGTCAGGATGGTGTGTGACTTGGAGGGGATCTTGGAGGTGGTGGTCTTCCCATGAGCCTGCTGCCCTTGTCCTTCTAGGTGGCAGAGGTTGCGGGTTTGGGAGGTGCTGCCGAAGAAGCCTTGGTGAGTTGCTGCAGTGCAATTTGTAGATGTTACACTGCGCAGTCACGTTGCACCGGTGGTGGAGGGAGTGAATGTTTAAGGTGGTGGGTGGGGTGCTAATCCAGTGGGCTGCTTTGTCCTGGATGATGTTGAGCTTCTTGAGTGTTGTTGGAGCTGCACTCATCCAGGTAAGTGTAGAGTATTCCATGTAGGTGGTGGAAATGCTTTGGGGAGTCAGGAGGTGCAGACTACCCAGCCTCTGACCTGCTCTTGTGGCTACAGTATTTATGTGGCTGGTCCAGCTAAGTATCTGGTCAATGGTGACCCCCCCAGGATGTTGATGGTGGGGGATTCAATGATGGTAATGCTGTTGAATGTCAAGGGGTGGGGGTTAGATTCTCTCTTGGAGATGGTCATTGCCTGGCACTTCTGTGGCACAAATGTTACTTCTCACTTATCAGCCCAAGCCTGGATGCTGTCCAGGTCTTGCTGCATGTGGGTACAGACTGCTTCAATATAATGCCATACTTCCATCATGGTTGAAAGCTGCTAACTCAGCACGGGCCAGGAAGCTACATGGGGCCTTTACCAACCGACCCATCCAGGGAGCTCCCGTTAATGAAAAATTGACATAAAGTTTTGCTTAAGCAAAATACTGCGGATGCTGGAAATCTGAAATAAAAACAGAAAATGCCAGCAGGTCAGGCAGCATCTGTAGAGAGAGAAACAAAGTTAACGTTTCAGGTCGATGACCCATCTGACGAAGTAGTTCCAGCATTTTCTGTTTTTATTACAAAGTTTTACTTACCTGGCTGTAAACTATAAGTGTGATATCAGTAAGGAGCCTGTGCAGTGTTGTGTGTTAGAACACTATCCATCTACCTGCAGGACATGGGTTGAAATTTTGCCTTGACCACTGGAGTAAGATCACCAGAAGGGTTGGTAAACACCATAGTAACGCTAAGCCGATGCACAGGTTGAGGTACATTTTCATAAGAACATAAGAAATAGGAGCAGGAGTAGGCCATATGACCCCTCGAGCCTGCTCCACCTATCAATAAGATCATGGCCGATCTTCTACCTCAACTCCACTTTCCTACCCTATCACCATATCCCTTGACCCCCTTAGCATCCAAAAATCTATTAATCTCAGTCTTGAATATACTCAACGACTGAGCTTCAGCAGCCCTCTGGGATAGAGAATTCCAAAGATTCACAACCCTCTGAGTGAAGAAATTTCTCCTCATCCTGAGACCCTGTCCCATAGTTCTAGACTCTCCAGCCAGGGGAAACAGCCTCTCAGCATCTACCCTGTCAAGCTCTCTAGGAATGTTAAACGTTTCAATGAGATCAACTCTCATTCTTCTAAACTCCAGAGAATACAGGCCCATTCTACTCAATCTCTCCTCATAGGACAACCCTCTCATCCCAGGAATCAATCTAGTGAGCCTTTGTTACACCCCCTCAAAGGCAAGTATATCCTTCCTTAGGCAAGGAGACTAAAACTGTACACGGTACTCCAGGTGTAGTCTCACCAAAGCCCTATATAATTTCAGCAAGACTTCCTTACTCTTATACTCCAACCCCATTGCAATAAAGTCAAACAAACCATTTGCTTTCCTCATTGCTTGCTGCATCTGCATGTTAACTTTCTATGATTTGTGTAATGTCACATTTGACTTGTGGTGAGAACCATGCCAACATTCATCTAAATGCCAACCTGTAAAGCACACTGCTTTTTAACCCAAAGTTAGCTTTAGATTGAGTAAAACAACTCAAATTTAATATCCTCCTGAGGAAAACATAGTACATCGCCCTCTTAGCATGGTGTTAAACTATAGGCACCAGGCGGGGAGCGATGCTGGGCCAGGTAACCTGAGTTTACCCACCAACCTGAGTCAACAATTGGGACAGATGTCCCTCTAATCTCCCAATCAATAACTTTGATAATCCCTCCATAGCCATGCAAAACCATAATATTGCACTTAGGTGCCCCGACCAGCATATGTTGCAGTAGTTCACCTGTTCAAGATGGTGAGTTGATTGCACTAGATCGTGAGGTGAGTCCCAATACAACCCATCATCTACAAAACATAGAAACATAGAAGATAGGAGCAGGAGTAGGCCATTCGGCCCTTCGAGCCTGCTCCGCCATTCAACGAGATCATGGCTGATCATCCAAACCCTAGCACCCGGTCCCTACACCGACAGCCATCCCACACAAGCCCTATCCCCGTAACCCTGTAACCCCACGTATTTAATCCCCCCTAACACTAAGGGCCAATTTTTTTATCATGGCCAATCAACCTAACCTGCACATCTTTGGACTGTGGGAGGAAACAGGAGCACCCGGAGGAAACCCACGCAAGCAGAGAAGGAAGCCATTCGGCCCATCGCGCCTGTTCTGGCTCTTTGAAAGAGCTATCCAATTAATCCCACTCCCCATCTCTTTCCCCATAGCCCTGAATTTTTTTTCTTTTTCAAGTATTTATGCAATTCCCTTTTGAAAGTTATTATTAAATCTGCTTCCACCACCCTTTCAGGCAGTGCATTCCAGATCATAACAACTCGCTGAGTAAAAAACATTCTCCTCATCTTCACTCTGGTTCTTTGGCCAATTATCTTAAATCTGTGTCCTTTAGTTACTGACACCCCTGCCAGTGGAAACAGTTTTTCCTTATTTACTGTATCAAAACCCTTTCTAGTTTTGAACACCTCTATTAAATCTCCCCTTTAACCTTCTCTACTCTAAGGCGGACAATCCCAGCTTCTCTAGTCTTTCCACTGAGTGTGAGGTCATCCATTTTGGACCAAAAAAGGATAGATACGAGTATTTTTTATATGGCGAAAAGCTAGGAACAGTGGAGGTCCAAAGAGGTTTAGGAGTGCATGTACACAGATGACTAAAATGTAGTAGTTAGGTACAAAAAATAATCAAAAAGGCTAATGGAATGTTAGATTTTATAACTAGAGGGCTAGAATATAAAGTAGAGTAAGTTTTGCGACAGTTATACAAAGCCTTGGTTAGACTACATCTAGAGTACTGTGTAGCATTCAGGGCACCACACCTAGGAAAGGATATTTTGGCCTTGGTGTGCAGTGCAGGTTCACCAGAATTTTACTAGGGCTCCAAGGATTAACTTATGAGGAGCGATTACATAAACTAGGCTTGTATTCTCTGGAAAATAGAAGATTAAGGGGTGATTTGATTGAGGTTTTTAGGATTTTGAAAGGAATTCGTAGGGTAGATAGAGGGAAATGTTTTCCGCTGGTGCGGAGAGTCCAGTACAAGGGGACCTAACCTTAAATCAGAGCCGGGCCATTCAGGTGAGAAGTTAGGAAACACTTCTTCATGCAATGGATGGTAGAAATATGGAACTCCCTCCCACAAAATGCAGTAGATGCAAGTTCAATTCATAATTTTAATTCTGAAATCAGTAGATTTTTGCTAGCCAAGGGTATTAAATGATATGGAGCCAAGGTGGGTAAAGGAGTTCGGATACAGATCAGTCATAATCTCATTGAATGGCGGAACAGGCTTGAGGGGCTGAATGGCCTACTCCTGTTCCTATATTCCTGTGACAGAGTCTCTTCTGTTAATGGCTGACAGAGTCCTGGGTTGCTGCTATATTGCAGTATAACTTGTACATCGGGGTACAAAACTACTGGAGAAAACTGTTGCCATAGTCACTGAGAAACCAATTCAGACACAGGGTAACCAGCAAGGAGATGGCTCCATAAGACTTTTGTTTTTAATCATTTGACTTTCTTTTCTCATTTGAAGTACCTGTTCTGACCCCTCTTCCCAACAATCACTACTGACACCTTCCACTGTGCTTTTATAGCTAGGTCTACAGGGACAGTCCAGGCTGAAGTTACCACTTAACCATAAAGTGGCAGGGATTCCAAAATAAATCATGGAAATGGATAAAAAAAAAGGCAGGTTACTTGTTAGAAGAGTTCAATTGGAGTGGAGTGGAGGACGAAGTGTTGAGTGCTACCCCAGGGATTGGTGCTGGGCCCGCGACTGTTTCTAATTTACATCAGTGATTTGGATTCCAAAGCTCAATGTAAACTTGTCAAGTTTGGAGATGATACCAAACTAATTGGGGTAGCTGTATCTGGGGAGGTAACCTGGGAACTACAAACTGGGCAGAACAATGTCAGATGAAATTTAATGCAAAACACGTGTATATGGGAAGAAAAAAGAGGTGTGACACACGCACTCCACGGGAGGTGTTTAACGGGCCAAGAATGAAGCTCAAAGAGGTCTAAGGGTTTTAGTAGATTCAATACTCATCTGTAATCAGCAAAGCAAATAGAACGCTGAACCTCATCGCCAGATCAGTAGAGGACAAGCCAGGGGAAATCATCTTGAAACTGCAGAACACTCTGCACAGACCGTATCCTGAGTACTGCGTCCAGTTCCAATTACTGAGACACGGGAGATATTGGAGCCCTGGAGCTAGCTAAGAGGAGGAAGGATGTTCTTGCCATCTGAGGAAGGATGTTCTTGCCATGGAGGGGGTGCAGCGGCGATTCACCAGGCTGATACCAGGAATGGCGGGAATGACCTATGAGGAGAGACTATGTAGTTTAGGGATGTACACACTGGAGTTTAGAAGATTGAGAGGGGACCTCATAGAAGTGTATAAAATTCTGACAGGTCTAGACAGACTGGATGCAGAAGGAATGTTTCCCTTGGCGGGTGAGAACAGAACTAGAGGACATAATTTAAGGATAAGGGCTAAACCATTTAGGACAGAGATGAGGGGGAATTTCTTCACTCAGAGAGTGGTGAACCTGTGGAACTCATTGCCACAGAGGGCAGTGTACGCCAGCTCATTAAATATATTTAAGAGGGAATTAGATATATTTCTACGGGCAAAAGGGGTTAAGGGTTACGGAGAGAAGGCGGGGACGGGATACTGAATTAAAGGATCAGCCATGATCTCATCGAATGGCGGAGCAGGCACGAAGGGCCGAATGGCCTACTCCTGCTCCTATCTTCTATGTATCTATGTATCTATGAGATCCGCAAGACAGAGGTCTAGTGCCAGAGGACTCAGCTATGAGAAAAGACTGGAGAAACTTGAGCTTTTCAGCCTTGAAAGAAAGTAATTGAGAGATGACTTTATAGAGGTAGTCAAGATAGTAAATGGCATAGAAAAGATGAAACAACAGAAAACGCTGGAAAAACTCAGCAGGCCAGGCAGCAGAGTTTTTCCAGCGTTTTCTGTTGTTATTTCAGATTTCCAGCATCTGCAGTATTTTGCTATTGTAATAGAAAAGATGAATCCTATTTCGCACTAAAGCAGGGTAATAGGACCGGGGTGGGGAAAGGGCGGGCACACAGGTTCAAACTAGTATCAGATGGATGTTAAAGATCCCATGGCACCATTGGAAGAAGAGTAGGGAGTTGTCCGGGTGTCCAGGCCAACATTCCTCCCTAAACCATTGCTCTTTAAGGGGTCTCGATTTCTGCTAAATGGCTGCTGCATTTGACCACATGCCGTCACTGAAATCCAAAGCAACTAATTGTATGAAACGATATTCCGAGAGATGTGATGAGGCACTATATAAATGCAAGTCTTTTGTTTAATGGAGATGTGATCAGACATCAAACTGGAAGTTTTCAATGTAAGGTGCCCATCGTGGCATTGGCATACTTGTGGGTTTAAAGAGCTTGAACTTTAGTATTCCTTTACTATCGCCTGGAAATATCTACCAATCTTCTCGTCTGATCAATTAAATCACTTGTGTCAAATTTCTCTTTTCACTTTTACCGGAGATGCTATCCTGTTTAGTTTTAGTGAGTTCCTAGCACAGTTCCTGTAACTGTTTTGTTGTTCTATATTGTCAAATCTTGTGAGGGAAAGGGAAAAAAAAGAAAAAAATCACACCAGCAACAAACTACAAACACATATACAAACTGCACACTGACACAAACTACAAACTCGATGTTTCCACTTGTGGGGGAGAATAAAACTAGGGGCCATCAATATAAGATAGAAATCCAATGGGGAATTCAAGAGAAACTTCTTTACCCAGAGAGTGGTTAGAATGTGGAACTCGGTACCACAGGGAGTAGTTGAGGTGAATAGCATCGATGCATTTAAGGCGAAGCTAGATAAACACGAGGGAGAAAGGAATGGAAGGATATGTTGATGAAGTTAGATGAAATAGGGTAAGAGGAGGCTCGTGTGGAGCATAAACACCGGCATAGACCAGTTGGGCCGCATGGCCTGTTTCTGTGCTGTAAATTCATGTATTTATATGTATCAAGGAAATAAAATGGGCAGATAAAATGTGATGATGAACTGTGGTAGAGCGGAAATAAGAAGTAACTACTGTTGTTACATTTTCATTTCCAATTACCTCTCTCGGAATGGTGAAATAGTATGATTACATTTTTTCAAATCACTTATGAAAACTACATCAAAGGCACATGGAGCTTAAATGCATTTCCCATGTATACCCCACTGAGCTAGCCACTTTCGCTTCAGATCTGTCTGGTCCTATTTATCACTCCTGTTGGAGATGCATCCAGAGGAGGGCTTGAGAAACACCTGGTTTATAAGCAAAAGAATGTATCTCAGAATACTTCAAATCATCCACACAGCATGATTAAAAGCAACCAAAAAAAAGCCTTTAAGTACACTGAATGAACAATAGGTAATCCAAGGTCTATGCAGCTTCTCTTTGAGTTTGCTCTGACAACCACAGTAATGCCACCGAAATCATGGTGGAGGGGGGGGAGAAATCTTGTTGGGGGGGGGTAGATCGTGTTTGGGGGTTCTCGTGGTCGGAGGGGATCTCGTTGTCAGGGGGAGAGATTGTGTAGAGGGGAGAGTGGGGAGGTGGGGTTGATCACGGGGTGGGAAGCATGTAAGCTTGTTGAGCCTGGAGGAAACACTCCTGCTTGTTCTGGAGCACAAGCAGTGCTGTAAAGGCACTTACCTGATGGATCCAGCCTTTCTCACCTCCTTTTACGTGCCGGTTTTCCTGCGGCCCGCGAAACCGGGCCGAAATAGGTAAAAAATAAAAACCTATGAAAATGGAGGCACGGAGCCTCCTTATGTAGTGTCAGCTGTGGTTCAGTTGGTAGCACTCTTTTCTCTCAGTTAGGTTGTGGGTTCAAATCCCACACCAGAGACTTGAGCCCAAAATCTAGCCTGACACTCCAGTACAGTAGTTGTGAGTGCTGCACTATCAGAGGTTCCGTGTTTTGGATCAAACGTTAAACCGAGGCCTTGTCTGCTCTATCAGGTGGGTGTAAAAGATCCAACGGCACTATTTCGAAGAAGAGCAGGGGAGCTCTCCTCAGTGTCCTGGGGCCAATATGTATCCCTCAATCAACATCACTAAATTCAACCAGAGGACACAGATTTAAGATAATTGGCAAAAGAACCAGAGGGGAGATGAGGAGAATCTTTTTTACGCAGTGAGTTGTTATGATCTGGAATGCACTGTCTGAAAGGGTGGTGGAAGCAGATTCAATAGTAACTTTCAAAAGGGAATTCGATAAATACTTGAAAAGAAAAAAATGCAGGGCAATGGGGAGTTCAGGGCAATGGGGAGTTCAGGGCAATGGGGAGTTCTCCCCAGTGCCCCGGCCAATATTTATCCCTCAACCCACACCTAAAAACAGATTATCTGGTCATTATCACATTGCTGTTTGTGGGATCTTGCTGTGCACAAATTGGCTGCCACATTTCCTACATTACAACAGTGACTACACTTCAAAAGTACTTCATTGGCTGTAAAGTGCTTTGGGACATCATGAGATGGTGAAAGGCGCTATAGAAATGCAAGTCTTTCTTTCTTTTATATGACTGCAAGATGTTATTAAAGGGAAACCTAATTAAAGCCCAATTTAAAGGGATTACAGCATAGAACAATGAACTGTGGAGTGTTCACAGGTCTGTCACTAATAACTCACAACATCATTTTAGTCTCTTGCCTGAAACATTACTTGATCTAAATTCACAGATGTTTCTTCCACAACATGGCTAGCAGTGTCTGAAAGAGCCAATTCATCTCAGGGAAAACATTCGTTTTAATTACATTA
The DNA here is from genome assembly GCF_052327205.1 of Somniosus microcephalus. Taxonomy (NCBI): domain Eukaryota; kingdom Metazoa; phylum Chordata; class Chondrichthyes; order Squaliformes; family Somniosidae; genus Somniosus; species Somniosus microcephalus. Next base: position 60,888,789 of record NC_141006.1, on the reverse strand, counting down.
ATCCTGCCTGGAGAAGGCAGTGTACAAGGTCCTTCTGTTCGTATCTGCTTTCATAGCCTGAAGCACTGGCAGAAAATCCGCGTTCCTCTTTTCATGCTGCAGTATAAACAGCATAATACCACTTTCCAGATCTCAAAATCCACGTCTCAAATGCCTGAAGAGAAGTTTCATTCCAATGCCATTTGGAATATATCTGCTGCCGGACACTCTTTTTAACTTATCATACTCGATTTTGTAACCAGAATATTGAGCAAAATGACAATCTGTTTGCTAAAATTATTCTCTACAGCAAATCTCTCGCAGCTGGATCTTTGGGGAGGGGGCAGTTTTAAACCTCCCCACCTTCGACTGTGGACTGTGCAGGTAAATATCTGGAGAGACAGCAGTGGAAGAAATGGGTTACCTCATGTGCTCCACTAGGCACAGAACCTTAAAATTAGAGCTAGGCCGTTCAGGGGTCTTGTCAGGAAGCACTTCTTCACACAAAGAGCAGTGGAAATCTGGAACACCCTCCCCATAAAAGCTGTTGAGGCTGGGGGGTCAATTGAAAATTTCAAAACTAAAATTGAACATAAGAACATAAGAAATAGGAGCACGAGTGGGCCCTACAGCCCCGCCATTCATGGCTGATCTTCTACCTCAACTGCACTTTCCTGCCCTATCCCTTGATTGATAGATTTTTTTGTTAGGTAAAGGTATTAATGGTTACGGAATCAAGGTGGGTAAATGGAGTTAAGATATGGATCAGCCGTGAATCAGAATTGAATGATGGAACAGGCTCGAGGGGCTCAATGGCCTACCCCTGTTCCTATGCGACTCTACCTTGTTGTAGCTTCTGGTGTTAGGGGGCACTGGCGAATGGGTGCAGGGTGCTTCGTGTGCAGCTTGACTTGTCTGCCATTCTTGCGTTGGTCCTCCACTTCTCCATCCCAGAAAAAGCCTCTGAGGCAATCCATTGTCGGAATCTTGGGGGACATAAAAGTCAACAGCACAACAGTGGCCTCCAAGGCTCCTTAAAACCAAGTGACGGCGGAAAACAAACAAAAGAAAGGAAGCAAAACAGTTGAGAAATGGCCTTACAATTAAGCAGTCTTCATACTGGGTTCTTTAAACTTTCGCATGTAATTCAGCATCTAGCAACCTGAGCATCAGTTTTTATGTAAAAAAAGACTTGCGCCTTTCATGACCTCAGAATGTCCCAGAGGGCTTTACAGCCAAAGAAGTACTTCTGAAGTGTAGTCACTGTTGTAATGTAGGAAACGCAACAGCCAATTTGCTCACAGCAAGGTTCCACACACACCAATGTGATAATGACCAGATAATCTGTTTTAGGTGTTGGTTGATGGATAAATATTGGCCAGGACACCTGGGAGAGCTTCTCTGCTCTTCCTTAAAATAATACCATAGGATCTTTTACCTCCATTGGTGAGAGCAGACGGGGCCTCGGTTTAACATCTCCTCTGAAAGATGGCACCTCTGAGAGTGCAGCACTCCCTCAGTACTGGCACTGGGAGTGTCAGCCTAGATTGTGTGCTCAAGCCTCTGGAGTGGGAATTTGAACCTACGACCTTCTGACTCAGGCGAGAGTGCTACCAACTGAGCCATGGCTGACACCTTGGTCGATTTTATGGATGTGAAGAGCATTCAATGTCCTGTAAACATCGGGAAATAGCACGGAGGTCTTTAAATGTCTACTCTGACACAATTTTAGTATTACAGCGAAACTCCCACCTGTTTCAGGCTTGAATTTCTTGCCTTCTTTTATTCAGTGGCGGAAACGTGGGTGAAGTGCAAAGTGAGTGGAGATTCGCTCAATTTTCCTAATCACATTCTCCTAATGTATTGGGCCAAGCTGATTGGGAAATCTGGGAGCTTTTCACTCCTTGAAAGAAAATGTCAAACAACCTAGGATTGTACCATGGAACCACATTGCCAAGAACTGAATTCCTAAATAGCCACTGATGGCAAGATACATTGGAGCCTGGTTAACAACAAGAACAACTAGCATTTATACAGTGTCTTTAATGTAGTAAAACGTCCCAAGGCGTTTCACAGGAGTGTAATCAAACAAGATTTGACACCGAGCCACATAAAAAGATATTAGGACAGATGGCAAAAAGCTTGGTCAAAGAGGTAGATTTTAAGGAGTGTCTTAAAGGAGGAGAGAGAGGATTTAGGCTGGGAATCCCAGAGCTTGGGGCCCAGGCAGCTGAAGGCACATCCGTCAATGGTGGAGCAATTCAAATGGGGGAAAACAAACATAATCCAGAAATTCGGGTCCCCACGGGTCAGTACGCGCTGGGTACTCACGCGTAGGCCCAACGAAAGTGCCGGTTTCATGCATGCACTGCACATGCGCGGGAAGCCGGAACTTCTGTTCCCTTAAAGGAAGGGGTTCACAGGTCGAACGCGTGCGCCAGAGAGGCAGCGCGTACGCCTGGAACTTCCGCTTTTTTTGCAGGTTTCTCCGGGAGGGTAAGTCTCCAGGAGCTACGCTTTTAAAAAGCAGTTGCAAGGCCTGCTTTTAACAAGGTAAGTGGTGAATTGAGTAAAATTAAAACATTTTTTCCAGAGGTTTATTATTTTTAAATACTTTAAAGAAAGGTAAGTTTATTTTTAGCCCCGTTAGAAACTGTAATTAATTTTTTCAAAAATTTAAATTATTGTTTAAAATAGTTATTTTATGTAATTTATAGTTATTTTTAAAATGTGATTAAAAAAAATTATTTGAAGTTTTAGTTATGTCTTGGGGCTGATCTCTAATTCATGGATTTGACAGGCCTTCCTGTCAAATCTATGAATAGAGATTCCCTGCTATGATTGGCTCTTCATGGCCCACGTGACCCCAGGGGACGCATCGAACTAACTACGCCCCTGGGATACGCAAGCACTGCACGCCGGCAGTTGGAGCAGGCCCAGGATCGGAATCCCACGTGGGCCCACAGCACAACGGCCGGCGCGCTAGGTAAGTGCAGGTCGGAGGCTTGCACCCACGGGATGCCTCCGACCCGAATTTCTGGACCAATATTGGTCCAGGTTTTGCTCCATTGGGAGAATGTGTTAGTTAGACTTGTCCGTGCACGTTGAGGTTTAAAAAATTTTTGCCCACGAAGTTGCTGGAAGTGCGAGCTGATAACGACGTGGTGAGGGGAAAACGGGGCATCTGGGACATTGGTGAATGACGGGACAAACAGTCTGTCTCTTTAACCAATAAACAGAGGCAGGACTGAGAAGGAGGGTGAATTAGAGTGGTTTGACTAGAAATTCGTTTGCCCCCGAAAACGGGCGCAGGGATCGCAATGCAGGATCAACATGCACCCGTTCAAAGTAACTTGGTGCTGCCTACTGATTAACATGATTGTGGCATGCAGCCCAGCACAGAACGCGCTGCTGAGTGGCTGCACGCTCAGCAGGGGGCCCAAGTTTGTGCGATGCTAGCAGCAATTAAAGCTAGTCTGCACTTCTTAAAGGCAGTCTGCACCTCTTAAAGGGGAGGTGCATTCTGCCTGCAGCAGGAGAGTTAACTGGCTGGGGAACAGATTCTGAGTAGGAAAAAGTACTACTGATGTCACATCGGTGGAGAGAGCGTGCTCCAAGGTTCTCCGATGCAGCACTGGAGGCCTTGGTGCAGGAGGTGACCAGGAAGTGAGAGGTCCTGTTTCCATAGGGGGCCAGGAAGCCCTCCAGGCAAATGCAGAAAAGGCAACAGGAGCAGGTAGCTGTCATGGTCAATGCTAGCAGTGTAGTCCTGAGGACCAGGAGGCAGTGCAGAAAGAAGTTTAATGATCTCACATGAGTGGTCAAGGTCAGTGAATTCATCTTCAAATGCCATAGCCCACTGTCTGCACCACTAGTCTCACACACTGCTCAATACACCACACCCACATCACTCACCTACCAACAATCTGTACTAAACACGACTCATACCTCACATTCATAACTTCACCTCACACACTTAACACAGCTGCAAGCCTCACACTCACATCTCACAGCTTGCACACACAGTCAGCTATTCAATCATGACAGGCACATCACCCAAACACATTGCACCACACTCACTGACGCACTTCCCTTTCTCTTGCAGGACAAGGTGGCGCATAACAGGAGGCAGCAGCATCTAACTGGTGGGGGACAGGCACACCTGCATTACCTTACCCCCATGGAGGAGAAGGTGCTGGCCATTATTGGGAGGGCCATTGCTGAGCCCTAGTGGCCGGCAGTGGGGCTGAGACAATAAAAGATGACGGTATTCTCACACGTAATCCTCCTTCTCACATCTCACTTCCCCCTCATCCCACAATCTCTTCTGATTTACAAGCTGCACATGGTGTAAGCATGCACCTCTTGCTTTACCCCCCTCCCCTCACCACAACCTTACCCTTGTGCCTTTCTCTTTTCAGATAACCAGGAACTGCCACCTTTCCAGGCACTGGTGAAGGAACAGAAAATTGACGAGGACCAAGACACTGATGTTGAAGTAACAGCACAGTCACTCCATTTCACACTCGCATCCACCAGCTCAGATACTGACACTCCGCATACTTTAGAGGATCGGTTGAAGGCGGGATCTGCACGTGGTGAGTCACCGGGCATGAGTGGCCTGCAACCAGGGCAGAGGGACAGGGTAGCGCAGGTGCCAGCTCCCTGTAGGGCGAGGTCGCACATGAGTTCTGCTGCAGAGGACTCAGATGAGGACCTCAATGGGGCGGCCTACAGAAGAAGGCTGATGGGTATACATAAAGAAATGTTTGGTGCATTGGCAAGCCTGGCAAAAAGCCTGTGGTCATTGTCAAGGAGCATGGAGGAGTCCGGCTCCAACTTTGCATAGGGCTTTGCGCAGAGCTTGGAACTCATGATTTCCAGCATGGAAGTGATGAGCAACTCCATTTGCGCACTTGTGGACCTAACCATCATGCAGCGTCGGATGGCCGATGTCTCACCTTCCATTGCAGCACAAGCAGAAGCCACCCAAAGTCTGAGTGCTGCAGTGGAAGCTCAGACTTCTGTCATACAATCTCAGACTGCTCTCATGTAGGCTCAGCTTGCTGCCACGTAAGCTCATACTGCTGCCAATGTGGCTGCGTTTGCCATTGTGGAAAGGGGCTTGCAGGGTGTCACAGCAGACAAGCAATCTGTCCGCCAACAGATTACTAGGATTGCTGAGGCGGCACCCTAGGGAAATGGCAGTGGCTTCGTGGAGCACGAACCTGCTGTCCTCTCTCAGGATGACAACATTCGTCCTCCCACCACTGTCACTCTGACAGTGTTGCTGTTGTCTGTCAGCCAGCCATCCCAGACTATTGCCGCAGTCTAAAGCCGGACCTTCTAGGCCCAGAACTGCTCGAAGCCATCCTGCAAAGCCATCTGCAGTCTCACCCACTGAAAGTCAGCAGCCTTCCACCAGCCATGCTGCAGCCACTGGAGTAGCACTTCGTAGGAGCACTAGGACAGGGAAAGGTACACAGAAGATAGGCACTAAGAGAATGCACAAGGGTGATTAGTTGACTTTGTTCTACAATATTGGATGGATTGATGCATAAAGCCGGTTTGGAATGTTTCTATTGTAGTGGCTTTTATTTCAGCATTGTGGCCAAGAGGACGCTGTGATATTCCGGAGCAATGGGATGGTAAGGTGTGTGACTGTTGTACAATGGGGATTTGGGCTTGTGTTCAGTGGAACTGTAGTTGAATGAGGTGATAATGGTCAGCTCGGCTGGAGACGGAGTGTGCTGGTTGCCTCCTCCCTTCCTCCTGCTCCTCCTCTTCGTCCTCCTCCTCTTTCTCCTCCCCCTTCTGCTCCTCCTCACCCCCCTCCTCCTCCTCCTCCCTCTACGGGCAGTTTGTCATCTTCTTTGTTGCCTCTGCTCCATCTCCTTGTCATGCTGCAGGTCAAGGGGGATGACAACTACAGCGCCCATGACCAATGTTCCAGGGAACCCGTGGAGCCGGCGTGACGGCTTTTCAATACAAAAAATGTGCATGTGCGGTATTTTGAATGGCCCGTACGGTGCCAAGCAAAATTAGAGGGAACATTGCCCATGACTGGGAGCAAGTGATCTGACTAGAACCCTTGACATCAGAACCAAGGCCTCCTCCACTTGCAGCACCACTCCCTGTCACCTCACCCACTGTAAACAACTCTGGAAAGCACCAAACACTTCAACAAACTTACACAAAGCCAGTGGAAATTAATCAGCATCTAAACTGAGAGTGGCTGCTGATTCCTTTAAATATCGCTGGTGTGGGGTCCTTGCCGCTGCTGAACACATGCTCAGCTATGCGAGGTTACGACAGGGCGTTAGCTCCAGCATTGAGGATGCAAATGGCAATGCTGGTGTCAAATCAGTGTTGCACTCTGATTGACGTCACAATCTGCCTACTCTACATATTTCTGATGCATGCTCCTAATGCCCGCCCTCACCAAATGGCGTCCAGCACGGCCCATACCAGAAGTATGCGCGCACATTGCAGACGCCATTTTTGACACAAAATGGCACCTGTAGCACCGAAAAATTGGGTGCTACGGATCCAAATTTCTAGCCCGTTGAATTCAATGTCAAATCAGGTACAGAAAGAGAAATAAAGAGAGGGAAAGAAATATTGGATTAAGAGAGAGAGAAAAAAGAGCCAGGAAGGGAAAGTAAGAAAAAAAATGTAAAATTTGATATTTGAAATGTTTAAAACCTCCAACAACAATTCATAACCTGAAGGAATGAGACTCTGCACTTTCAATTGTTCACTTTCTGAGCAAGAGAGGTTGATTGGCAGTCATTAACAATTATCACATTGTTAAAAATTTACTTACGTTGTTAAATACTAGATTGAACTTTCTGTGGCGAGTTTAATGGGCAATTAATATGTAAATGCAGCAACTTCATGATAATCACGGGGAGATTGAGGGCAAGATGCCAGTTTTGCGAAGCTAACGGCAGAGCGGTGCAAATTGTCCAGCAACTTGTGGCAATTTGCAATTCACGGAGTATCTCTTCCTCGCCACAATTTGCTGGCCGATTTGCGCATAAATAACGGCGTGCATCGTTCAGATGCTGTTATATTTTCAGCAAATTCTGGGCCAAAACATCTCACTATGTAAACCTGTCCACTTATGTAATCACTAGATATTCTGAAAGATACGGAGCAATGCTTCTGCTCTTCCTTAGTATCTCCAGCCTCCTCATTTAGGACAAGCAGCAGGATGTGAAAACAAGATATATGAAAATTTTACACTCAATCAGGGTGCAGCCAGCATTCCCAGCAGACGTGAACAAATGCTTTAACATCTCTTTACTAGTATTGCCGTTACCTCGGTACTTTCTACAGTTATGAAAGCTGCTGTTAACTCTCAAATTATCCATCACATTGAAAGATCTGACCTAATCCACATTGCCAGTATGGCTTTTGGCATTGCTATTCCTTGCCTTGATCTTGTTGCCCACATTATACACCTCTGGAACACTGTTCTTAAGCACTTTGGTGAATCGCCTGCCATTTTCATTGCCTTGAACATCTCCCCTGCTCTCCTCTTAAATAGGGCCGCGAGATCTTTTACGTCCACCTGAGAGGGCAGACGGGACCTCAGTTTAACGTCTCATCCGAAAGACAGCACCTCCGACAGTGCAGCACTCCCTCAATATGGCACTGGGAGTGCCAGTAGGCCATTTGGCCCTTCGAGCCTGCTCCGCCATTCAATAAGATCATGGCTGATCTTCTACCTCATCTCCACTTTCCTGCACTTTCCCCATATCCCATAATTACCTTAATAGTCAAAAATCTATCGATCTCTGTCTTGACTATTCTCAATGACTGGCCATTCAGCCATTCAGCCATTCAGCCATTCAGCCTGCCAGCCATTCAGCCATTCAGCCTGCCAGCCATTCAGCCTACCAGCCATTCAGCCTGTCATTCAGCCATTCAGCCAGCCATTCAGCCTGCCAGCCATTCAGCCATTCAGCCTGCCAGCCATTCAGCCATTCAGCCTGCCAGCCATTCAGCCATTCAGCCTGCCATTTAGCTTGCCAGCCATCCATTCAGCCATGGTGATGTAGGAGTCGGGTACATTGGCTGAAAGGTATGATTCTGTGAGTATGACTGTCAGGCTGTTGCTTGACTAGTCTGTGGGACAGCTCTTCCAATTTTGGCACAAGTCCCCAGATGTTAGTGAGGAGGATTTTGCAGGGTCGACTGGGCTGGGTGTGCCATTGTTGTGTCCGAAGCCTATGCTGAGGTCGATGGCGGGCGGTCATCTGGTTTTATTCTTATTTTTGTTTCTTGTAGCGGTTTGTTACAACTGAGTGGCTTGCTAGGCCATTTCAGAGGGCAGTTAAGAGTCAACCACATTGCTGTGGGTCTGGAGTCACATATAAGAATATAAGAACATAAGAAATAGGAGCAGGAATAGGCCACTTGGCCCCTCGAGCCTGCTCCGCCATTCAATAAGATCATGGCTGATCTAGAGCTCAAAGCCACTTCCCAGCCCACTCCTCATAACCCTTCATTCCCTTATCTTGTGAAAATTTGTCTATCTCCACTTTAAAAGTATTTAATGACCCAGCTTCCACAGCTCTCTGGGGCAGAGAATTCCACAAATTTACGACCCTCTGAGAGAAGAAATTCCTCCTCATCTCCGTTCTAAAAGGGCGACCCTTTATTCTGAGACTGTGCCCCCGAGTTCTAGATTTCCCCACGAGGGGAAACATCCTCTCTGCATCTACCCTGTTGAGCCCCCTCAGTATTTTATAAGTTTCGATAAGATAGAAACGTGTGAGGAATAATATTTTTCTTCCACCTAAAGCTCCATTTTAAATATTGTATGTTCTAAACAAAATCACATGTTACAGTGGTCCTAATTAAATAGGCTTTTGGCAAAAATGCTAAAATAAACATAGCTTCTGCAAGAATTCAGCGAGAACGCAATAACGTAATAAAGCTGGAAAGCTCCAGAGAGCTGCTATCAAACTTGGTGTTGCATCAAGAGAATCTATTCAACACAATATTAAACTGCAATGGAAATAACACATGGAATAATCAACATTAGAATGTGAATTACAATGCAGCTATTTCATCTAAGGTTTCAGATAGAGTCTTGCATCTGTAGTGAGGTAGGTTGCTGAGCTTAAGCAACTGTGAAGCAGCTACCTTAGATATTGGCCTAGAAATTAGGCTGCGTAGCGCCTGTTTGTCGCAAAATGGCGGGCAGGAAGCGGGCACACACTTCCGGCCGAAAGTGCACCGACTGCCATATTGGACAAGGACAAACGAGAGGCGTCCTTTACCCATGCCTGAAGTGGACGTTAGGCCCTGTGTGTTATGAATCTTATGCTCCATGAAGAAAGACTCATGAAATAACACTGGACGGCCAGCTGGTGACGCCGTCCAAGGAGTATAAATACTCAGGCGTGGGCCCAGCTTGCCCAGGACATTTTGTAAACAGGAACTAGTGAAGTACAACTAGACCTCCATGTTCTGAAACAAGTTGATTAAAGCCTTGCTTTATACTCAAACCAGGTGCGTAGTGAGTTTTATTACGTCACAGTGCTTATGCAAATAAGGGGCCTAACGTCTGTTTCAGGACCCTGCTCCAACATTGCCCCCCACCCCCCCATCACTTATGCTCCCGATACCCAATTGTGGACTTCAAGCCCCGAACCCCCGATCTCGACCCCCAACCTCAGTACTGCACTGAAGTCTCTAGAATGGGACTTGAACCCACAACCTTCTGACTCAGAGGCGAGATTGCTACTCACTGAGCAGGACTTTTACCTTCTGATCAATAGAGCTAAGTTTTTAAATCCATTTGTGCCAGCCACAAGCTGTAGTTTCAATGTTGGTGTTTTAAAGCTCATTTAAAGGTGTTATCCCCTCGGAATAGCTGATCGTGCCTGGGCTGTCAACAGCATCTCAAGCAAGAATCTGGGTGCTCCCCCTGCTTTCTGCCTTGGAGAGAGTTGGTGAAAGGGCAGCACCATGGTGCCAAGCAGTAGGTGGAGGAACACGAGAAACAAGTGTGTGAGTGAAACCCACTTGCACCCTTCTGCAGGCTGGTACATCTCATCTCACTGGGTATTCTGGCATACAACCTTACTGAGGCCGTGGAAGCAGGGGCTCCCCCAACCCTGGCCACGCTTCTTCTGAGGAGAGATTGGGTCGACTAGACCTGTATTCACTAGAGTTTAGAAGAATGAGAGGGATCTCATTGAAACGTATAAAATCCTGACAGGGCTAGACAGACTGGATGCAGGGAGGATGTTTCCCCTGGCTGGGGGTTCTAGAACGAGGGGTCACAGTCTCAGGATACGGGGTAGAACATTTAGGACTGAGATGAGGAGAAATTTCTTCACTCAGAGGGTGGTGAACCTGTGGAATTCTCTACCACAAAAAGCTGTGGAGGCCAAGTCACTGAATATATTTAAGAAGGCGATAGATAGATTTCTAAACACAAAAGGCATCAAGGGGTATGGGAAGAGAGCAAGAATATGGTATTGAGATAGAGGATCAGCTATGATCATATTGAATGGCGGAGCAGGCTCGAAGGGCCGAATGGCCGACTCCTGCTCCTATTTTTCTATGTTTCTGATATAGGAGGAACCCGTTTTGGGCGGATGGAGGACCTCCACCAGACAAAGCCCCCCGGAAACTACCAGCAAAGACTGGGACCTGGTGAGTCTGGCTTGTGGTCCATTTCTGGGATCTTCTGCTGCACTCCTGCTGGAGTTATAATGGGAGCGTGTCAGAAGTCCTGGGCCATTTCGGGGCCGAGGTCCCTGAATATACATTATGGGGTGTTAGCCGATGAAGGCTAGTATGTTAGTCTGAAATCCCTAGCTCTGTTTTTCCAGCAGAGGTAAAAATACATTTATTTCAAACAGTCTAATGCATTCTCTGAAATAGATGAGAGAGGAATTTCAGAAGGCGTTAGCTTCTGTCTACTGATATCCCACATAGGGTTAGAGCAACCCTCCGGGATTGCCCTGGAGTCTCCAGGAATTGAAGATTGCTCGCCAGGTCACTGCTGTGAGCAAGCCAGGAGAAAAATCATTGGGACAATAAAAAAATTGTGTGTTTTTTAAAATTTTCGTTTATTAGTTACAAAAAACATTGGAGATGGGAAAAAGGGCTGTTGGATTGAAGTTAAGAATCATCCAATCGGGTAACGAAGAGTCCATTTGCTTCCCAATTGGCTGTGGGAAGGCGGGGTGCCGCGAGGATGGACGTATCAGGCGACCAATGGTGTGAGGGCGCGGTGGTTGGAGATGGGAGGTCATGTGATGAAACCTCCAGGACTATATCCAACGAGAGTTGGCAACACTAATCCCACAGTGTAATTATCAGGGTCTGTATATTTTAATAAACCAGGCACACAATTATTGCCGTTATTGTACTGGCACAGGAGACTCCATTACCATCAAGTGGTCTGATCAGGGGAAAAATTACCCGCAAAAAATATCTTCCATTTTGTGGCTTTGGGCTGTTAGAAAGTGGGTTGCTTAGCAACAGAATATGCAGCTGCCGTCCTGAAGCCTGTATGTTCCTTTTTGCTGAGATTACAGAATAACTTTGACTTGAACATTGGGAGTCCTGCGAATTCTGCACCGGGTTCTCCATTCTGCTTACCATGGAGTGAAGCCCTGCACGTACGGTTGCCAACTCTGGTTGGACATATTCCTGGCAGTTTCATCACATTGTGAAGTAATAAGCCATATAACCTATTTAAAAAAAACCCACTATCTTATGAAAGACTTCTGGCCTTATTGAAACAGGACAAGTTGTTGACCCTGAATAAATAACCTTATTGAAACAGAAGGTGCATGGCTCCGAGTAGCTGACTTTTGGGAACAAAAATAATGGTCCACCCTGGATAAGGTGTTTTAATTTAAACTTCGTAAAGATGGCACGTAAGATAAGGAAGATCTACCCTCGTAAAGATGACATAAAATAAGGGACACTTGCCCTTCACACCGTTTTATATGGTGAACCCAGAACACCCGGAGAAAGACAAGAATTTGGAATATTACAAGCTGATGTAGCAGTAAAGAATTGCAGAGGTCAGCAGAAAAATGAATAGTGATAATTAACTTGGGTCAGCAGTAACCTTAAAGGAAATACAACTGGAAAAGGGTATAAATATTGAAGTCTCAAATGGGATATCAGAGTCGCTTTAAATGGGCAAAGCGATTCTCGACTACAGAGGCGACTCTGTGGTCTCCAATTCTTTGTACCTCAGAGATCAAAGGTATTTGATATTGATGGATATCCTGTATAGAAAACTTTAAGAGCTGTAATACTGTAGCGAAGTTAAGATTTAAAAGTAAGATTCTCTGTTAATAATAAGATTGTATTTTTTCTCTTTTTAGAACTGTTAATGTTGCGGTTGACTGATTCACCAACTGTAAATTGTATGTCGATTCTTTTAATGAATCTCTATATATTTTTAGAATTATCTCACATAAGTTTTCTGTATCCATAACTCGCAAACTCAATCTCTGTACACACTTTGGTGAAGAGTTACATAATTCTGAAGGAGTTCTCCGGACCCTCATAATATCCGGGACGTTACAGTCTAGCTAAACTTATTAAAAGCGCTATCTGGAGGATGGTAACATTCTCGGGTTGTTCCTTTCCTTTAGGGAGAGATAGCCCGGACCTTTAAACCCAATTAAAGGTCTTTAGGATTCGGCTACCTCAAACTTTAGTTGAAAGTGAACGTCTGAGAAATAAACCTGATCTGGGATAACCCCAAAGGGGCTAGGACTAGTAAATACCCTTTCAACATGACCACCCGCCTCAACCGCCCTGCCCCCACACTCCCGCAATTGGTCGTCCGGCATGTCCATCCCCACCCTTTTTAGCCAAGGGTATGAAGGGTTACAGGACCAAGGAGGGTAGATGGAGTTAAGATACAGATCAGCCCATGACCTAATTGAATAGTGGAACATGCTTGAGTTGTTAAATGGCCTAAGACTGATCCTATGTTCCCTCAGCATGTATTAAAAATGAAATGTAAACGCAAAATTGAGATGTGGCTGATTTAAAAAATATTACTTTATTTCAAACTTTGTGCTCAATAGGGTGAATGATGTTAGTACTGGGGAATTAAATAATTTAATTTCAGGTCATAGGATCATAGAGTCATAGAGTCATAGAGTTATGCAGCACAGAAAGAGGCCCTTCGGCCCATCGCGTCCGCCCCGGCCATCAAGCCCTGTCTAATCTAATCCCATTTTCCAGCATTTGGTCCGTAGCCTTGTATGCTATGGCATTTCAAGTGCTCATCCAAATGCTTCTTGAATGTTGTGAGGGTTCCTGTCTCTACCACCCTTTCAGGCAGTGAGTTCCAGATTCCAACCACCCTCTGGGTGAAAAAGTTTTTACTCAAATCCCCTCTAAACCTCCTGCCCCTTACCTTGAAACTATGCCCCCTGGTTATTGACCCCTCTACTAAGGGAAAAAGTTCCTTTCTATCTACCCTATCTATGCCCCTCATAATTTTGTACACCTCAATCAGGTCCCCCCTCAGCCTTCTCTGCTCCAAGGAAAACAACCCCAGCCTGTCCAGTCTTTCTTCATAGCTGAAGCGCTCCAGCCCAGGTAACATCCTGGTGAATCTCCTCTGCACCCTCTCCAAAGCAATCACATCCTTCCTATAATGTGGCGACCAGAACTGCACACAGTATTCCAGCTGTGGCCTAACCAGCGTTTTGTACAGCTCCATCATAACCTCCCTGCTCTTATATTCTATGCCTCGGCTAATGAAGGCAAGTATCCCATATGCCTTTTTAACCACCTTACCTACCTGTCCTGCTGCCTTCAGGGATCTATGTACATGCACACCAAGGTCCCTCTGATCCTCTGTCTTTCCTAGGGTCTTACCATTCATTGTGTATTCCCTTGTCTTGTTAGTCCCTCCAAAATGCATCACCTCACACTTTTCAGGGTTAAATTCCATTTGCCACTGTTCCGCCCATCTGACCAACCCATCTATATCGTCCTGCAGACTGAGGCTACCCTCCTCGCTATTTACCACCCCACCAATTTTCGTGTCATCTGCGAACTTACTGATCCTACCTTTTACATTCACATCCAAATAATTAATGTAGACCACAAACAGCAAGGGACCCAGCACCGATCCCTGTGGTACCCCACTGGACACAGGCTTCCAGTCACAAAAACAACCTTCGACCATCACCCTCTGCCTTCTGCCACTAAGCCAGTTTTGGATCCAATGTGCCAAGGCACCCTGGATCCCATGGGCTCTTACCTTCTTGACCAGTCTCCTGTGCGGGACTTTATCGAAAGCCTTACTGAAATCCATGTAAACCACATCCACTGCACTACCCTCATCCACACCTAGTCACCCCCTCGAAAAATTCAATCAAATTGGTCAGACATGATCTTCCCTTGACAAAGCCATGCTGACTATCCCTGATTAATCCTTGCCTCTCCAAGTGGAGACTAATTCTGTCCCTCAGAACTTTTTCCAATAATTTCCCTACCACTGATGTTAGGCTCACTGGCCTGTAATTCCCTGGTTTATCCCTACTACCCTTCTTGAATAATGGTACTATGTTAGCTGTTCTCCAGTCCTCTGGCACATCCCCTGTGGCCAGAGAGGTTCTGAAAATTTGTTTCAGAGCCCCTGCAATCTCCTCCTTTGCCTCACACAGCAGCCTGGGGTACATTTCGTCTGGGCCTGGGGATTTATCCACTTTTAAGCCTGCTAAAACCGCTAGTACCTCCTCCCTCTCGATGCTAATATGTTCAAGTATATCACAGTCCCCCTGCCTGATTTCTATGTCTACATCTTCCTTCTCCATAGTGAACACAGATGCAAAAAATTCATTTAAAACCCCACCTACATCTTCTGGCTCCACACACAGATTGCCACTTTGGTCCCTAATGGGCCCTACTCTTTCCCTAGTTATCCTCTTGCCCTTAATATACTTATAAAACACCTTAGGATTTTCCTTTATTTTGCTCGCCAGTGTTATTTCATGGCCCCTCCTCGCTCTCCTAATTTCTTTTTTAAGTATCCCCCTGCACTTTTTATATTCCTCTAGGGCTTCCTCTGTCTTTAGTCCTTTGTACCTGCCAAAAGCCCCCCTTTTTTTCCTAATCCATTCTCGTATATCCCTTGACATCCAAGGTTCCCTGGGCTTCTTGGTCCCACCCTTGACCTTTACGGGAACATGTTGCCATTGTACTCTCTCAATTTCCTTTCTGAAAGACTCCCATTGCTCCGATGTGGATTTTCCTACAAGTAGCTGATCCCAGCCCACTTTGGCCAGATCCTGCCTTATCATATTAAAATCGGCCTTCCCCCAATTTAGAACCTTTATTTCCGGTCCATCTCTGTCCTTTTCCATGGCTACCTTAAATCTCACCGAATTATGGTCACTGTCACCAAAGTGCTCACCTACTAACACTTCTACCACTTGCCCGGCCACATTCCCTAGAATTAGGTCCAGTACCGCCCCCTCTCTTGTAGGACTTTCTACATGCTGGCTCAAAAAGCTCTCCTGGATGCACTTTAAGAATTCTGCACCCTCTAAGCCTTTCACACTCTGACTATCCCAGTTAATATTGGGGAAGTTGAAATCCCCCACTATTATTACCCTATTATTTGCACATTTCTCTGAGATTTGCCTACATATCTGTTCCTCTATCTCCCCCTGACTGTTTGGGGGCCTATAGTACACTCTCAGCAAAGTGCTTGCCCCCTTTTTGTTTTTAAGTTCTACCCATATGGCCTCATTAGAGGAACCTGTTAATATATCATCCCTCCTTACAGCAGTAATTGACTCCTTAATTAATATTGTGACACCCCCTCCTCTTTTACCCCCCTCTGTCTCGCCTGAAGATTCTATTGAGCTGCCATTCTTGCCCCTCCCTCAACCATGTCTCCATGATAGCAACAATATCATACTCCCATGTGTTCATCAACACCTTCAGTTCATCCACCTTATTCGCAAGACTCCTTGCATTAAAATAAATGCCATCCAGCCTTGCCCTACTCCCTTGTGCCGTTACATATTTGCTCTGCCTTCCAAGCTGACTTGTTTTTTCCTCTATATTTGGCTGTACATCACCCCCTATTATAGCTCCACTCTGTATCCCATCCCCCTGCCAAGTTAGTTTAATCCCCCCCCCAACAGTGCTAGCAAACCTCCCCGCAAGGATATTTGTCCTGCTCTGGTTCAGGTGCAACCCGTCCGACTTGTACAAGTCCCACCTTCCCCAGAAGCAGACCCAGTGATCCAGGAAACTAAAGCCTCTCTCCTGCACCAACTCTTTAGCCACGTATTCATCTGCTCTATCCTCCTATTCCTATATTCACTAGCACGTGGCACCGGGAGTAATCCAGAGATTACAACCTTTGAGGTCCTGCTCTTTAATCTGCTACCTAGCTCCCTAAATTCTTGCTGCAGGACCTCATCCCTTTTCCTACCCATGTCGTTGGTCCCAATGTGAACCACGACCTCTGACTGTTCACCCTACCCCTTCAGAATGCCCTGCAGCTGTTCAGTGACATCCTTGACCCTGGCACCAGGGAGGCAACAAACCATCCTGGAGTCACGTCTACGGCCACAGAAATGCCTATCTGTTCCCCTTACGATAGAATCCCCTACCACTATTGCTCTCCCACTCTTATTCCTCCCTTCCTGAGCAGCAGCAGCACCCCCAGTGCCAGGAAGTTGGCTGCTGCTGCCTTCCCCTGGTAAGTCATCCCCCTCAAGAGTATCCAAATCGGTATACCTGTTTGAGAGGGGGATGGCCACAGGGGTCTCCTGCACTACCTGCCTGCTTCTACTGCTCTGCCTGATGGTCACCCATTTCCCTTCTGCCTGTGCAGCCCTTACCTGCGGTGTGACCAACTCACTAAACGTGTTATCCACGACCCTCTCAGCATCGCGAATGCTCCAAAACTCATCCATCCGCAGCTCCAGCGCCTCAATGCGGTCTGCTAGAAGCTGCAACTGGATACATTTCCGGCACACATGGTCGTCAGGGACACCGGCAGTGTCCCTGAATTCCCACATAGCGCAGGTGGAGCATAACACGGGGCTGGGCTGTCCTGACATGACTTACCCTTTAATTAATTTAAATTAATTCAATACCATCAATTAAAGATATACTCCAGGGCGCTTGTATGGCAGAAGTCCCTGCTACACCAGAGAGACCCTAGAAAAATATAAACCGCAGAATTGAAGTTACCTTACAGCTAAATGATATATTTAAGGGCCCTGGCTTACAAACAAACTATAAAACACCGAGTTTAATTTTAAAAAGAGAGAAATACTCACCAACCAATCATTTACCTGATTTCTGGTGACGTCACACCTTGAATACTTTTTACCTCTCTCCTTCCCTCTGAGTTCCGAGTTCGGAGACTGGTACGCCTTACCTGGTCTCTGGAGCCTTTTATAGCCCCGCTCTGCCACTCGAGTTTCCCGCCGACGCTCTGAGGCCTTACCTGGTCTCTGGAGCCTTTTATAGCCCCGCTCTGCCACTCGAGTTTCCCGCCGACGCTCTGAGGCCTTACCTGGTCTCTGGAGCCTTTTATAGCCCCACTGCTGCTGCTCGAGTTTCCCGCTGACGCTCTGAGGCCTTACCTGGTCTCTGGAGCCTTTTATAGCACCGCTGCTGCTGCTCGAGTTTCCCGCCGACGCTCTGAGGCCTTACCTGGTCTCTGGAGCCTTTTATAGCCCCGCTGCTGCTGCTCGAGTTTCCCGCTGATGCTCTGAGGCCTTACCTGGTCTCTGGAGCCTTTTATAGCCCCACTGCTGCCGCTCGAGTTTCCCGCCGACGCTCTGAGGCCTTACCTGGTCTCTGGAGCCTTTTATAGCCCCACTGCTGCCGCTCGAGTTTCCCGCTGATGCTCTGAGGCCTTACCTGGTCTCTGGAGCCTTTTATAGCCCTGCTGCTGCCGCTCGAGTTTCCCGCTGACGCTCTGAGGCCTTACCTGGTCTCTGGAGCCTTTTATAGCCCCGCTGCCGCTTGAGTTTCCCGCCGACGCTCACCAAGCTTGTTTCACCAAGCTTGTGAGCATGTGAGTCAGAGGGGTAGAAATTTGCCTCGGGCGGTGGCACAAAGCATGCAGCATCGGATTGGCCGCCCGTTATACGCAACGCCCGATATTCAGTTCCATTGCAGTCAATGATCTACAATTCACATCCGTAAATATCCGTAAATAGGCTTTAACCGAAATAGCCTTCAAACTATCCTTTAAACAAAAGTCACTCTGCCGCCACTCCCGAGTGAAGTTGGATCTCCCAGAACCGAAGCCCAACTCCCTCTCAGAACTGCCCCCCACTTCCTTCCTGAACCAAATCCCACTCCCTCAAAACACTGAACCCCACTCCCTCCGAGCACTGAACCACACTCCCTCCCAATACTGAAGCTCACTCCCTCCCAGCACTGAACCCCCACTCCCAACATTGAACCCCACTCCCTCCCAACACTGAGCCCCCACTCCCTCCCAGCACTGAACCCCCACTCCCTCCCAACACTGAACCCCCACTCCCTCCCAGCACTGAACCCCACTCCCTCCCAACACTGAACCCCCACTCCCTCCCAGCACTGAACCCCACTCCCTCCCAACACTGAACCCCACTCCCTCCCAACACTGAACCCCCACTCCCTCCCAGCACTGAACCCCCACTCCCTCCCAACACTGAACCCCCACTCCCTCCCAGCACTGAACCCCACTCCCTCCCAACACTGAACCCCCACTCCCTCCCAACACTGAATCCCATTCCCTCCCAGCACTGAACCCCACTCCCTCCCAACAATGAACCCCACTCCCTCCAAACACTGAACCCCACTCCCCCAACACTGAACCCCACTCCCTCCCAACACTGAACCTCACTCCCTCCCAACACTGAACCCCCACTCCCAACACTGAACCCCACTCCCTCTCAGCACTGAACCCCACTCCCTCCCCACACTGAACCTCACTCCCTCCCAACACTGAACCTCCACTCCCAACACTGAACCGCACTCCCTCCCAACGCTGAACTCCACTCCCTCCTAACACTGAACCCCACTCCCTCCCAACGCTGAACCCCACTCCCTCCCAACACTGAACCCCACTCCCTCCCAACACTGAACCCCACTCCCTCCTAACACTGAACCCCACTCCCTCCCAGCACTGAACCCTCACTCCCTCCCAACACTGAACCCCACTCCCTCCCAACACCAAACCCACTCTTCCCCCCTGAACTGATCCAGCACCACCACTGAATCGCCACAGCTGTTCTCACATGAATTTCTATCTTCCTGTTCCAAACAGTTTTCTTTTTTCAAATGTTCAGCTCGTGCACTCTGTGACATTGTGACAAACACTGAAATGACAATATGAATTCCATTCAAACACTAGAAGCAGCTTTATTACTTGGACTTCTAAATATGAAATTTAAGTGCAATTTTAATTAAAATGTTGTTCTCCTTCATTCTGTTTGTAACTTCCTTAACTCCGAATTTGCTCCTTTTTAAATGTATTTTTACTTATTCCACCTAATCTATTTTTTCAACCTTTCTCTAACTTCAACATCTTTCTTTGTTGTCAATACTACTTTTGGAGGTGCGGTCATCTTTCAATCGACTGCGTTTGCATTGGCTGAGAAATGGCTTTGAAGACCAGTTTTTCCAACCAATTGAATGTTCAAACACTGGAGACTGAAGTGGCCAAACCTGACAGCTCTCAAACAATAAAGTCACCCACAACACCAGCAGGACTAAGATGCAATGCACATTGCAGAGATTATGCAGAGTACAATGAATGTCAACCCAAGCTTGGATTGACCGCTGTAAAATAAACCACTGATGACATCCTGGGACATGTTGTAGCTGAGTATTTATCAGTAGAGATTGGAGTGGCAAGTCTACCAGGTGTCCCCAGACATGGTATGGGTACGGTGGTATTCTTCTTCTTCTCTTCTTCTTAGGCAGTCCCTCGGAACCGAGGATGACTTGCTTCCACACTAAAAATGAGTTCGCAGGTGACTGATGAGTCCAATGCGGGACCTACAGTCTGTCACAGGTGGGGCAGACGCTGGTTGAAGGGGCGGGTGGGTGGGGTGCTTGGGTTGACGTGCGCTCCTTCCGCTGTTTGCGCTTGGCTTCCGATTGCTCCCGGCAAAGAGACTCGAGGTGTTCGGCGCCTTCCCAGATGCGTCTCTTCCACTTTGTGCGGCCTTGGGCCAGAGATGCCCAGGTGTTGGTGGGGATGTTGCACTTTTTCAAGGAGGCTTTGAGGGTGTCCTTGAAGCGTTTCCTCTGCCCACCTGGGGCTCTCTTGCCGTGTCGGAGCTTCGAGTAGAGCGCTTGCTTTGGGAGTCTCGTATTGGTAGTATAGTGGTTATGTTACTGGACTAGTAATCCTAGTTAATTACAGGAGAAATGCCGTGAACAAAAGCAACCACTGTTCATAGCTTTCATAGACTTAACTAAAGCTTTTGACACCATCCACCGCCAGACTTTATGGCATATCTTGTCTAAGCTTGGTTGCCCCGATAAATTCACCTTAGTTCTGAGGCTGCTACATGACAACATGTCCGCAGTAGTTCTCAGCAGCAGCAGTTCTATTTCAGAGCCCTTTACAGTTGAGACAGGAGTAAAACAGGGCTGCATCATTGCTCCAACCTTTTTGCAGTGTTCATCTCAGTTATCCTCCATCTCATCGACAATGATCTGCCCACCGGAATTCAAATCCTTTACCGTACTGATGGCCGACTTTTCAATCTCAACAGGCTTAAGGCCAAGAGCAAAGTCTCCATCACTACCATTATGGAGTTACAGTATGCAGATGATAACGCCATCGCAGCTCTTTCCGAGCATGATCTATAAAACACCTTGAATGCTTTTTCCAGAGCCTACAAACTTCTGGGCCTTACCATGAATATAAAGAAAACCCAGGTGTTCCACCAGCCATCACCTAATCAGCTTGCAACTCCTCCCTCTATAAAGATTGATAATAACACCCTTGAAAATGTCAACACCTTTCCATATCTTGGTAGCCATTTATCCTCGAAAGCTGACATTGATTCTGAAATCCATCACCGCCTGAGTTGTGCAAGTGCAGCCTTTTCTAAACTGAGGAGGAGAGTCTTTGAAAATCATGACCTCCAAGTCCAAACTAAAATTCTTGTATACAAAGCCATCATCCTTCCCACCCTTTTATATGGAGCTGAAACCTGGACTACATACAGTAGACATCTCAAAGCCTTAGAGCAATACCACCAACGCTCTCTACGCAAAATCTTGAGGGTCAGCTGGGAGGGCAAGCGTACCAACTGGAGTATACTTGAAGAGGCCAATTTCTACAGCATCACTACGCTCATCATGCAGCATCAACTCCGATGGATTGGACATGTCATTTGCATGTCAGACTCACGTCTCCCAAAACAGGTTCTGTACTCCCAGTTGAAGGAAGGGCAGAGGTCTCCTGGTGGTCAAAAGAAGCGTTACAAAGATAACATCAAAGTAATCCTTAAAAAGTTCCATATCGATGTTAATAACTGGGAGGAAATCGCACTGGACAGAGACAATTGGAGAAAATGCATCCACAACGGTGCCGCACTACATGAAAAGAATCTCCAGCGTGCCGCTGAGGATAAACGCCAGCACCGTAAGGAGAGACAACAACTTAAGAAGATCCATACTCCAGTCACTACCAATAGTCTTACATGCCCACACTGTAGTAGAGTCTGTGGATCTCGGATTGGCCTCCACAGCCACCTGAAGACCCACAAGTAGATGACTGATGAAGGACATACCATACTCGAATTCGAGTGGTCGCCGATGATGATGATGATGTTCACAGAATCACAGAAACCCCACAGTGCAGATAGAGGCCATTTCGGCCCATCGAGCCTGCACCGACACATATCCCACCCGATCCCCGTAACCCCTACACCAACACATATCCCACCCTATTCCCGTAACCCCATGTATTTAATCCCCCTAACACTAAGGTTAGCACTGTTGCCTCACAGCGCCAGGGACCCGGGTTCGAATCCGGCCTCGGGTGACTGTCTGTGTGGAGTTTGCACATTCTCCCCGTGTTTGCGTGGGTTTCCTCCGGGTGCTCCGGTTTCCTCCCACAGTCCAAAGATGTGCGGGTTAGGTTGATTGGCTATGATAAATACTGGACTAGTAATCCTAGTTAGGCCTGGACTAATGATCCATGTTAAACGTGAGTTCAAATCCCACCATGGCAGCTGGGGAATTTTAATTCAATTAATTAAATCTGGGATAAAAAGCTTCACCATGAAACTACTAAGATTGTCATAAAAAAAAACATCTGATTCACTAATGTCCTTTAGGAGAAGGAAATCTGCTGTTCTTACCTGGTCTGGCCTATATGACTCCAGACTTAGCAATGGCATAGCAAGCCACTCAGTTGTACCAAACCACTATGAAAAACAATAATAAGAATAAAACTAGTGACACCCACATCCCAGGTTAAATGACTAAAGGATTTGAGCATATTAATTTAAGCATAATTGATTTATTATCATAGAACAGTACAGCACAGGCCATTTAGTCCATCAAGTCTGGTCCTGGTTCAGATATTTCCAATTTAACCTGAATTGACCATCAAACATGCATCCAGGTCCGACTTTGGATGTGAATAAAAGAGAGGGAATTGGGATTAAGCAGATAGAGCTGGTGCAGCTAACAAAATGGTGAAGAATATGGTGTTGAGATAGAGGATCAGCCATGATCATATTGAATGGCGGAGCATGCTCGAAGGGCCAAATGGCCTACTCCTGCTCCTACTTCTATGTTTCTATGGCTCAGTGGGCTACTGCTGTTCCTACTCATGAACCACCAAAGTTGCAGTCAAATGTTACTGCAATATAATAACTTGGCTCATCTCCACGGCAGGTTCATCAGAGAATTCTGGCATTTTACAGCAAATTCAAACTTTAACTTGACTTAATATAACTAACCATGGTTGGACCACTTGTTATTGTAGGCATGGCTCGATGCCTCCTTCTTTCTCTTAGCAATCTCATAAATAGTTCTGAAGAATTGAGGACCCTTTATTTGAACCCATATGTATTGCAAATTTATTTAAAATCCATTTGGCATGCAGCCAGAGTTTTCAACATCTATATATATAAATCGGTCGGTGTGTCTGTCTGTCTGTCATTCTGTCTGTCATTCTGTCTGTCATCGCCTGTGCGTCTGTCAGGCTATGCGCTCGAAAGTTACAGGGCGTACCTACGCGCGCGTTACCTCCAAAGAAAGCTTACGCTTCCGAGACGGTTTTAAGCGTATTTATGTTTCGGCCGGGCTAAAATCCCGCCCGCGGTATCCCAAAAACGTTCAACGTTCCGCTCATTAGCATCTCATTATCCGCTCATTAGCGACAGAGTGACCTCGAGCTAGACCAATCGTACGCCGGGTTGCTGGCGTGTGCCGCCGGGCCAATCGGTGCGCGTGTGGCCGGGCCTTATCCTTCTGTACCGAGGTGAGTCGCTGCCATCTTGATTCCAAACTTTTCCTTTCTTTTTCCCGCTTTCTGCGTCTTAAAAAAAAACGTTGCTTTTAAAACACATATTGTTTTTTAAAAAAATGATTTAGAAAGTAATTAACTTATCTAATCTCATAAATTTTCCTACCTTTCCCCGTTTTTCCAGGAAGGCCTAGAAGCCTCGGCGTCTCCTCCGCACCCACGCCCGAGCTAGGCACCTCCCGGCGCCACTCGAAGGCTGGAGGGCCGAGCCTCAGCCCAGCGCCGCTAGGGTGCGCGCGCAGCAGGAGCTGAGACGCGGCATCTCTCTCTGGCTCGGCCAGGGGGCGGGGCTTGCTGAGCGTCAAGCGTTACCCTGGCAACCCCGGCCGGCCGTCTCGCACAGCCGCAATCGGCGGTCTTCACCTCGGGCCGGGGGGGGGGTCGCGACCCTCGGGGGGGGGGTTGCGACCCTCGGGGGGGGGGGCCGCGACCCTCGGGGGGGGGCCGCGCGCGCAGCAGGAGCAGCTGAGACGCGGCGTCTCTCTCTCTCTCTGGCTCGGCCCGGGGGCGGGGCTTGGTCAGCGTCACGGTTACCCTGGCAACTGGGCCCGCCAGCCGAGCCAGAGACGCCGCGTCTCAGCTCCTGCTGCGCGCGCAATCGGCGGTCTTCACCTCGGGGGGGGGCGACCCTCGAGCGGGGGGGCACGACCCTCGGGGGGGGGCGCGACCCTCGGGGGGGCGCGACCCTCGGGGGGGGCGCGACCCTCGGGGGGGCCACGACCCTCGGGGGGGCCCCCCGCCCTCCCTTCCCTCCCTCCCCCCGCCCTCCCTTTCCCCCTCCCTTCCCCCCCGCCCTCCCTCCCCTCCCCTCCCCCCCCGCCCTCCCTTCCCCGCCCTCCCCTCCCCCCCTCCCCTCCCCCCCTCCCCCCCTCCCCTCCCCTCCCCTCCCCTCCCTCCCCTCCCCCCTCCCCCTCCCCTCCCCCCTCCCCTCCCCTCCCTCTCTTCCCCCCAGTCGCTCTCTCTCTTCCCCCCAGTCGCTCTCTCTCTCTCTTCCAATAACAA
The DNA here is from genome assembly GCF_052327205.1 of Somniosus microcephalus. Lineage (NCBI taxonomy): Eukaryota > Metazoa > Chordata > Chondrichthyes > Squaliformes > Somniosidae > Somniosus > Somniosus microcephalus. The sequence continues at coordinate 60,864,269 of NC_141006.1, read as the reverse complement.
CATTCCCTCGAAAAAGCCTCGGCACCGCCGGGCACTTCAGCTAGTGCTTTATACATGGCTCCTGTGGCTACTCGCTCTTTCTTCCTCTCTCTCACTATGCACATACAGTTTTCATTTATTTACCCTAAAGGATTGAGATAACATGACATGTACTTTATTCAAGTAACCTCGTAACAATCAACGGTACCGATGTGCAGCTGTGGTTCAGTCGCAGCTATTCAATGTGAATTCTGATTCTCCCGAAACAAATTCTTTGCCAAGGCAGACAAAGGAGGAAAAACAATTCCATCGAATATTGGCTTATTATAATGACACTGGAAACCAGGCTTTAATTTATCCATCTCCAGAGAGCATGGAGCGAAAGGAATTACATTGAGGTAGAACATTTATGAATTTCTGTGATTTCAGCAAATGTGTTCAAGCATAAATGAATCTATATTTGCTGTGCACTTAGAAATAATTTTATACCAGACATTTGCATTGCATTCAGTAATGGAATTCTTTTTCTTCTGTCCTTCAATTTGCTTTCCTACTCCCCCGGTGCGGCCTATCGAGATGATGATTCTTTGAGAAGGAACATGTTTTCATGTTTACCCAGGGACCACTGGTTATTCTCCCAAGCTGCCTATCCTCTCCGGTGAATCTTGCTGTTCAGTGTTGGCAGGCGTCTTACTTAAGCAAATGCTTATTTAATTAAACCGGAATGTTCTGAAGAGCGAATCCTTCCAAAACAGGTGGTTGTATAATCCAGGCCAATAGAATGAAATGCCATATTATGGTTAAGATTTGCAAGCAACATAACCATACTTAATTTAAAAAAAAGCATCTTTTTTTAATAGAAACTGAGAACGCAGAAATCAGAAAGATCTCTTGAGGTTTACAAATTATTTGACTTGTTTTAAGTACACCTCCAAGGTTACACCGATAAGGTTAGATGAAGAGGGGTGGGGGGAGGCTCGTGTGGAGCATAAACACCGACATGGGCCAGTTGGGCCGAATGGCCAGTTTCTGTGCTGTACATTCGATGTAATTCTATATAGCACAAACATTGTTAAGTATCTGGTGTCCCTGATGATTCCTAACATTGTGGTATCTTAGCAAAATACTGCAGATGCTGGAAATCCAAAATAACAACAGAAAATGCTGGAAAAACTCAGCAGGCCAGGCAACATCCGTGGAGAGAAATTAGAGTCAATGTTTCGGGTCAATACCCAAAATGGTCTGTTGTGTATGTACCTTTAAGGGAATAACTGGTCTCAGACTGCAGTACCGGCAGTGACCACCCCTGTATAAAAGGCCCTAGCAGGCTTCTGTAGTTTCAGTTTCCAGGTTGTCTCCATTCAGTAAAGACTTGTTATAATCAACTCCTGCAGTCCGTGTCTCAATTATACACGGACATAATACTGGCGACGAGTAAGAAACGAACTTACCTGCAACTCGGCAGCACCTCAGACGACGTTATTGAAGGTCGGAGCCAGAAGAAGAAAAAAAAAGTAATCCAAAGAAACTTGAGAAACGGGCGTTGACCGTGGGCAACCGCCCTCCAAATCATTGAATTGAAAAGTTGCAGGAGAGACTGTTGAGAGCCAGGCTTGGTTCTCCAGTCTGTGGTTTCCCAGCTAATCGGGTTGGTGGCAGGTAGTGCACTGATCCTTCCTGGGCTGTGGCGGGCTAGAGCTCGATCGGGTGGCTCTGCAATGGGGCCAGGCAGTGAGCCGGGAAGCAAAGAGAGAGAGAGAGGGTGGAGCACACAGGGCGCGGCCGGTGCTTCGAAGCCGGGCAGCTTTCGGACCTAAGAAGAGGGAGGGAAGTGTCCCAGAGGGTCCGCTCCACGACAGGAATGGTTCTTCAATTAACGGAGCAAATATTGAAGCGCGATAGAAAAATAAAAATACCGCGGAGAGCGGCGTTGGCAGCAGCGATCGGGGAGGCGCGAAGACCATAGGGCGTCACCATTACAGGATAGTAAAATAAATATAATCGCCAGCAACAGCGTTGGCAGCAGCGGCAGCGGCGGGAAAGCGCGGGAGGCGCCATCTTAACTCGGTGGGGAAGAAGGAAAAGCGCGGGAGGCGCCATCTTAGATTTTCAAGATGCCAAAGACTGGCGATATCACTGCCTTCGATAATGCAATAGAAGACTGGACCACGTATGTGGAAAGAGTCGAGGTATATTGCGAGGCAAACGAAATAGCCGATGAGAAAAAGGCATCGGTATTGCTAAATTTAATGGGCGCAAGAACGTACGGCCTATTGCGGGACCTGATTACTCCAGCCAAACCGAAGGTGAAGAGTTGTAATGAAATTGTTGCTATCCTACAGGAACACCTAAATCCTACACCGCTGCTGATAACAGAAAGATTTAAATTCCACAGGAGAAATCAGCATAAAAATGAGAGCAATGCTGATTACCTTACGGAACTACGCAAGCTATCAAAGCACTGCCAGTTCGGAGCAGGACAGGCAGATACCTTACGGGACAAATTTGTCTGTGGACTCCTGAGTGAAGGAACCCAGAAGAGGTTACTCTCAGAGAAAGAGCTGACGCTAGATAAGGCTTTCAGCGTGGCAGTATCGTACGAAGCAGCAGCAAGGGGAGCTGTGGAAATACAACAAAAGCCACAGGAATACGGCACCCACGAAATGACACGGGGATTTGCAAAATGTTATCGCTGCGGCAGAACAAACCATGACCAGAAGGACTGCTGGTCCAAGGACAAAATATGCAGGCAATGCGGAAAGATGGGACACATTGCATGAGTTTGCAGGTCTGGGAAGAAGACCAGCGACAACAAAAAGGCTACTAAGGAACCGTACAGGAAAGTACAAAAGATGATGGACAGTAGTTCCGAAGACCAGAGGAGCGATAGTGAATCCGGGAACAAGAGGCTAAGCTGTCTCAAACTTCACAACGTAATCACAAAAGAGGATCACTGAACCATTTGGGTCACCCTCATGATAGCAGGATCCCAAGTCAAAATGGAATTGGATACAGGATCAGCTCTAACCGTCATGAATCGACGAGACTATGAGCGGCTATTCTCACACATACCCTTGAGAGAGACATCCATTGTCTTGAGGACGTATACGGGGCAAAAAGTATACCCCAGAGGAAAGATAAGGGTGCCTGTCGAATACAACGGCAAGAAAATACGGAAATTGTATCTCTACATTCTGATAGATGGTGGACCACCATTATTGGGATGTGAATGGATCAGAAAGATAAGTTTAGACTGGCACTCCATTCAGGCACTGACGGTGGCTGGTAAAAAGGATGACGACGTCACTCCTAGACGATTGTCAACAATCTTAGCTGACGCCAAAGAGGTATTTCAACAAGAACTGGGCACTCTTAAAGGCGTAACCGCCTCGATAAAAATAGAGGAGAATGCAATTCCCAAGTTTTTCAAAGCAAGACCGGTACCATATGCAATTCGCCCAGCCGTTGAGGCAGAACTGGAGAATCTGGAGAATGCAGGCGTGTTATCTAAGGTAGACTGGAGCGAGTGGGCGACAACGATTGTTCCTGTCATGAAAAAAAACGTTAAACAATAAGTCTGAGGAGCCAAGGAAGGTTCGCATCTGTGGGGACTTCAAGGTGACGGTGAACCCAGTCCTTCACACAGTACAACACAATCTTCCAAGGATAGAAGATATCTTCGCTTCACTATCTGGAGGGAAGCGTTTTACAAAAATTGACCTAGCACAAGCATATTTGCAGATGGAGGTTGAAGAATCCTCTAGGAAGTATCTCACGATAAACACTCACAAAGGTCTTTACCAGTATAATCGACTGGTATTCGGAGTAGCATCAGCTCCGGCAATATGGCAAAGAGCGATGGAACAAGTCCTGCAAGGGATTCCGGGGACTCAGTGTTACTTGGACGACATCCTAGTGACAGGTGAAGATGACAGTGAACACCTTGCCAACCTAGAGCAGGTGCTCACTAGACTACGTGAACATGGGCTATGAGCCAATCGCCCCAAGTGCGAGTTTTAAAAAAAACAGATATCGTATTGTGGCCACGTGATTGATGAAGAGGGGTTGCATAAGTCCCCTGACAAAATTGAAGCGGTAGTTAAGGCTCCAGCACCTGAAAATGTGTCGCAACTGAGGTCATTCCTCCGATTGGTGAATTACTACCATAAGTTTTTGCCGAATTTGTCCACAATTCTGCATCCACTGAACGCCCTACTACGAACGGGAGTAGCATGGAAATGGAGCGATGAATGCAAGCGGGCCTTTCAGAAGAGTAAGGACCTAATCACTTCAAGAGAAGTATTGGCTCACTACAACCCATCACTACCGATAAGACTGGCATGTGATGCGTCTCCCTACGGCATTGGGGCGGTACTGTCACATAAATTCCTTGATGGTTCAGAGAGGCCGATAGCTTTTGCGTCATGCTCGTTAACTTCAGCCGAGCGTAACTACGCCCAGATTGACAGAGAGGCCCTCAGCCTGGTGTGGGGGGTGATGAAGTTCAATCACTACCTGCACGGTCAGAAATTTACTCTACTAACTGATCATCAACCTCTCGTCTCCATTTTCAACCCTCAGAAGGGCGTACCGATAATGATGGCACAACGGCTACAGAGGTGGTCCCTTTTCCTAGGGGCTCACCAATATGACATCGATTACAAAGGAACTAAACAGCATGGGAATGCTGATGGATTGTCGCGCCTACCGTTGCCGACGGTGGAAGAAGAACTGGCAGTGGATCCAGTGGAGTTATTCCACTCGACTATAGTCGAATGTCTCCCTGTGACGAATGCAAACATAGAAAAGGAAACACGAAATGACCCGACACTCTCCTGGGTCTACGATTTAACAGTGAAGGGATGGCCAGCACATGGCGAACCACTGCTGCCAGCATTCTCGCCGAGAAGAGAACAGCTGTCAGTGTGCAGAGGAATCTTGATGTGTGAATCCAGAGTAGTAATTCCACCCAAATTGAAGGATAGAGTGCTCAATGAGCTTCATGAGGGTCATCTGGGAGGGGTAAAAATGAAGAACTTAGCCAGAGCGTTTGTGTGGTGGCCGGGAATCGATAGAGAAATCGAAGAGATGACCAAGAGCTGTACAGGATGTCAGAAGGTCCAAAACGCCCCACCACAAGCCCCTCTACATCCATGGGAGTGGCCCTCATCTCCATGGCAAAGGGTGTGTAATGATATCAGCAAATAGAGATGGTATTTGCCTGTTTGATTATCATGTCTTACCAGCATGTTTGCATGTATTGATTACTTATGCCTGAACAGCTGAGGTCATGTGAGAGACAAGCAGAGGAGTTTAGTTTCGGTTTCGTTCTAGATGGATCACTAGCATGGTGTCTCCTGTAAATGCTGTTAAAAAGAGTTGAACATACTTTAGATTAAAAGACATTCTCTTTCATAAATGTCTCGTCATTGAACCCACAAAGAAATCAATACATGGTGTCAGAAGTGATTGAAAGAGATGAAGAGGAAAAATCTGAAGTTAAATCAGCTCTCCACATATTAGCAAGCCAAAAGAGAACATCGTTACTTACCATTAGAGAATAGCTAACGAAGTGAAAAATGGAAGGTTTACTCCCACCAGCGACGCTTCAGTTGACAGGTAATGTGGCTGAAAATTGGAGGAGATTCAAACAACATTTAGAGTTGTATTTAGCGGCAGTCGGAGCTGACGAGAAAAGTGATAATAAGAAATCGTCAGTGTTCTTACATGTCGTGGGTGATGAAGCACTGGAGGTGTATAATAACTTCACATTCGCTGCTTATGGAAGCCAAAATGAAGCTAGATAAAATAATGGAACAGTTTGAGGCCTACTGCATACCTAAACGTAACGTGACGTTTGAGAGGCACAGATTTTTCACATGTGTACAGAAAACGGGTGAGACTATTGATCAGTATGTGACTGAACTGAGAATCAGAAGCAAATCGTGTGAATTTGGGGGACTGACAGACTCGCTGATAAAAGACAGACTGGTGTGTGGTATTCCAAATAATGGTCTAAGGGAAAGACTGCTAAGAGAGCAAGATCTAGACCTGGGAAAAGCCATAGCACTGTGTAGGGCTACAGAGACTGTGAAATTGCAGGCAAAGGAGCTGTTCAGTGACAGTAGCTGCAACGTGGATGCAGTGAGAAAGAACGGACACAAACCGTTTAACAAAAAGTGCGCCCATGTGAAAAAAGAGGCGTGGCCAGCGAACGAAAATGAAAGGGACAATCGAAAGTCATGTATTCGATGCGGTACACAGCATCCACCAAGAAAGTGTCCAGCATATGGTAAAACATGCAATAGTTGCAACAAAAACAACCATTATGCCCGTTGCTGTAAGAACCAAGCGCAACAAAGCAAGGTCCATGCAGTAGATGAAAGCGGGATAGAGGAGTTCAATGTGGATGTTGTGTCTGAAAACAAAAAAGAAGAAAGAGACTGGATGTTGACACTAAAAGTGAATGACATACATATTCCATTTAAATTGGATACTGGAGCACAAGTTAATGTGATATTAGAGACTGATTTAAAAAAAATTAGACCCAGACCAAAGATACATGGAATAAAAGTGAAAATGACAGGATACTCAGGTACTGAGATACCAGTGAAAGGAAGATGCATTGTCAAAGTAACACACAAGGACAGAGAGCACACGCTAGCATTAATCGTGGTGCCAAAGGATGTGCAAGCCATACTAGGTTTAAAAACCTGTGAGAGACTGAACCTGTTAAAGAGAGTCCTCGTTGTGGAAAGCGAAGGAGAGACAGTCTATGATGAACTCATGAAAGAGTACAAAGACCTATTTCAGGGTCTAGGCTGCCTTCCAGGAGAACATACGATCAGAGTAGATAAAAGTATGCCAACGGTCATACATCCATGCAGAAAAGTTCCGTTTGCTCTTCAAAAGCAACTGAAGGCAGAGTTGGACAGGATGGAAAGCCTGAACGTGATTCGGAAGATAGATGAGCCAACTGAGTGGGTGAGTTCCCTCGTTGTTGTGGACAAAAAGAATGGAAAGCTCAGAATTTGCCTGGATCCAAGAGATCTAAACAGAGCAATAAAGAGAGAGCACTTCAAGCTTCCCACACGTGAGGAAATCATGGCACAGTTTGCAAATGCAAAGTATTTCAGCAAGTTAGATGCATCATCAGGATTTTGGCAGATGAAATTGGATGAAGCAAGTTCAAGACTGTGCACGTTCAACACTCCATTTGGCAGATACAGATTCCTAAGGTTACCATTTGGCATTGCCTCAGCTCCTGAAGTGTATCACAAAACTATCCATATGATCTATGAGCACCTGGAGGGAGTTGATACCTCAATGGATGACATCATAGTATGGGAAACCACGAGAACTAAGCATGACGAGAGACTGAAAAAAGTGCTGGAAGCAACAAGGAAAACAAACCTGAAGCTGAATAGAGAGAAATGCCAGCTCGGGGTGACAGAACTGACATTCGTGGGAGATATCCTTAGCAGTGAGGGCATCAAACCAGATCCCAGAAAGGTGTCCGCCATTGAGAATATGCCAAAGCCACAATGCAAAAAGGATGTGCAGAGGTTTAATGGAATGATCAACTACATGGGTAAATTCATATCCAACCTCTCAGAAAAGATGGCGCCACTGAGAAGACTAACTGAAAAGAACATAGAATGGGAATGGAATCATGAGCATGAGAAGTCATGGAGTGATCTAAAGAAACTGCTCACAGAGGAACCAGTTCTGAGGTTTTATGACCCAGCGAGACCCATCAAGATATCATCAGATGCATCACAGAGTGGGCTCGGTGCCGTTCTTCTGCAAAAATATGACTACTGGCAACCTATTGCATATGCATCGCGCTCAATGACAGACGCGGAGACGCGATATGCTCAAATAGAAAAGGAGCTGCTCAGCATCACATACGCCTGTGAAAGATTTCACCAGTTTGTGGCAGGACAAGCAATCAGTGTAGAGACTGACCATAAGCCCTTGATTGCATTGTTCCAAAAGCCACTAAATAGCTGTCCGCTTAGAATACAAAGAATGATGATCAGGCTGCAATGCTATACACTGAATGTTGCGTACACACCGGGTAAGCTGATGTATACAGCAGACACGTTATCCAGAGCTGTTGACCCAAGTGAGCCCGCAAACACCACAATGGATGAAAAAGTGAACGCCTACGTGGACATGATCACAAGTGCACTGCCCATAGCAGATGCAAAAATGGAGCTCATAAAGACTGAGACAAACAAAGATGAAACAATGAGACGACTGAGGAAAAGCATCTTGGATGGATGGCCCAACATGAAGCAAGACTGCTCACCTGACATGGCAGAGTACTGGAACTGCAGGGCAGAACTATCGGTGGTCGAAGACATCATCTACAAAGGAAGTAAAATAATTATCCCAAAGAGTCTGAGAAAAGAGATGCTAAAAAGGATCCATGGAGGACATCTGGGAATCGAAAAGTGTAAGAAAAGAGCACGAGAGGTGATGTACTGGCCATGAATCAACCAAGACGTGACAAATGAGGTGTCAAACTGCACAATATGCCTGAAATATCGAGCAAGCAATCCGGTAGAACCACTAAAGCCACACCCAGCGCCAGACAGACCTTACCAGAAGGTAGGCGCTGACCTATTTGTATGTCAAGGGAAGGACTATCTTGTAGTCACAGACTATTACTCCCTGTATCCAGAGGTTTGTAGACTGTGCACCACCAATGCAGATGCTGTGATAAGATGTATGAAAGCCATATTCTCCAGACATGGCGTGGCAAGCGAGGTCTTCACAGACAACGGACCCCAGTTTTACAATGCAAGTTTCCGACACTTTGCCAAAGAGTGGGACTTTGTCCACACAACGTCAAGTCCTCACTATCCACAGTCCAATGGACTAGTGGAAAAATCGGTCCAGACAGTGAAAAGACTGATGTACAAGGCAAAAGACAGTGGAACTGACTTCCACCAGAGCATGCTTGTATACCGCACAACGCCGCTCGAGTGTGGTAAGTCACCAGCCCAACTCCTTATGGGACGTCGGCTAAGGTCAAACCTACCCATCCCGGAGAACCTCCTGAAAACAAAAGAGGGGGAGAAAGTGAGGAAGTTCAAAGAGCAACAGAAAGAAAAGCAAAAGTACTACTATGACAGAGGAACACAAAACCTACCTGAACTCCACACTGGTGACCAAGTAAGGTTCAAAGACAAAACAAACATATGGACTCAGAAGGGAACTGTCCTGAGTGAAGTTCAACCAAGATCATACACCATTCAGGCAGATGAGGGTGCTGTTCTGAGAAGAAATCGTCGAGATCTTCTCATGGGACCAGCCACAGCAAGTCATAAGACTGATACTGTTGAACAACCTGATCACACGGCAGGTCAAGAGACTGATACTGTTGAACAACCTGATCACACAGCTGAGAACACATCATCTGAGGCAACAACTCAGATTCAAGGACAATCAATCAGAAAATCCTCAAGACACGTGAAGCCTCCTGAGAGACTCATTGAGCAAATTTAAGGACTATTGTTATAGAAGGAAGTAATGTTATCTTATTCTTTCTTCAAGTTCTAGTGTATTGACATATTTCATGTGAACACACAACGCAAGGTTAAAAAACCTTGATCATGATAATGATAATGTAAGTTCTTTAAGTGTTACAGTTAAAATGCAGATTAATACAAAGAAAACATGTTGTTAGTTAAAAGTAAAATACTTTTGTTTTAAGAAAAGGAGATGTAATGATATCAGCAAATAGTGATGTTATTTGCCTGTTTGATTATCATGTCTTACCAGCATGTTTGCATGTATTGATTACTTATGCCTGACCAGCAGAGGTCATGTGAGAGACAAGCAGAGGAGTTTAGTTTCGGTTTCGTTCTAGATGGATCACTAGCATGGTGTCTCCTGTAAATGCTGTTAAAAAGAGTTGAACATACTTTAGATTAAAAGTCATTCTCTTTCATAAATGTCTCGTCATTGAACCCACAAAGAAATCAATACAGGGTGCACATTGATTTTGCTGGTCCCTTTATGGACTCAATGTTTTTAATTGTGGTGGATGCACATTCAAAGTGGCCAGAGGTAATAAAAATGTCCTCAACCACCACAGAAAAAACTATCACAGTCTTACGAACCATATTCGCCAGGAATGGGCTGCCTGAACAGATTTGCTCTGACAATGGACCACAGTTTTTGTCTGAAGAGTTCCGGAGGTTCTTAATGAACAATGGTGTTAAGCATTACACATCCGCCCCATATCATCCAGCCACTAATGGATTGGCCGAGAGGTTTGTTCAAACATTCAAGAAGGCTATCAAGGCAATGTGTAATGAAGATATACCCCTACAACACAAGGTGGATAACTTCTTTTTTGCCTACCGGAATGCGACACATGCGGTTACCAACCAAACTCCAGCCATGATGTTCTTCAATCGAAGACTACAATGCCGCTTGGATTTGGTTAAGTCAAACGTCAGAAGAGATGTGGAGAACAGGCAGTTTCAGAATATGAATGAAAGGCTGACCAGGAGTTTTAAGATAGGTCAACCAGTTTTGGCCCGGGACTACCGCACAGAGAAATGGCAGCCAGGAATGATCTGTACACGGCAAGGACCTCTAATGTATACCGTGGACATTGGGGAGAGCATTGTAAGATGCCATGCTGACCAGATTCTAGAGTCACTGGAAAACGTCAACTCCACACCACGATCTGATACACCTGACGATGAAACCGAAGTACCAATTGCATCTACCGCAGAATCGGTGGTATTGGAAGCAGACGAACCAAACAACAACATTGATCCCGACTCAGCCTTGCCAGAAGAACCTGATATCCCAAAGAGGCGTTATCCAGACAGAATCAGGAAGCCTCCTCAAAGACTGAACTTATAATTGCTTAACTTCAACCAATGTATCTAGCAACCGTAATTGTAATTGTAATTAGTTATTATTTAGTTGTTAAATGAATGTTATGTGTGGTGTATGTACCTTTAAGAGGAACTATGTTTTTTTGAAGCCCCTGTGTACTGTAGTACCGGTAGTGACCACTCGGTTATATAAGCCTGTATAGCGTCTTGCATAGTTTAGTTCACCTCCAGACTTTGTTCAGTAAACACTTGTTAAATCAACTCCTGCTTTCAGGGTCTTCATTAACACACGGATATAACAGTGGCGACAAGTTAGAAATGAACTTACCTGCAATTCGGCAGCACCTCAAGGGGTTCGATTCCTCAGACGAAGGTCGAAGAAAAAAAAAAGAAAAAAAAAGAAAAAAAAACTGTGGTTTCACCAGCTAAATGGGCTGGTGGCAGGTACTGCACAAATCCTTCCTGGGCGGCGGGCTGCGTCTCGATCAGGTAGCTCTGCAGCGGGGCCGGTCAGCGAGTCGTAAGGCAAAAGCAAACAGAGACAGAGGGTGGAACCCTCAGGACACGGCCGGCACTGCAAAGCAGGTCGGCGTTCGGACCAAGCAAAGGGAGGGGAAAGTCCCAGAGAATCCGACGGCGTGACGGAGAAACTGTTTAAAAATATATATGTAATTAAAAACCGCGGAGAACAGCGTTGGCAGCAGCGGCAGCGGCGGGAAAGCGCGCGAGGCGCCATCTTGACTCGACAGGGAAGAAGAGAAAGCGCGGGAGGCGCCATTTTTGATTTTCAGAATGCCTAAGACTGGCAATATTACTGCTTTTGATAGTGATATAGAGGATTGGACCACATATGTGGAAAGAGTGGAGGTATATTGCAAGGCGAATGAAGTAGCGGATGATAAAAAGGCATTGGTACTTCTAAATCTGATGGGCGCAAGGACATACGGGCTGTTACGAAACTTGATCACTCCAGCCAAACCGATGGACAAGAATTTTAAGGAGATTGTTGATACCCTACAGGAGCACTTAAACCCAACACCGCTGCTGATAGCGGAACGATTCAAATTCTTCAGGAGGAATCAACACAAGAATGAAAGTAACGCTGATTACCTCACCGAATTACGAAAGCTGTCTAAGCACTGCCAATTCGGGGCAGGACTGGCAGATTCTCTATGAGACAAATTCGCCTGTGGTCTCCTAAGCGAAGGAACACAGCAAAGACTACTTTCTGAGAAAGATTTGACACTGGACAAGGCTTTCAGTGTGGCTGTATCATACGAAGCAACAGCAAGAGGAGCTGCAGAGATACAGCAAAAGCCACAGGACTTCGGCACCCATGAAATGACACGGGGTTTCGAGAGATGTTATCGCTGCGGCAGATCCACCCATGGCCAGAGGGACTGCTGGTTCAAGGACAAAACATGCAGGCAATGCGGAAAGATGGGACACATTGCACGTGTATGCTGATCTGGAAAAAAATCCGCTGACAGTAAAAAGGTCAATAAGGAAAAATACAGGAAGGTACAAATGATGACGGACAGTAGCTCCAAAGACCAGAAGAGCGATAGTGACTCCGGAAACAAGAGACTAAGCTGTCTCAAATTACATAATGTAATTGCCAAAGAAGATTACCAGACCATTTGGGTTACCCTCACAATAGCGGGGTCCCCAGTTAAAATGGAGCTAGATACAGGATCAGCTCTGACCGTCATAAGTCGACGGGATTACGAGCGGCTATTTCCGCATATACCTTTGAAAGACACATCCATTATCTTGAAGACATATATGGGGCAGATAGTATACCCCAGAGGGAAAATAAGGGTGCCTGTTGTATAAAACGGCAAAGAAATACAGAAGTTGTATTTATACGTTCTGCAAGATGGTGGTCCACCATTGTTGGGACGTGAATGGATCAGAAAGATACGTTTGGACTGGCACTCCATTCAGGCACTGACGGTGACCAGTAAGAAAAAAAATGATGATGACATCATCCCTGGACGATTAAAAGAAATCTTGGCTAACGCCAAAGAAGTGTTTCAACAGGAACTAGGAACCCTGAAAGGCGCCACCGCCTCAATAAAAGTAGAAGATGCGGCAATTCCCAAGTTTTTTAAGGCAAGGCCGGTGCCATACGCAATTCGTCCAGCAGTCGAGGCAGAGCTGGAGAATTTGGAAAAAGCAGGCGTGTTATCCAAGGTAGATTGGAGCGAGTGGACAACACCCATCGTCCCGGTCATGAAGAAAACGCTGAATAATGATAAATCTGAAGAACAGAGAAAAATTCGCATCTGTGGGGACTTCAAGGTGACTGTAAACCCGGTTCTTCATACGGTTCAGTATCCTCTTCCGAGGATAGAAGATATTTTCGCCTCACTATCTGGAGGGAAACGTTTCACCAAAATTGGCTTGGCACAGGCATATCTACAGATGGAGGTTGAGGAGACCTCTAAAAAGTATCTCACGATAAACACACACAAAGGCCTGTACCAGTACAATCGGCTAGTTTTCGGAGTAGCATCAGCTCCAGCTATCTGGCAAAGAGCTATGGAGCAAGTACTGCAAGGGATTCCAGGGACTCAATGCTACCTAAACGACATCCTTGTAACAAGAGAAAATGACAACGAGCACCTTGCCAATTTGGAGCAGGTGCTCACGAGGCTGAGAGAATGGGGCCTACGAGCAAATCGCCCCAAGTGCGAATTTTTCCAGAAACAAATATCATATTGTGGCCATGTTATTAACGAAGAAGGGTTGCATAAATCACCTGAAAAAATTGAAGCGGTCGTAAAAGCCCCAGCGCCTCAAAATGTCTCACAATTAAGGTCGTTCCTGGGATTAATAAATTACTATCATAAATTTTTACCGAACTTGTCAACGGTTCTGCACCCTCTTAACGCACTGCTACAAACGGGAGTAATTTGGAAATGGAGCGAAGACTGTAAACGTGCCTTCCATAAATGCAAAGGCTTGATCACGTCCAAGGAAGTGTTGGCTCATTACAACCCATCACTGCCAATCAGACTGGCGTGCGATGCATCCCCTTATGGCGTGGGAGCGGTATTATCGCATAAATTCCCTGATGGCTCGGAGCGGCCGATAGCTTTTGCGTCACGCTCATTGAACTCAGCTGAGCGTAACTATGCCCAGATCGACAGGGAGGCACTCAGCCTGGTGTGGGGGGTGAAGAAATTCAACCATTACCTACACGGACAAAAATTTACCTTGTTGACTGACCATCAACCCCTCGTCTCCATATTCAACCCTAAAAAGGGCGCTCCCATTATGACAGCGCAAAGGCTACAGAGGTGGTCCCTTTTCCTTGGGGCACACCAATATGACATAGAATACAAAGGAACAAAACAGCATGGGAATGCTGACGGTTTATCGCGCCTACCGTTGCCAACGGTAGAAGAGGCACCTACAGTGGACCCAGTGGAGATGTTCCACTCGACCATAGTTGAATGTCTACCAGTGACAAATTCTACCATTGAAAAGGAAACGAGAAATGACCCGACTCTCTCACGAGTCTACGATTTAACGGTGAAGGGATGGCCAGCACATGGCGAACCACTGTTACCAGCATTCTCGCAAAGAAGAGAACAGCTGTCAGTGTGCCGAGGAACCTTGATGTGTGGATCCAGAGTGGTGATTCCACCCAAACTCCAGGATAAAGTGCTAAAGGAGCTTCACGAGGGGCATCTGGGTGGAGTGAAAATGAAGAACTTAGCCAGAGCATTTGTGTGGTGGCCAGGTATCGATGGAGACATTGAAGAAATGACCAAGAGCTGTCTAGGATGCCAGAAGGTCCAAAACGCCCCACCACAAGCCCCTCTACATCCATGGGAGTGGCCCTCATCTCCCTGGCAAAGGGTACATATCGACTTTGCTGGTCCATTTATGGACTCAATGTTCTTAATCGCGGTTGATGCACACTCCAAGTGGCCAGAGGTAATAAAGATGTCCTCCACCACCGCGGAAAAAACCATCACAGTATTAAGGACCATATTCGCCAGGAATGGACTGCCTGAAAATTCTGTTCTGATAATGGACCGCAATTTGTATCCGAAGAATTCAGGAAGTTCTTAAAAAACAATGTGGTTAAGCACTACACGTCCGCCCCATACCATCCCGCCACCAATGGATTAGCTGAAAGGTTTGTCCAGACCTTCAAGAAGGCCATAAAGGCCATGGGTAATGAAGACATAAATCTACAACATAATGTAGATAACTTCTTGTTTGCGTACAGGAATGCAACACATGTGGTTACAAACCAAACCCCCGCCATGATGTTTTTCAATAGAAGACTAAGATGCCGGCTGGATTTGATCAAGCCAAACATCAGAAGGGACGTAGAGAACCGGCAATTTCTAGGCATGAATGAAAGGCCAACTAGAACCTTCCAGATAGGTCAACAAGTTTTGGCCCGGGACTACCGTACCGAGAAATGGCAGCCTGGAACTATTTGCACACGACTAGGACCGCTGATGTATACCGTGGACATTGGAGAAAGCATAATAAGGCGCCATGCTGACCAGATCATAAAGTCATCCGAAAAGGGACAACCTACACCACAACTCTATACGCCTAATGATGAAGCAGAGATACCCATAGTATCTACCTCCGATCCGGTGATACTGGAACCAGATGAACCCGACACTGGCATTCAAGCCGAATCGACCTTGCCAAAAGAACCTACTACACCACCGAAACCTACTACACCACCGAGGCGTTATCCGGACCGAGTCAGGAAGCCTCCAGAGAGACTGAATTTGTAATTGATTAACTTCAGCAAATGTGTAGATTATTGTTCTTGTAAAAATGTTAATTAATGATTACTTAATATATTATGTACTATTTATCTAAAAGGGGAGGAATTGTGGTGTATGTACCTTTAAGAGGAACTATGTTTTTTTGAAGCCCCTGTGTACTGTAGTACCGGTAGTGACCACTCGGGTATATAAGCCTGTATAGCGTCTTGTATAGTTTAGTTCACCTCCAGACTTTGTTCAGTAAACACTTGTTAAATCAACTCCTGCTTTCCGGGTCTTCATTAACACACGGGTACAACATTATGTACTGTTTATCTAAAAGGGGAGGAATTGTTGTGTATGTACCTTTAAGGGAATAACTGGTCTCAGACTGCAGTACCGGCAGTGACCACCCCTGTATAAAAGGCCCTAGCAGGCTTCTGTAGTTTCAGTTTCCAGGTTGTCTCCATTCAGTAAAGACTTGTTATAATCAACTCCTGCACACCGTGTCTCAATTATACACGGACATAATATGGTCCATCTCTGACTCTTCCCTTCCCTTCCTCGACTTCTCCATCTTCATCTCTGGGGATAGGTTATTCACCAACATTCACTACAAGCCCACTGACTCCCATAGCTACCTGGACTACACTTCCTCCCACCCTGCCTCCTGTAAGGACTCTATTCCATTCTCCCAGTTTCTCCGTCTCCGCCGCATCTGCTCTGACGATGCCACTTTCCACACCAGTGCTTCCGACATGTCTTCCTTTTTCCTCAACCGAGGATTCCCCTCTACCGTGGTTGACACTGCCCTCGACCGTGTCCGTTCTATCTCCCGCACTTCTGCCCTCACTCCTGCCCCTCCCTCCCAGAACCACGATAGGGTTCCCCTTGTCCTCACCTTTCACCCCACCAGCCTCCACATTCAACGGATCATCCTCCGCCATTTCCGCCACCTCCAAAGTGATCCCACCACCAAACGCATCTTCCCCTCCCCTCCACTTTCAGCATTCTGTAGGGACCGCTCCCTCCGAGACACCCTAGTCCACTCCTCTATCACCCCCAGCACCCCTTCCCCTTCACCTGGCACCTTCCCGTGCAAGCGCAGGAGATGTAACACCTGCCTTTATACCTCCCCCCTTCCCACTGTACAGGGCCCCAAACATCCCTTCCAGGTGAAACAGCGATTTACTTGTACTTCTTGCAATCTAGTATACTGTATTAGCTGCTCACGATGCAGTCTCCTCTACATTGGGGAGACCAAATGCAGATTGGGTGACCGCTTTGTGGAACACCTCCGTTCAGTCCGAAAGGGTGACCCCGAGCTTCCGGTCGCCTGTCATTTAATTCACCGCCCCATTCCCACTCGGACCTCACCGTCCTCGGCCTCTTGCATTGTTCCACGGAAGCTCAACGTAAACTCGAGGAACAGCACCTCATCTTCCAATTAGGCACTTTACAGCCTTCCGGACTCAATATCGAGTTCAACAATTTCAGATCATAACCTCGGCCCCTATTACATTTTTACTTATATTTTTTATCCACACCTTTGTTTTGGCCTCCCCCCCCCTTTTCTTCTTTTTTTTCTTCTCTCTCCCACATGGCAGCTGTCTCCCATTCTGCCAGCGCATTTCACACCTAATCTAGAGCTGTCTTTTGTCTCCACTAGTCCTATCACCATCTCGTCTCGTTTTGAATACCTCTTAATGTCTCTTCTTCTTGTTTGTTCTCTCCCAGCCTGGCCTCTTAATCTATTTCATTCCCTGTGCCTCTTTAGTCTTGACAAAGGGTTTTGACCCGAAACGTTGACTCTAATTTCTCTCCACGGATGTTGCCTGGCATGCTGAGTTTTTCCAGCCTTTTCTGTAGTTACTGTGGTATCTTGCTTGTGTTTGTTTCAACAAGTATGGCAGGCTGTACAAGGTTAGAATGTGACCTGTTTTTCTTTCAACCCACTGAAGGCATGCAAAAGGCCGCATGGAGGGTAGAATTTCCTGGCCAGGTGCACTGAAAGGGGGATGGTCTCAGCGTCCAATCTGCATAGCACAGGTATGCACTTGTGAATGAATAAGCCATATACCTATTCAGAAAAATACTCCATTCTATGAAAGAATTCTGGCCTTATTCAAATATGACAAACTGGGTTTGGAAATCTAAAAACCTAACAATGGAGAAGCTGTATTGTTAACAGCATTCAGGCTATTGAGATGGGATGGTTGTTGACACTGAATCAATAACCTTATTGAAACAGAAGGTTAAAGGTTCCTGATGGTCTGAATCTTTGGGGGCAGACAATGGTACATCCTGGTTAAGGTGTTCTAAAGTACACTTTGTAAACAGGCACATAAAAGAAGCAGAAACATATGCCTTCGTAAAAATGACATCAAGTGAAATGCACCTGCTGTTTCACCATTTTTTATGATAAGCTCCGAACACCTAGGGTAGAGACATGATTCTTAATGCTACCAGCTGAACTGACTGTAAGAATAGCAGGGGTGAGCAGAAAAATGACTGGAGATAATTAGCTTACATCAGCAGAAAACTTCAAAGGAAATACCACTGGAAAAGGATATAAATATTGAACTTTCAAATGGGATGCTAGTCTCACTGTAAAGGGGCAAAGTGATTCTCGGCTTCAGAGGCAGACTCTGTAAGTCTACACCTCTTTGTATCTCAGGGATCAATGGTACTGTATTTGATTTTGGTGGATATTCTGGAATAAGACTAAGAACTGTAAAACTGTAGAGAAGTTAAGATCTGATAATAAGAATTGTAAGCTTACTTTGTTTTGGAACTGTTAATGTTGCGATTGAAACACCTACTGTAATTACATTTCAGTTCTTTAATAAATCTATATATTTTTAGAATTGTCTCACATAATACTTCTGTATCAAACTCGCGAACTCAATCTCTGTACGCACTTTGGTGAGGAGTTGCAGAATTCTGAGGGAGTTTTCCAGACCCTCATAATATCCGGAACATTAGAGTCTAGCTAAACTTATTAAAAGTGCTATCTGGAGGACAGTAACATCTTCAGGTTGTTCCTTTCCTTTAGGGAGAGATAATCTGGACCTTTAGACCCAATTAAGCATCTTTAGGATTCGCCTACCTCAAACTTTAGTTGAAAGTGAACGTCTGAGGAATACGCCTGATCCAGGGTAGCCCTAAAGGGGCTAGGACTAGTAATTATCCCTTCACACTGACCACACCTGAGGGAGCGCTATTGACTGCAAAGAGGTGAAAGGCCAGGCAGTACATTGGCCTTAGTTACAGCAGGAACCTTAAAGGATCAGGTACAACGGAAGCCCCCAGAGTGAATCAGAAGGACTTTGGGCTAGAAATTGGGTACCTTAGCGCCTCCTGTTAGCACTCCTCTTGTGTGCCGGGCTGCTGGCACGACACCCTGCTCCCTGGTGGTCCAGGTAGGGCCCCGCAGACTTGTGGGCTTGGGCCCTCCCTTTTAATGAGGGGACGAGCCCTTCCATGCGGCAGCGCTACGCGGCCCAGTGCATAGCACTGCAGAAGGCACCGCCCTGATATTCGGGGTTAGCGCTCTATCAAGGAAGTGGAGCGCTTGAATTAGCATTCCACTTCCCTCTCGGGGCGCTAAAACTTAATTTTGCACTCACCGACGCTAATTAACACTGGGCGCTAAAGTTAGCGCCCAGGCGATGTTAGCGCCCCCAAATGGTCGATACCGAATGTTTCCCCCTTAGAATTTTAGTGTTTATGAAAGCAGGATTTTTACCAACAGGTCCATGCCGGTGTTTATGCTCCACATGAGCCTCCTCCCACCCTACTTCATTTAACCCTATCAGCATAACCATTTAAAGGTGGTATGCCCTGTGAATACATGTGTGCTACCCAATCATGCCTGGCATGGCAGCAGCACCTCAAGCAGGAATCTGGGTACCCCTGCATTCTGTCTTAAGAACATAAGAAATAAGAGCAGGAGTTGGCCATACAGCCCCTCGAGTCTGCTCCACCATTCAATAAGATAATGGCTGATTTTCTACTTCAACTCCATTTCCCTGCCCTATCCCCATATCCATTGATTCCCTTCATGTGCAAAAAATCTAGCGACCTCAGTCTTGAATATATGCAATGACTAAGCATTCCCAACCCTCTAGGGTAGAGAATTCCAAAGATTCACAACCCTCTGAATGAAGAAATTTCTCCTCATCCCAGTCCTAAATGGCTGATCTCTTTTTCTGAGACTATGACCCCTAGCTAGGGGAAACAGCGGCCGGAATTTTCCCTACCGAGTCGGGCCAGGTGCATGCGGGCTGCGTAGCGGGTCGATACCGCGATGTCTTGGTCAGCCCACTCTTTAGAACGACTTTAGCGTAATGGCCTCTATTAAAGCAGGCATATGCATTTCCCAGCCCTATTAAATGATGCGGGTCTGATGACATAATTGATGACTCATTTCCAGCGGGGATATTTAAAGCAGTCTTGGCCACATCAGAATTGAAGGTTCATGTAGGAGTGTGGAGGGAGTATTGGAGAGGAGTGTGTTGTAGCTGAGAATTATAAAAATGAGTTCACAAAGACAGAGGGCTGTACCCCGCTTTTCGGATGAATCCCTACATATTCTTGTGGAGGGAGTCAGAGCACGCAGGGAGGTCCTCTTCCCTGCTGATGGGCAGAAGAGGCCTCCCCAAGAGACCAAAAGGGCATGGCTCCAAATTGCTGAGCAGGGATGTTGTCAGGAGGACCTGGGTACAGTGCAGGAGGAGATTCAATGATCTCATGAGATTAGGACTGGTCAGTGCAAAGCCACACTCATTCATCCTGATGTTCATGTCACCACATCCCCATCACTCTGCCTTCCCAAGTCTACTCCTGCACATCATTCCTCACACCAACATACCTTGCACGTCCACCCATCCCTCCCTCTCTATGCATATTCTCACATCCCCATCTGACTAACCACCTCTCACACTCACACTCACCCTCATCCTAATGTAATCATACCAAGTAAATCACAGAAAGAGGCCATTTTTGGCATTGGCATCCCACTCCCTCATAGTCACCCTCTACAGATGTAACCCACACATTCCTTACACTCATTCCATCACTCTCACTCAAACTTCTCTTCTTTCCCTCCTTGCAGGAGAAGAGAGCACACAACAATAGAGAGAGGGTGAGAACCAGAGGTGGCCCTCCATCCTTCAGCACTTTGACTGCAGCAGAGGAGGTGGCCCTGGAGGTTTAGAGAGTTGCAGAGTTGCTGATGGTGGGAGACAGAGCGAGGGGGACATCTCAGCAACTGGTGACAGAATTACATCTCATACAGCCACATGGCATATAGCAGTCACTCATATGATGACTGATGCCAGCAGCCAGTGAATGTTCATCATGAGCCTAATGCTATCATTACCCATTCTTAATATAACATTTCTAAATGATCTCTTTACGCTCCCACAGGTCCATCAAGAGCCCCCCCCTCCCCCTTGCCAACTGTCCAGCTGGAGGAGGAAGACGACTCCTCAGAGGAGCCTCCAGCCTCTCCGGGTGCACCTGAAGGGATAATTACTAGTCCTAGCCCTTTTCGGGCTTCCCCAGACGTTCACCTTCAACTAAAGTTAGAGATAGCCGAATTCTATAAGATGCTTAATTGGGTCTAAAGGTCCAGGCTATCTCTCTCTAAAGGAAAGGAACGACCTGAAGATGTTACCGTCTTCCAGATAGCACTTTTAATAAGTTTAACTAGACTGTAACCTTCCGGATATTATGAGGGTCCAGAAACCCCCCCCAGAATTCGGCAACTCCTCACAAAAGAGTGTACAGAGATTGAGTTCGCGAGTTTGATACAGAAATACTATTTGAAACAATTCTAAAAATATATAGATTTATTAAAGAACCGACATACAGCTAACAGCTGGTGATTCAATCGCAACTTTAACAGTTCAAAATACAAATAGCTTACATTTCTTATTCTCAGAGATCCTTATTCTCAAATATTAACTTCGTTACATTTTTACATTTCTTATTATTCTTAATCCAGGATATCCACCAAAATCAAATAAAAGTATCTCTTGATCCCTGAGACTCAAAGAGTTAAAAACTTACAGAGCCTGCCTCTGAAGTTGAGAATCGCTTGCCCTTTCCAGCGACTTCTGACTTTCTATCTGAAAGTTCCATATTTTATACCCTTTTTTAGTGGTAAATCCTTTGAAGTTTTCTACTGATGTAAGCTAATTATCTCTCGTCATCTTCTGTTGAATTATTTTCTATTCTTACTGTCAATTCAGCTGTTAACTTTCAGAATCCTGTCTGCTGTATAGGTGTTCAAAAACTTATCATAAAAAATGGTTATTACAGATTTATCTCTTTGATGCCATTCTTACGAAGGACTTCAATTCAATTCTTAATATCACCTTAACTGTGTCTCCTAACTGTTCCATTTTCAATACAAAAACCATGTGATTGCTTGGTGTCATCTATTGATATCATTTTTCAAACTCTTCTGTTTGTACCTTTTACAATATGTAAATCAAAAACACTTCAACTAGGGTGTTCTATGCATTTCTTAGCTACTTCAATTGGTTGTATTACAGACTTCGGGACCCCTTGTTACTTTTACAAAGGCACATGGTTTTTTACTGTTCTGTATTTCTGTCCAAAGTGTTAGTTTATAACACTTTACTTGGGCATTGCTATTGTGTTTCTTCCAATGTTCAGGCATAGAGGAACCTCCAACCTGCTGTTTCAACAGGGCTATTGTCTTAGTATCAATCAACCAATTCCCATTTCAAAAGCTTGTGTGGTGTTTACAACTTTTGTGTTAACACTTCATCTTACCTCAGAAGCCTATATTCACAGCTTGTGTTGTTGAGGCTTTTTAGATTTTTAAACCCAGTATGTCATGTTTTAATAAAGTCAGAATTCTGTTCATAGGATGGTGTATTTTTCTGAAATATGGCTTTTCCTTTACACACCGTCAGCAGACTCAAGTGCACCCAGCACCAGCGCATATACGCACACCTTGGTGGATCCTATGTGCGATAGAGTAGTGTTGTCGCTTGGTGTCTCACACTTCACAAGTGAGCAAGAGCAGATGGTGTTGACCGGGACAGCAGCGGAGACTCCTCGCTGGAGGGCTCAGGACGCTCCAAGCTCTGCTCAGCTGCACGCAGACACTGAGCCTCGGGGGCCATCCAGAAAGAGGGTGGTCCTGGAGGGGTAGCAAGAAATGCAGGAGGCTCTGACAGGTTTTGCAGCCACGATGTCTGCAAATGTGCAGAGAATGGAGGAGTCCATCTCCAACATGAGCAACACCATGTCGCAGGCGACCGCAACGATGTGCTGTTTCATGGAAAGGATGGTCACCTGCATGGAGCAGCTAATGCGCCACTCACATGAGCACATGCTAGCTATGGAGAACAGATGGCAGAGGCTCATAGACCTCCTCTCTAGGAGGGACCTAAATGTAGATTTGGGTCCTCATGGTCCCACTGCTGTGCAGCGAGGTGCTCTCCAGCTCCTTGCTAGCAGGGAACTGTGGGTGGCCCATGAGAGGGATGATGGTGAGAGGGGACTTGGAAGTGGGGGCTCCTTTCAAAGTGCTCCCACTTCTCCTGCGTTGCCTTCCCCTCAGTCAGAGCCCCAGATGCTTCCTCGGATCCCAATGGCTGAGTCTGCCCCTGCATAGTCGCAGGAGGAGCAGTCTTCCGCAGTGCTCTCAAAGGCACCAAAACCCAGAGGAAGTCCGCCAAAAGTGTCTACGCAGTTGCAGCAGGGAAGTGAGCAGCCTGCCTCTACCTCTGCTGAAGCCACAGGGGTTGCACCTCGTAGAAGCACGCATAAAAGAAAAAAGCCACAATCCTAATTGCACAAGGGTATGCACATAGGTGTATAAAGAAGTGTTATTGTTAAGGTTCCGTTACTGTTATCACAAATATAAAAGTATTTATTTTCACCACTTTCCGGTCATGCCCATTTTTGCCTGCTACTTTGGAAGTGGCTTTGTGAGTTGGAGTGAATGGTGAGACATAACGCAACCTCCAGCAATGGGGGTCAGTGTGAAAGGAATGGCTTGGTCATTGTAGGGATGCTTTATGGTGTTGTGGGGGGAGGGGGATTTTGGCACAGCATGTGGCAGCCATATGGGTGCAATGCAGGAAGTTAAGTAAATCTGGGCCATCCCTGGTCTCCCAGGCAGCAATGTGCTCAGGTGCTGCTGCTATCTGGTCCTCAGGTTCCTCCTGCTCCTCCTTCTTGTCTTCCAGCTGATGCTCCTCCTCCTGCTCCTCTGAAGAGGCTGTGTGCTTTGCGCCTTGCTCCTCATGCAGCTCCAATCCTCGCTGCCTCAGTATGTTGTGTAGCGCGCAGCAGGCGATGATGATTCTGGAAACCCTGGCTGGTGCATATTGAAGGGCTCCTCCAGATCTGTCAAGGCATCTGAAGTGCATCTTCAGCATCCTGATTGTTTGCTCTATGACACATCTGGTAGACATGTGGGTCTCATTATTATGCTCCTCGGCCTCATTGCTTGGCCTCCTCAAGGGTGTCATGAGCCACGACTTTAGTGGATAGCCCTTGTCTCCAAGCAGCCAGCTGGTAATTGTGTTTGGAGAAGCGAAGAGCTGAGGCAAGGTGGACTGGCGCAGGACGAAAGAGTCATGACAGCTGCCAGGGAATTTGGTGCACACATGCATGATGATCTTCCCAAGATTGCAGACCAGCTGCACATTGAGGGAGTGGAAGCCCTTGCAGTTGACAAAGACTCCTGGCTGATGATGGGGTGCCCTGATGGCCACATGTGTGCAGTCGATGATGCCCTGCACCCGTGGGAAGCCAGCCAGAGTGGCAAAGCCAAGCACACGCTCACCAACACTGGCTTCATCAGTGACAAAGTTCACATAATTGGCTGACTTGTTAAACATGGCATTGGTGACCTGTGTGATGCGTCTGTGGGCAGCCGACTGCGAGATGCCGCAAATGTCTGCTGCAGATCCCTGGAAGGAACCTGAGGTGAAGAAGTTGAGGGCGCTGGTGCCTTTGACAGCCACTGGTAAGGAGTGTCCACCAGGTCTTCTGGGCTGCAGGTCTTGCTCCAGCAAACTACAAATGTCTGCGACAACCTGGCGCCAGAGCCTGAGCCTCCTTTGGCACTGCTGCTCAGTCATGTTGAAGAAGCTCATCCTATGCCTGTATACCTTGTGTTGGGGGTATTGCCTCCGGTGCTGCAGCCCTGTGCTGAAGCCTTCCGTCCTGTGGAGCATCAGGTCATTGAGGAGAAGGTTGGTGGTGTTGTTGCTGCTGCTGGTGGTGGGGGTCATCCTGGTCCGATTCTGAGGACCACGGTGAGACAGTATAAACGGCACCCATGCTAATGTAATAGATGGCAGGTCAAGGAGAGATCAGAGGACCAATCTGTCAAAGTTGTGATAGTTATTAGCAATGTGATGAGAGTGGCTTCCGAGGTTGCAGAAAAGACTTGCAAACTCTAGACACCTAAATCTGTGCTCAAAATGGAGTCAGCAACAGCCTTTCCCTTAGGCAAGTAAGCAGGTGTCATGTGGAAGTATTTATTGGGATTTCCACGCTCTCCATTAATGACCTCGCTCAATGGCCACTGAGCTTCCGCCTCAGGTTGACAGCCGTGGTTCCCGAGCTGCGTGATTCCCGTGGTCATCCAGTAAAAATCAAAAGGTCTGGTTAAAATCCCTGTTAAGGGTCTCACAGCAAGGATTTAGTGAGCTTAATTAGGTCACCCACCTCTGCCATTTGGATCCGTGGCGCGCTGGCAAACGCGCCCGAGTTAAAGGTGCTAGGAGTCGGGATGACGGCAGGCTCCCAATGCGCTCGCAATTTCTGCAACTTATACTGCCAGCCTGCCTCCAAACCTGCATGCCGGGCAGAGGGAAAATTCTGGCCAGCATCTACCCTGTCAAGAATTTTATACAGTTCAACGAGATCACCTCTCATTCTTCTAAACTCCAGAGAATATAGGCCCATTCTACTCAATCTCTCCTCATAGGACAGCCCTCTCATCCCAGGAATCAATCTAGTGAAACTTCCTTCAAAACCCTCTAAAACAAGTATATCCTTGCTTATGTAAGGAAACCAAATCTGTACCCAGTACTCCAGGTGTGGTCTCACCAAAGCCCTATATAATTGCAGCAAGACTTCCTTACTCTTATACTCCACCCCCTTGGAATAAAGGCTAACATACCATTTGCCTTCCGAATTGGTTTGAACACTTTCATTTATTAAGTTATAAAAATATTGGAGACTGGTTAAAAAGGCTGTTTGACTGACAGTCAAGAAGAAAGCTGGTGAAAGGGCAGCAACATGGTGCCAAGCAGTAGGTGGAGGAATAGGAAAAACAAGTGTGAGTATGAAGAATGATGGTGCGGAAATAGGGAGGGCACAGGTCTGACTGCAAGGTGTCTCTTTTTATTCCAGGTGGGAAGGAATAGTTTTATGATTCACTGAGGATTTTTTTTGTAACACAGGCGCTAACAAACAGGTTAATGACTATGTTAAAATAGCACACAGAGATTATTAGCGCAAGTGTTCATTCAGGACTGTCCCCAGTCAAAACATCCGTACACAAAACCCACGGGATAAACGTTACGATTTAGCACTCCAACTAGGGTTGCCGACTCTGGTCGGATGTATTCCTGGCGGTTTCGTTACATAACCTCCCACCTCCAACTGCCCTGCCCCCCACAATCCCGCCATTGGTTGCCCGACACGTCCATCCTTGCGGCTCCCCACCTATCCCCAGCCAATCGGAAAGCGAACAGACTCTTCGTTACCCGATTGGATGATTCTTGACTGTCAATCAAACAGCCTTTGCTATCCCATCTCCAATATTTTTATAACTTAAAAAATGAAAGTGTTGAAAGAATATGAAAAAAATTGCATGCAATTTTTTTTTAATGGCCCTACGATTATATTTCCCCCCTGGGTTTGCTCGCAGCAGTGTCCCAGAGATTAGTTTTTAATTCCTGGAGATTCCGAGACAATCCTGGAGGGTTGGTGACTGTAACTCCAACAGAGCTTTGTGTTGGGAATTTGAGCCTGATTCTGGGCATACGCAATTTTACACCTTGGGCTAGATTTTCAGTATAGACAGTTTTGGGGCGCTAAGCTTAGCGCCCGCCCGAAGTTATCGCCCGCCCCAAAGTAGCGCCCCGTTGCCGGAAATTCAGTGGCTTCGCCCTAAGAGGTTGGTGGAGCGCTAAAAGAGGCGTTCCACTAGTATCTTTAGGCGCTAAGCCGGCGGTGGAGAGCGCAACACCCGAGCTCGGGCGCAGCGCACGGCAGACACTCTGGTGCCAGTGAGCTCTTAAAGGGGAAGGGTGCATGTATTGTTTTCAAATGCAAAGTCTGGGGGGGGGGAGAGAGAGGAGGAGGAGGAGGAGGAGGAGGAGGAGGAGGAGGAGGAGGAGGAGGAGGAGGAGGAGGAGGAGGAGGAGGAGGAGGAGGAGGAGGAGGAGGAGGAGGAGGAGGAGGAGGAGGAGGAGTAATAATAATAATAATGATGATTGGTGCCCGGAAACATAAATAGACCGTTCAGAACAACACACAGCTTACTTCCACACAACACATGCAGAGTGCCTTTTGTACGAGTGCCCTTTAATTTGCGCTCCCCAGGGTGTGTTGCGTTCCATTTTACAAACGCTCTGGACGCCAGGCGCACAATGGGGCGGTCCGACTGAAGTTTGGATTCGGGGCGGCCAAAGGGCGTTGCACGAGGATGTGACGTCATTTTCTGCGCGCGCATCCGGGCGGCCGCTAAACTTTGCGCCGGCGCTAACAGGCAACTTAATTTGGGGCGGGGCGCAAACTGCGCTGCGCCCAGGCGCTACACGCATAGCGCCCGAAAATCACTTCTCTTAAGGCGCTAACTGCTGGCGCAAGCAACTGAAAATCTAGCCCCTGATCTCTGTGCTCATGTTACATGAAGCTTTGTGCTGGGAGTGCTAAATCATAATCCTTACCCCTACGTGAGTGATGGCATCTGACAGGATAGTGTTGTTGCACAAACATCTTCTCACCAAATCCCATAATCCCTTACAGCTGTAGTTGCTTTGAAAACCCATTTGCACCATCTTCTATAATGAGCTGTCCCTTCCTCTAACTCTGGCCTCTTACGCATCCACGCCCTTTGCCCCACCACTGGCGGCTGTACCTTCAGTTGTCTAGGCCCTATGCTCTGGAATTCCCTCCGTAAACCTCTCTAGCTCCCTCTCCTTCTTTAATATCTTCCTTTAAAACCCAAATATTTGACTGTCTCCTAATATCTCTTTCTTTGGCTCGGCATCTATTTTTGTCTGTTTCTCCCTCTGTGGAGCATATTGGCCATTTTTCTACATTAAAAGCGCTATATAACTGCAAATTGTTGCTGTTGTTGTTGATCTTCTCATCGAAACAGCTCTATTACTCTTCATGGGGAAAAAGTTCTGCTTGTCTTCTTGACTTGGGTTGGCTAGTCTGAGATGAATTTTTGTGCTTTCCCATCCATTAATTTTAGTGGACAAAATTTTTTTATGGGCCCACAAACTGGACAATGGTTCATTTACATAGAATTACAACAGGCCAACTGATCTATGCCGGTGTTTATGCTCCACACGAGCCTCCTCCCATCCTACTTCATATCACACTATCAGCATAACCTATTCCTCTCTCCCTTCTATACTTATCCAGCTTTCCCTTAAATGCATCGATGCTATTTTCCTCAACTACTCCCTGTGGTAGCGAGTTCCACATTCTTACACTATCGAGGTAAAGAAGTTTCTCCTGAATTCCCTACTGGATTTATTGGTGACTGTCTTATATTTATGGCCCCACTGTGTTTTCCCCTATAGTTTAAACGTGCCTAACAATATGTTAAAACATTTGAACAGGATTGTTAACACGGCACTATGAAATTTCATGTTTTCTTTTTTAATTTACAGATGGAATTTAAGAACGTTAATCTTCTTCGCCCTTTGCCCCTCCTCCCACGTTCTAGAATAAAGTTATTCCCAGCTAAAAACACAGCAGTAATGAACCCACATTGACTTTTCCTGCTCAGCATCCTTTGGATTGTCTTGCAGGCTGACATCTATGCTAATGGAGCCACTTTGGGATACATATGGGCTGCCCCTGCCAGCTCCAAGTGGGTGCGGAGCTGCTAAATGCCAGGTCTCTGTCACATCCTTTTGAGGCCATAAAGTCTAATTAAAGGTTATTTGTTGTGGGGGAGGGAAGTTTGCAGATCAGTAGTTGCTTATAGGAACATAGGAATTACTAGATGAAGAAAGACCACGGTCCATCTAGTTCATCTTCTACCATCCTGGTAGTCGCACGATACAATGATAATGGGGTTGTTGACTAATCATAACAATCAATCTCTTATCAATTAGTCTACAACAGACCCAGATATGAGGTGAGGAAAACCCCCAGTGGTGGAGAGCTTTGGGAACCGTAGGCCCAAAGTCACCTGTACATCCCAAGCCCGCTACACTCACCACACGTCGTGTCTCAAATTACTCCTATACTGTATCGTATAAAATATTATTTTCTATTTTCTAAATTGGTCAGAAGAAACCAGCATGAAATGACTGTCTTTCTTTTTTGGTAGACTTTTGACACTTTGAGATGCGATGCCTGGTGTGCGATGGATGCACTGAGACAAAATAGGGAGAATGTAGAAGTAGACAGATAATAGGAAACGTAGATAGATAGCAAAAATAATCTACTGTTACAAGAAATACCGATAGGTTTCAAGAAAAAAGCACAGCTGGCTTTCCTCCAACACGCCAAACACTCCCTATTCTACTCAGGCCAACCAAAAATGACAATAATTAAATTCTATTTAAAACTTTAATGCGTCTGAATACTTAGTGATTCTAACAGCGTTTTCACTTGGCAGGAAAGGTATTTGGTCCTGAGTAAGTGACGCGATGAATTACATCACAGTCCTTTCATTTCGAACATATTTGTACGGCTGTAGAGGGGGAGGCGAATGAAATGAAGCCAGAAGAGAAATTGTTTGTGACATTTTCGATCTTCTAAGAAATGTCTCTCTATTCAACGCATATTGGCACAAAAGTAGCAATAACTCCAAGTACATTCTTGCGCCTTTCAGTCTTGCAAATAACTCAAGTCCAATTCTTTAATCTCTTACCTTGATAAATGCATTAAAAAAAAATCAAAATTATTGAAGAAACCCTAAGCTAAGGCCCATTGTGCAGGACACTGGAGAAACAGACTGTGCTGGAAATGCTCAGCAGGTCAGGCAGCATCTGTGGAGATAGGAAATACGTGGCTCAGTGGGTAGCACTCTCACCCCTGAGTCAGAAGGTTGTGGGTTCATAGTCCCACTCCAGTAACGTGAGCACAAAATCTAGGGCTGCTCTGTCAGAGGCGATGTCTTATGGATCAGATGATAAAGCCTCTCAGGTGGACATAAGAGGTCCCATGATACTATTCAAAGAAAGGATCTCTTCGGTGCTCTGACCAATATCACTAAAACAGATTCAATCTGGTCATTATCTCATTGCTGTTTGTGGGAGCTTGCTGTGTTCAAATTGGCTGCCATGGCGACGACACCTCGAAATTATTTCAGTACCTGTGAAGTGCTTTGGGATGTCCTGAGTTTGCGAAAGGCACATTATAAATGCAAGCCTGTCCCTTTGGGGAGGTGGGTTAATGTTTCCGGCCAGAAGCCTGAGAAAGCGAGTTTCAGCAAACCCATGGTCAAGCACAAAAAGGGAGATAGCTAGCAACAGGGTAACAGCGGCAAATGAAAATCCCAGCGAGGAGCAGAACTTCTTCAAGGTAAGCGTTGGAAGTGTTGCTTTGAAGTTGGGACTATGAGTGGGCCGTGAAGAGTGAGCTCTATATTTCCAGCTGACCTGGAAATGGGTAACGCTTGTACTTGGAACAAAAAAGATACATTTTCTCATTCTTTAGTTGTCATCCATCACCTTAATGAGTACAAAATGCACTTTAGATTATAATGGCACAAACCAATTATCCGCATTAGAAGCAGGAGCTGGAGCATTAGTTGATTTTTCTGGTGTTACAAGCGCATTGGTCCTGACAGTGCTCTTGTCATGAAAAAAGGGGATAAATGCATATTTTTTGCACAAGTTAATGGGGCATAAATTCAACACTTTTGCGCCCATTTATACGGGTGTAAAATGATAACCAATTTAGCAGGGCAGAGGCCTGTGCCCGATCTGCTGGGGCATTGTGGCCACTGCTAAATCGGTCGGGATCTTTTTTTGAAGGGGGGGCCCCAATTTTGAAAGGAGGCTCCTGCACCCGTTTCCAAACCAGATTCCTAAATTCGGTTAGAATACAACGACAACTTGCATTTATATAGCGCCTTTAACGTAGTAAAACGTCCCAAGGCACTTCACAGGAGCGTGATCAGACAAAATTTGATACCGAACCACATAAGGAGATGTCAGGGCAGGTGACCAAAAGCTTGGTCAAAGAGGTAGGTTTCAAGGAGCGTCTTAAAAGAGGAGAGAGAGGCAGAGAGGTTTAGGGAGGGAATTCCAGAGCTTAGGGCCTAGGCAGCAGAAGGCATCACCGCCAATGGTGGAGCTTTGTGCCAATGGTAGTCAGAAGCACCGATTAGTGTTTACGTGTCTTAAGTAGCCTAACCAGCGGTTCTTAAAGGGACCACTGGACGCTGCACAAAAAAAGACCCTAAAGCTTTGAGAAATCAAATATTTCACGGACAAGGAAGGAGCAGAAGTGCTCCTTTTGGCTTCACAAAAACAACTGCAGGTCACTATCGACCAGCGTTCGCAGTCCCCACCCCCCCACCCCCACCCCCACCTCTGATCGCCTTCCCTACTCCCTGAACTTACTTGTGTGCCTCGCCGCTGGCCAAGATTGGTTAGGGCCCCGGATGGAGAGCTGCTCAGCGGAAACATGGCGATGAGGGTCCTTGGACCGGGTTCGGACGGTCCTCAGGCCTCGCTGTACTCTGCCGGAAACCCGCCCGGCTTCGGGCGTTGTCCAATTTCTACCCCAGTGAATCTCTAATGATCGAGAAGGATTGGAAAGTTTTCAAACCATACGATATCTTTGTATGTGATTAGGTGAGCAGCAATGAATCATGGTGCTCTGGTAATAAAGACACTTTTCATGCTTCTCGGGCAGCTAATGAGACACTTCAGCAGTAATAATCGCGGAACGTTTGTTAATCCAGCAATCCAGTGAGCAGTGCTTTGGTAAAATAACTCAACAGCAATAGGAAATGTTGATTTACCAGCAAGGCCCTGCAAGTGTTAGTAAGCCCAGTAATGCTGCAACGCAAGCATATTTTTGGTAGGGGGAAGAGAAGACTTCAAATATGCAAAGAAGATGCTAAAGTGTGAAATATATGACTGATGAAATGAACGCTGGCATGAAAATAATGTTGAGGACCTGGCTGGGAGTGTGGTGTTGGTGGGGGGTCAGGAAAAAAGACATAACTTAAAGAAAGAGCAGAAAGTTCCACAGGCCAGCAGCACAGTGGCTGAAAGAATGGCCACCAGAGGTGGAGAGCGGAATGGGGAGGAAGAAAATGAGAAATAGGTTAGTGTTGGAGGAACAGAGGGTTTATGTAATAAAAAACAGAAAATGCTGGAAATACTCAGCAGGTCAGGGTCATCGAGCTGAAATGTTAACTCTGTTTCTCTCTCTCCGCAGATGCTGCCTGACCTGCTGAGTATTTCCAGCATTTTCTGTTTTTATTTCAGATTTCCAGCATCCGCAGTGTTTTGCTTTTGTAAGAGGGTTTATGTGGCGACTTATAGTTGAAAGAGATTATGGAGGTTAAGTGGAAGGAGTGAAAGGATCATGTAGAGGTTTGGACACAAGGGTGAAGCTCTTATACAGCACAGAAACAGGCCATTCGGCCCAACTGGTCTATGCCGGTGTTTATGCTCCACACGAGTCTCCTCCCACCCTACTTCATCTCATCCTATCAGCATATCCTTCTATTCCTTTTTCCCTCATGTGCTTATCTAGCTTCCCCTTAAATGCATCTATGCTATTTGCCTCAACCCTGTGTCAGCGAGTTCCACATTCTAACCACTCTCTGGGTAAAGAAGTTTCTCCTGAATTCCCTATTGGATTTATTAGTGACTGTCTTATATTTATGACCTCTAGTTTTGGACACCTCCCCCACCAGTGGAAACATTTTCTCCACATCTACCCTATCGAACCGCATCATAACTTTAAAGACCTCTATCGGGTCACCTTTCACCCTTCTGTTTGCGAGAGGAAAGAGCCCCAGCCTGTTCAATCTTTCCTGATAGTTATAATCTCTCAGCTCTAGCGTCATCCTTGTAAATCTTTTTTGCGCCTTCTCGAGTGCCTCTATATTGTTTCTGTAATATTTTTAAGCCGCAATAGACAAAAAAACCAGAGTGGGGCTTTGTGTTGCATATGAAAAGATGGACTTTCATCTAATCCTTCCTCCGAACAGCACATTAACAGGAACAGGACTTCATGTTCATGCTTCAATGAAGCTAATTAGTGTTTGGATTATAATAAATGCTAAGTAGCCTCATATCACTTGTAATTGCATTTATCCCTCCAAGTTTGCGAGAGTGAAATGCGTGTTTTTCTTGTGTCACTCCTGATGATTTATCCGATTTTAATGACTGCGCCTGACCACAGGGCTTCAGGAAAGTTTCTTAAAGGGGCTATGGGTTGTGTTCGGCAGACCTTTCCTGGCTGTTTGCCAGACAGTTGGGCATAAATATTTATGGAACTGGATAAATACTGGAAGGGGAAAAAGTTGCAGGGCTATGGGGAAAGAACAGGGGCAGTGGGACTAATTTTATAGCTCTTTCAAAGAGCCGGCACAGGCACAATGGGCCAAATGGCCTTCTTCTGTGCTGTGCGATTCTAGAATTCTATAATTCTGCAATATTCACCAGCGATGTCGCCGCAGTGAATAAATGTCCCCGCACCGCGTACACGCCGACCTAAAATGGCGACCGCGGATCCTATTTACGTCATAGGACCCCGATTTCCATATTGAAAGGGGCCTATCGCCTGAAGTAGTAGACGGTAGATCCCTTTCAAAATGGCGGCTGTGTTAACGTTGGGGTGGGGGGCTGGTGGTACGGCGACCTACCCCCATTTTGAGGCCGTTAACGCCCCGTTAGCCAGGCAAAGGGAATCAAAATCGACCCCCAAAGTGTCTAACCGTTCCTGTGACACTTAGGGCTGGATTTTCTCAAAGGGGAGCTTTTGGAGGCGGGACTCCCACTTGTCGGGTTTTAGTACCGCCTCCATCGACTTGTGGCCAATCCACGCTATTTCCCCTTGAATGACCTTGTTAAGCCCTTCCAGCGGGCTTAGCAGGCCAATTAAGGGAAAGCCAGTTACAGTTGACGTCAGCGAGTGACATTTCATCTGTCAAGAGCTTTTGACAGATGAAATGTCAACGGTTGATGGCTCTGTGAAGCTGTCAAACACTGACAATCTGTCCTCTAAATTGAGTCCTTCCACTCAGGCTCAGTTAGAGATCTCTCCTGAGCAGAAAGCAGAGGCTGCAGCTTCTGACAGTTCAGCGGCCATTCTGCTTTCTGTGTCGGTGAGCTGAGGGACTCCCGAGACCTGAAGGGAGGAAGCCTGCAGGAGAAAGTAAAGGTAAGTAAAACTTATTAAAACACTTTACACACACCTCACACACTTACCTCTCCACACTTGCACTCATCACTCACCTGCACACCGGACATCTCAGCCCCTCCGACCCCCGCAGACCGACGGCCCACCTTGCTGACCCTGGCGAGGTTCGGAGCCATCGGGAAGCTCACACTTCTGGGCTGAAAATAGGGATTCTCCAAAAAACTGCCTGTTAACTACCTGTTAACAGGCGGTTACTTGGCACTAACCCCTTCCCGCCTCGGGGAGGCGGCTCCCAGTGTGGGTCGGGTACCTGCCTCCTGGGAAGATGGCACGAAGGCGGGTTGGGGGTGGGATGGGTACCCACCCCCAGATTCCGCCATTTTCCCGGCAGTCCCGCCTCCTTACCCGCCTCCCCAGGGCTGGCAAATTTCCCCCCCTAGAGTAAACATTTTGAGGCCAGGAGTAGGCCATTCAGCCACTCGAGCCTGTTCCGCCATTCAATTAGATCATGACTGATCTGTATCTTTTTGGCCAAAACATTTTACTACTGCTTCCCTGGTTTTTCTGCCTCTCTCCACCCCCACCCCACCCCTGGGGAGGGGCCACTTGGTCTTTGGGATTTCCCACTTGATCTTGTAAGGGGCGGAGTCTCTATCAGAGGGAGCGGAGCCAGGGAATGGGATTCCCAATGCTGGGAGTTCCCTTTGCCTTAGTCTCTTGTAAGACTGCAGGCCAGTGTGCCTCATCAAACGCAGTTTTACGGGAGGCTATCGCTAATGTCGCCCACTGTAAAAGAAATTTGCACTTATATAGCGCCTTCCACGATGTCAGGATGTCCCAAAGTGCTTTACAGTCAATGAAGTACATTGTTGAAGCATAGACATTGTTGGAATGTAGGAAATGTGGCAGCCATTTTGTGCACAGCAAGCTCTCACAAACAGCAATGTGATAACAACCAGATGAGGGCGTTATTTTGGCTGAGGGGTGAAAACAGGCACTAAATGGGTGCTGTGCTAACACATCTGTTTGAAAGTCTGCATTTAGCACACAATTTTTGTCCTAATTGCTGATTATTATAATTTGACCTTGCCTGGAGGTGCTAGACCAGAAACCTGCAGGTTTAACATTCAAGCGCTGATGAGACACAATTTTCGTGGAGCGGTATATGTGGGCTCCTCACACCCTCTCCCGCTGAAGGTCTGGAGTGCTCTGGCTGGCACACAGCGGCACATTGCAGGATGGCTCAGGGACCAAGGGAGAGGGCGCACAAGTTCTCGGACACGGCAATGGAGATCCTGGTGGAGGAGGTCCAGAGGAGGATGAAGGCCCTGTACCTGCAGGGGGGAAGGACGCCACCTCACCCTCCTCGCCCTCCTGTCCCTCTCTCCTGCAGCAGCTGGTACTGCTCTGCCTGGCCTCATTTCCTCCTCCCTCGTCCAGACCAAGGGGGACCCCTAGCAGATGACCATGACCAAACACTTCCTTTCTCCTGGTGACTCCTATAAGGTGTCCAATAAGGTGGAGTAGCGCAGCACCCACTCTTTTTTAGGTGAAGTCCTCAGAGAATTTGCAGAATAAATGTTGCTTGAGTGTTGGTGAAGTCTTGACAAAGTGTCCCAGAAAGCCTCCCGATGTATTTCAGAGGCCCTATTCACAGCTCAAGCAGCAAGTGAACATGAAATATTGAGTATCCTTTCAGTAGCGCTTGAAATCGACATCAATGCCATGTTTACTCCCAAACAACTGGTTGCTGTTCAGAGAGGGCGTTAGAGCAAGCATTAGCCCCAAAATGCGGTGCAGCCTCTTTAATGAGTGCTAGCAGGTATTCTCAGTGGCAATCAGTCCCTTAATGAGCCTCCGGGTGGCCGTTCATAGCGCAGACTTCAACTCCATAACTAAGATGGCGTCTAGCGCTAAACACAGGCTAAACTGGTGTTTCAGCTAAAGAAACCCTTCTTGGCACCTCGGAGGGTTGTTAGCGCCTGAACGCGCTGCCGAAAATCGCTCCCAATCTGTTTTAGTGATGTTTGTTGAGGGATGAATATAGACCAGGACACCGTAGAGAATTCCCCTGCTCTTCTTCAAACAGTGCAGTGGGATCTTTTACGTTCACCTGAGAGGACAGACGGGTTTATCCTCTCATCTGAAATGTGGCACCTCCAACAGTGCAACTCTCCCTCAGTACTGCACAAAAGTTCCGGCCTGGAATTTGTGCTCAAGTCCCTGGAGTGGGGCTTGAACCCACAACCTTCTGACTCAGAGGTGAGAGTGTGGAATGAAAATCGGGCGGGTTCTACAACGGGTGATCTATCTGCGCTGCCAGGTTATTGCCCAGGTAGTGAAGATGAAAATTTACCCCATTGTCTAACATAATAAGTAAGAGCAGGAGTAGGCCATACGGCCCCTCGAGCCTGCTCCACCATTCAGTAAGATCTTGCAGTACTTGAAGTAAACAGCCTGCATGAACTTTTACATTATTCAACTCACACCCACCCACCCAAGCGAATTGACAGAATTCTGTGATTATCCAATTGTCTAATATGAAAAATAGCTCCAAACACTGGGTAGTCGCTGTAGTGTATGTAACCGTCTACCTTTAAGAGACTATTAAGAGACTATTGTATGTAACCATTCACCTTTAAGAGAACTATTTTAGGTGTGGCACTACTTGTTTGGCTTCTGTATACGGTAATACCGACGGTGACCACACCGGTATATAAGTGCTGTGGCATGATTTATAGGGCAGATTCGCCCTGACCTTCGAATAGTAAAGTCCTGTTTTATGTTACTCCTGAAGTCTGTGTCGTAATTAACTGTACAACCCACAGACTTTACATTGGCGACGAGTCCGATCGTACCCTGCGGCAACAATACGTCCAAAGCAACTAAAGAGCGTCGAAAAGTGGCAACCGCCCTCGTCGTTCTGCTGGGAGAAAACTCAAGACTGCAACAATAGAAAGGAGGAAGACTGTAGCGACAGGAAACTTCCATCTGCAACAGGCACTGACTGTCCCTTCTGCCACGGTGACTGTGAGTAGGGGAAAGTGAAAAGAATAGCCGGAGGTTAAGGGCTGAGCACTCGACCACGGTCGAGGGGAAAAAGGAGCCGAAGAAAAAAAAGTCGGGTCCAACGGCGTCGTGAGAGACCGCGACCGGGGGGGAAAGCCGAGCAGTGACCGAAGCCACGAGGCACTGCGACTGGGAGCGTAGGCGCGGGAAGAGAGGAACTCAGCCGCAGCCGGGAGGGAAACACCGGACTGCGAGAGAGCGGGGGGGGCAGAGCCGACCAAGAGAGACTGCGCGAGAGCCAGTCCGGCGGCTGAACTGTCCTCCGTCAACGGGGTACCCAGCGCCGGTAGAGCCGAGCGAGCGGGAGAGAGAGACAGAGCCGAGCAACGGGAACTGTGCGAGAGCCAGTCCAGCGGCTGAACTGTCCTCCGTCAACGGGGTGTACCCAGCGCCGGTAGAGCCGAGCGAGCGGGAGAGAGAGACAGAGCCGAGCAACGGGAACTGTGCGAGAGCCAGTCCAGCGGCTGAACTGTCCTCCGTCAACGGGGTGTACCCAGCGCCGGTAGAGCCGAGCGAGCGGGAGAGAGAGACAGAGCCGAGCAACGGGAACTGTGCGAGAGCCAGTCCAGCGGCTGAACTGTCCTCCGTCAACGGGGTGTACCCAGCGCCGGTAGAGCCGAGCGAGCGGGAGAGAGAGACAGAGCCGAGCAACGGGAACTGTGCGAGAGCCAGTCCAGCGGCTGAACTGTCCTCCGTCAACGGGGTGTACCCAGCGCCGGTAGAGCCGAGCGAGCGGGAGAGAGAGACAGAGCCGAGCAACGGGAACTGTGCGAGAGCCAGTCCAGCGGCTGAACTGTCCTCCGTCAACGGGGTGTACCCAGCGCCGGTAGAGCCGAGCGAGCGGGAGAGAGACAGAGCCGAGCAAGAAGCCGACGCGCAGGCTGTGAACCTGAAAGCCAGCGGCACTCGCCCATGGGGAAAGTGTACCCCTCCTGCTAGGGAAGACAGAAGCGGGAAACCGCCATTGAAGTGGGCGGGGAGAGAAGATAAGAGCGGGAAACCGCCATTTTCGCGGGAAAACCGCCATCTTAGAAAAAAAAAAGAAGTAATAATTCAAAGAAATACTTGTGTTGTTCCCAAAGAGAGGAAGATGCCTAAGCGTGGTAACATCAATGATTTTAATTCGGAGATAGAAGACTGGGCCACGTATGTGGAACGCATTGAGATCTATTGTGAGGCCAACAAAATAGAAGAAGACGACAAAGCTATCACCTTGCTAAACTCGATGGGGGCAAAGACATACGGGCTGTTGAAGCATCTACTATCCCCAGCTAAACCGGCGGATCAGACTTTCGATGAGGTTGTGACTGTTCTGAAGGATCACTTGAACCCCACACCGTTGATGTTGGCTGAACGATTCAAATTCTATGCGAGAACGCAACGGAAGGACGAAAGCAACGCAGAATACTTGGTCGAACTGCGTAGACTAGCGAAATACTGCCAGTTTGAAGGGAATCTGACAGAGGCATTGCGAGACAAGTTCGTATGCAGATTGTCCAAGGAAGGGACGCAAAAGCGACTACTTGAAGAGAACGACCTTACACTTGACAGGGCTGTCCTTATAGCAGCATCGCACGAAGCCACAGCGAAAGGAACTGCGGAAATGCAGCTAAAGGCAGCGGCACTCGGGGTGGACCAAATTACCTCGAGTACAACCAAATGCTATCGCTGTGGGAAGACAACACACGATCAGAACCAATGCTGGTTTAAGAACCAAGAATGTAGGAAATGTGGCAAACTGGGTCACATCGCTAAGGTATGCCGGTCAGGGAAGAAGACCAACAACCAAAGGAAGCCATCACAGGAAAAGTACAACAAGGTACACAAGGTGGCTGAGAAGAGTTCAGACGAACAGAATTCAGACTCAGATCCAAACGGCCAGGAGCTGGGTAGTCTGAGAATTCATAATGTGAGTAAGGAAGCTGACCTACAAACTATCTGGGTCATACTAAAAATAGCTGGAGTCCAAGTGAGAATGGAGTTGGACACGGGATCAGCTGTATCAGTCATAAATCAAAGGGACTACCACCGGCTATTCTCTCACATACCCTTAAGAGATACCAAGTTCGTATTGCAGACATACACGGGGCATAAAGTATACCCCATGGGAAAGATAAGAGTCAAGGTGAGAGATAGGGGTAAAGAACACCCAAGAATGAACTTGTACGTACTACCTGAGGGAGGACCACCACTTCTAGGACGGGAGTGGATCAAGAAAATAGACAGGGAATGGCCCTACCTACAAGCAATGACGAGTGAGGACTCGGTGCAGACAAGCAGCTCAGACTCTGAGCCGGAAGACGATAAGTCCAGCCCAAGTATGAAAAACAAGGTTAACATGAACTCACTGACTAAGGTTGGAAAAACGATGGCGTGTATAAAGACAGAGAATTCTGAGTCTGTTCAAGTTACAGACATATGCATTACGGAGGAACACCGGGCTCGAACTCAACGTTATCTCAAAGTACGGCAACAATTAGAACAATTGAGTTACCGTCTCGTACAAGAGATGAAAACAATGAAAAAGTTCTACGACACCGAATGGGAGAGTCTGGAAAGACAACAGAACCTGCTGGCTCAAGCAGAGAGCGACCATAGAGCCATCGTGACCAATTACCGATCACATCTCCCTTATGATGTTCAGGAGTTAGAATATCTGCATGATCTAGAGATACAGCATACAGGCAAACCACGCTACACTGAGGATTTTGTTCTGCAATTGGAGACGGAGCTAGTGCAGGCAAGGTTAAGAGAAGCTGAATCGCAGTGTGCACTTAAAGAGATGCAGAAAAAAATCTTGGACATAGAAAAGAGAAACGCTTCTTTACCTGATGAGAATAATGTGGCCATGTTGCAAGAGGAGCTTATAGGGGCGAAACTCAAAGAAGCTAAGCAAAGGATGTTGGAACTTGAAACACAGAACCAAATCAGCAGTAACCAGCTATGTCGAGCAGAGAAGGTGCAATATCTCTCAGCCCAGAATAAGGGACTACTCACTCAGTTAAATGAAAGTAAAGGGAAAATGGCTGAGATAGACCGCAAGAATAAAGAAGATTTGATGGCAGTGAGACTTCGAGAGGCAGATAGCATAGCAGCCTTGGCTGAACTCCAACAGAAAATTGCGAAAGAAGCAAATGAAGAGGAATCTTCAAGAAGCCAGGATTTTATTCCAGTTCTTCTCTACGACTCCTTACAAGCAGAGTGTGAGAAGTTGAAAAAACAGTATGAACAGGCCCAGGCTACAATTCTGGAGGGGGTTAACTCGGCAACCTCCGAAAAGCTAGTTTCAGTAGAAGCATATGAGCAACTAAAGGTTGAACATGAGCAAGAAGTCCAAAGGCTGCAGGAAATTCTTGATGAACTCAAGGCCAAGACAGACTCATCGGTAGAAGTTCCATCCATAGATGAGAAATTAGAGGTGAAAGACATGGCAGAACATGAAAGACAAGATGTCCAAGAACTCATAAAAATAGTGAAGGAAACTCAAGACAAATATGAGGCGGCAATGACTGAGGTTCAACAACTTGAAGAACAGATTCAACTGGGAATCCTTTCAGTGGAAGAAAAGGAAACTGTAAGAAACACAGAGACTGTAAGAATGGCCCCTGAACATGAGTTAGAGAGCATCAAGGCGCAACTTCTCCGAGCGCTGGAAGCCAAAGTACAAGAGGAAAAGAAGGTGAAAGCATTGGAGGAAAAGGTGGATGATGTTAAGTCTGTGAGTTGTTCAAGTAATTAATACTCAGACTTAATCAGTAACAATAAAACAGGTCTTTACTGGTTGGAGGTAGGGACTACACTGAATACAAGATTACTGCACAGTGCTTATATACCGGTGTGTTCACCCCCGGTATTACGTCTACAGCAGCCTGAGAAAGTAGTACATCTCTTAAGGTGGAACAGGCTTAAGCTCTCTTAAGGTGGAACAGGTTACATACACAACACTCCTCCCTTCTTAGCTTTATAGTCACCCCCCCATTTAACATAACGTAATAACATATATACATATATAACTTCATGTTTAACGTAACATATCACAGATTCAGTCTCTGCGGAAAACAGTTCACAGATTCAATCTCTGTGGTGTAGTCGGTTCACGTTACTCATTCAATAGTCCTTTCATGGATTTAACAGCTTGAACTTCCGAACTGATTTGGCTCCGTTCGGAGGGACCACGTGTGTGATCTGGTAGAGGTGATAATGGTTCAGATGGGTCATCTTCTGTTTTTACTTTTCCTTTTCTGCTTCTTGGAGACTCTCTGGGCTCCATTGTCAGCTGCCACAGCTGCCAGCTGCATGCGCAGTTCCTCCTTCTCTTCCTCCTTTTTTCGTAGTAGAGCCAACTTCTCCCGATGTTCCGTAGACTTTCGGTGCTCCTCCATGATTTCTGTATGGTGGGAGTCGAAGTTACAAGTTGGGCAGGACAGGACATAGTAATATTCGGAGTCGTCCGACAGGTCAGCGAGAGGGTCGTCTATTTCCTCCATACCCAGCTGGACGTTAGCCAGCTCTTGTTCCAAATCCAGACATCTTTCCTGAAGAGACTTCTTCATGTGTACCTCTGCATCCAGCTTTTTCTGGGCTTTCAGCAAGTCGTTTACTAGTGACCTCATTTGTGATTTTAATACTTCAACTTCCTTTGGAGATTGATTGATCGGACTATGCAATCCCTCTACCGGAGCAGCTGTTTCAGCGGTCTGTTGTTCTACATTGACATGAGTCAGCGTACTTTTGGCATCCAATGGCTGCTCTGTTGCAGTCGTTTCAGTCTGTGTCGTCACATCAGCCATCTCAATGACTTTTGAGAGCTCCGAACCCTTTTCCTTTGAAGATCGCAGCTCGTGTTCAAGTTTTTCCCATTTCAGAGTCTTGTCCCTCAGCATATGAAGGAGTTGGCTGACCGTTAACTCTTCTGACACCAGATTATGGCACGCACCTTCAGAACCTGAATCAGCTTTGATTCATTCGGCCTCCTCGCGCAGATGGTTGGTGTGCTCCTGCTCCATTTTCTCCATCAGTTGCTTCTGTTGCCTTTCCAGATTCTCCCACTCTGTAACAAAGAACTTTTTTATTTCATTCATCTCTTGCTCAAAACGGCGAATCATTTGTTCTAATTGCTGTTGTAGTTTGAAATGGAGTTGAGTTCGAGCCCAGTGTCCCTCAAGAATGTGCATATCAGCAGACTTGACAGACTCAGAATTCTCTGTTAAACTATGTTGTTGTTGCTCAGTGGAATTCTGTGCTGAAACTTTGTCTTTTGCACATGGGTTGGTCTTACCATCATCAGTTCTAGAGTCTGGGCTGATTATCTGCACCGAGTTCTCACTCTTTATGGCTTTTAGCGAATGCTAGTCCATATTTATGTTTCTAAACCACTCCCGGCCTAGTAGTGGTGGACCTCCCTCCGGTAGCACATATAAGTCCATTATTTGACTTCCTTCGCCCTTGTTGGCCACTGCAACCTTTATTGTCCCGATGGGGTACACTCTCTGCCCCGTGTAGGTTGTCAATATAATCTCCGTATCCTGTAGGGGAATATGTTGGAATAACCTTCTGTAATCTTTCTTATTCATGACCAACAATGCCGATCCAGTGTCCAATTCCATTTTTACTTGGACTCCTTCTATCTGAAGAGTAACCCAAATTGTCTGGAGGTCTGCACCCTTACCAACGTTGAGTACCCTTAAGCTAGCCAGTTCAATACTGCTTAAGCCAGCCAGTTCATTACTGCTAGCGTCTGAATCGGACTCCTGTTCGGCCACCTTGTGTACTTTTGCGTATTTCCCTTGCGGTGACTTCTTGTTGCTGGTCTTCTTCCCTGACCTGCATACTCTAGCTATATGTCCAAGCCTACCACAAGTTCTACATTCTTGGTTTTTAAACCAACACTGGTTCTGATCATGCGTTGTCTTTCCACAACGATAACATTTGCCAGAACTCACACCCAATTTGTGTGCACTGAGCTCCGGTGACCGTAGCTGCATTACTGCCGTGCCTCTCGCTGCGGCTTTGTGTGCTGCTGCCATAGTGACCGCCTTCTCAAGCGTCAGCTCATTCTCCTCGAGCAGTCGCTTTTGTGTATCCTGTTTAAATAAACCACACACAAATTTGTCTCGTAGTGCATCTGTCAGTCCCGTTCCAAACTGGCAATATTTCGCTAACTTACGCAATTCCAGCAAATATTCAGCATTGCTTTCATGCTGTAGCTGCCTTCTGTCGTAAAATTTAAATCGTTCCGCTAGCATCAGCGGCGTGGGGTTTAGATGATCTTTCAGGACAGTAACAATCTCATCGAACGTCTTATCCGCCGGTTCATCTGGTGATAACAGGTGTTTCAATTGCCCGTATGTCTTCGCACCCATTAAATTTAATAATGTTAGTGCTTTATCAACCTCACGAATTTTATTGGCCTTACAATAATTTTTAACTCGTTCAACATATATGGCCCAATCTTCGATGTCACTATCAAAGTTGCTAATATTCCCGTGTTTAGGCATTGTAGTACTTTATCAGATTTGCAATTTCTCAGATTTTTTTTTTTTTTACTGCTATCCAAGATGGCGGCTTCCCGCTCTTGCCGTCGTCCTCTGCCCACA
This sequence comes from Somniosus microcephalus, assembly GCF_052327205.1. NCBI lineage: Eukaryota > Metazoa > Chordata > Chondrichthyes > Squaliformes > Somniosidae > Somniosus > Somniosus microcephalus. The sequence goes on along the minus strand of NC_141006.1, from coordinate 60,820,421 downwards.
AAATGGCGGTTTTCCCGCACTTGGCGGTCTTCACCCGTCCCCCGACGCCGTCTCCCTTCAGCCCCCGAGTGCGGCCCTTATCTTCGCCGCGATCGATGGCCCGCGCTTTTCACCGCGGCTCTCGCGCCTTCAGTGTCTGCCGACGCTGCGCCTTTCAGCCCGAGTGCGGCCCTTATCAGGGATTTCGATCGATGGCCCTTATACCTCCGACTTCCCCCAGCCCTGTCTTTGCAGCCAACGCTGCTTGGCTTACCCACCACCGAGGTTGAAAAAGAAGCTGCAGGATGTCTTCTGTCCTCCAGTTTTCAGTCGCTGATGGAGGCTTCAGGGTCCTAATGCCTGTCGCTTCCAGTGGGGTGGTGAGATTTGAAACCTCTCTTCAACCTCCTGTCTGTGGACGAAGCCACCGTGGAATAACTGCCGCAGGGTAAGAACCTGACTCGTCGCCAGTGTTAAGTCTGTGAGTTGTTCAAGTAATTAATACTCAGACTTAATCAGTAACAATAAAACAGGTCTTTACTGGTTGGAGGTAGGGACTACACTGAATACAAGATTACTGCACAGTGCTTATATACCGGTGTGTTCACCCCCGGTATTACGTCTACAGCAGCCTGAGAAAGTAGTACATCTCTTAAGGTGGAACAGGCTTAAGCTCTCTTAAGGTGGAACAGGTTACATACACAACAGATGAAATGGAGAAGACTCTGATCCACAGTGTTCCCATGGAAGAGTTAACGGTCAGCCAACTCCTTCATATGCTGAAGGACAAGACTCTGCAATGGGAACAATCGGAACACGAGCTTCAATCTTCAAAGGGAAGGAGTTCGGAGCTCTCAAAAGTGATGGAAATAGCTGAGGTTGCAACACAGACTTTACTGGGATGCCAAAAGTACGCTGAATCACGTCTATGTGAACAACAGAATGTTGAAACAGCTGCTTCAGTAGAAGGATTGAATAGCCCGATCAATCAATCCCCGATGGAAGGGAAGGTATTGAAATCACAAATGAGGTCAGTAGTGAAGGGTTTGCAGGAAACCCAGGAAGAGCGGGATGAGTATGAACGCATGAAGAAGTCTCTTCAAGAAAGATGTCTAGGGAGGGAACAACAGTTGGAACAATAGTCGGCTAACGTCCAGATGGGTAAGGAGGAAGGAGAAGGTCCTCTCGTCGGCATAACTCAGGACGAACCCGAATATTACCATGACCTGTTGAGTGACACTGAATATTACGAGGATCTGGTCTGCCCAGCTTGTGATGAAAACTCCCAAAGTGCAGAAATCAGGATGAAGCACTTAAAGTCTAAGGAACATAGAGAGATGGTGGCGCTACAGCTGGCAGCTGATAAGGGAGCCCCGAGAGTCTCCAAGAAGCAGAAAAGAAAAAGAAGAAGCAGAAGATGATAACCATCAAAATCATTATCACTCCTACCAGATCATGCACGTGGGCCCTACAAAGGGAGATAAATCAGTTGGAAAGTAAGAAAAATTACCAAGGCAATACAGCTGTTTGTAAAAGTCAGCATTGCTGGTTCAGCAGGATGAAAGTTCAAGCTGTCACGTCAAGGGGAAGACTAGTGGAGGAGTCACGCTAGCAATGTGAACCGGCTACACCACAGCGATGTTGTTCGGACCGAGTCAAGACTAGAGACTGAATCTATACACTGTTCCCACAGAGACTGAACCTGTGAACTGTTTCCCACAGAGATTGAACCTATGAACTGTTTCCCGCAGAGACTATATCTGTAAATTGTTTACCTGAAGTTGAATATATGTATGTTAATGAGAAATAGTATGTTGTAAGCTAAAAAGGGAGGATTGTAGTGTATGTAACCGTCTACCTTTATGAGACTATTAAGAGACTATTGTATGTAACCGTTCATCTTTAAGAGAACTATTTTAGGTGTGGCACTACTTGTTTGGCTTCTGTATACGGTAATACCGACGGTGACCACACCGGTATATAAGTGCTGTGGCATGATTTATAGGGCAGATTCGCCCTGACCTTCGAATAGTAAAGTCCTGTTTTATGTTATTCCTGAAGTCTGTGTCGTAATTAACTGTACAACCCACAGACTTTACAGCCGCCCAGATGGATCACTGCAGGGAATTTTACATAACATTTTGAGAGTTGTCTCATCAAACCCTTAGGAAAAATATGTAAATCCTGAGTCATCGCCTTTGCTGCCAATTCTCCAGCCAATGGAAACATTCTAGGGTAGAAATTTTTTCTCACTGGCAATGGCGCAATACGGGCGGTATCGAATCGGAACTGAATATCAGGCTCTGCATATAACGGCCAGCCAATCCAATACCGCCCGTTTTGCACCAGGGCCCGAGACAAATTTCTACCCCTCTGTTCCTATTTACTAATTCTGAAAGCTTTTATTAACCTTCTCTTTTCTAAAAGCTTCAAGTTTTTGAGCCTTGTTTCATAGCTATAACCTTTCATACGAACATAAGAACAATGGTAGAGAGGTTAAGACCCTCTGGTCCATCCAGTCTGTCCCACATTCTCAATATTATTCTAGTGAATTTTTGCTGTACCCTTTCCATACTCTAATATCCTTCCTTACAACTGCAAGTAACACTCCAACATCTTCTGCACGTTCAACATCACTTCCATGCTTTAATGGTCAATGCCCCTTTGTATAAACCAAGAATCGCATATCTATCTGAACCCTGCTCCTCCACTTTAAGAGCTTATCATTTATAGTATACTTCCCTTTATTGTTCCTATTCCCAAAGTGTACCTGGACAGAACTGCATCGACCACCTATCTGCCCACTCTGCTAACCTATCTCTTGAATTCGTCTACGCATGTCCACTAATTTGACATCTTCAGAAATATTAATCTCATTCCTCGTGTGTCTAAGTCCAAATCATAGGAACTGTTAGACAAAAATAGTTTGCCTACTCCCATCCTGGTAGTTGCATGGTACAACGATAATGGAGTTGATAACTAATCATGGCAATCAATCTCTATCAATTAGTCTACAACAAACCCAGACATGAGGCAAAGAAACCCCTAGCAGTGGCGGGCTTTGGCACAGGGTTTTAAATTGGGGCTTTAAGTTTGAAGCACAATCTACTGACTCTGAGGCGAGAGTGCTACCACGGGGCCAAGGCTGACACCTAAGAGTGTTTGTCACTATTGGTGTGAATTAGAACTTCCTAAATTTGCATTTCACTGGTTTGAACCTGTATTCCCTTGTCCTATTGTCACGTTACCTCGAAGCAGCCTTCCGGACTTTTCACCTTAAGAGGTTTATTCATTTGTTTTGCAGATTTCTGGTCCTGTAGCCCATCCATGCCACACACCTTTGCCAGTCATGGGAAGAGATACAATGCTTGCTTCTAAACAGCTGCTATACATCAGGAGCAGATTGAGGGCAGCTTGGTCCTTCAAGGGCAGAGGCTCAGAATTGTGTCTGGGCCAAGCCTGCCTCACAACATGATGGATGGAGCATCATGACTAATCAGGTCTTCCCTCCCCGCCAACCCCCGCAACCCCACCCATCCCCGCAGCCATATCATCTCCTGGGAGAGGCAAAAATACAGGGAAAAAACCCAGGGCCAATAAGGGAAAAAATACACAGGAAAATTCCTCTCCGACCACCTCAGGTGATCGAAACCAGTCTAGGAGCTCACATGGACCAAATGTTACCTACAAGGTCACTTACCATCTCTATGATGAGATCTCTGCATCAGTCAAGATCTGATTAACTTGAGAACAGGCAACACATAACAAGTTGGCCAGCCTGCGAGGGCAAGAAAAATGTTAGAGGTTCAGATCATACCCATTCGTCAGATGCTGATGAGCCTCTTTTTGTTGTGGTGAAAATCAGCACCAAGGTTCGGGCCGCAATTTTTTTTTGAGGCAAATCACAAAGCGGCTAATTTTTGCTTTTGATGCTGTCAGTGCAGAAGGACATGGCGGAAATGCGGTTGTTCAACCCATTAGCGGGCCTGCAAATTTCTTGTAAGCTGCAATCCTGCAGTCCGCTACACCCTGCATGCTGGGGTGTGCTGGTGCCCATTTCGTGCTTCACTCTCCCATCAGGCTTCAAGCTTGACGGAATTGAAACATCTTGCACAATTGTGAAGGAATATTTCTGGCTGCATCCTTTTAAATATCATGCCTGATATGCAGCACATGCACCAGTCGAATTTCCTGCTCCTGGGCCAACATGGGCAGGGATTGTGTCCAAATGATTCGAATATCCTGACCTCGCAAACTCAGGCAATGCCAAGTCACCATATTACCTGCACACCATTCCACGCAGTGCACTAGTCCCATCACCATTGTGACAGTGCCACATAATCGAACAAGGGGTAGGTTGAGGGTAAGGCAGAAGATTAGATTGTGGATTGAGTTCTATTTATTTTGCTGCTGATGAAAGTTAACTGAAAGCATTAATTACCTTAGTAACCAGCTACTTCATGCCTTGAGATACAGAAATGAGTGGACCTTTGGCAAACCCGTTTTCTGAATCTTAGACCCTCGCCCACAAGAAGCACATATTGCAAAGTTCCCCACAATTTCCTGCTGTGTGCCAATAGTGGGTGAGCGTCCTTTGCATCTGGAAAATCAACCCTTTGGTGTCTGGTTAAGCCAGAAATGTATAGACTGCGCATGAAAAAAATGTTATTCTTCCATTGTGAATTCTTGGTGAAGGGCCAAGTTCTACAGTGTAAGACCCTGTGGAGGTGTAGGAGAGAAGATGAAGTAAATCAGGAACCAGTCATGTTTGGTGTTGCAAAATTTGGGTTTTAAAAGCCTATAGATAGTAAAAGGAAGCGAGGGCTAATGGAGTTGAAAGGTGTTATGATTTTGCATTTTGTTTATGCTCCTTCATTCTAGATGCTTTTGTATTTCAGACTACTACTGTGAACTTGCATTTCTTTAGTGCTGTTCACGACCTCAGGATGTCCCAAAGCGCTTTTAAGTACTTTTGAAGTGTAGTCACTGTTGTAATGTAGCAAATGTGGCAGCCATTTTGCGCACAGCAAGCTCCCACAATCAACAATGGGATAAATGTCCAGATCATATGTTTTTAGGTGCTGGTCGAGGGATAAATATTGGCCAGGACACCGGGGAGAACACCCCTGCTCGTCTTTAAAATAGTGCCATGAGATCTTTTACGTCCACCTGAGAGGGCCGATGGGGCCTCGGTTTAACGTCTCATCCAGCAGCGCGTAAGTAACAATTCCCCTCCTTAAAAGGTGGAACCCCTAACGATTTTTCAACAAGGGCCTTTCCCCTGTGAGAGCCTCTGTGAACATCACTTCTGTAACACACAGCAACATTTTACTGTACACACCCACACGCGCCTCACAAAATGAACACTGTTAGTCATCATTACCTTGTCCTTTCTAACAATGGATGTAATTTTTTAGGTACATGGAGGATAACCTCGATATTGTGTTATTATCTGTGGGTAGATCAGCTAGGAGTGAGCAATAGAGGAAAAAGGGAAGAGGTGTTCCTATCACTATAATTAGACGTACATCAAAGCCTTTTAAAAGTAACACATATGCCCCATTCGTATCAGCTTCATGTCATAATGTTCTATGTATTTTTTTAAATTAAAGATTTTGTTCTTTTCTGCTTTTAGGGTCATTAGGGATGTAGGCTGCTTAAACACGTATGCTGAAAGAACAATACCATAGACTGCTTGTCCCTGCAGAGAAGGTGAGTTATATAACAGATTCAGCTTATTATCATTCCTGCTAATTATAAAATGATGAACACTTTCCAATTCCTTTCTATGCAATTTATTCCCTTTTAATCAAAATATCATCATTTGCTGTTTAAAGCTTATGGCCTAGAAATTGGGTATAGCCCCGCCAGCTTGTTTGCGCTGTAAATTTTGCACCCGCCGCGGAGCCAGTTGTGCCCGCCCCATATTCACTTTCAGCGCCCCAAAGCGGAACCGGGCGCTGTTCCAGGGTTTGGCCGCCCCGCTTGGGGCGCTGAAAGTGAATTTCAGCGCTGCCGGTCCCGCTGCGCCACCCGATGCGGTGCGGCAGGCTGCTGTACTGCAGGCCTCCCCCTTCTCTTAAGGGGGAGGTGCCTGCAACGGCCGGAGCCCCGATTGCAAGTGCCGGCAAAAGAGCCCGGCACAACGGAGAAGTGCCGGGCTCCACGGAAACCAGCCGGCAATGCCGCGGGGGGGGGGGGTGGTGGAGGAGGCTGGGGAAGGAGGTGCGGGCAGGCGGCCGCCGAAAAAGCGGCCGGCTGCACCTCCACCTTAAAGCGCCCCGCTAAGGCTGCTGTAAGGACCCGGGCCTAGAAATTGGGTTTTGGCGCAGCGACGGCTTTAGCGCCGGAAGTTAGTGCCGGAGCTAAGTCGCGCTGGGCGGGCCAAAAATTCAATAGTTCTGCGCCCAAACGGCTGCCGGCGCTGCTGAGAGCTGTTTGCGCCTGAAAACTGGCGCTAAGCGCTGAATTTCGGCGCTATTCCGGCGCTGCGGCGCCCGCTGCGGTGCGGCAGGTTCGGGAAGTGCAGGCCTCCTCCTTCCCTTAAGGAGGAGCTGCCTGCACCCGGCCGCGGCCCGCGAAAATCTTTTTAAAAATGAGCCCGGCACCTCGGACAAGTGCCGGGCTTGCTTCTGTTCCGGGGGGGGGGGGGGGGGAAGTCCGGGGAGGGAGCTGCGGCCAGGCGGCCGGCGGGAAAGCGGCCGGCCGCCGCGGGGCCTTTAATGCGCCGGCGCAAACACTTGTTGGACTCTGTTGCCAGAGTCTTAGTTGCGGCTGCCACGGGCGAGGCGGCCGCAACTGAATTTCGGCGCTGGGGCCCGTCGGCATGGCAACCGGGACGCTGCGCACACCGATGACGTCATCGGTGCCGGCGCAGCGCTACCGGTCTAACGCGGCGGAAGGGCCCCAGGCAATTTAGGCGCCGGCGCCAATTGCAGCGCTAGGCCCTCTAGCGCCGCAAAATCGGCGCTAAGGGCACTGAATTTCTAGGCCCAGGTCTCCCGATGTTGTTAGCGGCCGCCACGGATGAGGCGGCCGCTACTGAAGATGGGGATCGGCGTGGTTTCGGGCGGTACCGGGGCACTGCGCACACCGATGATGTCATCGGTGCCGGCGCAGCGCTACCGGCTAACGCCGATGTTAGGGCCCACCTAATTTCGGGCGCGACGCAACTTCCGGCGCAACCCACTCTTTCGCCCCTAATTGGGCGCAAACGCAAGTGAATTTCTAGGCCTATCTGTTTACAGCAATTTAGTTATATAAACTGCCAGCTCATCTCATCCATAGATATCAGCATTGGCCATTGATTAAAAGAAAAAAATAAAGACTTGCATTTCTACAGCGTCTTTCACAACCTCAGGACGTCCCAAAGCGCTTTACAGCCAATGAAGTACTTTTTGAAGTGTAGTCACTGTTGTAATGTGGGAAACGCGGCAGCCAATTTGCGCACAGCAAGCTCCCACAAACAGCAGTGAGATAAATGACCAGATAATCAGTTTTAGCGATGATAGTTGAGGGATAAATATTGGCCCAGGGCACTGGAGAGAATCACCCTGATCTTCTTAGAAATAGAGCTGCGGGATCTTTTACATCCATTTGAGAGGGCAGACGGGGCCTTGGTTTAACGTCTCATCTCAAAGACGGCACCTCTGACAGTGCAGCACTCCCTCAGTACTACACTGGAGTGCGAGTGCCAGCCTAGGCTATGTGCTCAAGTCTCTGGAATAGGTTTTAAACGTTCAACCTCCATGACTCAGAGACGAGAGTGCTAGCAACTGAGCCACGACTGACATGGCTGATTAAATTATCATAATGTAGAGCACTTTCTGAATTCAGTTTAAGAACAGGGATGTGTGTTATTGACCCATGTCAGCACGTTACCTTTGACCATTTAGATAAGTCTCTAAATACTCAAATTCTTTTCCCTTTTGCCAATGATGTCCTCTCGTCTCCTGAAGGCACTGACTCATTCTGGGCTATATTTCCACAGGCACCCCTACCTCTAGCAACCATTCTTCAGATGCAAGTCTAGATGGTGAGCATCAGCAACCTGTTTGACAACAGAAGGACATTGCTTTAATCTATCTTTCATGTAGTTAGTAAGAACAGAGGATATACTGGAATGAGGATGGGAAATTTGACCCATGAATATACAGAGAAACTAATTCCTCTGGTGGGGGAATCAGGAACAAGGAGACATTGAGGAGTCGGGTAGGAGGCGGGACTACAACTTTCGGGGTTGTAGTCCCGCCTCCATCGAGTTCTAGCCAACCCACGCGATTTTGACTTGATTGACCTTGCAGGCCAATTAAGGGCTACCCGGCAACAGGTGACGTCACAGATTGACATTTCATCTGTCAAAACCTTTTGACAGATGAAATATCAGCGTTTCACAGCTGTTTGAAGCTGTCAAACACTGACAATCTGTATTCTAAGTTAATTCCTTCCTCTCAGGATGATTTAGAGATCTCCCCGGAACAGAAAGCTAAATGCTGCAATTTTTGACAGCTCGCAGCCATTCTGCTTTCTGTGTCGGTGAGATGAGGGACTCCCGAGACCTGAAGGAAGGAAAGCTGTAAAGGTAAGTAAAGGTATGTAAAACTTCTTTAAACACTTTACACACACCAAACACACTTACCTTTGCACTCATGCACCCATCACTCACCTGAACACCGGACATCTCGACCCCTCCAAGCCCTTCATCCTGATTGTCCGCCTCCTCTAACTTGGCGTGGTTTGGAGTCATCGGGAATCCCACACTTCAGGGATAAAAATAGGGATTAGGCAAAAAACTGCCTGTTAACTACCTGTTAACAGGCAGTTAATTGGCACTAATCCCCTTCCCGCCTTGGGGAGTGAAGTAAGATATTAAAAATTGGATTTAATAAGGTAAAACAAACCAAGATTCATTTGTAACACCAATATACAAAATGGAGGGAATAGGTTAATTTGTGCTCTGAGTTGAACAATAGAAGTCTGTAAAAATTGTATAAACCCAGATAAGGTTTAAACAGGACTAAGGGTCAACTGCTGAGAGATTAAAACTGTCAAAACAACCCCTTAGAAAGAGGGAGAGATATATGGGTTCGGCCACACGAGTCGACACCTATGCACTTAAGGGTCTGTTAGTGTGAAGCTCAACAGGGTTCTATTCTTTAAAATAACTAAAGTGGTTTTGCTTTGTAGAAATAACTCAAGAGAGAGATAGAAAGTCTGCGGATTGCCCGCTTTGGAAAGATCTACTATCTTAGAGAAACACTTACAAAGACTGAGCCATCTGACAACAGCAAATGGACGATTGTAAAGTAATAAAGTTGAGGCCCAGGGTCATGAGAAAGTAACGGGACCAACTGATAACGAAATGTGAGATTTGTAAGCGACTGGAAGAATGGAATGTCACGGTTTTATAATTACAATTTAACTATAACTCTGTATATGCTAATAAGCTTATCCCCGCCTCTAGGGCAGGGCCTTAATTTTTGTATAACTGTGTGGATTTTGAGAAGCTTGTTGGAGTTCGATTCAGATGTGATCTGGAGGCTCTCCTCAGGCCTGAGTAAACCATTTTGACTTCAATTAGTGGTCTGTCTTTCTTTCGACAAGCCAGTGATGTCGAACTTGTATATCACTTGGTCCGCACTTTGGGGGCTTACATCAATTGGTGACGAGGATGGGATATGCGATCTGAACAAGACTCTCGGACAACGTTAACCTAAGATGGGTGAGTATGTTTTAATTACCACCTGTAAAATTAGAGGTTAATCGTTGGCGAGACGTTAAGTCAGAATCGACGTATAAAAGAGCTATAAAAAGAACGACACCTTTAATTGAAGGCGGTTAAAAAGTAAACTGCAGTTAGGGGCAGGGCGTTCCCTAAGCCGTGAGTGGCGAAACCTCAGATGGGGCAGGGCGTTCCCTAAGCCATGAGGTGGCGAAACCTCAGATAGGGGCAGGGTGTTCCCTAAGCCGAGTGGCGGCAAACCGAGAGGGGCAGAAAGACCCTTACCCCGGGAGGTGGGAAATCCTTTTAGCCAAGTGGCGGCAAACCGAGAGGGGCAGAAAGTCCCCCACCCCGGGAGGCGAGAAATCCTTTTAGTCGAGAGGCAGCGAAACCTCAACAAATGAATGACTGGGTGCACCGTGGTGAGTGAATGAAATAAAACCCTACAGTCACAAAGAGGTTAAAACGGACAAGGGTGAGGTCTGTCCCAACGCCTAGCCTGAGCCTGAATTAAGAGGACAGTAGCCCCACATGATGGCCAAGATCAAGTAGGACGCCGGGAGCTACAGACCCCACAGTATCAAAACCTCGGGACTAAAGGGTTGGTGTGTGTGTTTAATGAAACAGAGTGATTGACCGGAAGTGAGCAATTAATCAGAGTAATGCTATAGGGACGAGCAACGTAGGGTATAAACCTAATTCAGAAACACCGTGAATTAAGCATTAAACATAGCAGTTAGTTATGACTGGACCTGGATTCTATAACCCGACTCCTGGCAGGAAAAAATAAACAAAAACAGTGCAGAGAGCCGTGGAGGGGAGGAGCTAGCACTGGTAATCGGAGCTTGTTACAGATAATGTAAGGAATTGAAACAGAAGGGAGAGATAAAGAAGGAAAAAGATCTAATTTGCAGGTGAACCAATTTGAAACCCCAGCAAGAAAAAAACAAACAGGGATCTGGAAACTAGGGAAAGCTGTTGAGTCACAGATTTAAAAAGGAAGGAAACAAAATAAACTTAAAGCTGTACCAACATGGAAGTTATTAGCATCTGTACCAAGACAAGTAAAACACGAGATTTGCTGAGTGAAAGGAACCTTAGACATATGCTGGAATTACAGTTTGTATAAAAATGTGTGAGTGTGAATGTTTTCCTGACTAGGAATGTTTAAGAGGTTACAATATTCCTTTGTCTGAAAATCTGTCCTTTAGGAAAGAAGAAATGTCTGCTGTGTGTGTTGTAGCTCCACCCACTTCTCTGTGTTAAAGAAAAGCATTTAACCCTTTTGTCTTGTCTTGGATTTTGGGAAGTTTAAGAATGTGCGAATAAGATTGTGCCCTCAGAATGGAAAAACCTATTACAATTTGAGTTAAGCTGGAGTGTAAAAACTGAGAAGAACAACAAAAAGTTTGTTTAACAAAAAATTAAGTTTCAGTCTAAGATCTAACCTTGGAGTTATAAGGTAAATTAACCTATTAAAACCAGACTTTCATTGTGGCCATTGTGAAATTCTGGTTGGTGTAAATTGGTGTAGTCCGAATTGAATAAGATAACTCCACTCCGCAAGAATATCCGATAGTGGCAGGTCCCTCTGCAATATTTAATTGACTATGGTACTGGAAGCCTTAATAGAAGGCGGGACTAAAGTTAAACCTTAGAAAGGTACAGGTAGGGAAGGATGAAGTAATCTACCTAGGGTACATAGTAACACAAGGGAAGAGACAAATGCCCCAAGACAGAAAGGTGGGTTAATAAAGAACAGTACCTTGAGAGCCACGGGATAAGTAATCAGAATCAGTGTGACGTGTGGCCATTAAAGGAAGCAGATTAAAGGCTTAGGGCTGCTCGATCGGGGGTTGTGATTCTGTAATATGGAGGGTTTAAGGGAAATTGTCCAGTAATATGAATAAGTTGGGGCTAGCAGGGAATCCTTGTAAAGACTATAGCAGACGTAGGGCAAATGAGACTCCGGCAGCATGTGCCGACAGACTGTGGCCCACATGGACAGCTAACTGAGCTGCACACAATCACTAGCTGCGTGCTTTGATGTATCAGTCCAGTACTTACAAGCATCTGTGGTCAGATTTTGATCCAGAAGATGGGGTAAATACAAAGGCTAAAGTTGTGAGGGAAAATGACCCTGCGCTTTGAGGTGCGCCATACAGATAAAAGGAATATCGGGGTAATGAATAAGCCAAAGGGCAAGGTTTGTGAAATGAAAGGGGGAAACCCTCAGAGATGGCAACAGAAGGGGACCGTGCAAGAGAGGGGATGGGGTCAGGCAAGTACTAGGGCTATTTAATTATTGCCGGAACTTTATCCCAGAATATGCAGAAATGGCCCAGCCTATACAGGATTTGATCAAAGGGGGGAAGCCAAAGGAAAAAGTGTAAACCTATATAGATAGTCGGAATGCCTTTGGGGTGGTGTCTGATTACATGATAGCGGGAGTAGGCAGGGATATATGACACCAGGAGGAGGACCCGTAAGACACAAGAATATAATCAAGGAATTAGTAGGAACCTCTCTCCTACCCAAAGAGTGCATAATAATAAATTAAAGCACACAAGAGGATGGGCAGCTAAACGAGCAACTGAGAGAGGGAATCTGACCAATGAAGCCCAAATGTTCATGTTGAGTCAAAGTGTGAAACCACAACTGTCTTTCAGTCAGGGATGTTTTTTGGGTTGCGTGAAGTGACGCAATAATGTTTAGCTTCACCTTCAAAAGCTTGCGAAGGAGTTAACCCTTTCCACTGACAGCTGTTTGAGTTCACCAAGCAACAACTTCAGTATTACTGAATAGAATTTAAAGATATTGGACATTAATAAATGTAAGTTTCTTAATGTTGAGTTAATATTACCCCACAGTGATAGAAGGAAAATTAGGATTTGATAAATGGAAGTTATCTTATAAACTAATTGTAGCACCGTCTCAAACGGCCGGGAGACTGCTTGGGAGGCTGTCGTGTTACCCAAAGATAAATTTATACAGATAGTTAGAGACATGAGGCCAAAGACTAACAGATTATATGGGATCGAGAACAGGATACACGGGACGACCAGAAGGAGGTCCTAGCAATAGATAGCAAAGTGATGGCAGAAATAATACCAGCCAAACCAGGGCTAGCACCCAGATGGTCAGGACCTTATGAAGTATTAATGAATAGTGACACATGCGCTCGTGTAGATGCGTCCAGAACGGGTTAAGGAAGGTGGAAACACTGGACTCAGTTAAAAATATATAAGAAAGACAATGAGTAAACCAGAGATGGTGCCCTTTTTGACAGAGTGAGGAGTATACTAGAAGATATAAAGAATGGGAAGGGGAGTTACTACCTATATCAATGATAGGGCTGTGTATGATGATAATGTTATATGCCATAGTTTGCATCTTCAGGTATGTCTGGGGACAGAGCCACAGAACAAGAAATGAACCCGATGTACAGCATTTTGAACTGATAAAATGGATAAGAGCAGAATAATTCTAACTGGCTGGTGACGACCAGCCCCCTTTTTGTAATTACAGGAACACTGGACGTCCGGAATAAGATGGAGCGTCCTCGCCTTGATCCTAGGGATGAACATAAGTATTGCCATTGTCGAGGGGGATTAGTAATAAGGAGAACACAGGATGAGGTGTATTTTAGTGTGGCACATAGAATTATTAAGCTTGCCATTAATAGGAGTACTTTTGAGATACAAAACAAACCTGGAACTCCCTGTGGGTAAAACAATTAGAGGGTCCACAGGGAAAATCTATCTTACAAAGATGTAAGAAACGGGGAGTATTGGAAACGACCGGAGCAGGGTATGCGGCCGGGTTAGCAACAGTTAATAGCTCGGACATAGAAGGAGTAAACAAAGGAGTAGAAGAACTACGAGCAAAAATAGAGAAGTTACTAAAACAAGCTACTGGAAATAGCCAGCAATTGACACTGGCAGGGAAACCAAACAATAATGCAATTGTTGGGGGTGGAAGAGATAGTAGCCCCCCATGCAGAAACAATCAATACAATTATTGATTGACTTAATAATGCTTCTTGCCAAACCGATAAGGAACTAATATGTGCCACGTATGGCTCATGGCTATTGTCGAATGCTCTGCATAACATGAGGCAAATAAATAATGGACAGATCCCTGATTGGATTACTAATGAGGATCTGGAACCTTGGATTGACACAAATAAAAGCCTATGCAAGGGGCGTAAAATGGGACAAGTATACCGGGCAGGCGATTGTCTGACCCCATGGACTAAGATGATTGGCTTTGTACTGGCCATCCCACAATTCCCAGAAGAGGGACAACCCCGATACGACGTGATTAATATAGGAGTGGTACAAAGGGAAAGTGGGTTAAATATCATGATGTCCCTACCAAGGCGCTTTGGGAAAGGGATGAAGATAATAAACAGAAGAATGAAACCTAAAGGGGGGTGGTAATGGACGGGTGCCACCACAAGGGAAGGACATGGGTGTGCACACACACCCCCACCGAGGGAGACACATCCGAGTGCGGATTTATGAAAATTACCAATTGCACCCTCGAGGTACACCCAAGGGGGATACATCAGACATGGGTAGCACCAAGGAACAATGGGACATGTTGTGTCACCACAATTGAACAGAAATATGAATATCAAGATATGGCTTGTACCATTCCCCAACCAAACCGTTGTGTTGGTCTAAAGATACCTACACAGATAGGAAAACCTGGTCATTTGATAATATGGGACTTACTAAAAAGGGTTGAAACTTATGTCATACCAGAGCCCAAGGCAATTCCTAAGTTAGAGGAAGCTTGGCAGAAGTAACGGCAGGAAACGAAGGAAATTTTAAAGTACCTTATCATAAAATAGAAGAAGGCTTAAAGAGACAACAAAAAGACATTAGTACAACATTAGAGGAAACTCACCCACTTCCTCCTATTTTGATAATTGGGGATCAGGATGGTTAGGGACTTTGGGCGCTTCAGTGATACAAGGCATAATGATATTCCTTATGATTGTTATTACGATATATTGTGTATTTTTACTGCTCCAGTGCCTCTGCACCAGAATGAGTAAAGCCGAAATTGGTGCAGTAAAAGAAGTCGAGCCTGAGGAGAGGCAGGTAGCGAAGTTAAGAATGGAAAACTCCCCCGCCTCTCCAAGGCAAATGGTGTAAGATGTGATAGGAAGCCCCGAAATTATGAGGGATTAATTGGGCATGGTAATTAAGGACCGGGCCGGCCGACCATAAGACGGAGGTGGCAGAAGGAGGGTGGCAGAAAGAGGGTGGCAGAAGAAAAGTGATGAATGAGGATTGGTGAGTGATGACAGTCTCGAATTGGCACGTCACACACCCAACGTGGGAATGAGGGACAGGCCTGAGCAGAAAGCCTAAACCAATAGTGCAGGGTCTAAGGGGCCCCGGGAATGGCTACACCTAAAGGAAAGACCACCATAATGGAAAGACCACCGTAAAGGAAAGCCCACCGTAAAGGAAAGACCACCATACCGCATGGAGGGGGAAGTTGGCTTCCAAATTGATAAGATGTATACACATGTATAACCTAAACTGGTAGAAGGCCAGGGAGTGCACGCTCTGGCAGACACCAGGAAGTGGAAATACATGTTGACCTGTTTGGAGCAATTGTCCAAAGGTCAAAAGGGGGGACTGAAGTAAGATATTAAAAATTGGATTTAATAAGGTAAAACAAACCAGGATTCATTTGTAACACCAATATACAAAATGGAGGGAATAGGTTAATTCATGCTCTGAGTTGAACAATAGAAGTCTGTAAGAATTGTATAAACCCAGATAAGGTTTAAACAGGACTAAGGGTCAACTGCTGAGAGATTAAAACTGTCAAAACAACCCCTTAGAAAGAGGGCGAGATATATGGGTTCGGCCACACGAGTCGACACCTATGCACTTAAGGGTCTGTTAGTGTGAAGCTCAACAGGGTTCTATTCTTTAAAATAACTAAAGTGTTTTTGCTTTGTAGAAATAACTCAAGAGAGAGATAGAAAGTCTGCGGATTGCCCGCTTTGGAAAGATCTACTATCTTAGAGAAACACTTAAGAAGACCAAGCCATCTGACAACAGCAAATGGACGATTGTAAAGTAATAAAGTTGAGGCCCAGGGTCATGAGAAAGTAACGGGACCAACTGATAACGAAATGTGAGATTTGTAAGCGACTGGAAGAATGGAATGTCACGGTTTTATAATTACAATTTAACTATAACTCTGTATATGCTAATAAGCTTATCCCCGCCTCTAGGGCAGGGCCTTAATTTTTGTATAACTGTGTGGATTTTGAGAAGCTTGTTGGAGTTCGATTCAGACGTGATTTGGAGGCTCTCCTCAGGCCTGAGTAAACCATTTTGACTTCAATTAGTGGTCTGTCTTTCTTTCGACAAGCCAGTGACGTCGACCTTGTATATCACTTGGTCCGCACTTTAGGGGCTTACATCAGGGAGGTAGGTCCCAGCACAGGTCGGGTATCCGCCTCCTTTGAAACTGGCATGGAGGCGCGTTGGATGCGGGATGGGTTCGTGCCCCCGATTTTGCGATTTTAACCCCCACACACCTCCAATCCCGCCTCAACGGCCCAATGAAAATCGAGCCCATAATCTTAAAGTTAGAGCCAGGCCATTCAGGAGTGAAATCAGGAGGCACTTTTTCACACAAATTGTAGTAGAAATCTGGAACTCTCAACCCCAAAAGGCTGTGGATGCTGGAGGACAATGGGAGCTTTCAAGACTAAGATGGGTAGATTTTTGTCAGGTAAGGTTATCAAGGGATATGGAGCAAAGGCGGGTAAATGGTGTTCAGATGCAGATCAGCCATGATCTAATTGAATGGCGGAGCAGGCTCGGAGGCTGAATGGCCTACTACTGTTCCTATGTTCCATGAACCACGTACAATCCCATTTATACAACTTCCCTTCTTACTCTCAATTTGCTGAGATAAAAAAAGGAAAACTGCTAGAAATCTGAAAGAAGAGAAAAATGCTAGAAATGGACAGCCCCTGAAAGAGAAAGCCACGTCCACATTTCAGCGAGAGAGCCCTCCTCAGAACATCGTGATTTAATAAAGTGATGTCAATCACACTGAAGCACATCCTCGCTCAGTTGTACATGATGTTACCTTACAGTTTGTCCTTTGTCATGTCACTTAACCTTTCACAACAAAAAGGCAGTTTCCGGAAGCTTGTTGAGTCTCCTATGAACTGAAACTTGCAATCTTTAAATGTGTCAGAAATAGGATGTTGTGCCATGGGATCAGCAATTACTCCTTAACTATTGTATATCACAATGGAGAACACATGGGATGCCCACCCATATACGTTTACATATGTCTACTCCACATACCACACTGTCAGGACATTACATTCAGACTGAAACTAATAGATTTATTGACAAGTAAGATCTTCCACAGAAGAAAAAAAGAGAAAGACTTTCATTTATATAGCACTTTTCACAATCTCAGGCTGTCTCAAAGCGTATTACAGCTAATGAAATACTTTTTGCAGTGTAGTCACAGTTGTAATGTAGGAAACACGGCAGCCAATTTGCACACAGCAAGCTCCCACAAACAGCAATGTGATAATGACAAAAATAATCTGAAGGATCAATGTTGGTCAAGACTCTCCTGATCTTCTTTGAAATAGTGCCATGGAATCTTTTACATCCACCCGAGAGGGCAGACGGGGTCAATCTCACTTCAGTCATCAAACAAAGGAAAAGGTTTTCTTTAAAGGCAGCTTGTCTCTTTCCCCTCTTGCCGATGAATGGTGGTTAGTGCCTAAAGAACTTAGACAGACGGTGAAAATACTTTAACATGAGAGTGATATGGTTAAATAGTTTTTCTATTGAGAAACCTAAGCGAGAGTCAAGTACTGAAAATGATGATGCAGTTGAGGTGCTGTACCTTGGTCATTGTGTTTGTAGGGATGGTAGGGGAGGGGGCAAAAACATGCTTGGATGAAATTAGATGCAATTGTCCAAAGGTCTAGATGGTACAGATGTTTCTCAGCTGGTAGGCTACTGTCAGAACCACATATTGAATTAGGAACATAGGAACCGGGGGAGGCCATTCAGCCCCTCGAGTCCGTTCCGCCTTTCAATTAGATCGTGGCCGATCTGTATCTTAACTCCATCTACTCGCCTTGGTTCTGTAACCCTTAACACCCTTACCTAAGAACAATTATGGCCGTAGAACCACAGCATTAACAGACCTCGCCAGAAAACAGTTCCAAAGCCAAGTGTTCTGGTTAATGAGCTGTGAGGATGCACATAAGTGGGTGAGGGAGGCACCCGTGGTACAGTCCGCACTAGCCTCTTGCTCTGCCAAACGCAGGCCCAGTCCAAAATCCAGCTCAGGCGCAGGGATGGTGTGATAAACCCATGTAGTGGAACAAGAACTCGAAGAGGCGATATCTTGGAACTAGTACGGGTATTTTATTAAACAAACAGAGTAAGAAACATCATGCCTGCATCCTGGCATTCCACCTTTGCTGACCTTTACAGGAAGCAAACCTCTGACCTTAACAGGAAGCAAACCTCTGACCTTAGCAGCAGCATTGGCTACAGCACCACCTGGTGGATAACCTTAATCATAACATCCCAGATTACTATAGATGGAATTCCAGATTTCCCGCTCCATCCGCGTCTGCGCTGGAGGTGCAAGGGAGTGCAATCAAAGGTCGAAGAATAGAGCGCTGCATTAGTTCAAGTAGACGCCAATTATCCTCTGTGCCCATTAAGAAAAGGAGAGGGATGCGCTGTTCCCAATATCATTCTCATATCATTCTCGACTAAAAGTTAGGACAGCAACTTTCAATCAAGAGAGCAGGGATGTTTTGATTGAAAATTCAAAGTGCTTTATTGCCATGACTGATTGAATGATTAATGCAAAATAATTTAAGGTCTTTGACCCTTTGAAATGAATTTAAATAATGTGCTGACCACGTGAAACGGATTTTGTATGTATCTGGATCGTGTTTGCCTACACTTCAATGTATTTCTGAATGTGATATTGTCAGGTCTGATCTGATCACTCAGCTTTGACTTGTGGAACGTTCTCAAAAACAGTGTGTGCTGAAGAAAGAGTATGTAGACGGCTGCCACAGTGTATTATTAAGGACTTTGATCCAAATAGAAAAATAAATGATTTACAGAAGCTCTAAAGAAGTTATTGTGTGGTATGTGAGCCCTCCTGCTCCTTCTGGTTCCACAGCAACATTTAAAAACATATTTAAAAAAAAAAATCTAACCTTTAGTTGGCAACCACTGAAGAATCCGGAATAACAACAGAAAATGCTGGAAAAACTCAACAGGCCAGGCAACATCCGTGGAGAGAGAAATAGAGTCAACGTTTCAACGTTTTGTGCCCTTCTCCCTTTATTTCTCTCCCACATGGCAGCTGTCTCCCATTCTGCCAGCGCATTTCACACCTCATCTAGAGCCGTCTTTTGTCTCTTTACTAGTCCTATCACCATCTCGTCTCGTTTTGAATACCTCTTAATGTCTCTTCACTTCTCTTTTGCTCTTTCATCCCCATTTCCTAGCCCCCAAACTGGCCTTTTAATCTGTTTCATTTCCTGTGTTTTTTCAGTCCTGACGAAGGGTTTCGACCTGAAACATTAACTCTGTTTCTCTCTCCACAGATGTTGCCTGGCCTGCTGAGTTTTTCCAGCATTTTCTGTTGTTATTCTGGATTTCCAGCATCCGCAGTATTTTGCTATTGTACTGAAGACTCCGGATTGGACCAGGCCCAGCTCCTTTGATATCCAATTCCTGCAAGGGGGCCTAAAACAGGTGTTAGGTCCTTTTGTTTACATACGCAAGGGGCCTACTGCCTGTTTTAGGCGGCCGCTATGGGCGACCTAATTTCGGGTCCGATGTTTTTCAGATGCCCTCAGGGCGCTGGATGTCGGTTCCTAGAATTGAGCTTTGTTGCGCCCATTTTACGCCTTTAAAATGGCCGCAATTAGGTCCAATTCCTGCCCCACTGATCTTTGCACTAGATGGGTAGATCCAATCTTTTGTTGCGTTCCACATCTAGTTATCGGCAAAGCATTGAAAGGGTTTTTGAGCAGGGTCCAAAATGTTGAAACGGTTTCATCTTGGCCATCAACCTCCATTAATCTGATGCTATTTCTTCTCTTGACTTAGGCTTATGGTTATGAAGGCTGTTTGATTGTTCCTGTTGTCGCTTTTAAAAGCTCTTTATAATAATTTGTCCGTGACTACACAAACCACTCTGGGTCCAGGTATATTGAGTATCAGTAAAACAGTCCGTGACTACACAAATCACTCTGGGTCCAGGTATATTGTGTATCAGTAAAATAGTCCGTGACTACACAAACCACTCTGGGTCCAGGTATATTGTGTATAAATAAAACAGGTTTATTAAGCATTAAACATCCAGTACAGAAAAAGTAATACTTAACAAGAAGATAGTCGCAGTTTGTTCATTGAACCCCGGCGTTCCTTCCGAGTGACTGCGGTGCGGTCTCTTTATTCTCTTGCTGTGTTCTGTTGACTGAAGCTTCTCATCCTCTGGTTTCACGCTGCGTTCAGTGTTCAATAGCTGTTGCTTTTTACCTTTGCAGCTGCTTGGGCTATCTCACCATTCTGACCTTCACAAGTACGGTCTATGATTCCCTCCCTTTTTTTGCTGTGAGCTTTTCTCTGCTTTTGCCTTTCCCATAGCCCATTATCCATGTTTTATCCTTCACTGTCTTCTTGTTTTTAACATAACAGAAAATCTACACTACCTCAGCAGTTAACATAATGTTGGCTTAATTTTACCATCATGCTTTGGTCTCAGCCATTCGCCATTTTATACAGGCTTTTTAGGTTTTTAACATACAATTTCACATATTACAGTTATTTAGTAATGGTTATAGAATCTTAATAATGCTTACTAAATCCTACAGGTACACTCTATCCTACACTGTGGCCTGACCCACAGTAGAGAGTCTTTCATTTAAGTGTCTAAGCAAAACACTTTTACTCACCTGACGTGATTGATCTCAACAGTTGCTTTGGTTCTCCAAAGCCATGAATCATCTCTGATGCCCTTCATTCTGCAGAATTAAATCTAAAAATGCCATAATTTGATTATATTTTACTTTTAAAAATAATGGGCTTGAATTTGCTGGAGCATGGCATCTAACGCCATTAATTAGACTTGCCCTTGCATGTTTAGGTTTTGAAATTCTTTGCGTGTATAGTTGCTGAAAGTTCAAGCTGATAATGGCCCAGCGAAGGAAACAGAGCATCTGGGGCCTGAGTCAACAGGGCAAACAACTGTGTATCTCCTTAACCAATCAGATTGAAGGATTATGAAATAAACAGTGCAAGGACTGAGAAGGAAGTGTAAATTAGAGAGGGTGAATTCAATACCAAATCAGGTACAGCTAGAGAAATAAAGTGAGGGAAAGAAAGGTTAAATTAGGAGAAAGTGAAAAAAGAGATAGAAAGGAAGTGAAAATAACATTTTAAACTTAAAAGGGGCAAAATTGGGTTGCGCCCCAAAAAAGTTAGCACCCTCGTGCCTGAAATTCACTGGTAACGCCCCAAGAGCGAAGCGGGGCGCTACTGGAAGAGCCCAGCCTCCCTCTTGGGGCGCTGGGAGTGAATATCGCGGCACTATGTGCAGCAGCGCCACATGATGCGGCACGTCACGCCGCGGAACTGCAGGCCTTCCTCCCCTTATTAAGCTGGGCCACCAGGGATCAGAGTGGCGGCAAAAGAGCCCGGCACTCAAGAGAAGTGCCGGGCTCATGGAGCGTAGGCGGCACCCCGCGGGGGGGCTGCAGAGGAGGGCAGGGACAGCAACGGGGGCAGGTGCTGGCAGGCGGCCAGCAACAAATATGGCCACCCGGCACCTCCCCTTTAATTTGTGCCGCCCCGGCCGCAGGTAGGCCCCCCTGACCCTGTTGGACATAGCGTCTGGCGGTAAGTCAGGGAGCGCTACCGAAGATCGCAGCTGCGGCACGAGCGGGGCGCGGCGCACGGTGATGATGTCATTGCTGGAGGTGCAGCGCCGCGGGGCATTAATGGTTACCGCCGTCTCTAACCTCCCACTGAATTTCGTGGGAGGTGTTAGCGGCGGCGCGCCCAGGCGCTAATTGCTTTGCACCCATTAGCGCCCTCTAGGCACTAATGGGAGGTGTAAATCAACCAAATTTCCCCTATGAAGGAATGAGACTCCACATTTGCAATAATTCATTTTCAGTGCCAGAGAGGTTGATTGGCAGTAATTAACACTTATCACATGTTAAAAGGATACTTAGAATTGAAATGACTAGACTCAATTTTCTGTGGCGAGTTTAGTTCGTATCTACTGCGCAAATGCAGCAACTTCACACCGCTCAATGCCTATCCATATCCCTCACCTCACCTTCTCACCATATCCCTCAATCCCACCTACCCACCTTCTCACCATATCTCTCAATCCCACCTTCTCACCATATCCCTCAATCCCACCTACCCACCTTCTCACCATATCCCTCAATCCCACCTACCCACCTTCTCACCATATCCCTCAATCCCACCTTCTCATCATATCCCTCAATCCCACCTTCTCACCATATCCCTCAATCCCACCTACCCACCTTCTCACCATATCCCTCAATCCCACCTACCCACCTTCTCACCATATCCCTCAATCCCACCTTCTCATCATATCCCTCAATCCCACCTACCCACCTTCTCACCATATCCCTCAATCCCACCTACCCACCTTCTCACCATATCCCTCAATCCCACCTACCCACCTTCTCACCATATCCCTCAATCCCACCTTCTCATCATATTCCTCAATCCCACCTTCTCACCATATCCCTCAATCCCACCTACCCACCTTCTCACCATATCCCTCAATCCCACCTACCCACCTTCTCACCATATCCCTCAATCCCACCTTCTCATCATATCCCTCAATCCCACCTTCTCACCATATCCCTCAATCCCACCTACCCACCTTCTCACCATATCCCTCAATCCCACCTACCCACCTTCTCACTAGCAGTCGTGAGAAAGACTTCCGTACAAAACTTTTGATCAATGACCAATATATTGATATTATGTGTATATACACGGCGACAGACTGCTCTATTATGAGTAAGCACACATATGAGAGTAAGTTTAACCAAATAACACTTACAAAGAGTACCATAGAGTTAAAAACCTACTCCGGAGAAATCCTAGAGACATGTGGACAAATGGAACGTACAGTTCAACACAATGGCCAGCCAGTAAAGCTGCCTATTATTGTAGCGAGCTACAACAACAGGCCAATCCTCATGGTCAAAGACTGGTTGAGAAAGTTAAAACTAGACTGGAAAAACATCTTCAGTGTAGATGCTTCAAAGAAGCGACTCGACACAATGCTAAAAAAGTATGAAAGCATGTTCTCAGACAGTTATAAGGGCATCACTGGGCATGATGTGCATATCCACATCAAGTCCAACGTGAAGCCTGTCTGTTGTAAGACCAGGCCAGTCCCCTATGTGTTGAAAAGTCAGGTGGGGGAAGAGCTTGCGAAGCTCAGAGAGAACGGAGTGCTAGTAAAAACTGACAAAAGTGAATGGGCTATCCTGATTGTGGTAGTGCCCAAAGCAGACAAAACTTTACTCTTGTGCGGTGACTACAAAGTTACCATTAACCAAGCAGTTGACGATGAACAGTACCCGCTATCTACATTGCAAGATTTGTATGCAACACTCTCTGGGTCAAAGGTTTTCTCTAAGCTTGACCTGTCACACGCTTATGTTCAGCTGAATGTTGACAAAGAGAGTCAACAGTATCTCACCATCAACACACACAAGGGACTACTCATACACCAAGCAGCCATATGGTGGAAAGTCCTCCCCCAAAATCTTCCAGGCTACGATGGATAAGATTTTGCAAGGAGTTCCAAATTGCTTATGCAATCAAGACAATGTGCTGATCGAAAACAAGCAGCGAGGAAGAAAATCTAGAAGTGTTAAATTTAGTGCTTCAAAGGTTGCATTCCCACAATATCAAATTGAAAAGGAGCAAATATGCTTATGTGCAGCCCGAGGTTGTGTACATTGGTCTGAAAGTTGATGCAAATGGCTTGCAACCAGTGAAGGAAAAGGTTGATGCTGTCATCAATGCTCCAAAGCCACAGAATGTGTCTGAGTTAAGATCTTTCCTTGGAATGGTCCAGTACTACGTTTCTTACCTGAGTTAGCGACCTTGTTAGCTCCATTGCACGAGCTCCTCTGGAAGGATGTCCAGTGGAAGTGGACGAAAGCGCAACAGGAAGCTTACAACGCTTGTAAGAGAAGTCTCTCTACTTGTGCACTACGACACAGAGCGTGAGCTTAAGTTAGCGTGTGATGCTTCCAGCTATGGTGTGGGAGCTGTCATAAGCCACGTAATGGATGACGGCCAAGAGAAACCAATCGCATTCGCATCACGAACCCTCACAAAGAGCGAAGAGTGAATCTTTGGAATTCTCTGCCCCAGAGGGCTATGAATGCTGAGTCTTTGAGTATATTCAAGGCTGAGATAGATAGATTTTTGGACTCTCGGGGAATCAAGGGATATGGAGATCGGGCGGGAAAGTGGAGCTGAGGTCAAGTATCAGCCATGATCTTATTGAATGGTGGAGCAGGTTAGAAGGGCCGTATACTCCTGCTCTTATTTCTTATGTTCTTATGTAAACTATGCACAAATTGAAAAGGAAGCACTCGCCATAGTGTTTGGAATCAAGAAATTCCAACAGTTCCTGATCAGCAGAAATTTTACCCTGATAACCGATCACAAACTGCTCCTAGCAATATTGGGGCCCAAATCTGCCATCCCTGCAATGGCCGCATCAAGAATGCAACGCTGGGCAGTGTTGTTGTCACAATATGACCACACGATTGAATATCGCACTTCAAAGCAGAATGCAATTGCAGATGCCTTGTCCAGGTTGCCACATGAGGACTTGTGTTGGGAGTGAATATGAGATTTTCACACTAGGTGCAGTTGACAAGGACCTTCCTGTGAATGCAACTGAGATTGCAGATGAGACTCAAAAGGACTCAGTACTGAAAAGAGTGCATGAAAACACCTTGAATGGATGGACTGATCAGTGTATGGAAATAGACTTGAAACCATTTCATAACCATCGTACTGAATTGTCTTGTGAGCAAGGTTGTATCAGTGGGGAAACAGAGTGCTGGTACCTACTTCTTTGAGAGATAGAATTCTGATTGAACTTCATACTGAACATCCAGGGATCGTCAGTATGAAATCAATTGCTAGAAGCTTTGTTTACTGGCCTGGATTGGACAGTGATCTTGAACCACTTGATCATGAACTCATACATGAGTTTGACTCAGTTCAGACTTCAGTAACTGAAGTACCAGGTTCAAACAAGTCTGAGATAGAAACAGGATCATCTTTGAGTTCGGAACCATAACAAAACAGCCTGGATATTGGTTCAGCAACAAAACCTTCCGTAAGGAGATCAGGAAGGCTCCGCAAACCTGTTATTAAACTGGATTTGTAGTTCATTTAAAAGAAAAACAGCAGGAGTTTATGTAATGTGGTACATGTAATGCTGGGAAAGGTGGGAGCAGAATATTGTTGTATTTGAGAGGGGAATATGTACATTGTTTTAAAGGGGAAAGCAGTGTAATGCATTATCACATGGTTGGTCACATAGAGTCATAGGCCGGAATTTTGCCAGCGCTCAGGGGGCGGGTTTGGAGGCGGGACATCCGGCAAAATCGCAAAGATTGACAGCGGGTCGGAAACCCGCTGTCAACCCGCCTCCAATCAATCTTTTCAAGTGTTGGGTCCCCGATTTGCGCGTGGACCCAACAACTAGCAGCGGGAAGAGGATTATAGCCACTTAACTGCTTGTTAACAGGTAGTTAACAGGCAGTTAACAGGCTTTTTCCAATTTTGACACTTCTACTGCGGGCTTCCAGACGTCCGGACACCACGCCAGATAAGTGTGGCGTGTTGTGAGTCTGCTGTAATGTTTATGCATTGATGACAGCTACAGAAGTGGTGTGAAGGATCCAATGGCGCACTGGTGACTTTCAGAGGTAAGGAAATGTTGGGAAATTCATTTTTAATGCATTTAGACTTTTCTGTAGGTAGCAGGGTTTGAATTGACTCTCTAGTCCCACTTCATTGGGAGAACCTCTCTCACCAGTGACAGATCGCTTCTGTAACCTCACCTGCAGTTGCCATCTGTTCTAGCCTAAGGAGGGAGTCATTGGAGAGCCTGGGTGCAAGAGCTCACCTGTGAGCAGTGATTGTCAGTGTTTGTAGCACCTCAATGCTGTCAAACACTGAAAAATCAACTGTCAAAAAAAATTGTGTGTGGTCCCTTTAAGAAAACCGGCAGATGACATGCCATCAAATGATGTCATCTGACACCGGCTTCTTCTTAATTGGCTGGCAAGCCCACAGGGCGAGCTCAACAAGGCCAATTAATGTAAAACTATGTCTGTGGGCTGGATGTAGTTGGGGGCGGGACTGGAACCCAGAAGGCAGTTGACCCGCTCCTAAGCCACCTCGAAGCATAAAATCGCGGCCATAGAGTCATAGGGTCATAACGGCACAGAAGGAGGCCATTTGGCCCATTGAGCCCGTGCCGGCTCTCTGTAGAGCAATCCAGTCAGTCCCATTCCCCCGCTCTATCCCCGTAGCTCTGCAAGTTTATTTCCCTCAAGTGCCTATCCAGTCTCCCCTTGAAAACATTGAGTGTCTCCGCTTCCACCACTTCCGTCGACAGCGAGTTCCAGGTCCTCACCACTCACTGCGTAAAAAAGGTTTCCCCTCACATCCCCCCTGCATCTCTTGCCCAAAATCTTAAATTTGTGTCCCTTAGTCCTTGTACCATCAACTCTATTTATGAAGTCCAAGATCCCATACGCTTTGTTAAGCACTCTCTCAATATGTCCTGCCACCTTTGAGGACCTATGCACATTAACTCCCAGATCCCTCTGTCCCTGCACACTCTTTAAAAATGTGCCATTAAGTGTATATTGCCTCTCCCTGTTCCTTCTGCCAAAATGCATCACCTCACACTTTTCTGTATTAAATTCCATCTGCCACTTGTCTGCCCATTCTGCTCGCCTTTCTATGTCCTGTTGCAGTCAATTGATATCATCATCACTGGTTGCCACACCCCCAAGTTTGGTGTCATCGGCAAATTCAGAAATTCTACTCTTTATTCCAATATCCAGGTCATTTATATATATCAAAAAAAGCAGTGGCCCCAGCACTGACCCCTGGGGAACACCACTATCTACCATCCTCCAGTCTGAAAAGCAGCCATTTACCACAACTTGCTGTTTTCTGTCCTTAAGTCAATTCCTTATCCAAGCTGACACCGACCCACCTGTTCCATGAGCCTCAATTTTGTTAACCAGCCTTCTATGTGGTACTTTGTCAAACGCCTTCCAAAAATCCATGTAGATAACATCCATTGCATTCCCTTCATCAATCCTCTGTTATTTCATAAAAAAATTCGATTAGCTTAGTCAAACACGATCTGCCTTTTACAAATCTGTGTTGGCTCTCCCTAATTAGCTTAAACCTCTCCAAGTGCCCGTTAATTTTTTCCTTGATTATTGTTTCTAAAACTTTACCCACCATAGATGTTAAACTGACTGGCCTGTAGTTACTAGGATTGTCCTTACACCCTTTCTTGAACAATGGTGTCACATTTGCCACTTTCCAATCCTCAAGCACCTCCCCCGCATCTAGGGAAGATTGGAAAATTATGGCAAGCCCTTCCGCTATCTCCTCCTCCAATTCCCTTAGCAACCTGGGATGCAAGCCATCTAGGCCAGGCGACTTGTCCACTCTAAGCATACTCAGCCTTTCTAAGAACATAAAAACATTAAAAATAGGAGCAGGAGTAGGCCATTTGGTCCCTTGAGCCTGCTCCGCCATTTAATGAGATCATGGCTGATCTGACCTTCCGCTCAGCTCCATTTCCCTGCCCGCTCCCCATAACCCATCACTCCCTTATTGTTCAAAAATCTGTCTATCTTCACCTTAAATATATTCAATGGCCCAGCCTCCGCAGCTCTTGAGGGCAGAGAATTCCACAGATTTACGATCCTCCGAGAGAAGAAATTCCTCCTCATCTCAGCTTTAAATGAGCGACCCCTTATTCTGAAACTATGCCCCTTAGTTCTAGATTCCCCCATGAGGGGAAGCATCTTCTCTGCATCTAGTACATCCTGTCATTAAATATATTCAAGAAGGAGTTAGATATATTTCTTAAGGCTAAAGGGATCAAGGGATATGGGGAGAAGGCAGGGACAGGGTACTGAATTTGGATGATCAGCCATGATCTCATTGAATGGCGGAGCAGGCTCGAGGGGCCGAATGGCCTACTCCTGCTCCTATCTTCTATGTTTCTATGTCTATCAATTTTTACCCCTCCCATTGCTTCTACCTTTTCCATTTCTACCGATATTTTGTCAGCATCCACCTCCTTAGTAAACACCGATACAAAGTACTCATTGAGTATGCTAGTCTTGCACTGTGCCTCTAAGCAAATATCACCTTCTTTGTCTCTAATAGGCCCCACCCCGGGGCTTAGTACGAGCATGCTCAGTTTGGTCTAGCCTAATAAAGCAAGCACATGGACTAGCAACTCATCCTGTCTCTGTCCTTCATTTGTTCTACACATATATATTACACCCACCTTCTCACCATATCCTCAATCCCATCTACCCACCTTCTCATCATATCCCTGAATCCCACCTTCTCACCATATCCCTCAATCACATTTTCTCACCATATCCCTCATATTCGCGCCACACAAATGCCAGACAATGACTATCTCCAACAAGTGAGAGTCTAACCACAGCCTTTTGACATTCAATGGCATTACCATCACAGAATCCACCACCATCAACATCCTGGGTGGTCACCATTGACCAGAAACTTAACTGGACCAGCCACATAAATACTGTGGCAACAAGAGCAGATCAGAGTCTTGGTATTCTGCTGCGAGTGCCTCACCTCCTGACTCCCCAAAGCCTTTCCACCATCTACAAAGCACAAGTAAGGAGTGTGATGGAATACTCTCCACTTGCCTGGATGAGTTCAGCTCCAACAACACTCAAGAAGCTCGACACCATCCAGGACAAAGCAGCCCGCTTGATTGGCACCCCATCCACTACCTTAAACATTCACTCCCTCCACCACCGGCGTACCGTGGCTGCAGTGTGTACCATCTACAAAATGCACTGCAGCAACTCGCCAAGGCTCCTTCGGCAGCACCTCCCAAACCCGCGACCTCTCCCGCCTAGAAGGACAAGGGCAGCAGGCGCACGGGAACATCACCACCTCCAAGTTCCCCTCCAAGTCACACACCATCCTGACTTGGAAGTATATTGCCATTGCTTCATCGTCATTGGGTAAAAATCCTGGAACTCCTGCCCAAACAGCACTGTGGTAGTACCTTCACCTCACGGTCTGCAACGGTTCAAGAAGGCGGCTCACCACCACCTTCTCAAGGGCAATTAGGGATGGGCAATAAATGCTGGCCTTGCCAGCGACGCCCACATCCCATGAACGAAATAAAAATAAAACACCTTCTCACCGTATCCCTCAATCCCACCTTCTCACCGTATCCCTCATTCCCACCTTCTCACCATGGCTGCGATTTTGCAGGTGCTCAGTGGATGGGATGGGTGGTGGGTCAGCTGTGAAATTTTAAATGTTTGACAGCGGGTCGGGAATCCACTTTCAAAATGCACACACCTGAGCAGACCCGACAGGCAGCGGTGGGGGGACCCAATTCAAATCATTAGTGACTTGTTTACAGTCACTTAACAATGCTTTTTTCCCAGCTTTTTGAATTTGACAGGTTGCCCATGGGTTTTCCGCTGTGCCTAGACCTCGTCTGTGAAGCTGAGGCGGGAGGTCACTTGCCATTGAATCAGCTGATGAGTTGACAGCTTCAAATGTCAAGTCAAAGCTCCCAGCTGATTGAGAAATATTCCCTTAACTACCAGCTTCTCTACACTGCATTTCCATTCAGAATGCTGCAAGTCTTTACACAAGTCTCCATCCAGTTTGACCTCAATACCTGTCCCACCATTGACAGATCGCTTCTGTCATCTCTACTTCAGCTGCCATCTATTCCATCAGTATGGGTGCACTTTATACTCTCTCACCTTGGTCCTCAGAATCTGACCATGATCAGCCCTAACACCGGCATCACCAGGCACACTATCTGCACCAACCTTCTCTGCAATCACCTGATGCTGCACAGGACAGAGGGCATCAGCACCCGACCACATTGCTGCCCGGGAATCCAGGGATGGCCTCGCCATGGCCACATTTACTTCACTTGACGCTGCACACCCTGGCTGCCACATGATGCACCAGGTTGGCACCACCCCACACCAACACTATAAAGCATCCCTACAATGTCCAAGCCATTCCTTTCACACTCACCAGCATTATGGGGGGTACCGTTATGTCTCACCATTCACTGCAACTCACTAAGCCACTTCCAAAGGTGCACACAAATCTGTCCAAGAACGCAAAGTGTTGAAAATAAAGATTTCAATGTTTGACAGCACATTAACACAAACTTCACATGAACATTGGCTAAAACACACAAGTGCTTAACCTTGTGTGTTGTTAGTTGGTATGATTGCACTAGGATGAGGGTGTTTGTGAGGAGTGGCTAGTGAGATGGGGATGTGATAATATAGATAGAGAGGGATGGATGGAAGTGCAAGGTAAGTTAGTATGAGTAAGGATGTGCAGGAGTAGGGCAGGGAAGGCAGAGGGGGATGTGATGAGAGGCACAGCAGGATGAGGTTGAGTGTGGCTTTGCAGTAACATTTCACGATTTACTGAGATCATTGAAAGGTTTGCACCACTGCAGCCAGGTCCTCCTAATGACATCCCTGCTTGTGCCCTCCTGTGCAATGTGTAACCAGGCTGCATTGGTCTCCTGGGGAGGTCTCCTCCACCCATTGGAAGGGAGGAGAACCTCCCTGCGTGCTGTGACTCCCTCCATAAGCATATGGAGGGAGTCATGGAAGAGCCTGGATGCAGCCCTTCAACTCTGTGCCGTGCTTGTCAGTGTTTGCAGCACCTCAATGCTGTAGAACACTGACAGCACAAATGTCAAAGTAAATTTGCGCATGGTCCCTTTAAGGAAACCGGCTGATGACACGTTATCAAATGACGTCATCAGACCCGCTTCCTTCAATTGGCCGGGTAATGCACTGGGCACAAGCCCAATCAGGGGAATGTCATGTCAGAGGCTGGTATGGAGCCAGCAGCAGGGTCGCGACCCATCACCGTCGTCGCCCGCCACAGACCCACCGAGGTAGGGAATATCATGGCCCATAACCTCTCAAACCCACCTACCCACCTTCTCACCATATCCGTCAATCCCACCTTCTCACCATATCCCTCAATCCCACCTTCTCACCATATCCATCAATCCCACCTTCTCACCATATCCCTCAACCCCACCTACCCACCTTCTCACCATATCTGTCAATCCCACCTTCTCACCATATCCCTCAATCCCACCTTCTCACCATATCCATCAATCCCACCTTCTCATCATATCCCTCAATCCCACCTTCTCACCATATCCATCAATCCCACCTTCTCACCATATCCCTCAATCCCACCTTCTCATCATATCCCTCAATCCCACCTTCTCACCATATTCCTCAATTCCTCCTCTCTCCAGAATCACGCCAGTTGCTTCTTAAATCTACTCTGCTTTTGTGGTATCTTTAGCAATTTATTGCACTAATCCAGTATCCTTAGTGTAAAAAGTTTACATTTGATGTCTCTACTTGCACCAAATTTCATAATTTTTAACTGAACGTTCAACTATGGTGGGGGACTATAATGGGCGATCTCGGATCAGCCACCCAATTATACACCCCGTCAAATTTTCCTTACATTGAAGTGTGTGGTAAACCACTGTCGTTCATTGTGTTCACTATTGTTGTTGTTGTTGTTGTTGTTGTTGTCGTTCACTCTTGTTTCACTGTTATACCTGACTATGCCTCAGCTGACTCCGCCCTTGGCTACCTGGTATAAGGACGGCTGCACGGCAGCTCTCTGCCATTCGGTCGTCCACTAGAGGCATAGTCCTGATCTGTTTGTAGTTGCATTCAGTAGTTAATAAAAGCCTGTTGTTCTGAACTCTACTCAGCCTTTTATTAGAATCGATAGCGCATCAAAGTGCATTTACCCACTGGCTACAATAGGATCTTGAGATACTGGGACGATTATGTGAGATACTGCACCAGGGGGCAATTTTAACCTAACCCGCCCAGCGGGAAATTGATGAGATCGGATCAGTCGCCCGTTTTACACAACGGCCCGATTTTATTTTCCATGCAAGGGCCATATTTTTCGCTTCTATTGGCTTTATCTATCGGAGTCGGATATAAATACCAGACAGAAAGATACTGCACGTACTGATCCATAGGTCTACAGCACCACAGAAGTTTACAGCACCAAAAGAGGCCACTCAGCCCATCGTATCTGGCTTGGCTCCAATCCAAGTATCCTACCAGAAATGCTGGAATCATACATAGAATTACATCAAATTTATAGCACAGAAACAGGCCATATTGGCCCAACTGGTCCATGCTGGTGTTTATGCTCCACATGAGCCTCCTCCCACTCTACTTCATCTCACCCTATCTCAACCCTACTATCCTTCTATTCCTTTCTCTCTCATGTGTTTATCTAAATTTCCCTTAAATGCATCTGTGCTATTTGCTTCAACTATTCCTTGTGGCAGCGAGTTCCACGTCCTCACCAGTCTCTGGGTAAAGAAGTTTCTCCTGAATTGCCCATTGGATATATTAGTGACTATCTTATATTTGTGCCCCCTATGTCACCCTGTCAAATCCTTTCATAATTTTGAAGACCTCTATCAGGTCACCCCTCAGCCTTCTCTTTTCTCAAGAAACAATCCCCAGCCTGTTCAGTCTTTCCTGAAAGTTATAACCTTTCAGTTCTGGTCTCATCACTGTAAATCTTATTTGCATTTTGCCAGTGCCTCTATATCCTGTTTGTAATATGGAGACCAGAATAGCTAAAAGCTTAACGTACAACTGACCTTACTGGGAATTTAGATAGTGCTTGTATTAAACTGCTTTAAGAAATCCTTTTGTGCGCACATTTTGGTAAATGCGCCGTTCTTTGACCAGACGGCTAAACTATTAAAGGGCTGACAATCTTCTCACTTCTTCACTTTAATGTAATAAAAAAACTCGCTGAATCCCAGCAGAAGGAGGGTGAATAGTATGAAATTAATTGCCAGATGAAAGGATAACTTGTAAAGGAAATATGCATATTTGCTTTTAACTTAAAGATGAAGGCAACCTTCATGCAACAGTGAGTGGTTCAAATTCACCTCACCACTGATTGCAGTTAGCCTGAGTTCTTCTTAATTAAATCAGTCTTAGTGGTAAGGATGCTTAGCTACACCAGAGCCCTAAGTTGATAGCCTGAGCTGTTTATAACTTACATATAAATGTAAGCTAGAGCTTCGACAAATCACAAGGTATTGAGTCATGCTGTAATTCAATCTTTTTTTTACTTAGCACCAACTCGGCTTTTGAGCCCAATGGCCTTTAATCAATAGCATTGAAGCACTATTGCTCCCAACTGTAACTTATCTGGGGCTTGGTAATTAATATATTCAGCAAGCTCTGCACTTCTGATTTTCCGTCGGGATCAGAGTAGCATTTCTAGTTTGGATTAGCATATAAAGATTTCGAGTCCGTCACACCTCAGACATCACGCTACAGATGCCAGTGGGGGACAGTTTTAACTTGGGGTGGGATCGGTGCGTGGGGGGAGACCCAAAGCGGAAGGTGCATCAAGAGGAGGAGAAGTCAGGCCAGTTCTAACCACCTTGCCTCATTTTAATTAAAGTAAAATACTGCAGATGCTGGAAATCTGAAATAAAAACAGAAAATGCTGGAAATACTCAGCAGGCCTGGCAACATCTGTGGAGAGAGAAACAGAGTTAATGTTTCAGGCCGGTGACCTTACGTCAGAACGCCTCATTTCAATACCGGACACCTGCCTCCCGCCCGATGACGTTAATGCCGATGGGCGGGAGTAGGAATTGGGGCAGGAGCAGCATTCCGAAGGGGATCCAGGGGAATGACCCCCAGGATAAGGTAAGTGCTGGGGGAGGGTGGTTGCAGAACTGATGCCGGTCAGGGGAGGGCGACGAATGATTGTGGGAGGAGAGGCTCAAGGAATCCTTGTGGAGGCCCGGGCAAACTTCTGGCTCCCAAGGAACCCTTCCAAAAATTAAAGTACTGAACGTACCTCGCCCTCTTCTAGGCACTCTGCTACCGCCCACCAGGGGAGCCTCAGCCGACTTGAAAGTAGGTGATGGTAAAATGGTGCCAGGTTGTAATGGAGCGACCTCAGGCTGGTAAGTCGACTCGCCCAATTTTAACCCCCACCCCCTCACACTTTTCCCGCCCGGTGGGAGGTGGGAGCGGAAGTATCCATGGCACTATTTCGAAGAAGAGCACAATAGTTCTCCCAGTCTCTGGCCTATAATTATCCCTCAACCAACATCAGTTAAAAAACAGATTATCTGGACATTATCACATTGCTGTTTTTGGAATCTTGCTGTGTGCAAATTGGCTACCACATTTTACTACATTACAACAGTAACTGCACTTCAAATGCACTTCATTGGTTGTAAAGCACTTTGGGACGTGCTGAGGTCACGAAAGGTGCCATAGAATTGCAAGTCTTTCTTTCATGACCACAGCACGGACATTCACCAACACCCCATCCACTGAGAGGTTGACCCGTTGAAGCTACAGATGTTCAGCAGTTATTTTCGCATCACATAAAAATTACAGCATATACTGAAATAAATTCACAATAATGTTATAGAGTCAGTAGCATTTCTGGAGTGGTGATAAAGGATTGTAATATTTTACGACCTGACAATTCCTAATGAGACATACTGCATAACAAGTGCATGTAAATCTTCCCTCTATTGCTGGATGTTTACAAAGGCAGTACATTAGCCTGGCCTTGTTTTTTTTAAAGGAATAAATGAAAATTTGTGGCTCATTACATATTTTGTCTAGCTATTAAGTCCCAAAGGATTAGAGTCTCTTTGGTTTTTTGAGCATGTAAATGAAGGAGCTCTTTCTGTCACAGCACAGGACCCATAAATGTTAACAATTGAATTTGCATCTTTGCACTCTCCAGATAAAACCAAAACATACTGAATATTTAATGACCATCAGTGCTTACCAGAGGTGAGTTCACTCTGAGATCAAAATGGAAAATGCTGGAAATATACAACAGGTAAGTCTGCATCTGTAGAGTGACAAGACCGATTAACAATTCAGCCTATTAAGAGAGCTTAAAATTTCAAAAAGATATAGATACAGGAAACTTTCTGGTATCCGGCACTGACGGGACCAAGCTGGTGCCGTTAGATCAAAACTGCCGTATAAACCAGCGCTAATGTTGAAACATACAGAGCTTTTCAGCTCCGTGTGAATCAACAAACCCTGTTGCTTAGCAACAGCTTCAAAACAGTCGGCTGCAGCTGCAAGCATCTCTAGCTGAAGCTGTTGCTTAGCTACAGACCTTGCAGAGCCTGACTGGGAAAAAAAAAGCAACGAGAAGTAAAAAAACTTATTAGAAAACGGCTCCTGAATTTTGCCGGTAGATAGAGCTTTCTGGACTTTTAGCCTCCAGTTAAACGAAAGTTTCCTGTAGATGGCTAATCAATAGTTAGATAGATAGAGGTAGATAGGTAGATAGAGTTAAACAAATTCTCCTCATCTCCCCTCTGTGTCCTCTGGTTACCGACCTTCCTCCCACTGGAAACAGTTTCTCCTTATTTATATCAAAACCTCTCATAATTTTGAACACCTCTATTAAGCACCCCTTAACCTTCTCTGCTATAAGGAGAACAATCCCAGTTTCTCCAGTCTCTCCACATAATTGAAGTCCCCCCATCCCTGGTACCATTCTAGTAAATCTCTGTACCCTCTTCAAGGCTTTGACATCCTTCCTAAAGTGTGGTGCCCAGAATTGAACACAATACTCCAGCTGGGGCCTAACCAGTGATTTATAGAGATTTAACATAACTTCCTTGATTTTGTAATCTATGATTTTCATTCAGAAGTCAGGAAGGAGGCGGGACTACAATTTTCGGGGAAGGAGGCGGGACTACAACTTTTGGGGTTGTAGTCCCGCCTCCATCAAGTTCTAGCCAACCCACGCGATTTTAACTTGATTGACCTTGTTGAGCCCGCCGAGTGGGCTCAGCAGGCCAATTAAGGGTCACCCGGCAACAGGTGATGTCACAGATTGAAATTTCATCTGTCAAGGCGTTTTGACAGATGAAAAATCAGCGTTTCACAGCTGTTTGAAGCTGTCAAACACTGACAGTCTTACTTCTAACCTGAGTCCTTCTACACAGACTCAGTTAGAAATCTCACCGGCACAGAAAGCTGCAGGCTGTCACTTTTGACAGATCGCAGCCATTCTGCTTTCTGTGCCGGTTAGATGACAGACTCCCGAAACCTAGAGGAAGGAAGGCTGTAAAGGTAAGTACAGGTAATTTAAACTTCTTTAATCACTTTAGACACACCAAACACACTTACCTTTGCACTCATGCACACATCACTCACCTGAACACCGACATCTCGACCCCTCCAAGTCCTTCAACCAGCCTCCTCTAACTTGGCGTGGTTTGGAGCCGTCGGGAATTCCATACTTCAAGCTTTAAAATAGGGATTAGGCTAAAAACTGCCTGTTAACTACCTGTTAACAGGCAGTTAATTCGCACTAATCCCTTCCTGCCTCGGGTAGGCGGGTCCCAGTGCGGGGTGGGATGGTGTCGGGACCCCCGAATTCAGGACTTTAACCCCCGCATGCCTCCAATCCTGACTCCATGGGTCAATGAAAATCGACCCCATAGAGTACAAAAGCCAAGGATCCTGTATCGCTGCGTAAAAAAAATTCTCCTCATCTCCCTCCCCCCCCACCCCACCCCCAGTTCCTCTGCCAGTGAATGCAGAGGATTTTTAAAAATCAGTATTATTAGTGATGTACTTTAAGGATTTTTGAATCAAATAAATCTCTCAAATACCCTTCTGCAGGCTTGTGTTATGTGCAGTTCACACAGGTGAATGTGCTTCTCGGACCTGCACTCATACTGGAAGTACAGGGAACAATTTCTGTGCGAAGTGGGCCCACAAATCTACCTCGCTGCTGGCTCCCAGCTGAAATGGTGCTGGATGGTAATCATGTTCAACGTCTTAAAGTGCACTAGAACACTGATAAAACATTGGAACAAATAACTGCTTCATACTCACTTGATTATTGCAGGCATATTTCATTGTTATTTTACACAGGGAACAATTAATCTAGATTTATCTAAATGTAGTGTTATACAACGTAGCCATATTGATTCAATACAGCCGCAGTAGATGAAATAAGACATAAATGCCAATTACTGAGGGATAATATAGTCCCTTGAGTGGAAATACCATTGAATCATTTTGAAGGAATGCCAGGGCGTAAAAATTTGAATGGTAAGGTTGAGAGAGGGGGATAGAAACCTGTTTGGGGATTGGATTGGATTGATGGGTTAAAGATAAAGGCAGGCAGAATGATCAATTATTTCAGTGACCAGGAGGAGCTGGGAAGGGATGATAAGGAACCAGTTGTCGTTTCCTGGGGGGGGGGGGAGTTCCAGAAATAATAGGCCTGAGCTGATGACCCCCAGGGACCCAGACCTCAGTGGCCCAATCTTCAAAAGAACAATGATTCGGGAGCCTCAATCCCGGACGAACCCCACGTTTAATGTATTTGAAGAGGACCAATTTGCAGAGTTATGGGGAAAAGGCTGGGGTGTGGGACTACATTGGACAGCTCGTTCAAAGGCATGATGGGCCGAATGGCTTCCTTCTGTGCTGTAAGATTCTATGATTCGATGATGTGTAGGCTGTGGACGTGGGAATCCTCTCACATGTTGTGGATAAGTTGGAGGAGTTCACAACCCGTATCTGCAACACAAATGGAGAAGACAGTTGAGGCCAATTCATTAAATATATTCAAGAAGGAGTTAGATATATTTCTTAAGGCTAAAGGGATCAAGGGATACGGGGAGAAAGCAGGGACAGGGTACCGAATTTGGATGATCAGCCATGATCTCATTAAATGACGGAACAGGCTCGAGGGGCCGAATGGCCTACTCCTGTTCCTATCTTCTATGTATCTATGTATGTATCTATGGGGCCTGGTGCAGGTGGCAGTCCTGGAGATTTCTATGGCAACAAGAAAGCTGGGGCTGTTCTCCTTCAAGCAGAGAAGGTTGAGGGGAGAATTAATAGAGACGTTTAAAATCATGAAGGATTTTGATGGAGGAAATAAGGAGAAACCTCAATAAAAGAAAGAAAGACTTGCATTTCTATAGCGCCTTTCATGATCACCGGATGTCTCAAAGTGCTTTACAGCCAATGAAGCACTTTTGGAGCGGAGTCACTGTTGTAATATAAGGAGAGCGATATGGGAACAATGGGGGAGGTGGTTGAAAGGGGAGGGGTTGGACACATGAGATTAGGACGGCTCCTCTCATGGGGATAAACACCAACATCGACTGGTTGGGCCGAACAGGCTGTTTGTAATGTTTATGTAATGTGAGGGCTCCTTCTGTAAAGTCCCAGCCACCAGCCTCACAACCTCCTGACACTGAGGCAGTGCCACTTGGGAATCAGAGTCTCAAGTCAGGAGTGCGATGGAATATAGAATTTGCATCACATAGAAGGTAAGTGCCTTTTATAGACACTACTTAGTCCATGTGATCTCCTGGACTGGTTTTGATCGCCTGAGGGGGGTCAGAGAGGACTTTTCCAGAGTACTTTGTCCCTTAGGTTTTTTCACCTCTTCCAGGAAATGACATGGCTGTGGGGGTTGTGGGGCAGAGCATGGGGTGAAGGGAGGGGAAGTGTCTAGTCCTGAAGCTCTGGCCATTATGGTGCGTGCTTGATGGACCAGCTGGCCTTTTCCTGCCTGTCAATTTTGTATGTTCATATATGCACCGCTTACTTGGATGGGTGCAGCAGTACCAGCGCACAAGAAGCTCGACACCATCCAGGACGGAGCAGCTCACTTGATCAGTGTCCCTGCCACTAGACTCAATATCCACCCCTCCACCACCATCACACTGAGGTAGTGGAATGCGTGATCTACAGATTGATCTGCAGCAACCTGAGAAGCTTACTTTGACAGCACCCCCTTCCCCTGAAACCCTGACCACCAAGAAGGACGAGAGTAGCAATGTCATGGGAACACCATCACCTCCAAGTCACACATCATCCTGACTTGGACATATACCGTTCCTTCATTGTCGCTGGGTCAATATCCTAGAATTTCCTATCTCCCACTATCATGTAAGCACCATGACAAAGAAAGACTTACATTTGTATAGCACCTTTCATGACCTCAGGATGTTCCAAAGCATTTTACAGGCAATTAAATACTTTGAGGTGTCCCACAGACAGCAATGTGATAATGACAGATCATCTGTTTTAGTGATGGTGGTTGAGGGATAAATATTGGCCCAGGACACTGGGGAGAACTCCC
Source organism: Somniosus microcephalus (assembly GCF_052327205.1). NCBI lineage: Eukaryota > Metazoa > Chordata > Chondrichthyes > Squaliformes > Somniosidae > Somniosus > Somniosus microcephalus. The sequence continues at coordinate 60,781,073 of NC_141006.1, read as the reverse complement.
CTGCTCTACTTCAAAATAGTGCCATGGGATCTTTTACGTCCACCTGAGAGGGTAGACGGGGCCTCAGTTTAAAGTCTCATCCGACAGATGGCACCTCGAACAGAGCAGCACTCCCTCAGTACTGCACTGGGGAGTCAGCCTAGATTTTTGTGCTCAAGTTTCCTAGAGTGGGTCGTGAACCCACAACCTTCTGACTCAGAGGCGAGGGTGTTACCCACGGCTGATACACAAAGACTGCAGTGGTTCAAGAAGGCCAACCACCACCTGCTCAGGGCAACTCGGGGCTGGCCAATAAATGCTGGTCTTTCCAGCGATGCTCACATTCTGATAAGACATTAAAACAAAAGCAAGGGAATAATTTACACAACATCCCCAGACCAAGCAAAAAGGGCCCACTAAAATATAACTACTTAATAGAACTACTAATCCTGGAGTCTTTTATTCTTTTGTTGAAAAGTGCCTGGTTTCCACCTGGCCATTGGAAATGGTATGATTCGACACACAAGCTCATCCTGTGTGGAAGTGCAGTTACAGACCCATGTCCCAACACTCTGTGGTGTAGCTAATATCAAAATATATCTTCTGATATTTCACCTGCCATGAAAGATTGAACAGGCTGGGGCTGGGGCTCTTAGAATATGGAGTATATTCAAGACAGAGATGGATAGATTTTTGGATATTAAGGGAATCAAGGGATATGGGGATAGTGCAGGAAAGTGGAGATGAGGTAGAAGATCAGCCATGATCTTACTGAATGGTGGAGCAGGTTTGAGGGACCGAATGGCCGACTCCTGCTCCTATTTCTTATGTTCTTATGTTCTTTTCTGGAGAAAAGAGAAGACTGAGAGGTGACCTGATAGAGGTCTTTAAAATAATGAAGGGGCTTAATAGGGTGGATGTAGAGAAGATGTTTTCGCTTGTGGCAGAGTCCCAAACTATGGGCCATAAATATAAGATAGTCACTAACAAATCCAATAAGGAATTCAGTAGAAACCCAGAGAGTGGTTAGAATGTGGAACTCGCTACCACATGGAGTGGTTGAGATGAATAGCATAGATGCATTTAAGGGGGAGCTAGACAAGTACACAAAGGAAAAAGGAATAGAAGGATATGTTGATCGTGTGAGATGAAGTAACTAGAGTGGGAGAAGATTTGTGTGGAACATAAACACTGTATAGATTGGGCTGAGTGGCTTGTTTCCGTGCTGTAAATGCTAAGTAATCCTATTCTGTGTAATTCCTCAGTACTGGAGTGTTAGCTCAAGTATTGGTGTAGGACTTGAACTCAAGAGCTTCTTACTCAGAGGGAACAATGTACCAACTGAGCCAAATTGACACATGCGGTGAATTTTTTGTTTCCCTCCCTCTCCCCCATGAAGAATTGGCCTGACTTCTCTTGGGGGCTTTCTGTTAAAATGGGGAACTAACTGTGTGGGCAATTGCAAATCCACTCTGTCATCAGCAGCACCTGGGGGACCTGACATGCTACGTAACTGTGCACTGTTACCTCTATCCTTGGCTCTCTCCTACTTCTCATCTATATGCTGCCCCTCGGCGACTTCATCCAAAAACACAACGCCATGTTCCACGTGTACGCTGACAACACCCAGCTCTACCACACCACCAACTCTCTCGACTCCTCCACTGCCTCTAATTCGTCACACTGCTTGTCTGACATGCAGTACTGGATGAGCAGAAATTTCCTCCAATTAAATATTGGGAAGACCGAAGTCATTGTCTTCAGTCCCTGCTACAAAATCTGTTCCCTAGCCATCGACTCCATCCTTCTCGCTGGCAATTGTCTGGTGCTGAACCAGGCCATTCTCAACCTTAGTGTCATATTTGACCCCGAGATGGGCTTTCGACCGCATATCTGCGCCACCACCAAGACCGCCTACTTCCACCTCCGTAACATCGTCCAATTCCGCCCTTGCCTCAGCTAAGCTGCTGCTGAAACCCTCATCCATGCCTTTGTTACCTCTAGACTTGACTATTCCAATGCACTCCTGGTTGGCCTCCCATCTTACACCCTCCATAAAATTGAGCTTGTGGTGACACGCCACCACTGGACATAATCCGCTCACGGCGGCACAGACAGTCTAAGCAGAAGCCCCCAGCCGGGGGCCCTTTCCTCCAGCAACTTGTTTCCCGCAGGGACAGGCTGCCGGGAGCACTTCCTGCCTGGGAAGTATTTAAGTGGATGCGCGGGCTTTTCTAGTTCCTGTTTGCCATGTGGTCAGAATAAAGAAGCTGTGTTTTCAATAGCTCTGTCTTGACCCCCACGTTTGCCGCGGTATCTCAACACTGGTGACCCCGACGCTCAGGACGAATCCTAAGCTAGCATGGCGGATACAAACGTAGTCACGGTTAAATTACCTGACCTTTGGGAGAACCTCGCCGAAGCCTGGTTCGTTCAAGCTGAGTCCAGATTCCGGCTGAAAGGCATTACAGTCGACGCCACGAAGTACGACTACCTCGTCGCCTCGCTCACCTACGCTACAGTCCCCAAGGTTTGGGCAGCGCTGCAGAATCCACCAACGGAGGGCAAGTACAAGCATCTGAAGGCTGCGCTACTTAAAAAATTTCAAACGTCCTCTTACCAGCGCCACTGCCAACTCCTGGACCTCCCCGGCCTTGGTGACGCTTCACCATCAGATCTGCTTTCCCACATGCTGTCCCTCTCAGACGACAAAAATCCCGGCGCCCTTTTTCGCACGCTTTTCATTCGGCAGCTCCCCGCCAGCATCCGCCCGCTCCTTGTGGAGTCTGACTCCACGGACCTGAATGAGATAGCCGAAAAGGCCGACCGGCTGCTCTCTGCACAGGCCGCTCGCGACGTCGCGCCCGACCTCACGGCAACGACCACGCGGTCTTCCCGAGCCGCTAGGCCCGACCGCCCTACCACTCCGGGTCACTGCTACTACCACACCCGTTTTGGCGCTAGGGCTCAACGCTGCACGCCACCGTGTTCCTTCAAACCCCCCCCCGCACCGGCCCCCGCGATGGCCGCGGGGCAGAAGGAGCCCCTACTGTACGTCACTGACGACAGAACCAACCGCCGATTTCTGTGCGACACAGGGGCCCAGCACAGCATCACCCCCGCCTCCGCCCTCGAGATCCAACGCGGCACACGGGGTATCACACTGGCTGCAGCCAACGGCTCTGAAATCCGCACATATGGCACCCGCATGGTCACGCTCGACCTCGCGGGCAGCCGCTACCGCTGGGAGTTCCTGACAGCCAAGGTCCTCTGCCCACTCATCGGCGCCGACTTCCTACGCGCCCACGGCCTCCTTGTCGACATTCCGAGGCACCGCCTCGTCGACATCAACACTATGGCCCCCATCCCCGGCGCCTTTACCCCGGCCCGTTCGGCCGGCCCGACGACCTACTGCCTCGCCAGAGCCACGGACGACTACTCGGCACTCCTAGCTGAGTTTCCCGCCCTCACTAACCCGACCTTTTCGGCCAAAGCCGCCAAGCACGGTGTGGAACACTATATCCCCAGCACCGGCCCCCCAGTTTCTGCCCACGCCCGCAGACTCAACCCGGCCAAGCTGGAAATCGCGCGGGCCGAGTTTACCAACATGGAACAACTCGGCATCATCCGCCGCTCCAGCAGCCCTTGGGTCTCGCCCCTCCACATCGCCCCCAAGCCCGGCGGAGGCTGGCGCCCTTGCGGGGACTACCGCCGCCTCAACGACGCCACCACCCCCGATCGGTACCCGGTGCCACACATCCAGGACTTCTCGGCCCAACTGGCCGGACGAACCGTCTTTTCCAAAGTCGACCTGGTGCGCGGTTACCACCAAGTCCCCGTACACCCCGCGGACATCCCCAAAACGGCCGTCATCACCCCATTCGGCCTGTTCGAGTTCCTGAGGATGCCCTTCGGCCTCAAGAATGCAGCACAGGCTTTCCAGCGCCTTATGGACTCAGTCCTCCGGGACCTGAACTTCCTATTCGTCTATCTAGACGACATTCTCGTGGCCAGCTCCTCCAAACAGGAACACCTCGAACACCTTCGCATCCTGTTCGGGCGCCTAGCCCAACACGGGCTCATCCTCAGCCCGGCGAAGTGCCAATTCGGCCTAACCGAGATCGATTTTCTCGGTCACCACATCACCCCTGCCGGGGCCGTCCCCCTGCCCAACAAGGTGCAGGCCGTCCAGCAATTCCCCCGCCCCACAACCATCAAGGGCCTCCAGGAGTTCCTCGGGATGGTGAACTTCTACAACAGGTTCATCCCCAGAGCCGCAGCCCTTATGAAGCCCCTATACGACTCCCTCCGGCAAGATGGACGTAGCCTGGACCACTGACACGGCAGCCGCCTTCGACGCCACCAAAAACGCGCTCGCCGACACCACTCTGCTCGCGCTCACCACCGACGCCTCCGACCACGCGGTCGGGGCCGTGTTCGAGCAGTGGGTCAATGGCGCGTGGCAGCCACTTGCCTTCTACAGCCACCAACTGCGCCCCCCGGAGGTCAAATACTCCACTTTCGACCGCGAGCTTCTCGCACTCCACCTGTCGGTCCGCCATTTCAGGTTCCTCCTGGAAGGCCGCCCCTTCACCGCGTATGTGGACCACAAGCCACTCACATACGCGATGGCCAAGCACACCGAACCCTGGTCCGCTAGGCAGCAACGCCAGCTCGCGGCCGCCTCCGAGTTTACTACGGACATTCAGCACGTCTCCGGTAGAGACAACGTGGTCGCCGACTGCCTTTCCTGTCCCGCCGTCTGTGCGAATCACCTCGCGGTCGACTACGCACAACTAGCAGCGGCCCAGCTCACGGACCCAGACCTCCTCTCGGCGGCTACCAGCCTGCCAGGGCTACGCCTAGCCAAGGTCGCGCACGGGCCCGAAGCCACGGCAGTCACGTGCGACGTCTCACTCGGCCAACCCAGGCCGGTCGTCCCTGAGACCTGGCGCCGCCGCGTCTTCGACGCGCTCCACGGGCTCTCTCACCCGGGTTCCCGCGCATCCGTCAAACTCCTCTCCAAGCGCTTCGTCTGGCGCGGCCTTAGCAGAGATGTTCGGACTTGGGCCACCTCCTGCCTCGCCTGCCAACGGGCTAAGGTACAGCTGCACACCAAAGCACCCCTGGGAGACTTCGAGGTACCCAGCCGCCGCTTCGACCACGTACACGTCGACATCGTCGGTCCCCTGCCGCCATCGCAAGGCCAAACTTATCTCCTCACGATGGTCGACCGCTACACACGCTGGCCTGAGGCAGTGCCGCTGACCTCCACCACCACAGCCGACATCGCCAGGGCGTTCGTTAACACCTGGGTTGCGAGGTTCGGCGTACCGGCCGACATAACCTCCGACAGAGGCGCCCAGTTCACCTCCGAACTCTGGACGGCCACAGCACGCAACCTCGGGGTGACGCTCCACCGCACCACGGCGTACCACCCGCAGGCCAACGGACTTTGTGAACGCTTCCACAGGTCACTCAAGGCCTCACTTCGCGCCGGCCTGCAGGACAGTACCTGGACTGACCGCCTACCGTGGGTGCTACTCGGCCTACGCACCGTGGTCAAGGAAGACCTCCAGTCCTCGGCAGCGGAGTTAGTCTACGGACAACCGCTGCGCGTCCCAGGCGAATTCCTTCCGGAGCCGACCAAGCCTTGGTCGGCCGAACAGCAGCGGCTCGACTCTTTCTCTTCCGCTCAGCAGTTCGCCCCACTTCCGGTCAACCGACACGGCGAACTCGCACCTCACGTCCCGCCAAATTTACAGCAGGCGCGCTTCGTCTTCGTGCGACACGACGCGCACCGTGGGCCCCTGCGACCCCCGTACGATGGTCCGTACGAGGTACTACAAACCGGGGACAAGGTATTCAAGCTGCGACTCGGCGACAGGGTCGAGACAGTCTCCATCGACCGGCTCAAACCAGCACACACAGAACCAGGGGAACAGGTCCCCGTGGCCCAGCCTCCAGCCAGAGGCCATCCCCCCGGCAAGCCAGCACAGCCGGCGGCGAACCGCCCGACCCAACCAACCAGACCGGCGACCACTCAGAGCCGCTGTGGCAGAACCATTAGACCACCGTCACGACTCGTCCACTCCTCCTAAGCGGATTCTGGGGGGAGCTCTGTGGCGACACGCCACCACTGGACATAATCCGCTCACGGCGGCACAGACAGTCTAAGCAGAAGCCCCCAGCCGGGGGCCCTTTCCTCCAGCAACTTGTTTCCCGCAGGGACAGGCTGCCGGGAGCACTTCCTGTCTGGGAAGTATTTAAGTGGATGCGCGGGCTTTTCTAGTTCCTGTTTGCCATGTGGTCAGAATAAAGAAGCTGTGTTTTCAATAGCTCTGTCTCGACTCCCACGTTTGCCGCGGTATCTCAACAAGCTCATCCAAAACTCTGCCGCCCATATCCTAACTCGCACTAAGTCCCGTGCACCCATCACCCCTGTGCTTGCTGACCTACATTGGCTCCTAGTCCAGCAACGCCTCAATTTTAAAATTCTCATCCATGTTTTCAAATACCTCCATGGCCTCGTCCCACTCGTAATCTCCTCCAGCCCCACAACCCCCCGAGATATCTGCGCTCCTCTAATTTTGACCTCCTGCGCATCTCCTATTTTAATTGCTGCACCATTGCTGGCCGTGCCTTCAGCTGCCTAGGCCCCAAGCTCTGGAATTCCCTCCCTAAACCTTTCCGCCTCTCTACCTCTCTCTCCTCCTTTAAGATGCTCTTAAACCTGCCTCTTTGACCAAACGTTTGGTTGTCTGTCCTAATAGCTCCTTATGTGGCTCGGTGTCAAATTTAGTTTGATAACGCTCCCGTGAAATGCCTTGGGATGTTTTACTATGTTAAAGGCGCTGTATAAATGCAAGCTGTTGTTTTTGTTATGCCAACTCAAGAGCAGCACATTCTGAATGATGAACACGTCAAGATTTATGGCTTTGCACTTTCCATGTTCTCCCAGCTGGCTTCATTTGTTTACAGCACTCTTCATCATGATACACCACTTGGCTGTCTCCTAAGCTGCATATTATAATGACGGGGAGCTGTATGCAGAAAGCCATAATCAATTAACATGAACATTAAGAAGAAATCAAAGTATTAAAGCTCGACTAGACTACTAACCATGCAATCTTTTGTTAGAAACATATTGATACAACACTCACATTGCTCAACAAACTGGAAAATAAATATTGGAACTGGTCCATTCTTCAATTCCACAGTTGACTGAAGTATTTCAATGTCAGCGTGATTGACTTGGAGAGTCTTGCTTCTGGGCCACACAGCTGTGAGTTCAAGCCCTGTCTTCATTTAATCTGGGCTGATACTTCAGTGCATTATTGAAAGACTGTCAGAAGTGGTGGCCTTCAGATCAAAGGTATAACTGAGGTCCTGCCTGTCTGGGTAGATGTTGAAGCTGTAATGGTCAGACAGTGGGTTTGAAATTCTCAAAAGATAAGATCAAATAGAGTGATGACCCTTTTGCATTGGAACCTATCTTGGGATTTCCATTGCGGAGCTGAGGTGTTGTTATTTAATAGGCCATACAAATTTCCGTGTTGATTATTAAAATAAAATAATTTGCAACTTTACTCAACTCTTTGTCAATTATCTTAAATCTGTATCCTCTGGTTACTGACCCTCCTGCCAGTGGAAACAGTTTCTCCTTATTTACGCTATCAAACCCTTCATAATTTTGAACACCTCTATCAAATCTCCTCTTAACCTTCGCTGCTCTAAGGAGAACAACCCCAGTTTCTCTAGTCTCTCCACATAATTGAAATCCCTCATCCCTTGTATCATTCTAATAAATCTCCTCTGTAACCTCTCCAAGGCCTTGACATCGTTCCTAAAGTGTTGGACCCAGACTTAGACACAATACTCCAGCTGAGGGGTAACCAGTGACTTATAGAGATTTAGCATATTTTCCTTCCTTTTTGTACGCTATGGCCTCCATTTTAACTGCCCTCGCCTGGCGGAAACCAGGTCACGGGTAGTGGTGGGTGCAGTCTTGCCTGGTTCATCGCCTGTTACTGGGCTCCACCTCTCCTTCCCCGCCTCCCCCTTAATAGCTCTAGTTATCCGGGGTACCAACCTGTAAAGGGCGCACAGCGCAAAAGTAGTTGGCAAAAGGGAGGCACGGTGGCATAGTGGTTAGCACTGTTGCCTCACAGCGCCAGGGACCCGGGTTCAAATCTGGTCTCGGGCGACTGTCTGTGTGGAGTTTGCACATTCTCCCTGTGTCTGCGTGGGTTTCCTCCGGGTGCTCCGGTTTCCTCCCACAGTCCAAAGATGTGCAGGTTAGGTTGATTTGGCTATGATAAATTGACCCTTAGTGTTACGGGATTAAATACATGGGGTTACAGGGATAGGGTGGGATATGTGTATGGGCCAAAATGGCCTCTATCTGCACTGTAGATTCTGTGATTCTGTGATTCTGTGATTGTAGAAACAAAGTTGGCACAGCCGCAGCATGGTGGAGTGCGGTGCGAAATGCTACAGGCCAAGAAGGTCGCAGGTTCAATTCCTGGATTGTGCTGAGTTAGAAAAAGCTAGGGCTGCAGTTAGGATTATATAATTAGTTTCAGTTGGCCTAGAAAAGGAAAAATAAACTCACAGGCAGGACTCTTGTTCTTGGTTGCTAGGTAACGCCTCCTGTTGGTTAGTATAGGTGGGAGCACATCAGGGGAGGAAGGGATTAGACTTAGCTGTGGTGCCTTCTATGTTCGAATAGTTTGCTGACAAGCACTCACCAGACTCACAGATGAAGAATGGGCTATGTAATGTAGGGCAGCCGACACCTAGTACAAACTTTTTACAGCATGGAAACAGGCCATTCGGCCCAACAGGTCTATGCCGCTGTTTGTGCTCCACACGAGCCTCCTCCCACCCCTCTTCATCTAACCCCATCAACATATCCTTCTAAAAATCTATCAATCTCAGTTTTGAAATTTTCCATTGTCCCCCAGCCTCAACAGCTTTTTGGGGGAAGAGAGTTCCAGATTTCCACTATCCTTTGTGTGAAGAAGTGTTTCCTGACACCACCCCTGAGAGGCTTAGCTCTAATTTTAAGGTTATGCCCCCCCTTGTTCTGGACTCCCCCACCAGAGGAAATAGTTTTTCCCTAGCTACCCTATCAAATCCTTTAATCATCGTAAACGCCTCTTCTTCAGGTATTGAAAGCAGTGGTATCTTCTTGCCCCAGTTCAGACAGCGAATTGAACCCGGTCTGTGTTGGTCAGTTCCACACTAGGGCAGTGTCGATCCCAATTGGACCCTCAGGAGCTTTTTTATTTTTTGTTTATTTATTGGGCCAGAACTTCGGGTCCCCACGGGTGAGTACGCGCAGCGTACTCACACGTAGGCCCAACGAAAGTGCCGGTTTCGTGCATGCACTGCGCATGCGCAGGAAACCGGAGCTTCCGTTCCCTTAAAGGAAGGGGTTCACAGGTCGAACACGTGCGCCGGAGAGGCAGCGCGTACGCCTGGAACTTCCGTTTTTTTTGCAGCTTTCTCCGGGAGGGTAAGTCTCCAGGAGCTACGCTTATAAAAAGCAGTCGCAAGGCCTGCTTTTAACAAGGTAAGTGGTGAATTAAGTTAAATTAAAACATTTTTTCCATAGGTTTATTATTTTTAAATACTTTAAAGAAAGGTAAGTTTATTTTTAGCCCCGTTAGAAACTGTAATTAATTTTTTCAAAAATTTAAATTAGTGTTTAAAATAGTTATTTTATGTAATTTATAGTTATTTTAAAAATGTGATTAAAAAAAAATTATTTGAAATTTTAGTGATGTTTTGGGGCTGAATTGTATTCATAGATTTGACAGCTCTTCCTGTCAAATCTATGAATACAGATTCCCTGCTACCATTGGCTCTCCATGGCCCACGTGGTCCCAGGGGACGCTTTGAACTAACTGCGCCCCTGGGATACACAAGCACTGCGCGCCGGCAGCTGGAGCAGGCCCAGGATCGGAATCCCACGCGGGCCCACAGCACAATGGCCGGCGTGCTAGGTAAGTGCAGGTCGGAGGCTTGCGCCCGCGGGAAGCCTCCGACCCGAATTTCTGGGCCAATATTTAATGGTCAGCTGAGTGCAAGTTTTGAGATTCCGTTCATGGCGTAGAGTCTTGCTTGATGGGTGGGCAGATTAGGGATCTGGGCCGTGAAGATTGAAGCATCCAATACATGGTCCACTGTCATTCTTGCAAAGTGAGGGGCTGCACCATGAGGGTGTCTCCGAAAGTTTACCGCAGCAACTTCCGGGAGGGAAGGGAAGAAAATAGGAGAAATTTAAGTGGACTTGAGCTCAAAATCCAAGCCTATACTCCCAGTGCCAGTACTGAGAGAGTGCTGCATTGTTGGAGGTGCCGTCTTTCAGATGAGATGTCAAACCGAGACCCCCGTCTGCCCTCTGAGGTGGACGTAAACGATCCCATCGCCCTATTTTGAAGTAGAACAGGGAAGTTCTCTCCGGTGTACTGAGCCAATATTCATCCCTCAACCAACATCACTAAAACGGATGATCTGGTCATTATCTCATTGCTGTCTGTGGGACCTTGGCATGAGCAAATTTACTGTCACGTTTCCTGCATTACAACAGTGACTGCACTTCAAAAAAAGTATTTCATTAGCTTTAAAGCTTTAGGGATATTCTGAGGTCACGAAAGGCGCTTTATAAATGCAAGTCATTTCTTTTCTGTTGAAAGAATTGCTTTTTCCTAGTTTCACTACTTTTTAACCACTAGCAGGCTCAAATCAGGCAAGGGCACTTTCCCCTTGTCAAAGGATTAATGACTGTGCCACCAGTTTATTGACCATAAACCTACAGTCGATTACCCAATGCCGTCAGGGTCAGGAAATAGTCTAAACATATATATATACATATATATTCAAACAATGACTTGACAAAATGAAAGGGCATGTATTGATTTAGGAGATTGCACTGTTAAACCAGAAACAGACACGGCAAATAGAAATGTAGAACAAGCCTGCAGAAAGTACGAGGGGTTTATATGTGACTTCATAAAAGAATCTTGAATGTATTAATAAATTTTAATTTATTATGTTATTTGTGTCAAGTTTCCAGCAGTCATTAATCTCTGATATGAGGAGTGTGAGGCCTGCAATGTGCCTGGTATCACAGTGCAATGAGTTATAGAGTGAGGGATATGTAAATCATGGGATTTACAGCACAGGAAGAGGCTATTCATTCCTGCCCCAGGTGCTGGCTCTTTAACTGAAGCGATTCCCATTTCCCTGCCCTTTCCCTGTATCCTTTTACACATTTCCTTTTCAAATACTTATCCAATTCTCTTTCAAATGATGCTACAGTCTCTGTCTCAATAGCCACTTGTGGTAAAACGTTCCATGTTGTAACAACCCTCTGTGTGAAAAAGAAAACCATCTAATGCACCCCCTTCATCCTCCTGGAGCTATGGCATCCATGTTACTGAATCACCAACTAGTGGAAACAATCTTTCATTATTTACTCTATGAAAACAGCTCCTAATTCTGAAAACCTCTATTCGGTCATCCCATAACCTTCTCTGCCCCAGTGAAATAAGCCACAGTTTTCTGAGCCTTTCTTCCAAATTATAACTTCTTATTTCTGGTAAGTACTCTCAGTATTGCCAACTCTAATGATTCCATTGTGAGATACACGATTTTTGAGTGAAATAAAGCTTCACTCGCAATCTCGCAATGGAATGCCGAAATCTCACGATTTTTCTCAAGGTTTCAAAGGGCTGGATTTTACTCAACGAGACGAGTTGGAAACGGGACTGCTGCCTTCCGGGTTCTAGTCCCGCCCCCAATGACATCTGATGAACAAACGCTATTTTGCCCTGATTGCCCTGCGGGCTTGCCGGCCAATTAAGGGAAAGCCAGTCAGGTGACATCAGTTGATGACGCTTCATATGCCGGTTTTCTTAAAGGCATATGCACCACACTTGTTTGACAGATGATTTGACAAGTGTTTGACAGCATTGAGTGCTGTCAAACACTGGCAATCACTGTCCAAAGGTGAGCTCTTTCGCCCGGGCTCTCCAATTACTCTCTCCTTAGGATAAAACAGATGGCAGCTGCAGCTGAGATTGCAGAAGCCATCTGTCACTTCTCCCGATGAGATGAGGCTACACAAATACTTCACAGCATGTCACCTGCAGAAACATCTAACCACATAAAAAATTACTTTCACAACGTGTCCTTACCTCTGATACTAACCAGTGTCCCATTGCATCCTTCACACCACTTCTGCAGCTGTCATCTAAACACCAACATAACAACAGACCCACAGCACGCCTCACTTATCCTGGCAGGGTTCCCCGATGTCGGGAAGCCTGCAGCAGCAGTCAAAAAATTGGAAAAAGCCTCTTAACTGCCTGTTAACTACCTGTTAACAGACAGTTAAGTGGCTATAATCCTCTTCCCGCCGTTAGGAGTTGGGTCCCTGCACAAATTGGGGACCCGACTCCTGGGAAGATTGGTTGGAGGCGGATTGGGAGTGGGTTTGGGACCCGCTCCCCTTTTGGGGGATTTTCCCAACAGTCCCGCCTGCAAACCCGCCTCCTCAGGGCTGGTAAAATCCAGCCCAAGGGGTCCGCCACGAGGAAGATAACAAACATAAGAGCGAACAATAAGTTATAAAGTTTCGGGAAAAAAACACCCGCCCGCCCGCACAGGAGTGAAAATGTATCACAATACGGGAGGAATTTCACTCTTTCTGTGCCTTGTGTTTTCTTGGTGGATTCCCGTCGACATACATAGGGGGAAATAAGTGTCTTATTCCCTATTGTGTTTGGGGAATAGCCCCTCTCAGTGAGGAATCGGGCAGGCCCGAGAACTGGGAACACCGCACTCTCAATTCAGCCATACAGGAGGTTTGACATTTTGTCGTGGTCTACTCACCTGTTTTAAAAATGGGCACTTGGTAGCTGTCCATTGGGGAACTTCCATCCTTAAAAGGTGGGACTGACTGCTCTTCTTGGCTTGCGGTACCGCTGTTTCTGCATTATTACTTGTGGAGCAATGTTCTCTGCTGTTTGTTGCTTATTTTTGGTATTGCAATCCTCCCTTTGCACAGCCTTCTCATCACAGCATTATTACTGGTCCACCAGAAAGGCATCTGCACTCGTGCATCAGCCGAGAAGCTTCTGGACATGGGAACATCTACTTGGACATGTCTGAGGAGACCTACACTCGCCACCTGCGCTTCCGCGTTATGTCCACTGCAGCTTGAATTGCAGACAAAATCTAGCGACAGGGACAACCCCGTCCTTTGCTGCGAAAGTCACTACAACATTGAACTTTTGTATCACTGGATCCCTTCAATCCATCGCCGATGACATTTGCCATTTAGTCAGATGCATTAAGCAGGTCACAGAAGCCTTGTTTGCTGGTGGGGTGAGGGGCAACGTTTTAGTCACTCCCTCAATGGAAAAGAGGCAACAGCCCCTAAAAATACCCCCCACAGCATTGATGAATAGGAAAGGTTTTCATTCCATCTGTGTAATGGCAGTGGCGGACCACAGGGACAGAATAACGCAGGTGAATGTGCGATACTCCAGCAACAACCAGAATGTCTTCATCTTGCTCCAGTCCATGGTGGCAGCACTATTGCAAGGAAAAAGTAGATTGGAAGGATGGCTGCTAGAAGACCAGGGCTACCCGCCTCATGACGAAGAGTAACGCAGTCTTGCTGCAATTATATAGGGCCCTGGTGAGACCACACCTGGAGCACTGTGTACAGTTTTGATCTCCTTACCTCAGGAAGGATATACTTGCCTTAGAGGGGGTGCAACGAAGGTTCACTAGATTGATTCCTGAGATGAGACAGCTGTCCTATGAGGAGAGATTGAGTAGAATGGGCCTATATGCTCTAGGGTTTAGAAGAATGAGAGGTGATCTCATTGAAACATATAAAATTCTTAGACGGCTTGACAGGGTAGATGCTGCGAGACTGTTGCCCCTGGCTGGAGAGTCTAGAATTAGTGGTCATAGTCTCAGGATAAGGGGTCAGCCATTTAGAACTGAGATGAGGAGAAATTGCTTCACTCAAAGGGTTGTGAATCTTTGGAATTCTCTACCTCAGAGGGCTGTGGATGCTCAGTCATTGAGTATATTTAAGACTGAGAGCACTAGATTTTTAGGCACTAAGTGAATCAAGGGATATGGGGATAGTGCGGGAAAGTGGAGTTGATGTAGAAGTTCAGCCATGATCTTATTGACTGGTGGAACTGGCTCGATGGGCCATATGGCCTACCCCTGCTCCTATTTCTTATGTTCTTATGATGCCACCCCCCCGGGAGAACTCCCTTGCTCTTCTTAGAAATAGTGCCATTAAGATCTTCTGTGCCATCTGTAACCTACCAGCCCCATTCTGTAAGTATGAAAAGAAACTTGCAAGAGATATCAAAATCAACACAACATTTTTTTCCAATTATAGTAGGAAAAAGAGGGTGGTCAGGAGTAATACGATAGCAATAATACGATGGTCAGGAGTAATGTGGGCCCCTTGAAAACTAATAATGGTGATATTGTCAAAGATAATAAGGACATGTTGAATAATTACTTTGCGTCAGTATTTATAGTAGAGGAAGAAGATAGCATGCCGGAAATCCCAAGGAAACTAATATTGAATCAGGGACAGGGACTCCACAAAATTAACGTTAGCAAAATAACAGTAATGAAGAAAATAATGGCACTAAAGAATAACAAATCCCCAGGACCAGATGGTTTCCATCCCAGGGTTTTAAAGGAAGTAGGTGAGCACATTGCAGGTGCCTTAACTATAATCTTCACTAAGTTCTCTCGATTCAGGAACCATTCCTTTAGATTGGAATATTGCACATGTCACTCCGCTATTAAAGAATGGTGAGAGAGGGAAACTAGGGAATTATAGACCAGTTAGCCTAATATCTGTTGTTGGGAAATTGCTAGAGTGTATAATTAAGGATAGGGTAGCCGAACACCTTGAAAGTTTTCAGCTGATCAGAGAGAGCCAGCATGGATTTGTAACAGGTAGGTCATTCCTGATGAACCTAATTGAATCTTTTGAAGAGGTGACTAAAGTAATGGACAGGGGAATGTCTATGGATGTTATTTTTCTGGACTTCCAGAAGGCATTAGATAAAGTGCCTCATAAGAGATTGTTAACTAAGGTTGAAGCCCATGGAGTTAAAGGCAAATAATTGACCTGGTTAGGAAATTGGCTGAGCGGCAGGAGACAGAGAGTAGGGATAATGGGTGTTTTGATTTCTTTTTGGGTTCAATAAAGACTCATTTCTGAAAGAGAATGTTGTTTAATCTAAAGTCTTGTTCAAGACTTTCTACAGCTTTTTACAGAACACACTATGCTGTGATGCAGCTAGAATCAAACTGAAAGTAAAACTGCCAGCCTGCTTGTCTGGTCACATGACCTCTGCTGCTAAGGCACAAGCAATCAAAAACACAGACAAATATGCTGTAAGGCATAAGTAATCAAACACAGACAAATATCATCACTATTTGCTGATATCCTTACATCTCCCTTTCTTAAAACAAAAGTATTTTACTTTTAACTAACAACATTTAATGAACTTACATCATCATTATCATGATCAAGGTTTTTTACCCTTGCTTTGTGTGTTCACATGAAATATGTCAATACACTAGAACTTGAAGAAAGAATAAGATAACATTACTTCCTTCTTTAACAATAGTCCTTAAATTTGCTCAATGAGTCTCTCAGGAGGCTTCACGTGTCTTGAGGATTTTCTGATTAATTGTCCTTGAATCTGAGTTGTTGCCTCAGATGATTGGTTCTCAGCTGTGTGATCTGGTTGTTCTTTGAACTTCCTCACTTTCTCCCCCTCTTTTGTTTTCAGGAGTTTCTCCGGGATGGGTAGGTTTGACCTTAGCCGACGTCCCATCAGGAGTTGGGCTGGTGACATACCACACTCGAGCGGCGTTGTGCGGTATACAAGCATGCTCTGGTCGAAGTCAGTTCCACTGTCTTTTGCCTTGTACTTCAGTCTTTTCACTGTGTTTGCGGGCTGTCCTGGGTCAACAGCTCTGGACAACGTGTCTGCTGTATACATCAGCTTACCCGGTGTGTACGCAACATTCAGTTCATCACAGACTGTCTCTCTTTCACTTTCCACAACGAGGACTCTCTTTACCAGGTTCAGCCTCTCACAGGCTTTTAAACCTAGTATGGCTTGCACATCCTTTGGCACCACGATTAATGCTAGCGTGTGCTCTCTGTCCTTGTGTGTTACTTTGACAATGCATTTTCCTTTCACTGGTATATCAGTACCTGAGTATCCGGTCACTTTCACTTGTATTCCATGTAACTTTGGTCTGGGTCTAATTCTCTTAAAATCGGTCTCTGATATCATATTAACGTGTGCTCCAGTATCCAATTTAAATGGAATGTGTATGTCATTCACTTTTAGTGTCAACATCCAGTCTCTTTCTTTTTTGTTTTCAGACACAACATCTACATAGAATTCCTCTATGTCGCTTGCATCTACTGCATGGACCTTGCTTTGTTGCACTTGGTTCTTGCAGCAACGGGCATAATGGTTGTTCTTGTTGCAACTATAGCAAGTTTTACTATATGCTGGACACTTTCTTGGTGGATGCTGTGTACCGCATCGACTACATGACTTCCGATTGTCCCTTTCATTTTCGTTTGCTGGCCACGTCTCTTTTTTCACATTGGCGCTCTCTTTGTTAAACGGTTTGTATCCGTTCTTTCTCACTGCATCCACGTTGCAGCTACTGTCACTGAACAGCTCCTTTGCCTGCAACTTCACAGTCTCTGTAACCCTACACAGTGCTATGGCTTTTCCCAGGTCTAGATCTTGCTCTCTTAGCAGTCTTTCCCTTAGACCATTATCTCGAATACCACACACCAGTCTGTCTTTTATCAGCGAGTCTGTGAGTCCCCCAAATTCACATGATTTGCTCTGGTTTCTCAGTTCAGTCACATACTGATCAATAGTCTCGCCGATTTTCTGTACACATGTGAAAAATTTGTGCCTCTCAAAGGTCACGTTGCGTTTAGGTATGCAGTAGGCCTCAAACTGTTCCATTATTTTATCTAGCTTCATTTTGTCTCCATCAACGGCAAATATGAAATTATTATATACCTCCAGCGCTGCATCACCCACTACATGTAAAAACACGGACGATTTCTGTTTATTACTTTTATCGTCAGCTCCGATTGCTGATAAATACAACCCTACACGTTGTTTGAATCTCCTCCAATTTTCAGCCACATTACCGGTCAATTGAAGCGTCGCCGGTGGGTGTAAACCTTCCATTTTTTCACTTCGTTAGCTATTCTCTAATGGTAAGCAACGATGTTCTCTTCTGGCTTGCTAATATGTGGAGAGCTGATTTCGCTTACTTGCCACAACTGCTTTCACTGTCCCATCGAGTTGCTAACTTCAGATTTTTTCTCTTTCAGCCACTTCTGACATCATGTTTTGATTTCTTTTTGGGTTCAATAAAGACTCATTTCTGAAAGAGAATGTTGTTTAATCTAAAGTCTTGTTCAAGACTTTCTACAGCTTTTTACAGAACACACTATGCTGTGATGCAGCTAGAATCAAACTTAAAGTAAAACTGCCAGCCTGCTTGTCTGGTCACATGACCTCTGCTGCTAAGGCACAAGCGATCAAAAACACAGACAAATATGCTGTAAGGCATAAGTAATCAAACACAGACAAATATCATCACTATTTGCTGATATCCTTACAATGGGCAGGTACTCAAATTGGCAGGATGTGACTAGTGGTATCCCGTAGGAATCTGTGTTGGGGCCTCAACTATCCACTGTATTTATTATAACTTAGATGATGGGATTGAAAGCTAACAAATTTGCCGATGACACAAAGATAGGCAGCATTGTAGGCAGTGTAGATGAAAGCATAACATTACAAAGGGATATTGATAGATTAAGTGAATGGGCAAAACTGTGGCAAATGGATTTCAATGTAGGCAAATGTGAGGTCATCCACTTTGGACCTAAAAATGTTAGAACAGGGTACTTTCTAAATGGTGAAAGGCTAAAAGCAGTGGAGGTCCAAAGAGACTTGGGGGTCTAGGTACATAGATCATTAAAATGTTATGAACAGGTACTGAAAATAATCAAAAAGGCTAATCGAATGCTGGCCTTTATATCGAGAGGACTAGAATACAAGGGGGTAGAAATTATGCTGCAGCTAGACAAAACCCTGGTTAGACCACACCTGGAGCACTGTGAGCAGTTCTTGGCACCACACCTTAGGAAGGATATATTGGCCTTGGAGGAAGTGCAGCCTAGGTTGATCAGAATGATACCTGGATTCCAGGTGTTAAATTACGAGGAGAGATTACACAAACTAGGGTTGTATTCACTGGAATTTAGAAGGTTAAGGGGTGATGTGATTGAAGTTTTCAAGATATTAAGGGGAACAGATAGGGTAGATAAGAGAAACAATTTCCACTTGTTGGGGAGTCTGGGACTAGGGGACATCACCTAAAAATTAGAGCCAGACCTTTCAGGAGTGAAGTTAGGCAACACTTCTACATGCAAAGGCTGGTAGAAGTTTGGAACTCTCTTCTGCAAACGACAATTGATGCTAGGTCAATTGTTAATTTTAAATCTGTGATTAATAGCTTTTTGTTAACCAAAAGTATTAAGGGATATGCGGCAAAGGCGAGTATATGTAGTTAGGCCGCAGATCAGCCATGATCTCATTGAATGGCGGAACAGGCTCGAGGGGCTAAATGGACTACTCCTGCTCCTATGTAACCCACCGGTGTCATTTTATAACCCTCCAGTGCCATTCTGTAATGGTCTAAGTGGCAGCGGTGATCAAAGTAGCGCTAATTTAGCAAATGTGCGATTCCCGATGATTTTGACAGGTGGTTGGGGGGGGCTGGTGTGCGGAGCTATTTCAACTGTTTCAGCAATGCTCTCTGTGGAGCGTCCCAGGAAGTTATGGCGTGACGTAAGCAATGGCATAAGCTATTCACGCCATAATTTCCTGGAATGTCTGCACCATGATAATGTAGACGCACTGTTACTATAGCACAGGTTCTCAGCAAATTCAGTGAGCGACTGAATAAGGAAGACAAGGGTATGTTAACAGGTCAGGGGGCGATCTTAACTGGAAAGTAAAACCGGGCGTTGTGTAAAACGTACGGCCAATCAGTTAAAATCACCCCCTTGATGTTTCTGAGATCTTTTCAATGACGTTACACACTGCATTCTAACATAAGACAAACTCAGCTAGTATGACCTCTTCCATGTTTAAAAGTAATTAAGCAAATTTGACACTGCTTGGATTTTAATAGCTGTTTTAAGTTAGCTATTGTATCAAATCTTTTGTGATATAATTACTGTGGTGCTTATATTCTCCTGGATCAGTTTAACATCTTGACATAGATAAGTTTTTCTTTGTATGCTTCTCCAGCCAGCTTTACATTATATTCTAAACCTTCTCCTTAGTTCCATTTGAAGAACATTTCTGGTGATGGGCTGAGACATTCAGTCTGGGAGGTTTCCCGCTTCAATAAATGATTCCAAGCCAACAACCCAGTTAATAAAAAAGAAAAGCTTGCATTTATATAGCACCTTTTATGGCCCCAGGACGTCCCAAAGCGCTTTACAGCCAATGAAGTACTTTTGAAGTGTAGTCACTGTTGTAATGTAGGACACACTGCAGCCAATTTACACATAGCAAGGTCCCACAAACAGCAATGTGATAATGACCAGATAATGTTTTAGTGATGTTAGTTGGGGGATAATTATTGGCCAGGACACTGGGGATAATGCCCCTGCTCTTCTTCGAACTAGTACCACGGGATCTTTTACATCCACCTGAGAGTTTAGATGGGGCCCCGGTTTAACATCTCATCCGAAAGACATTCAACTCCTCAGTACTGCACTGGAGTGTAAGGTTAGATTTTTGTGTTCAAGTCTCTGGAATGGGACTTAAACCCACAACCTTCTGACACAGAGTGCTACCCACTGAGCCACGATTGACACCACAAGATGGAGAGTAAGATGGATAGATTCACCTGCTGACGCTTTGAATAAAGACCTGTCCTAAATGTCGCTTTGAATAGCCCGGTGAGAACCAGAGCTTCATATTCTGATTTAGATGGTGATATAACTGCGGGATTGGAGGTGGCAAGGTAAGATTACTTAGTTATGCCAACTGCCATGAGTCTTACTGGGTAAATCCAAGCTTTGCAACCAGCTCAGGTAGCAACAGTGAGCAGCCTTTGCGCCACCTGTGTAGATGTTTGACTCCATTTTTGAGCAGCGATGATTGACCTGCCAGAGACACTGTAGTTCTGTGTGGGGAGGGGGGAAAGGGGGTGACGAGCGAGGGCAAAAGTTGGCACAGTGACAAGTCCATGCTGCTGCCACCCCGTGCCTCAAAATCTGGCGAGACCTACATGAAAAGGCTTTGAAACCTGCAAACGGGCAATGGGCCACCATTTGAAGACTCCTGCAGACCACAGCTTCTAAGCGACATATTGTGAGGGTTTGTTATAGAGCACTTAATTATAGTTTTGTTTAAAAAGAACTTTCTTTCTAAATTGAAGGGATGTCAGTGATTGAAGTGGTGCAATATTGAAAACTGAAGGCGGAATAAAAAATGGAAATTATAGTCATGAATTTAAAATGCTATAAAAATGATAAACGAGTCTTTAGGCCCCGATTTTCGGGCAGCTGTCGGGCGGCTTTTCATGCGGTCGTGGTCCGAAAATCGTGGAAAAAGTGGGTCGGGACCCCCCCACCTGATTCCCCGCCCCGTCCAACTTTTGGATCGCCGTTTCCACGCGCCCCGCTTCAGTCCCGCCCGCCGCTGGCGGGACTGCTCGTCGGAGCACTAATCACCAATGATCACCTTGTTAAGGACGATTTTCCCGTGCCGTTGCGACTTTGGGGCTTTCTCCACCTGAAACCCGCCTGCGGGGAACCCCGCCGATGAGAGCTGGCGTGAAAACAGCTGGCTTGCTTGCTTGCAGCAGCAGGTCGCTGAGGGCTGAAGATATTTAAAGAGGCAGCATTTGCAGGCTGCAGGACCTTGTTGATCAAGGCTTGGGGGAACTATTTGAAGCCTTAGGAGCAGCTGCAGAAAGTTGGAGCCTCACACACTTCCTCAGTGTGAGCTCCTGGGAAGCCCCTCTCACCACCCTAACTCAGGACCTCCTCAACCGAGGCATCTGCTAGAAGCATGGGAGGCCTTTGGCACCTTCCCTTCCTGGCATTAGAGGATCTCCAACAGCAGAGGTGGCAGCAGCAGAACCAGGAACAGCAGGATGATTACCAGGAGCACCAGGCTGCTGCTCACTCACCTGAAGCTGCATAAGCCAGAAGGGGCCAGCGCTTGGAAGTGGCTTGAGAGCACCTTGCTGCGCTTTAGGGGGCCAGTGGGACCCGTTTCTGCACTGGCAGTCCTACTCAGAAGGACTCCCATGAAGATCTGGTTTCTCTGTTCAACAGATGGCCAACGCTCCTCAAGAGATGTCATTCTCTTATGAGCACTCACCATGTTTTCCGTATGCTGGTGAGTTATCTCCTGCATGGAGGTTGCCAACCTTTCCATGGTGCTGCCTTCATGCACCAATGACTCCACAAAGGCTCTGCTCATGGTCGCTATGGACTCCTCCATTCGCTCCACACTCGCAGCGACCCTGGAGACAAAACCTGCCAGAGACTCCTGCATCTGTGCATGGAGATCCATCACCTCTTCTCTTGCGGATGGACCCAGAGGCAGAGGGTCAAGATGCAGCGCAGCTGAGCTGAGCTGGCAGAGCCCTGCGCCCTCCGACGAGGACTCTCCACTGCTGTCCCTGTCTCCGGAATCTGCGGAGGCTCACTTGTCAGCTGTGAAACACCAGGTGACAACACTACTCTATGTCCCAAAGGTCCCCCCAAGGTGTGAGTGTCTGCGCTGGTGCTGGGTGCGCTTACTTCTGCTGACGCTGCACCCTCAGAGGTTGGAGCTTCCTCTGAGGAGTCTGGCTGCACAGCCTCTTCCTCCTCCACAGTGAGGACGGGGGCTCTGGATGGTACTGTGGGGGAGTAAAGGAAGGAGTTACAGATGTAATGCCAAGGTTCCTCTGGTGACTCCCAGCGAGTTGGCATCTGCTGACACCTGCATCCATGCAGCATTGGTCTCAGTGGGAGGCCTCTTCCTCCCTGACCTAGGGAAGAGGACCTCCCTGTGGGCCCTAACCCCATCCAATAATGCCTGCAGTGAAGCCTCGTCGAATTTGAAGGCAGCTTGGGGTCTGGCACTGGCCACATCTGCGGCAGGCTCCTCTGCCATCCTGTATGGTTCATTTGGAAGCCTTCAGAGGATGCAGTGCTTGCCATGGACCTTGAAAGCACCACGAATGATGACATCATACTGTGGGGATTTCTGACTCGATTTAGACAATTAGCAAGGCTTCCCACATGCTGGGAATTAATTGGCCAATTGAGGGAAAATTGTGTGGGGCTGGCTGACACTTTTTTATGTGTGTCAGAAACCCCACATTCGGGGAAATCCGACCATTTCCCACACAAGCCGAAAATCGGGGCCTCGACTCAGTGGGAAATAATTTGAATGTTAATTCAGTGCAAAATGATTGTGGCAATATTCAAAAAGGGAAGAATTTTTTATTGGAGTTTGTGGATCCAACTAATCTTCTGAAATCACGTATCTGGTTGGAGTGGTTAGAATGTGGAACTCGCTACCACAGCGGGTCGCTGTGGCGAACAGCATAGATGCATTTAAGGGGAAGCTAAATAAGTACATGAGAGAGAAAGGAATAGAAGGATATACTGATCGGGTGAGTGGTAGGAGGCTTGTGTGGAGCACAAAAACACCAGCACGGGCCAGCTGAGTTGAATGGCCTGTTTCTGTGCTGTACATTCTTTGTAATTCTAGCAATAAACAGATGGAGGATGGAGCCTAGGTCCGCCTTGCTCTGAAGTCAGGTCTGTGGCTGATTCTGGAGTTACGCTAGAACTTTAGGAACGCTTTGCACTGATGCGAACATTGTTGTGTGACTAGAGCCCAAAACATTGGCCCGGATTTTCCGGGGCCTATGACTGCGTACGCGGCTGTAACTGCCCTGCAAGTTCCGGGTTCCCATATGCGCTGTGCACGCGCGAAAAACCCGGAACTTGCGATCTTGACAGATCATCCGCATCCCCGGGGAAATCTGGACATTCGCTGGCGGAGAGTTGGGCTATTTGCCCAACTACTGCCCAGCGAATGCCCGTGAAACGCTTACGCCTGGTAAAAGCCGGTGTAAGGCCTTCTTTTAGCAGTGTAAGGGTTTAAATAAATATTAAAATAACATTAAAAAAATTATTTTAACATTCAAAAACCTGTAAAATAAGTTTAGGTTATTTTTGGCCCCTTGAAAAATGTTTAAATTTATTTTTCAAAAAATTAAATTTTTGTTTTAAATGTTTGATTAAATTGTATTTTAATTAATTTAAACATGTAATGATTTTTTTTATGTCAGTATGTGTACATGTATTTTTTGGGTGATTCCTATTCAGCTTATAGGGATTCCGCACGTAAATGGAATCCCCATAAGCATAATGGGAATCCCCCTTCTGATTGGTTGGGCTGACCCATGCGATCCCAGGGACGCTTGCGAACCACGTGCGCCCCGGGATATGTGGGCCTCTGTGCTGGGGTACGTGTAGAGGCCCAGGAGCGCGAGTCTCCGTGGATCCAGGACCATCAGGTAGGTTCGTAGTTTTATTGCGGTTCGGAGGCATCCGCCCGCGGGAAGCCTCTGACCGCAAATTCAGGCCCTTTGAGTTTGGAGAGACTGTAGCCCCGATTTTAACCTTAACCTGAAATGCCCCCAGGGTTTAAAGATAATTGGCAAAATTTAAGATAATTGGCGAAAGAGGCAGAGGTGAGATGAGGAGAATTTTTTTATGCAGCGAGTTGTGATCATCTGGAATGCGCTGCCTGAAAGGGCGGTGGAAGCAGATTTAAAAGTAACTTTCAAAAGGGAATTGGATAAATAATTGAAGAGGAGAAACCTACAGGGCTATGGGGAGTGGGATTAATTGGATAGCTCTACCAAAGAGCCAGAACAGGCACGATGGACCAAATGGCTTTCTTTTGTCCTGTATGATTCTATGAATAGCCATCCACAACTGAACAGGCTCATACAGGAATGATGACGCTTGAGTGAAGTACCTGAGCGTGACTAAGAATCAGCACCTTGAGGATAGGAAGAAAATTGAAGGGAAGAGGGAAGCATCAAACTCGGTTTACAAGTGACAAGACATGAACTGCAGACACACTATACTCCCAGTATTCTATGATATAAATGACCCAGCACTCAGGAGACCCGATGAGTCTTGTGAGTCCTTCCATAGATTTCAGCTGAAACTAAAAGCCCCAGGCTAGATTCCCTTCCTTTTAGCTACGAGAATCCTGGCATTGATTATGAGTGACAGCAGGAAGAAAAGTAAATCAGGGGCAGAAATGCTCAGCGGGCAAAGGGGTAAGGGGACAAGCGCGAATCCTTTGGGAGTCTGAGGAACGCTCCTGCTCTTCCTGGCTCCACGGGATGGTTTTTTTTAAACCAAAAATTGTTCTAATCACTCACCTGTTGATGGTGGCTGCAGGGGGTCGCTGAAGAATCCTGAGCAGGTCAGGCCTAATGCAGGTGAATTTCTCAAAGGGGTCGTTCAGCAAGCATTAGGCCTCTAATTTACATATTAATGAGGTCTAACACCTGTTTTAGCCACCTGAAAAATAGGTGCAATGCATGCCAATTTCTACCCCATTCACTTTGTCCAAGGGGAACACAGCACAACCTCCGTTCATAGAAACATAGAAACATAGAAGATAGGAGCAGGAGTAGGCCATTCGGCCCCTCGAGCCTGCTCCGCCATTCAATGAGATCATGGCTGATCATCCAAGCTCAGTACCCTGTCCCTGCCTTCTCCCCATATCCCTTGATCCCTTTAGCTTTAAGAAATATATCCAACTCCTTCTTGAACATATTTAATGAACTGGCCTCCACCGCCCTCTGTGGTATAGAATTCCACAGGTTCACCACTCTCTGAGTGAAGAAATTCCTCCTAATTTCAGTCCTAAATGGTTTACCCCTTATCCTTAGACTATGACCCCTGGTTCTGGACTCCCCGGCCATCAGAAACATCCTTCCTGCATCTAGTCTGTCCAGGCCTGACAGAATTTTATAGGTTTCGATGAGATCCCCTCTCAATCTTCTAAACTCCAGCGAGTACAAGCCCAATCGACACAATCTCTCCTCATACGTCATTCCTGCCATCCCAGGTATCAGCCTGGTGAATCTTCGCTGCACTCCTTCCATGGCAAGAACGTCCTTCCTCAGATAAGGTGACCAAAACTGCACACAATACTCAAGGTGTGGTCTCACCAAGGCCCTGTACAACTGCAGCAAGACATCCTTGTTCCTGTACTCGAACCCTCTTGCTACGAAGGCCAA
Organism: Somniosus microcephalus; assembly: GCF_052327205.1. Lineage (NCBI taxonomy): Eukaryota > Metazoa > Chordata > Chondrichthyes > Squaliformes > Somniosidae > Somniosus > Somniosus microcephalus. Next base: position 60,755,612 of record NC_141006.1, on the reverse strand, counting down.
CATACCATTTGCCTTCTTAACCGCCTGCTGCACCTGCATACTTACCTTCAGCGACTGGTGCACAAGAACACCCAGGTCTCTTTGCACTTCCCCTTCTCCCAATCTATTGCCATTCAAAAAATAATCTGCCTTCCTGTTTTTGCCACCAAAGTGGATGACCTCACATTTATCCACATTATAGTGCATTTGCCATGTTTCTGCCCAATCACCCAACCTGTCCAAATCGTACTGGAGTTTCACGACATCCTCCTCACAGCATACCCTCCCACCCAGCTTTGTGTCATCTGCAAATTTGGAGATATTACATCCAATTCCCTCATCCAGATCATTAATTCGTAAGATCATTAGTTCAGTCCGTAAGGGGGACCCCGAGCTCCCGGAGGCCTGTCACTTTAATTCACTGCCCCATTCCCACTCAGACCTCACCGTCCTCGGCCTCTTGCATTGTTCCACGGAAGCTCATCGTAAGCTCGAGGGACAGCACCTCATCTTTTGATTAGGCACTCTACAGCCCTCTGGACTCAACATAGAGTTCAACCATTTCAGATCATAACCTCGGCCCCTATCATATATATATATATTTTCCCTGTCTTTTTTTTTAATCCACACTTTCGTCTGGGCTTTTTTCTTCCCTCCCACATGGCAGCTGTCCTTCATTCTGCCAGGGCCATTCACACGTCATCTAGAGCCATCCTTTGTTCCTTGAATATCTCTTAATGTCTTTCAATGTCTCGTAATCTCTCCTGCTTTCTATCCTATCTCTGACCTTCCCTTTTGTTCTTTCATCCCCTTCCCCTTTTCCCAGCCCCCACTTGCTTTAAAATCTATCCCTCTTCCTGCTTTTTTTCCAATTCTGACGAAGGGTCTTCGACCTGAAACGTTAACTCCGTTTCTCTCTCCACGGATGCTGCCCTGGCCTGCTGAGTTTTTCCAGCATTTTCTGTTGTTACAACAAGAGATTCACTGGAATGTAAAAGTGTAGATCAACCAACATCACTAAAAACAGAGGATCTGCTCAATATCACAATTGCTGTTTGTGGTACCTTGCTGTGCGCAAGTTGGCTGTCGCGTTTCCTACATTACAACAGCGACTACTCTTCAAAAAGTACTTTGTTGGCTGTAAAGCTCTTTGGACATCCCGAGGTCATGAAAGGTGCTATGTAAATGAAAATTTGATCTTTTCTTTAGATCTCACTCCGGATCAGATTACTGCCTTGCAATCATATCCTGGCTGTGTACCGAAAGGATTTGTCAATCTTCTTTTGCATACATCGTTTCTCCAGAAACCATTAAAAAGAGCTTCTACTTTGCTTTAAGAATTGCCATCAGCAACACAGACAAAGAAAGCCTTTACCTATGCAAAAGGCCAGGTTTTACATGCTGGAAAATGGACTGTGAATATAGATTGGATCCTATGCTGAAATGAAAGTGAAAAAGGCATTCAATTCAGCGCTGAAGATCCAACAGATGTTGTTCTTTCCAATTACAAAAGGTAGAAAAAAGAAACCAGTTATAAAGAACAAATATCTGGCATGGATTTTGAGGTACTTTATCACTCCAGTGCAGATTAAACACCAACTCAATGATCATTACTGCCATCTCCAGATCTGTATATGTTGTAGATTAGTCTGCTGCCATTGAACAGTCATAAGCCATAGACATGAGGGACCTGCTCATTCTTGGCTCATAACATAAAAAGTGTCAAGTTGAGTCTGTCACATGGGCCACAGGGGATGGCTATTTAGCATTAATTTATTCCTTCCACTCCTCTTCCTTGTCTTTATCTCTTGGTCTTTCTCTCTATCTAGGTCTAATTTCCCTGTCATCCTTATTCGCTCCTCACTGCCGCCCTCAGCCTGCAAGTCTTTTCTCTTGCTTTTGCCCCCACAGCAGTTCCAACAGTAGTGAAGACCCACAGCTTGGGTTGCCAACTGTGGTGGGACATATTCCTGGAGGCTTCAGCACATGACCACCCATCTCCCACGGCCCCGCCCCCACACTCCCGCCATTGGTCGCCCGACACGTCCATCCTCGCGGCGCCTCGGCTTCCCACGACCAATTGAGAAGTGAACAGACTATTCGTGAACCGACTGGATGATTCTCAACTTCAATCAATCAACCCTTTATTCCCATCTCCAATGCTTTTTTTTATATAAACGAAAGTGTTTGAAGAAAATTAAAAAAAACACACAATTCTTTTAATGTCCTGATGATTTTTTCTCGAGTTTGCTGGCAGCAGTGCCCTGGAGATTAATCTTCAATTCCTAGAGACTCCTGGACAATCCCAGAGGGTTGGCGACCCTGGTCTCAGCACCATCATGCACGCTGAGATGCCTCAGGAGACATCTCTCCCTCTGTCTCTTCAATGAAAGGAGGCAGAAGAAATGGCACAATTTGCCCACGTTGCCCATACCCATGGGAATTGCAATCCTCAGAGACATCACCGTCTCCCATGTGAGGCTCCTGCCACATGCAGGAGGTTTGGCAGCTCAGTTCGTGAAAGCTCACAGACGGCACTCATTTGTTCTCCATCCTCCACCTCTGATTTTTTTTCGCTGAAAGACTATGCACGGCCTCCATTTTCAGCCTATGTTTCATTGAATATAAAATTTACCCAAATCAGCGTTAATCAGCATTCAATCATTTATCTCTACAGCACTATAAGTGGCAGGTCTCTACTCTTATAGTAGATTATACAATTCCAAATAGCTCTTCATTGCCATGAATAGGTAGATGCATCACTTGAGGAGATGCTGTGCTCAATAAACCTAGAAAATCTCAAGCTCAATGTAAGTTAACCATTGGTCACAGCCAGGATTCACACTCCTGATTGATGCCAGGATTCTCACTCCTGATTGATGTCAGGATTCTCACTCCTGATTGATGTCAGGATTCTCACTCATGATTGATGCCAGGGTTCTCACTCCTGATTGATGCCAGGGTTCTCACTCCTGATTGATGCCAGGATTCTCACTCCCGATTGATGCCAGGATTCTCACTCCCGATTGCTGCCAAGATTCTCACGCCTGACTGATGCCAGGATGCTCACTCTTGATTGCGATGCTCTTTGCCGATTTGGGATTTTGCATGTGCCTGCCGATATGGACTTTGTAAGTCTGTGATCGTTGACTCTCACGCTTGGACAGAGAGTTCCTCCTTTTGGTTGAAAAAGTGAGCTTGTTTTAACCTTGTCCCTCTGGAAAAATAAGTGCACTTAAAAAGGATTCAGCAACAGTCTCTATCTACCCTGGTGATGGTAATGAGATTGGGAGCTACGGCACAGGTGCTGAGTCACGTGTGTGCAGATTGTTAACTTGTTTGCACTCAAATCTTTTTCCTCCAGCTCGGTAAATCAGATGGAGGTGAATCGGATGGATGGATAATTAGCCTGGCAACCGTGTACACTGTATAATCGTTAGACGGTATTTTGTGTTTGAGAAGCAAAGTGTATTGATCATTCACTTTCTGCATGGTCATAATCCAATCTTGTTTTTGCTGTAGTTGTAATCATGTGTTCTGTAGTTTGTAGAGACTTTGTTTAAATAGACTCTGTTTGCTGTTTGCTGAGCAACCCTGTTTGCTGAATAAATAGACTCTGCTGTTTGCTGAATAAATAGACTCTGTTTGCTGTTTGTTGAGTAAATAGACTGCTGTAAAATAGACTCTTTTTGCTGTAAGTCCCTCACCACCTCCAACTCATTGGCTGACACTGTGGTATCAATACTCACTCCATTTTTTAAATGCATTCTCAGGATGTAGGTGTCATTGGCAAGGCCAGCATTTATTGCTCATCCCTAGCCGCCCAAAGACCAGAACCAGGGGCTATAAATATAAAACAGTCACTAATCAATCCAATAGGGAATTCAGTAGAAACTTCTTTACCCAGTGAGTGGTTAGAATGTGGAACTCGCTATCACAGGGAGTAGTTGAGGCGAATAGTATAGATGCATTTAAGGGGAAGCTAGATAATCACATGAGGGAGAAAGGATTAGAAGGATATGCTGATGAGGTTAAATGAAGTAGAGTGGGAGGAGGCTCATGTGGAGCATAAACACCGGCATGGACTTATTGGGCCGAATGGCCTGTTTCCGTGCTATAATGTAACTCGATGTAATACTACTGCACCCATGGGTGGAAATTCAGGCAGGCTTCATTATGGGCCTGCAGTTCTCCCCATCTTGATTACCTCTAAGCATTGTGCCCAGGTGTTCCTTTATATTGAAGCACAGTCAGAGGACAATCTGCCCCACTAACTCCTTTCAGAAAAGTCAGTTAATGAGTTATACTAAAGGTGGAACGAGGAGGAGGGAAGAGTTTTATGTAGGAGGTTTTGTCAGGCTATTTAACGGTGGTGGGGGAGTGGGATACCAGTCCAGCCTAATCCTGCTTTCACCCACCAGCCTTACATACTCACCTGCCATCAGAGGTTGGTGGGTAACAATCAGAGGCAGAAACCACGCCTGATATTTCTGCAAAAAATACACAACCTGTACCCAGTCGAGCACTCCTGCATCTGTAATTTATTTTTATTCAATTCTATTTGAAGTGCATCTGACTAGGACTCTCTCTCTGGTTAATATTTTCCCTCTTTGCTAAGCAGCCAGGAGAGAGGTATTGCACAATTCTTTATGCGGAGCAACATTGTCAATTAAAGTTTTATGTCAACCATTGACTGGAGGAGATCTTTGTGACTGCATTTTCGATGCCAAGGCATCTGTTCCTCTACAAGGTAAGATCTGAATCCCTTTCATTTCTCGTTTAAGTGTTTCTGCTGCACTTTGCTTGTCTATGCCCCTGCCCCAGACCCATTCCTGGGATCAGGCTAGTGAACATCTGAAGGATGGACACCCAGTCCATATATGGTGCTGGAGGGGCATATCCCTGAGGGAGTTGGAGAGGGAAGCTGATTCTGTACCTTACGGCAGCACAGTGTGGCTAGTGGTACCGGCTGAATTTTCAGAAAAATGTTTAAAAGTTTAATTTTTTTTTAAATTGCCACTTCGTCTATGGCATTTGGATCAAAGCAGCTGTTTAGGTTTGAAGCCTCCCTAGCAACACAGAGCTCCACAACTACACTGAATTCCCTTGGGCACAGCGTTGCTAAGGTGCGAATGCTGAGAGATACAGCATAGAATCATACAGCACGGAAGGAGGCCATTTGGCCCATCGTGCCTGTGCCAGCTCTTTGAAAGAGCTCTCCAATTAGTTCCAGTCAACCCCCTGCCCTTTTCCCAGAGCCCCGCCAATTTTTCCTTTTCAAGCAGATATCCAATTCCCGTTTGACATTGTACGCTGTCATTCCGTCATTTGCGCCCATTATAATAGGGCCGCCTATATTTTCCGTAGGCAGTATGCCCCCGATGTCGCTCCAGGAGTAAATCCCCAGATGTAGCATGCAACCAGTGGAATGGGTCCCCGCTCGATTCTTCTCCCCCGCCCTTCCTCAGTTGCTGGTTTACTTGCCTGATTAGTGAGAGATCTCAGCCCCAGTACATAGGGCGGACGACACTCATAAGGGCCAACATTTCGCCTATTAAAATAGACCTTAAATCGTGAGCAGCAGCTCCGCAGTTTCCCAATTGGGGTGAACAGTGAAGGAGTCTCCCTGCTGGCTGCCTAAAGTTAAAAATCAGCCCAAAATGACAAGGGTTTCCCAGATTTTTAAAGCAGGTTAATGTTTTGGTACAGTTCAGGTAACACTCTAATTTGCAACCCTAATTCAGAATTGGTTCGAATGAGTCAACGACACAAACAATAAGCAAGCTCTTCAATCTCACAGTGACACCATTCATCGCAAGAGATAAACAGCACCTCCAACAATATATGAGGTTATGCGCTCAAGTAATGGGGTGAGGCTTCAGCCCACAACCCTTTGACCCCGAGGGAACAGAGCTGCCAACTGAGCCATGTTAGTCGGGCTATTTTTAATGGAGATTAAAAAAATGTTGCAAGTACATAAACTCACATGGTGGGTGGTATAGGAGCCACAAGAATGATTCCCAGCTTAAAGAACCTTAGTTACAGGAAACTTTGGTTTATCCGGAGGTTGTATGTCCGGAAACCTTGGTCTACCGGCAGAAATCAGGAGCCGTTTTGTTAGTTTTTTTTTCTTCTCGTGGCTTTGTTTTCAACAGTCGGGCTCTGGAAAGTCTCTCTGAAGCTGTTGCTAAGCTACAGAGACGCTTCCAAGGTACGGGCCGACTGTTTACAAGCTGTTGCTAAGCAACAGTGTTTGTTGTCAGATACGGAGATGAAAACCTCCGTATGCTTCAACATTAACTTTGTATGTCCGGCAGTTTTGATAGATTGGCAACAGCTCGGTCCCGTCGGTGCCGGATATAACAAAGTTTCCTGTACTTAGACAGGCTAAATGAGCTGGGTCTATTTACTCTAGAGCAGTGTAGACTTAGAGCTGACCTGATAGAGGTCTATAAAATAATGAAAGGGCTGGAATGCGTACCCATGGATAGCTTATTCCAGTTTGACAGATTGGGGAGGACCAGGGGTCATGCATTTAAACTACGCAAGAACAGGAATAGGCTAGATGTGAGGCAGATGTTAGCTTTTCTTTCCCCAGAGAGTAGTGAGGCTCTGGAATGTGTTGCCGTCTGGTGCGGTGGGTGGGTGCTGACTTCCTGCACATCCTCAGGAGGGAGCTGGGCCAGTTCTTGACTGGGGCAGAGATCATCACATCTTATAAAAGGTTAGTGTCTTTATAGGCAACACTTGGTCCATGTGTTCTCCAGGACTAGTTTCGATCACTGTCGGAGGGGGTCGGAGGGGAAATTTGCACATTTTGTCCCACTTTTTGGACCCTAGGTTTCTTTTTCTGGTTTTTTTTGTCTCTCCTCGGAGAGTACATGGCTGTGGAGGGGTGGGGGAGGGGGCGGAGGGGAAGTCTGCAGGAAGTGTTTAGCCATGATGCTTCGAGCGTGGGGGCAAACTTGGCGGATCAGCTGGCCTTTTCCTGCCCGTCACTTTCGTTTGTTCGTATGTAACTGCTCCCCCAGCAGTTCTCAGGGCATATTTTCAGGTACTGACTGACCTGCTGTGTATTCCCCGCATTTTCTGTTTTCATTTCAGAGTTTACAGTTTACTCCTTTTATTTGAGAAATAGTATTGATTGGCCGCGATTGCAGAGTGTCAATCTTACATTAGGCTGCCAATCATAAACTCCTGTTTGCTTTAGTTGACAAGCTGCCTGCAATTGTATAACTGCAGTTGTTTTTAATTATGCATCTGTGCCAGCAGCAACAGCACTGTGTAAATTGAGGATTCTGTTGTATTAGGAGCAGTAAGTTGATGCCAGGGGTGAAATGGGTCTCTGGGTAAGGGAAACCGCACCAGAAGTTGATTGCAACTAAATACACAGTAATGTCTTGCAATCTGCTACAATATTATAAAAATGAAAGATTGATGCTTCTGACAGATGCTAAAAAATCGAAATTATTAAAAAAAAACCCTACTGTAATATATGTGGGTAGAACAAATAAAGGACAGAGACAGGATGAGTTGCTAGTCCATGCGCTTGCTTTACTAAACCATGTAACAAACCATGTGATCATACATTACACTGCTTTCCCCTTAAAAAATGTACATATTCCCCTCTCAAATACAACAAAACTATGGTCCCACCTTTCCCAGCATTACATGTACCACATAACATAAGCTCCTGGCTTTTTTTCTTTTAAATCAACTACAAATGCTACAAATAAACTACAAATCCAGTTTAATAATAGGTTTGCGGAGTCTTCCTGATCTCCTTACAAAAGGTTTTGATGTTGAACCAATTTTCGGGCTGTTTTGTTCTGGTTCCGAACTCAAAGATGATCCTGTTTCCATCTCAGACTTGGTACTTCAGTTTCTGAAGCCTGAACGGAGTCAAACTCATGTATGTGTTCATGATCAAGTGGTTCAAGTTCACGTCTTGGTTCATCTCCAGCAGAGATCATTTGATCTACATGAACACTTTGGATGTTGTCACCAATTTCACCAACCTCTTCTATGGTTCCTATATCCCACTTGTGTGAACTCGACCTGCCAGGGGACTGAGAACACGAACACACTCATTCTGTCTGAAACTGTTCTTTTAGATTGGTGTCATTATAACGTTTCTGACTCGACTGTTTCTGTTCAACTCTTGAGGTGAAATTTGGCTGAACAAAACTCAATCGTGTCCTCAATCTCCTCTTCATCAAGAGTTCTGCTGGGGTATATCCAGTTGTAGTGTGCGGAGTAGTTCTGTACTTCAGCAAGAAATTTGCCAAACGTTGCTTCATGTTGAGTCCTGTTAAACCCTGCAACACTTGCTTTTTGAGAGCTTCTTTTACTATTCTGACTGACCTTTCGGCTGCTCCGCTTGAAGTTGGATGATATGGTGGAACGAGAGTGTGTTTGATACTGTTCCATTTCATGAACTCTTGGAATAGAGCAGAATGGAACTGAGGGCCATTGTCAGAAACAAGCTCTTCAGGTAAGCTCTTCAGGTAAGCCATGACATGCGAAGATAGTCCTCAACTCATCTATGGTACGTTCAGTTCTAGTGTTTCACTTCAATCTACTATGAGTGACTATCTACAAGTAACAGGAAATAATCATTTGCTTTCTCACAGAAGTCTACCTGTACTTTCTGAAAAGGTCTACTTGGCCATGACCAGGGTTGTAGTGGAGTTTTGGGTGGTTTGTTTCTGCAATTTTGGCAAACGCTGCATTTGCTGACAAATGATTCAAGATCACTGTCCAATCCAGGCCAATAAACAAAGCTTCTTGCAATTGATTTCATACTGACGATCCCTGGATGTTCAGTATGAAGTTCGGGCAGAATTCTATCTCTCAAAGATATAGGTACCACCACTCTGTTTCCCCACTTGATACAACCTTGCTCACAAGACAATTCAGTATGATGGTTATGGAATGGTTTCAATTCTGTATCCATACACTGATCAGTCCATCCATTCAAGGTGTTTTCATACACTCTTTTCAGTACTGAGTCCTTTTGAGTCTCATCTGCCATCTCAATTGCAGTCACAGGAAAGTCTTTGTCAACTGCACCTAGCATGAAAATCTCACCTTTACTCCCAACACATGTGTACTCATGTAACAACCTGGACAAGGCATCTGCGATTGCGTTTTGCTTTGAAGTGCGATATTCAATCGTGTAGTCATACTGTGACAACAACACTGCCCAACATTGCATTCTTGATGCGGCCATTGCAGGGATGGCAGATTTGGGCCCCAGTATTGCAAGGAGCGGTTTGTGATCCGTTATCAGGGTAAATTTTCTGCCAATCAGAAACTGTTGAAATTTCTTGATTCCAAATACTATGGCGAGTGCTTACTTTTCAATTTGCGCGTAGTTTCTTTCGCTCTGCGTGAGGCTTCGCGATGCGAATGCGATTGGTTTCTCTTGGCCATCTTCCATTAAGTGACTTATGACAGCTCCCACACCACAGCTAGATGCATCACATGCTAACTTAAGCTCACGCTCTGTGTCATAGTGCACAAGTGGAACATCACTAGAGAGACTTCTCTTACAAGCATCGTAAGCTTCTTGTTGCACTTGTGTCCACTAGAATGGTTCTTACTTCCTGCTTTAGATCTAGCTCTGTAAGCTGCTGAAATATGGCCTTGCTTCTGGCAGTGAAAATACTTTGGATTTCTGAATTGGCAGGTCTGTGGTGAGTGATTTCCATTGCAGTGATAACAAGTCACTGAACTAATCTCACCGCTTTTGACTTAGTCTCACAGATTTAGGTTTGGCAGTGGCTTTGTGACTGTAGACCTCAGCTGCACTAGTCACTTGAGTTGGATGGAGCTCCCTAGCATTCTTAGACGTCATCTCCATAGATAGGGCAATTTTGCATACTATGTCAAATGTTAGGTTCGGAGTGTTCAGTAACTTGGACTGCGTGCGCTCATCCACCAGTCCACACACAAACTTATCTCACAACGCACGATCCAAAAATGTGTAAAGACAGGTTTTTAAGAGCTACAATGTACTCACTGATGGTTTCACTTTGTTTTTGGTTTCTGGTACCAAACTTATAGCTCTCTGCTATTTCTAATGGCTTTGGGTCGAAATGGTCCTCGAGTTTCTCGACAATGCCTTCAAACGACGCATCCTTTGCTTTCCCTGGCGTGAGTAGGTTCGTCAACGTTCCGTAGACATCTGGCCCGATCCACGTTAGAAAAATTGCTTTTTTACACTCACGAATTACTTTATTTTGAGCTTGAACATTTTCAGCTGCACCCTCGGTCTCAATAATGTTATTGGCCTTAAAAAACATCTCCATCCGCTCAATGTAAGAACTGAATAGTTCGCAAGCTCGATCATACATGCCGAGGCTTCTGATGAATCCCGTAGGCGCGGCCATGATTGTCCCGATCCCGTCGAACAGTGACTCAGCATGCTACCCGTGTACCTGTGAGAATCAACGCCGCTGTTGCTATGTATACATACACACGAAGGCGAAGCACAAACAATTCTGCATTAGCATTAACAGTAAAACATCGCAAAAATTCAGTTTAAGTGTCACAAATTCACCTTAAACTTTTCCACGTGAAGGGTGAAGACGGTGTCGTTCCATGATCCCTAGAAATGGCTTTGATATCCTATCCTCGTTGCCAAAATGTAATATATGTAGGTAGGACTAATGAAGGACAGAGACACGATGGGCAGGATTTTCATTGGGCCGTGGAGGTGGGATTGGAGGCGTGGGGGGGGTTAAAATCCCCAAATCGGGGGTCCCGACACCATCCCACCCCCAATCCGCCTCCATGCCAGTTTCAAAGGAGGCGGGTACCTGCCGCGCACTGGGACCCGCCTCCCCGAGGCGGAAAGGGGATTAGTGCCAATTAACTGCCTGTTACAGGCAGTTTTTAGCCTAATCCCTATTTTTAAGGTTGAAGTGTGGAATTCCCAATGGCTCCAAACCACGCCAAGTTTGCGAGGCGGGCTGTCGGGTTGGAGGACTTGGAGGGGTCGAGATGTCGGTGTTCAGGTGAATGATGGGTGCATGAGTGCAAAGGTAAGTGTGTTTGGTGTGTCTAAAGTGTTTAAAGAAGTTTAAATGACCTTTTCTTACCTTTACAGCCTTCTTTCCTTTAGGTCTTGGGAGTCCCTCATCTCACCGGCGCAGAAAGCAGAATGGCCGCGAACTGTCAAAAGTGACAGCCTTCAGCTTTCTGTGCAGGAGAGATTTCTAACCGAGTCTGTGGAGAAGGACTCATGTTAGAAGTAAGACTGTCAGTGTTTGACAGCTTCAAAGAGCTTTCAAACACTGATATTTCATCTGTCAAAATCTCTTGACAGATGAAATTTCAGTCTGTGACGTCACCTGTTGCTGGGTGGCCCTTAATTGGCCTGCTGAGCCCGCTGGATGGACTCAACAAGGTCAATCAAATTAAAATCACATGGATTGGCCACATCTCGATGGAGGCGGGACAACAACCCTGAAAGTTGTAGTCCCGCCTCCTTCCCGACTTCTGAATGAAAATCCAGCCCGATGAGTTGCTAGTCCATGTCCTTGCTTTACTAGGCCAGAGCGAACTGAGCATGCTCATACCAAACCATGTGACAAACCATGTGATAATACATTACACCTACCACTTCCAAAAGCCAGAGGGAGATAGGAAAAAATTACAAAGAGATAGCTCGTGGGTTATTGGCCAACAGCGCGTGCCCCAAACCGGGAGGCCCGAGGTCGGCCCAAAGTTTGTCCTCAGGCCTCATTATCAGCTGTTGAGTGAGCTGCCTCCACAGGTACCCGTGCCTTTCACTAAGTATGTCACACCGCTGGCCTTGCCGACAGTGGCCCGAAGTCGCTGGAGGCGGAATTGGCATGGCAACGGGCGGGGGAGGGGACGATCGCGAGGACTATGGAGTCGGGAGGAGGGGGTGGTTGGATGGGTGGGGAGCACTCCTGGTCCTCCTGTCTACACAGGAATATTTAATTTTTTTAATAACATGACTTAAGAATCCCGAGCAGACCCGGATCGTGAGCCGCTTGATCGAAACATTTTCTGCAACGGGGTCCAAAACAGGCGCTCGCCCTTCATTTACATATGTGAGGGGCCGAGCGCCTGTTTTAGGTGGCCGCCTGCAACGCTTACAAAGCCGCCATTACCAAAATTAATTTGAATTCAGTTAAAAAAATCCAGAAATGTAAAACTGGTGTCAGTAAAAGTGACCGTGTCGGATTGTCGTTAAAAAGCCAGCTAATTCACTAATGTCCTTTAGGGAAGGAAATCTGTCGTCCTTACCCAGTCTGGCCTACATGTGACTCCAGTCCCACACCAATGTAGTTGACTCTTAACTGCCCTCTGAAGTGGCCTAGCAAGCACACAGTTGTACCATGGCAACTAGGGATGGGGGGGGAGTGGGGGTGGAATTAATGCTGGCCTTGCTAGCGACGGCCACAGAATGAGATTAAAAAACAAATTCTCGCTTGTGGGATCTTCTTGTGTGCAAAGTGGCTCTTGCATTTGCCTACATAACAACATGGACTCCAAGATGTAAGTCATCATGTGAGAGATGCTTTGAGGTGCTTATAAATACAATTTTTTTCTTTTTTAACCAAAGATGATTGACAGATTTTGCTGTACTTTCTTATTGCTATCTATGGTGCATTTTTTCACTCAGAATTTTAATCAGCTATTCTTCGGAGTTTGAAGAAGTTACAACTAAACTGTTCAGAGATAAATATTTCTGTGTGTCCAATGATAATGGACCAGGGACAGGAGAGCCCTATAATATCCTGGGGGGCAGTTTAATTACTGTTTAGTCAGACAGTCAACAAGTGCAAAATAATCACTATATTCAAAAACTGAAGCATTCACAATTAGCTCCAAGGCTTAATTATTCCCTTTCTGGCCTTTTGAATACTGTTTTGTTTTTCTGTTTATTTAGAGGACTAATACCAGGTAGCAGGGGGATTCTAATGTGAGGCAGAATTCATGCAGAATCTGTATCGACATGTAATGGTGGTTTTCTGGGGGCAGGGGAATAGTACAATCTTAGTCACAAAACACTCCAAGATTGAATAGGCTGTTTCAACATGACCGTAGCAATTGAAGCAAGTTCAGGCTGCTCTGCGAGGAATTCTCTTGAGATTCCACTCTACTGGGAAGAGTGAGTGATGAGAACATAAAGTATAGAACAAAAAATAACAATTCTGTTCATCAAGCCTGTTCACCCCCCCCCACCAGACTCTGAACAGTTTGTCCTACAATGGGCTCTTCCTAACTCATTCAATCTCCTGAGGGAGGACACCGACAGTAGGTGTTTGCCTTTTTTAGCTGTTAACTAACTCAGCATAGGCTGGGAATCGAACCTGCAGCTTGATTATGGCGCCATACCATGCAACCATTGAAAGAAACTCATATTTTTTGGCGTTAATTATTATCCTTTTCATCTCTCCTGTATTAGGTCCTCCCGCCTGATATTTATACGTTAACCACTACACTGCACAATCCACACAAAAGGGACCAGGCCTCAGTGCGTTGTTGCCATGGCGTCCGGCTGCTTTTGTGCCTCCTTCAGTTAAACTCTTCAGTTTTTTCTGAGAGGCATTTTATTATGGCAGGTTAGTCATTTTCTTAAGTTAGTTAGTGAGAAAGTCAGGAAAGCAGTACAGAAACATTACAAAAACAATTACAAAATAAAACATAGGAATATTAGTCTGCATTTTCCGTGCAATCAAAAACTTGCATTTATATAGCGCCTTTAACGTAGTAACAACATCTCAAGGCGCTTCACAGGAGCGTGATCAAACATCGTGGCCTAGAAATTCAGTCGCGTTTGCGCCCACTTATTGGCTAAAGAGTGGTTTGCGCCGGAAGTTTTTTAGCGCCCGAAATTCAGTTGGTCCCTAACATCGGCGTTAGCCGGTACCACTGCGCCGGCACCGATGACGTCATCGGTGTGCGCAGCGCCCCGGTTCCAATGCGATTCCGTGCCGAGGGCCAAATTCAGTTGCGGCCGCCTCGCCCGTGGCGGCCACAAACAGCGTTTGAAAAACGGGGCCTTGCAGCTCCGAGAGGCCGGCGCATAAAGGTGGAGGGGCGGTCGGCCGCTTTCCCGGCGGCTGCCTGGCCGCACCTCCCTCCCCGGACTCCTGCACCACCCCCCGCGGCATTGGTGTCTGACTCCCGCGAGCCCGGCACTTCTCCGTGGTGCCGGGCTCATTTGCCGGGGGAATCCAGCGGCGATCTCACGGCTGCAGGCAGCTTCTCCTTAAGAGAAGGAGGAGGCCTGCAGTACCCCAGCCTGCCGCACCGCATCGGGTGCCGCAGCGGCAGCTGGACGCCTGCAATTGACTTTCATCGCCCCAAGCGAGGCGGCCAAACCCTGCAATAGCGCCCGCCTCCGTCTTGGGGCGCCGCAACTGAATTTCAGGCGGGCGCTACGGGAATCCGGGCGAGCGCAAAATTTCGGGCGCTAAAGACCTGGCGCGGCGATAGCGAATTTCTAGGCCCATGGCTTTTAACGTTAGGAATGACATTTTGCTAAGAGTTATAAAATTTGACACCGGGTCACACAAGGAGATATCAGGACAGGTGACCAAAAGCTAGGTCAAAGAGAGAGTGATAGAGAGGCGGAGAGGTTTGGGGAGGGACTTCCAGAGCTTAGGGCCCAGGTAGCTGAAGGCACGGCTGCCAATGGTGGAGCGATGGAAATCGGGGCTTTGCAAGAGGTAAAAGTTGAGTGCAGAGATCTCGGATGGTTGTAGGGCTGGAGGAGGTTACAGAGGTAGGGAGGGTCGAGGCCATGGAGGGATTTGAAAACAAGGATGAGAATTTTAATATCGAGGCGTTGCCGGACTGGGAGCCAATGTAGGTCAGCAAGCACAGGGGGTGATGTGTGAACTGGAGTTGGTGCGAATCAGTGCTGGAAGAGTGGGGGAGGGGCAGGACTTCTGGCCAAACTGTGGTACAAGCATCGTCTCTGTTGTAGGTTTCTGGGTGTGGCATGAGGTTTTAAGGAATGTCTAAAAGGAGAAGAGAGAGGTAGATAGGTGGAGAGAATTAGAGAGGAATTCCAGAGCTTAGGGAAGATGCTCTTTAAAACCTACCTCTCACTTGTCCTAAGATCTCCTTATGTGACTCGGTGTCAAATTTTTGTTTGATCACGCTCCTGTGAAGCACCTTGGGAGCTTTACTACGTTAAAGGCGCTATATAAATGCAAGTTGTTGTCTATAACAATGCTGATGAATGTTGTTCTTGTTTATTGACAAATCCTAATCTTAAGCACTTTACATGAACCTCTACACACCAGCATTCCAGGCAGTAAGGGGTTATGGTACAAACCAGAATTGAACAAGACAAATAATGCTCTTTCATTTTAATGAAATATTTAATGCAAAGTTTTAGTGCCACACTCTCTGCAATATGTTTTCCTGCTTAGTCACCATGACAACTGTACAAATGTAATGGGCCAGAAATTCGTGAACGGGGCTTGCCGCGCGTGCAAGGTCCCGATTTGCACTTACCCGACGCGCCTGCCGATCACCTCCAGGGCTGGAATTCCATTTTGAATCTGAAGAATCCCGGGCAGCGTTTGACGTCACGCCGCCCAGGAGTGCAGCCAGCGCGAAGCCTGGCGCGCGCTGTGCAACTGAGACACGCCCCTTGAGGTCTCAGTTTAACAGGACACGCCCCCAATGTTTCTGCCAAGCTGCTAAGCATTTTTACATGCAAAGCAGCAGTTTAAATAGGTTTTTGGAAGTTTTTTGAAGCTTTTGGTAACTTTTATAAACTTTTAAAAACGTTTACATTATTTTGAAGAATCTGAAGTAGTTTTAAACAGAATTAAAGCAATTTAAAGACTTTTAAAAGCCCTAAAAGATTTTTTTTAATTCCATTTATTTATTTAGCAATGTCGTCGTCATACGTGTCTTCACACTGTTCCCTTTGGGGAACTGTATGAAGTGGTGGAAGGATTTATGGCCATGATTAACGCTCATTCTGTGACCGTAACCATCTTTGAACCAGCCATTAGGGCGGTTAGTCCTATGGCGGGAGGGTTTTACGGGCTCCCACAAGCTATACAAGGAGGGGGGGCCACCCACACCCACGGACGCAAATATCCCACTGGATGTCAACCCAGAATTTCGAGCCGGAACTCCGACTCCACTTGCCGGGACTGTCTGGAGCGGGGTTCGAAACCCTACCCTGATCTGGCCCAGCGGCGGGGATCCTACCGCTATGCCAAAGGCCCAATCCGATTAGCAACGTGAAATGGCTGGAATGAGCACAATTCACGGCATTAAAAGAACTCACAATTGAACTGATGATGACCTCAGCAATCTCCTCAAGGAGGTGGAGGCGCAGCGCCTGCTCATCATTGGTAATGAGAAGTCAAAGGTGCCGCAAAAAGGGCAGATGATAGCTTGGTCTTTCAAGTGGCAGCATAGGGCTCCAGTCACGGGGAGGGAAAAGGCGCAGGAAACGTATGGGTGTCACCTTTTGTGCAGAGTGGGCCTTTTGCGTAGCAGTAAGCATCCCCGCCGCTGGGCCAGAAGGAGTAGGGTTTCGAACCCCACTCCAGACAGTCCCGGCAAGTGGAGTCGGAGCTCCAACTATAAATTCTGGGTGGACATCCAGCGGGATACTTGCGTCCGTGGGTGTGGGTGGCCGCCCCCCCCCTCCTCAGATGGGTTGTGGGAGCCCGTAAAACCCTCATGCCATAGGACTAACCACCCTAATGGCTGGTTCAAAGATGGTTACGGTCACGGAATGAGCGTTAATCACGGCCATAAATCCTTCCACCACTTCATACAGTTCCCGAAAGGGAACAGTGTGAGGATACGTACGACGATGACCTCTTGCGCAATGCACCTCCTTGGACCCTCAGTCGCAGATGCGAGGGGGCAAATCGTGCAATTGTTAAATTTTTCATTTTATTGACATGTAAAATGTTGGCCCAGTAATTCCCTTCCAAATGCGCGAGTACGGTTGGGGTACTTACGCGTCTGGCCGGAGGAAATGCCGGTTTTCAGCATGCACAGTGCATGTGGGGAAAACCGGCATTTCCTGTCCTCTGAACGAAGGGGTTCAGAGGCAGAACGCGTGCGACTGCACAGGCAGTGCGTGCGCAGTAAAATTTGCCGCTTTCATTCATGCTTTCAGAGAGGTCAAGTCCTTACAACTTACACATGAATAAAGCATGGGTACAGTTGCTCCAGAGGCTGCGGAGGAAGATATTTCTTATCGTGGAGCTTCTGAAAGTATGTATGTCTGTATATATTCCTTTGCGTGTTATGTATATATTCCTTTACTTATGTGTATGAATGTATTATTTAATTATGACTTTCAGAGAAAGTAACTTATTGGAAAATCATAATTAAAAACATACATTCATACACATAAGTAAAGGAATATAAAACATACATACATATATGTAAAGGAATATATACGGACATACATACATAATTACTTATTACTGATGAAAAGTTTCTTTCTTAAAAGTGCTGGAAATGTTACATTACTCATTTTAGAACACTCATTTTCACATTCAATTCACACAGCCACAATTGCTCCTTCTACCTACCGTTCTGAAAACCCGTTTAAAAAAAAAAATTTAAACTTTAAAACTTACTTAAAATTTCTTAAAATAACTTCCCTCCCTTTCCCAAACAAAAATATTGCCTTTCAGAAGCTCCACGATAAAATATATCTTCCTCCGCAGCCTTGGAACAACTTTACACATGCTTTTTTCAAATGTAACTTGTAAGGACTTACCCTCACTGAATCCATGAATGAAATCGACGAAGTTCACTGCGCAAGCGCTGCCTGTGCAGTCGCACGCGCTGTGCCTATGAACCCCTTCGTTCCGAGGTCTGGAAATGCCGGCGTTCCCCGCATGCGTTGTGCATGCTGAACGCTGGCATTTCCAATGGCCAGATGCGTGAGTACCCGGACCGTACTCACGCATTTGGTCACGAATTTCTGGCCCAATGTGTTGAGTACAAAGTGAACAGTTTGAAACAAACCCAGGATGACTTTGCATTTTCACCAAATGCTAATTGAAGCAATAAGCGGATACTGCACAAAAGGAGGCCATTCGGCCTATCATGCCTGTGCCAGCTCTTTGGTAGAGCTATCCAATTAGCTCCACTACTCTGCTCTTTCCCCATAGCCCTGTAAATTTTTTCCCTTTAAGTATTTATCCAATTCCCTTTTGAAAGTTACTATTGAGTCTGCTTCCACCGCCCTTTCAGGCAGTGCATTCCAGATCATAATAATGTGTAATAATGTGTAAAAACATGTTTCCTCACATCGCCTCTGGTTCTTTTGCCAATCACCTTAAATCTGTGTGTCCTCTGGTTACCGACCCTTCTGCCACTGGAAACAGCTTCTCCTTATTTAATTCATGCAGTAGGAAAGAAAAGTGGAAAGGCAGCGAGATTTAGGGAGGGAATTCCCTGGACGATAAGATGAAATAAGCCGATGAAAATGATAGGACCTATAGTATAATAAAGCCCTTTCACATGTTCTGTAGGTGCTGGGAAACCCTTGCTTCCTAATAATGTTCCTTTACTTCTTCTCACAAAGACAGGGGCCCAGGCAGACACAGAGAGAAACTCTGCTGAGGGCGAGAGGTGAGGAGGAAAGAAAAAGGAAAAAGTTCAAATCCTAAAAATCTAGAGTAAAAAGATGTTGGGTAAGCGCATCTCCGTCCCTAAATGTTATCCATTCGTTTCTCTTTTCAGATACTGGCGGATGCGCTTTGTACTTCCAGCTTATTTTTTACAGGTGGTTTTACTAACACTGGGGACACTGGACACCGGGGTCCGTGGATTAAATGGCTAACTCTGTTGACATAGGTGTCAGCCGTGGCTCAGTGGGTAGCACTCTCGCTCCTGAGTCAGAAGGTTGTGTGTTCAAGCTCCACTCCATGGGACTGGAGCGTGTAATCTAAGCTTCAGTGCCGTACTGAGGGAGTGCTTCAGGTTAGACGTTAAACCGAGGCCTCATCTGCTCTTTCGGGTGGATGTAAAAGATCTCACAGCACTGTTCGAAGACGAGCAGAGGAATTCTCTTGTTGTCCTAGTCAATAGTGATCCCTGAACCAACAGAAACGCATGATCTGATCTGTTTGTCAGACCTTACTGTGTGCAAATTGGCCGCTGCATTTCCTACGTTAGTGGGGACTACATTTCAAAAGTACTAATTGGCTGTAAAGTGTTTTGGGACATCCTGAGGTCGTGAAAGGTGAAATATAAATATAAGTTCTTTATATAGTTTCTTATATTTGAAATCCTTGTACCTCTTCCATTCAGTACTGTCCTCCCTTTTTATTCCTAATTGACCAACACTAGAGTCTAGTCAGCGGAAAAATTGTTGTGTTTTTAGAAGAAAGAAAGACTTACATTTATATAGCGCCTTTCCCGACCACCAGACATCTCAAAGTGCTTTACAGCCAATGAAGTACTTTTGGAGTGTAGTCACTGTTGTAATGGTCAACTGTTGATAGATAGCAGATCCATCCAACAAGGAAGTCAAACTTATAACAGTACTGCAAAAAAAAACTTTCACCACACAGCTTAGGAACAATCCAATCCTCACCACGTTGGTTCTGAAACGCTGCTCACCATTCCTCAGTTTATTCCTGCAACAAAACCATATATTCGGCTTCAAGTGAGAGACCATGAAAATGATTTCTTTAGTCTGTCAACATTACACGGGTGAGATCCATGTACAATAAAACTGGCGGGCAAGTTCTGGAAGGAAAATTGTCTTCAGCATCACCTTGTCTCCATATCAGCGAGAGCGACAGACATGGTAATAAAAGGAGAAGAGGGCTGCGAGTCATGCTTGAAGTGATTCATTTCACATTTTTTTTAACTGATATTCATAAAAAATGTTTTATCTCTGTTTCACAGTGGTAAAGAAAAATAAATTTTCTCCAGTCTACCTCCCACATCTCATCCGCCCGAGTCACGTCACGTATATGGGACCTTGATTTGTTGTTAACGATGTAACTTTACTGTGGTGCTTTAGGAGGATTCTATTTTTGGTATTTTTTTTTGTCCATTTATTCCCCTCTCCCCTCTCCTCTCCTTCCCTCCCCTCCTCTTCTCTCCCCCTCCACTCTCCCCTCTCCTCTCAAAAAAAAATACAATAGTACAGCACAGAAGGAGGCCATTCGGCCCATCGAGTCTGCGCCGACGTTTTCGAAGAGCAATTCAGTTAGTCCCACTGCTCCGTTCTTTCCCCATATCCCTGCAATTTTTTCTCCTTCAAGCATTTATCCAATTCCCTTTTGAAAGCTACTATTGAATCGTAAAAAAGTTTCTCCTCTTGTCGCCTCTGGTTCTTTTGCTAATCACCTTAAATCAGTGCCCTCTGGTTATCGACCCTTCAACCATTGGAAACTGTGGGGGGGAAATTCGGCATCGCCCCATTTGGGGCGCCATTATTGGCGGTGCACAAAGTTTAGCGCCTGGCGCTAATGATAGCCACCTACTGCGAAATTGGTCTGTTTCGTCCCTGGAGCTGATTGCAGCGCTAAATCAGGCGCTGCACGACTCTCTTAAGGCGCTAAGCCGGAGGAGCGAGGCGCTAACTCAGAGGGCGGGCGCAGCGCTGGTGCTGTCAGTTAGCGATTGCACACAGCCAGCTCTTAAAGGGGAGGGTCGATCTTGATTTGCAGCCGCACCCTGCGCATCGGAGACCTGAATCTCGGCCTGGACAGACCTGTTGCCAAATCCTGCAGCCAAGGACCATGGAGAGGGCCAGGGAGTGAGCGCAGCGTTTCAGCGAGGGGGCCTTGGAGGCTCTGGTTGGTGTGGTGGAACGCAGGCGATCTCTCCTGTACCCGGAGAGTGGCAGGAGGCCTCTGCCCAGCGAGTACCGAAAAGCTTGGAGGGAGGTGGCTCACAGAGTGACCTCCAGCAGCATGGTGCCTAGGACCATGCAGGAAGAAGTTCAACGACCTCACTCGGGTCATCAGGGTGAGTGCCTTTTTCAGAAACCTCTTCATCCCTCCATCTCGACCTCGCTTTATGGCCAAAGGGCCTTGAAAGCCCCAATGCCCAGCACTCCTCCAACACCTATGGCCCTTTCAGGAAACTCACATGCGCATTCAGCACTTTGCATACAGTAAGGGCTATTCGACCATGGGAGGCATTTCAGCCAAGATCATGGCTGCATCTTTACTCAGACCCCGTCCTTTTTCTTGCAGGGCAAGCTGGCGCATAATAGGAGACAGCAGCAACGGACCGGGGGAGGCCGGCCTCACCTTCAAGCCCTGACCAATCTGGAGCAGCGAGTCCACTGGATTGTGGCAAGCCGGATGCTTGGCCCCGTCGCCACTGGAGACGCCGACCCCATTCTGGCCAGCAATGGTAAGGTCATCACCTTTTTGACCTCTCTCCTTCCACTTGTTCCTCACAACAGCATCCTTTGACATTCTTGAAATAAAGAGTAGATTGCCTTTCAAAAGCTAGGCTTTATTAACCTTAAAAAACCAGCAAGTACATGTTGAGCACCCAGTCTCAACCAAATTGTAGAAAACTGAATTTAAGATGGCCACCACAGGTCACATGGAATCAACTAACCAATAAGTTTACAGCATATATCTCAAGGCAGGAAAACAGGCAACCAATTACAATGCTTCTTATAAAACAAGAATAATCACCACATTTCTCGATCCAAATCAGTACATCGCTACAATCTCTCACCATGAAATGATCATGAAAGCAACAGATTGTTGTAAAAGCCCATGTGTGTCAGCTGTGGCTCAGTGTGTAGTGGGTAGTACTCGCTTCCGAGTCAGAAGGTTGTGGGTTAAAATCCCACTACAGAGATTTGAGCACAAAATCTAGGCTGACACTCCCAGTACAGTATTGAGGGAGTTCCGCTGGACCGTGGGAGGTGCTGTCTTTCGGATGAGACGTTAAACCGAGGCCCTGTCTGTCCTCTCAGATGGACATAAAAGGTCCCATGGCATTATTTCGAAGACGAGCAGGGGAGTTAGCTCCGGTGTCCTCGCCAATATTTATCTCGCAACCAACATCACTAAAAACAGATTATCTGGTCACTTATCGCATTGCTGTTTGTGGGAGCTTGCTGTGCGCAAATTGGCCGCTGCGTTTCCTACATTACAGCAGTGACTACACTTCAAAAGTACTTCATTGGTTGTAAAGCGCTTTGGGACGTCCTGAGGTCGTGAAATGCACTATTGAAATGCAAGTCGTTCTTTCTGTCTTTCTGATTAAGCAATGCCCTTCAGGGAAGGGAACCTGGCACCTTTACCCAGTCAGGCTATGTGTGGCTTCAGTCCTGTATTACATGGTTAACTCTTAATACCCTCTGAAGTTGCCATAACAAGACATTCAGTTCTAAACTAACTGCTATGAAGAATTCTCTACCTGAGGCCATTGTGGGAGCATCACCATCATAGCAGTAACCAGGATACTTCTCAGCTTGTATGACAAGATGAAACATAACACAAGGGAACTGAGCTGGAGAAGGTCTCAGCAATTATAATCCATTGGCTCTCTTGGAGGAGGCCATCCTCAACAACCTAGTATATAAAAGCATGTCTGGAATAGGGGAGTGCAGCGAAGCTGGAGGCCACCCGCAAGCTCAGAGTGAATATCACCCTGTCCTTACATCTTGTCTCCATTCATATGCACCGTCGCATAGGCATACACACAACCAACGCAAACATCACAGACAGTGCATTGCAAGGCAAGTCCTGTTTGAACGTATCAATGGGAAAGGAGAAGGAAGTGTTGGCTATGTTGACTGATGCATGTTACAACAGTGCGAGCCTGGAATGGGCAGGAGGTTATTCAGCTGAGAGTGGTAAGGATTTCGAATGCTGTTGACACTGACAGTGCATAACTACACTGCAGGTTGGCTGCAGCAGGTCTTGCAGCAAATGGCAAAGCTCTGTCTCTGCCATTTCCGAGGGTTGGGGGTCTCTCTTTAACTTGTAAGGGGTGGAGCATACAAGACAAATGATGTGTGGTTGCGGGGGGGGGGTGGGGGGAGGAATTCTCTAAATCAAGAGTTTCTCCTCCTGCTCCTTAGTTGTGTGTAAGCTGATATGATGTGCCCCCTGCTCACAAAAAACTGTTGTCCGTCCTTCCGGGGTGGTGAGGGGGTGGGGGGAGGTGAGGCAGCAGGATAGGGAGGGAGAAGTTGCCCCTTTGTGACCCCGGCACTGATCCAATTAGCCCTCTTTGGGGGTCCAGACCACTTGCCTTGCCTAGTCCCCATCAGTGCGGCCCACATACAGCCTTGTGGAGGCCAGTATGCCTCCATTCACTTGACATATCAGCTGCCGCACAACTGAGGAGCAGGAGGAGAAACTCTTGATTTAGAGAGTTCCCAACCCTGCCCCCACACATCATTTGTCTTACATAGAAACATAGAAGATAGGAGCAGGAGTAGGCCATTCGGCCCCTCGAGCCTGTTCCGCCATTCAATGAGATCATGGCTGATCATCCAAACTCAGTACCTTGTCCCTGCCTTCTCCCCATATCCCCTGATCCCTTTAGCCTTAAGAAATATATCTAAATCCTTCTTGAATATATTTAATGAATTGGTCTCAACTGCCTTCTGTGGTAGAGAATTCCACAGGTTCACCACTCTCTGGGTGAAGAAATCCCTCCTCATTTCTGTCCTAAATGGCTTACCCCTTATCCTTAGACGGTGACCCCTGGTTCTGGACTCCCCCGCCATCGGGAACATCCTTCCTGCATCTAGTCTGTCTAGTTCTGTTAGAATTTTATAAGTTTCAATGAGATCCTCTCTCATTCTTCTAAACTCTAGTGAGTATAAGCCCAATCGACCCAATCTCTCCTCATACGTCATTCCTGCCATCCCAGGTATCAGACTGGTGAATCTTCGCTGCACTCCCTCCATGGCAAGAACATCCTTCCTCAAATAGGGCGACCAAAACTGCACACAATACTCAAAGTGCGGTCTCACCAAGGCCCTGTACAACTGCAGCAAGACATCCTTGTTCCTGTACTTGAACTCTCTTGCTACGAAGGCCAACATACCATTTGCCTTCTTCACCGCCTGCTGCACCTGCATACTTACCTTCAGTGACTGGTGCACAAGGACACCCAGGTCTCGTTGTACTTCCCCTTCTCCCAATCTATTGCCATTCAGATAATAATCTGCCTTCCTGTTTTTGCCACCAAAGTGGATAACCTCGCATTTATCCACATTATACTGCATCTGCCATGCATCTGCCCAATCACCCAACCTGTCCAAATCATATTGGAGTTTCTCGGCATCCTCCTCACAGCACACACACCCACCCAGCTTTGTGTCGTCTGCAAACTTGGAGATATTACATCTAGTTCCCTCGTCTAGATCATTAATATATATTGTGAATAGCAGGGGTCCTAGGACTGATCCCTGTGGTACCCCACTAGTCACTGCCTGCCACTCGGAAAAAGACCCGTTTATTCCAACTCTTTGCTTCCAGTCTGCCAACCAGTTCTCTATCCAAGTCAGTACCTTGCCTCCAATCCCATGTGCCTTAACTTTACACGCTAATCTCTTATGCGGGACTTTATAGAAAGCCTTCTGAAAGTCCAAATATATCACATCCACTGGTTCTCCCTTATCTATTCTACCAGTTACAACCTCAAAAAATTCCAGTAGATTAGTCAAGCACGATTTACCTTTTATAAATCCATGTTGACTTTGTCCGATCCTGTCACCGTACACTCCACCACTTACAAGTTAAAGAGGGACCCCAACCCCCAGAAATGGCAGAGACTGAGTATAACCAAGTCTCCGCCAATTTCTCTGGGACTCCCTCTGGGGTTATGGCAGGAGACCAGTGGAACCAGTATTAAAATGTACTGTAAACAATGCAATGGAAGAACAAAGTCTGGCCTCCTTCAGGAGCTGGCTTTTACAACAACAACTTTCATTTTTTAGAGCGCCTTTAACATAGTAAATCATCCCAAGGCACTTCACAGGAGCGTTATCAAACAAAATTTGACACCGAGCCACATAAAGAAGTATTAGGGCTGAAGGCAAAGAGCGCAGTCCCTACACAAAAGCCAGAACATTGCAGTGGGTATTCAAGTTAATATTTTTGCATCCATTCCTGGGCCTTAATTAGGCTATACCATGAAATGTTCACAAACTGCAGCTGGCTGAGAAATCGTGGGAAATAGCAACTGGAGGAGGCCATTCAGCCTCCGAGCCTGCTCCGCCATTCAATTAGATCATGGCTGATCTGCACCTTAACTCCATTGACCCGCCTTTGCTCCATATCCCTCGATACCCTTACCCAAATCTATCGATCTCAGTCTTGAAAACTCCAATTGAACCCCAGCAATCTCAGCTTTTTGAGGAGAGTGTTCAATTTTCTACTACCCTTTGTGTGAAAAAGTGCTTCCTGATTTCGCTTTTAAATGGCCTGGCTCTAATTTTAAGACATGTTCTCTCATCTGGATTGCCCCACCAAAGGAAATAGTTTCTCTGCATCTACCCTATCAAATCCTTTTAGCATTTTAAACACCTCGATCAGATCACCTCTCAATCTTCTATACTCGAGGGAATATAAGCCAAGTTTTTGCAACATGTCCTCATAATTGAACCGTTTAAGCCCTGGTATCATTCTGTTGAATCTGCGCTGTACCCCTTCTAAAGCCAATGTATCCTTCCTGAGATAAAGTGCCCAAAATTGAATGCAATAGCACCTTACATGCCTAATTTCTGCTTTTCCGATCCCAATTTCCTGATCCCTCTGCCTCCGAACTATCCCTGTAGAAACAGCACAGCTGATCACAAAAGGAACGATTCTGTGATCCTGCACTCCTGGTGCAGAAGTTTTGAAATTCTCGTCCTTGTTTTCAAATCCCTCTGTGGCTTCCCTATCTCCATAACCTCCCCCAGCCCTACACTCCTCCGCAGTCTCTGTGCTCCTCCAATTCTGGCCTCTCACGCATCCCCGATTTTGATTGCTCCACCATTGGTGGCCCTGCCTTCAGCTGCCTGGGCCTAAAGCTCTGGAATTCCGCTGCTGAAACCTTCATCCATGCCTTTGTTACCTCTAGACTTGACTATTCCAACGCACTCCTGGCTGGCCTCCCACATTCCACCCTACGTAAACTTGAGGTCATCCAAAATTCAACTGCCTGTGTCCTAACTCGCACCAAGTCCCATTCGCCCATCACCCCTGTGCTCGCTGACCTACATTGGCTCCCGGTTAAGCAGCACTTCGATTTCAAAATTCTCATCCTTGTTTTCAAATCCTTCCATGGCCTCACCCCTCCCTATCTCTGTAATCTCCTCCAGCCCCACAACCCCCCAAAATATCTGCGCTCCTCTAATTCTGCCCTCTTGAGCATCCCTGATTATAATCGCTCAGCCATTGGTGGCCGTGCCTTCTGTTGCCTAGGCCGTAAGCTCTGAAGTTCCCTGCCTAAACCTCTCTGCCTTGCTACCTCTTTTTCCTCCTTTAAGTCGCTCCTTAAAACCTACCTCTTTGACCAAGCTTTTGGTCACCTGCCCTAATTTATCCTTAATAACAACAGAAAATGCTGGAAAAACTCAGCAGGTCAGGCAACATCAGTGGAGAGAAATTTGAGTTGACGTTTCGGGTCGAACCCTTCTCTCCACGGATGTTGCCTGACCTGCTGAGTTTTTCCAGCATTTTCTGTTGTTATTTCGGATTTCCAACATCTGCAGTATTTTGCTATCGTACTAATTTATCCTTATGTGGCTCGGTATCAAATGTTTTGTCTTAAAATACTCCTGTGCAGCGCCTTGGGACGTTTTACTACGTTAAAGGCGCTATATAAATACAAGTTGTTGTTGTTGTGGTAAACCTCTCCACCTTCCCACCTCTCTCTCCTCCTTTAAGACGCTCCTTAAAACCTACCTCTTTGACCAAGCTTTTGGTCACCTGTTCTAATATCTCCTCATGGGGCTCAGTGTCCTATTTTGTTTGATAATCGCTCCTGTGAAGCGCTTTGGGACATTTCACTACGTTAAAGACGCTATATAAATGCAAGTCATTGTTGTTTGCTCTATGGGAGCACATCCCAGGAAATCACCGGCGTTCAACTCAGATCGAGCCAAGTTGAACTCCCCGTGAGTGCAGTTCAACACAGGAAGCACTAAAATGTGGAAGCATTCCTAAAATTCAACCTTTTATTCTTCTTATTCTTATTTCCATTCCACTGGGGGTTTTCCTTGCCTCATGTCAGGGTCTGTTGTAGATTAATCGATGGAGATTGATTGCCATGATTAGTCAACAACTCCATTATGATCGCATCATGCACCTGCCAGGATGGTAGAAGGCGAAATCGAAGGACCTTGGTCTTTTCTCGTCGAGCAATTCCTATGTTCTGAAGGGTGAAGGGGAGTGGGTGCGGGAGGGATTGATGCCTAGGGACCAAATGGCATTGCTGGGCAAAACGACTGCAGTGGAGAATATGAAGGGAGAAAACCTGTTCTGGCACAATTTGAAATACTCAGCAGAAATTGAGTTGTCATTGAGAAATGTTTGTAAAGAAAGAAAACTCAAGGTCAGCCTGCAGTGAGCCGCTATCATGTTCAATTTATAAATGAGCAAATGAGGCCCTGGGGGGCAGCTAAAGTAGGAATTAAAGAGTTCTGTCAAAACACATGTTACAAAGCTGAAATCATCACCGATGTGACATTTGGGGTTGCAGGCTTCTTCATCAGTTTTGATTCAGCATTAAATACCCAAAGTGTAGAATCTGACATACTTACAGTGAGTTACATAATAAATACCTTATACTTATACTTCACATTTTATTTCATTGTGTCCATCCAATTTTATCCTCTTCTCACCTGAGAGTGCTACTACCGAACCAAGGGCTAGATTTTTGGGGAGCCGTCAGGCGGGGTTTCAGGCATGTGGGGGGGGGGAAATCCCGAATTTGGGGGCCCCGACACCATCCCGCCCAAAACCCCGCCCCACGTAAGTTTCAGGGGCGGCGGGTACCTGACCCGCACTGGGACCCGCCGAAACCAGGCGGGAAGGGATTAGTGCCAATTAACTGCCTGTTAACAGGTAGTTAACAGGCAGTTTTTAGCCTAATCTCCATTTTGAGGGGTTTCGTGTGGGCTTCCCGACGGCTCCAAACCACGCCAGGTTAGAGCAGGCGGGCCGTCGGGTTGAAGGAGTTGGAGGGGTCGCGATGTCGGCGCTCAGGTGAGTGATGGGTGCATGAGTGCAAAGGTAAGTGTGTTTGGTGTGTCTAAAGTGTGTAAAGAACTTTTACTTACCTGTACTTACCTTTACAGCCTTTCTTCCTGTAGCCGTCGGGAGCCCATCACTCAGCCGGAACTGAAAGCTGAATGGCTGCGAACTGTGAAAAGTGACAGCCTTCAGCTTTGAGTGCCGGTGAGAGTTCTAACTGAGTCTGTGCAGAAGGACTCATGTTAGAACTCAGACTGTCAGTGTTTCACAGCTTCAAACAGCTGTGAGACACTGATATTTCATCTGTCAAGGACTCTTGACAGATGAAATTGCAGTCTGTGACGTCACCTGTTGCCGGGTGGCCCTTAATTGGCCTGCTGAGCCCGCTGGGCGGGCTTAACAAGGTCAATCAAGGGAAAATCGCGCGGATTGGCCGGACGTCGAAGTAGGCGGGTCAAAAACCCGAAAGGGGAAGTCCCGCCTTCTTCCCGACAGGTTCGGGAAAACCTACCCCCAAGTGTTAGCCTTGACTCAGTGGGTAGCATTCTCGCCTCACTCCAGAGGCCTGAGCACACGATCTAAGCTGACACTTCGGTGCAGTACTGAGGAGGTGCTGCACTGTCAGAGGTGCTGGTTTTTGGATGAGATGTTAAACCTCTTAGGTGGTTGTGAAACATCCCACAGCACTATTTGAAGGTAGCCTGGTCAACATTTATCCCTCGACCAGCATTTCTAAAAAGAAACAGATTACCTGGTCATTTAACTCATTGCTGCTTGTGGGACCTTTACTGTGTGCAATTTGGCTGCTACATTTCCCTACATTACAACATAGAATGGTACAGCACAGAAGGAGGCCATTCGGCCCATCGCGCCTATGCTGCTACAACAAAAATGCATCATTGGCCGTGAAGCGCTTTGGGACGTCCCGCAGTGTGAAAGGCGCTATATCAATGCAAATTCTGAAAGCACTAGTTTATTCTTGAGGTATGACCCTAGACACAGGATGTCAGCAAGTAGCTCAACGATGACAGCATCACAACCTAGCCCAACTAGTTGTCCATGCATGCAAACATTCAATTACTGGTTTGTGACCAGGAGTGGGAGTGCTAACTGTAACCCAGGGCACTAAAGCCAGTTGTGGAGTCCCACCTACTGCCACCCAGACTGAGACCAGTTGCCCTTGTCTAGAGCAGGTCAAACCTTGAACCTCCCAAATCCATATTTGGACACTCTGCAGCAAATTTACTAACTGAGCCATCAGGGGATCTCCATCACTTTTAATACATCCTCAGATTCAGGGAGGTGCAAGACTGGGAAACACAGCAGTCTGTAGCTCATTATAGCTACCCAATGGTACCATGACTTCCATATCCTGTATGTCATTGGGTTAAGTCAAGATGAATGCTGCCCTTTGTGATTCTCTGACACCTTTGGGTCATGGAACAATCATACATTACATTTACTAACCTCGACCTTCAACCACTTGGGCATTCCCAGTTTATATTCAGCCGCTTGAAGTCCCCCATTAGAAAGGTGCAAGGGGCAGCATACCTTTTGATTTGGTAATGGTAAGGTGGCAGCCATGGCTCAGATGGTCATTTGTCACATTGCTGTTTGTGGGACCTTGCTGTGCGCAAATTGTCTGTCGCATTTCCTAGATTACAAGAGCGACTACACTTTGAAAAAACGTCATTGTCTGTAAAGTGCTTTGAGATGTCCTGAGGTTTTGAAAGGTGCTATATTAGGATAGCCTCTCTAAACCTCCTTAAAACCTCTTTGACCAAGCTTTTGGTCACCTGTCCTAATATCTCCTTATGTGGCTCGGTGTCAAATTTTGTTTGTGAAGCACCTTGGGACATTTTACTGTGTTAAAGGCACTATATAAATGCAAGTTGTTGTTCTTTATATGTAAGTCTTTCTATCTTTCATTAAGTGATACTGATACAGGGAACAGAAATCATGTCACACAACTTGAGCAAGTTCCTGTTTTCACGTACTAGGGTGGAAATTTTCACTTTGGGTGAATGAGAGGAAGGGCTCGATATTGCCAGGCCTGAGGAGGCAGGATTGGAGGCATGTGAGGTGTTAAAATCGCAAAAAATGGCGTGCGGGCCCGATCCCACCTCCATCCCGCCTCCCAGCAATTTTCCCAGAATCAGGGTTTCAGACCCTATTTCCATCCCACCTCCAGGAGGTGAGATAGACCCTTAAGGCCCTTAACAACCACTTAATTGCCTCTATAATCCAATTTTGAGAGGCCGTTCTGATTTTAAGACATTTCCCCCATCCTACATGCCTCCTCTGGAACACGCCAGTTAATCCTGGCAGCCTCACAAGTGGATTGCTTAGTAACAGATGCAGCTCCATCATTAGAAAGGAGTTTTCAGCAATCATCATTTGCAGGTGGCAGAACTTTGTTGTCTCAGGTCTGGGGGAACTTTTAGCAGGTTTACTCTTTGTTGTGGATGTTTAGAGCCTGACACCCATCTCCAGTGTGACCTCGTGGGAAACCCCTCTCCCCATCTTGAATGAGCGCTTCCTCAACTGAGGTATACAGCAGAAGCATGTGAACCATTTATTTCCTTTCCTCCTGAACATCAGATCCGGACCAAGACCAGCCGCGGTAGCAGCAGAACCCTGAACAACAGCAGCACCAACAGCAGGAGCAACAACTGGAGTGCCAAGCTGCTGCTCAGCCACCTGAAACTGCACAGGTCAGAAGGCGCCACAGCACAACCACATTGCTGCCCGAGATGCAAGGGACGCACTCATGTTGGCCAGATTTGCTTAGCCTGCACAATCAAACAGTTTTGTCTCGCACCTTCTTACCAGAGCATCGACAATGGCCAAGAACCTGCGGATTCCTATCATTCGGAACACCATACTGACAATTGCAAGTCGCCCTAAGCCCTCAATGTGAAAGTCCCACTTGCGAAATGACACAGGCCACAACTTCAATAGTTTGCCATCAAATCTGTTTATGATACCATGACAAGGATGGCTGGTCCAAATACAATACATCACAGCACACAAGTGACTACCCTTGTGACTACTTTTGCATTATCTTCCTCTTATGCGTGCTCCTATGTGGTGCTTCCCCTGTGGGTTCAGCAGATGTGGAGGCCCCTTGCTCATTTTCTTGCTGCTCCTGTCTCGACACCTTTAGCGGGCGTCCTCTGGGGTTGCGAACCTGTGAGGGCTCAGTAACAGTCTGCTGCTCCTGTGGCTGTGCAGGGGCTGAGACGCGCATCTCAGTTGGTGAGGATTCTGGTGGGGCTCTGACCGAGGGCTTTGCAGTGGCATGGTCGTGTGAGCACTTGGAGAGGAGCCCCCACTTCCTTGTTGTCTGCCACCAACATCCCTCTCATGGGTCGGCCCCACTTCAAAGCTAGCCAGTGGTTTGACAGAACCTTACTGCACTTCAGGGGGGCCATGAGGACCCGTTTCTGCACTGGAAGTCCTATTCCAGAGGACTTCCATGAAGGTCTGGTTTCTATGCTCAATAGCTGACCATCGCTTCTCAAGAGATGTCATTCTATTCTGAGCAATGACCATGTTTTCAGGACCCTGGTGACTAAACTCCTACATGGCCGTAGCCATCCTCTCCTCTACTGTAGCCATCCTCTCCTCTACGGTAGCCAGCCTTACCATGGAGTTAGCCATCCTTTCCACAGAAGTTGCCATCCTTTCCGCGGTGATGCGTTCATGCGCCAATGCCTCCACAAAGGCTCTGCTCATGTTCGCGATGGACTCCTCCATTCACTCCACACTCGCAGCGACCCTGGAGACAAAACCTGTCAGAGACTCCTGCACCTGTTCCTGGAGTTCCAGCACCGCTCTCCCTCTGGATGGACCTGGAGGCACAGGGTCGACATGCAGCTGAGCCGAGCTGGCAGAGTCCTGCGCCTTCTGACGAGGACTCTCCACTGCTGTCCCTGTCGCCACCATCTGCTGATGCTCACTTGTGAGCTGTGATACACCAGGTGCCAACATTACTCTATCTCGCAAAGGTCCCACCGAGTTGTGAGTGTCTGCGCTGGCGCTGGGTGCGCTGAATTCTGCTGACGCTGTGCCCTCAGAGGTTACAGCTTCCTCTGAGGAGTCTGGAAGCTCAGGCTCTTCCTCCTGGACTGTGGGGACGGGTGCTTTCGATGGTCCTGTGGGGGAGTAAAGGAAAGAGTTAGAGATGTGAGGTCAAGGTTACATGCACATTGAATAGTGCAGATGATCATAAGTCAATCTGTTAGAGCATCAGATTCATTATCAGTGACTCATGCAGTGTCAATGAGAGAGATGCCAAACTATTCTGTCACCAGCTTGCTGTGATGCGCCCGTCTGTCCGTCCCCCACTTGGGAATCCTCCTCGATCCCGGTGATTTCCAGGGCCGCCTCCTCCCAGGTGGTGAGCTGGGCTACTGAGGGTGGCCCTCCTCCTGTCATGGCTCTTTCCCTTTTATTGTGGGCTCTCTTATCCTGCAATGAGGGACACAAGTGGAGTCTGAGTGAGAATGAAGGAGTGAGTGTACAGAATGCATAGCATAGATGCTTAGAAGGAGACAAAGGGCCCTCCCTGTGTGTTGTAAGTTGTTGTTGTTGTTGCATCACATTGATAGGGAGTGTGAGGGCTACATGGTAGAATAGTTAAGTGAATGTGACCATAGAGAGAGAGGCAATGGGTAAGGGTGCAGGGGTGTAAGTATCAAGTGGGATGTGGAGGAAGAGGTTAGCAAAGCAGAGTGCTGGTGAGGAGAGGCGATGGGAATCAGATTGAGGGTGATGGGAAAGTCATACTCACTTTTCCTGTGCGGAGAAGGTCATGAAACCTCTTCCTGCACGGCAGCCAGGTTCTGCGGCTGATCGATATGAAGTTGACCTCCTCGGCCACTTGCAGCCACACAGCTTTAGTCTGCTGGGGTGGCTTTTTTCTCCCTGAGGAAGGGAACAGCACCTCCTTATTCGATCTTGCTCCCTCCACCAGAGCTTGGAGGGAGGGCTCATCGAAGCATGGAGCACACTTTTGCTTGCTGGTGGACATGGTCGATCAATGAATTCCTTACTACAATCACCATAAAGTTTCCAGTCTCCAGAAGAAGCAAGCCTGCTTGCAGGCCTTAAATCCAACAGCATTGATGACATCATCGGAGGTGACTTTCTGTATGAAAAGACTCATTGGGCAAGGGGTTCCCACACGCTGGAAATCAATTGCCTAATTAGGGGAAAATCGCACTTCAGAGTCGGGGTCCTGAAACAAATGCCACCTGACACGCCCCAGCCTGCCCACACTGGCAAAATAGAGCCCGAAGCATCTGCCCCGATTCCACCCCCCACTGCCCCCACCACCACCACCCGTCCCCCTCGCTGCTGACACTGTGGCCTTCAGACTGCTATTGGAAAGCAGCAGACAGACTGCTGAAAGTGCCTCAAATTGCTTGTGGGTGAAGGAGGTGTGTGGGGGGGGTGGGGGGGAGGCGGTGGGGGAGGGGAAAGAAGGGCTGCAAAATAAAGATTTCACTACTTGCCTTAGTGTTTTCAGCTTTCCCCAAGATTCCAGTAGGCTTTCCCGGTCCGTGGCATGCCAGGGCCGCCCACAGTGCCAGTTTCCTTCAGGTGTCCTGTAGTGTATGTGCTTTAAGTCAGAACTACTTTTTACAGCTCCTGTATACTGTAGTACCGGCAGTAACCACACCGGTATATAAGCTGTGTGCATGCCTCTGTACTCCAGTCTAGAGATTGCCCTCCCCCAGTAAAGACCTGTTATTTGTTTATGTACAGCATCCGTGTAATTATTTATCCACTGAACCACGGATCTAACAGTGGCGACGAGTGTTGATGCGAATCTACCTGCAACATTAAACAAAAGAAAAACAAAAAAATAGTCGAGTCCAGGAAGACGGGCGTCGACCGCGAGCAATCGCCCAGCAGTCAGGCAGAGATCCAACTTCTCTGGGGAGGCTGTGGAGAGCCGGGCTTGGTTCCCCAGCCACAACGAGCAGTAAGAGACCGACGACAGGTCCAGAGCAGACCCTTCCCGAGCAGCGGCGGCTGGAGCCGACCGACGGCAGAGAGAGAGAGCCAGGCAGAGTCGACGGGGTAAGAAAAAGGGTGAAGAGAGCAGGGCACAGCCGGGGGTTGATCACCGAGCGGCGTCGAGGAAAAATACTGCAAAACCGGAGAGAGGGTAAGAAGCAGCCGGGTTCTAGACTGAGCGGCGTCGACAAATATCAAGAGAAGAACGCGCAGAGCACAGCCAGGGATCACGGGCTGATCAGGGTCTGTGGGGCGAAGCAAGGGGAGACACCATTGAGCCACGGAGAAGCAGGGAGAGCGCGGGAGGCGCCATTGAGCCGCGGAGAAGAAGGAAGAGCGCGGGAGACGCCATTTTGCGAAGCCGCAGCGGAGAAGACGGGCGAGTACGGGAAGGAAGGAAAGCGCGGGAGACGCCATTTTGTGCCAGCGGAGAAGAAGGGGAAGCGCGGGAGGCGCCATTGGTGATAGTTAACGCACAACCAAGGATGCCGAAGAGTGGCAGTATCTCTACGTTCAACAATGAAGTTGAAGATTGGGCAACATATGTGGAACATATTGAGGTGTACTGCAGGGCGAATGAAGTGCCAGATGCTAATAAAGCACTGGTTCTGTTAAATTCCATGGGTGCAAAAACTTATGGGTTACTGCAAAATCTAATAACCCCAGAGAAGCCGGTAAACAAGAATTTTGAAAGCATAGTAGAAATCCTACAGGACCACTTAAACCCCACACCGCTGCTGATAGCAGAACGATTTAAGTTCCATAAAAGGAAACAACACAAAGACGAAAGCAATGCTGAGTACCTAACGGAACTGCGCAAGCTATCGAAGTACTGCCAGTTTGGAGCGGGACTAGCAGACACGTTAAGGGACAAGTTTGTGTGTGGGCTACAAAGTGAAGGAACCCAGAAACGGCTTCTATCAGAAAAGGACCTTACGCTGGACAAAGCTTTCAGTATGGCAGTATCACACGAAGCAGCTGCAAGGGGCGCTGCAGAGATACAACGGAGACCGCAAGAATATGGCACCAACGAAATGACCTATGGAACAGGGAAGTGCTATCGCTGCGGCAGAACAACACATGACCAGAAAGATTGTTGGTTCAAGGACCAAGTGTGCAGACAGTGTGGGAAAGCAGGACACATAGTAGAATTTCGGGAGTTAGGAGCCAAGCTAAAAAGTAGGACCTCGAAGGTAGTAATCTCTGGATTACTACCAGTGCCACGTGCTAGTAAGAGTACAGAGAACAGGATAGTTAGGCTAAATACGTGGCTTGAGCAGTGGTGTAAGAGGGAGGGTTTTAAATTTTTGAGGCATTGGAACCAGTTTTGTGGTAGGTGTGACCTATACAAAAGGGACGGTCTACACCTGTGCAGAGATGGAACTGATGTTCTCGGGGTAATTTTTGATAAAGCAGTTCGGGAGCATTTAAACTAGTATGGCAGGGGGCTAGAAACCTATGTAGTGAAATAGAGGAAAGTGAAAGGCAGACAGAAATAAATGATAAAAGGGTGAGGAACAAAAAACAAAGGGCCAAACTAATTCATAAAAAATGTGAGCATAAAAAAAGCCTGAGGGTTTTATACCTTAATGCGAGAAGCATCAGGAACAAGGTAGATGAATTAGCTGTGGAAATAGAGGTTAATAATTATGACCTAATTGGGATTACGGAAACATGGTTGCAGGGTGAGCAGGGCTGGGAGCTTAACATACAGGGGTATTCAGTATTTAGGAAGGATCGACAAAAAAGAAAGGGAGGAGGGGTAGCATTGCTAGTAAAAGAGGGGATAAATGCAATTGAAAGGAAGGATATTAACTCAGTTAATACAGAATCTATATGGGTGGAGCTAAGAAATAGCGAGGGGCGAAAAACATTAATAGGAGTGGTATATAGGCCTCCAAATAGTAAAATAGAGGTTAGGGAGGGCATCACGAGGGAAATTAGAGAAGCGTGCAATAAGAGCACAGCTGTCATCATAGGTGACTTTAACTTACATATAGATTGGACTAGCCTAATCAGTAAAAATAATGAGGAGGAGGAATTCCTTGAGTGTTTGAGGGATGGTTATCTGGATCAATATGTCGAGGAACCAACTCGGGAACAGGCTATATTGGACTGGGTACTGTGCAATGAGAAGGGACTAATCAGTAATCTTGTTGTACGGGGACCCTTGGGTCAGAGCGATCATAACATGATCGATTTCTCACTCGAAATGGAGAGCGAAGAAATTGACTCAGAGACTAAGGTCCTGAATTTAAACAAGGGGAATTATGATGCCATGAGACGGGAACTGAGTAGGTCTGATTGGACAACGTTCCTGGGAGGACTGGAGGTAGATAAACAATGGCAAACATTTAAAGATAGAATGACAAAATTGCAAAAATTGTTTATACCAATCTGGCATAAAAGGAAATCTAAAAAGGTGACTCAACCGTGGATAACAGGGGAAATTAGAGACAGCATAAAATCCAAAGATAGGGCGTATAAAATAGCCAAAAAAAGCGCCAGAGCGGAAGATTGGGAACAGTTTAAGATAGAGCAAAGGAGGGCAAAGGGCATAATCAAGAGGGGCAAAATAGCTTACGAAAACAAGCTGGCGGAAAATATAAAAACTAACTCCAAAAGCTTTTATAAGTATATCAAAAGGAAAAGACTGGTGAAAACCAAAGTTGGTCCATTGCAGTCAGATACGGGGGAATATATAATGGGAAATAAGGAAATGGCAGATCAACTAAATGCATACTTTGGGTCAGTCTTTACGAAGGAAGACACAAAAAACCTCCCTGGGATATCGGGAAAAATAGGGACATTGGCAAAGGAGGAACTGACGCAAATCAATATCTCTAAGGATATGGTGTTAAGGAAGCTAAAGGGATTGAAGGTGGACAAATCCCCAGGGCCTGATAACATGCATCCTAGGGTACTGAAGGAGGTGGCCCTTGAGATAGCGGATGCACTAAGGATGATTTTTCAGAATTCATTAGACTCGGGAACAGTGCCGATGGATTGGAGGGTAGCTAACGTTACCCCACTATTCAAAAAGGGGGGTAGGGAAAAAGCAGGTAATTACAGACCTGTAAGCCTTACATCAGTTGTGGGCAAAATGCTGGAGTCCATCATTAAGGATGAAATAGCGGAGCACTTAGCAAATGGGGACAGGATAGGACAGAGTCAACATGGATTTACAAAGGGTAAATCGTGCTTGACTAATCTATTGGAATTTTTTGAGGGAGTAACTGGTAGAATAGATGGGGGAGAGCCAGTAGATGTGGTGTACCTGGACTTCCAAAAGGCCTTCGATAAGGTCCCACATAAAAGATTAGCATGGAAAATTGAGGCTCATGGGATAAAGGGGAAAGTTTTGGCGTGGATAGGGAACTGGCTGTCAGATAGAAAACAGAGAGTTGGAATAAACGGCTCATTTTCTGAATGGCAGGCAGTAACAAGTGGGGTACCACAGGGATCTGTCCTGGGCCCCCAGCTGTTCACAATTTACATTAATGACCTGGATCAGGGAGTCGGATGCAGCATTTCCAAATTTGCAGACGACACTAAACTAGGAGGGGGGGTGGGCTCAGAGGAAGAGACCAGGAAGCTCCAGAGCGATTTGGACAGACTGGGCGATTGGGCGGATAAATGGCAGATGCACTATAATGTGGACAAGTGCGAAGTTATCCACCTTGGGTGCAGGAACGGGAGGGCAAATTATTATTTAAATGGCAATAGATTGGGAGAGGGGGAAGTACAGAGAGACCTGGGTGTTCTTGTACACCAGTCACTGAAGGCGAGCATGCAGGTGCAACAGGCGGTCAAGAAGGCAAACGGTATGCTGGCCTTCATAGCAAAAGGGTTAGAATACAGGAACAGGGATACCTTGCTGCAGCTGTACAGGGCACTGGTGAGACCACACCTCGAGTACTGTGTACAGTTTTGGTCGCCTCATCTGAGGAAGGATGTTCTTGCCATGGAGGGGGTGCAGCGGCGATTCACCAGGCTGATACCAGGAATGGCGGGAATGACCTATGAGGAGAGACTATGTAGTTTAGGGATGTACACACTGGAGTTTAGAAGATTGAGAGGGGACCTCATAGAAGTGTATAAAATTCTGACAGGTCTAGACAGACTGGATGCAGAAGGAATGTTTCCCTTGGCGGGTGAGAACAGAACTAGAGGACATAATTTAAGGATAAGGGCTAAACCATTTAGGACAGAGATGAGGGGGAATTTCTTCACTCAGAGAGTGGTGAACCTGTGGAACTCATTGCCACAGAGGGCAGTGTACGCCAGCTCATTAAATATATTTAAGAGGGAATTAGATATATTTCTACGGGCAAAAGGGGTTAAGGGTTACGGAGAGAAGGCGGGGACGGGATACTGAATTAAAGGATCAGCCATGATCTCATCGAATGGCGGAGCAGGCACGAAGGGCCGAATGGCCTACTCCTGCTCCTATCTTCTATGTATCTATGTATAGCAAGAGCCTGCAGGTCTGGGAAGAAAACCAACAGTAAGAAATCTCCACAGGAGAAGTACAAAAAGGTACACCAGGTGATGGACAGTGGTTCAGACGAACAGAAAAGTGACACAGACTCCGGAAGCAAGGAGCTGGGTTGTCTGAAACTACATAATGTAACCGAAATGGAGGATCACTGGACTATCTGGGTTACACTCAAGATAGACGGAGTCCAAGTGGAAATGGAATTGGACACAGGGTCAGTTCTAACAGTCATAAATCAAAGAGACTACAAGCGGCTATTTTCACACATACCCTTGAAAGCTACAGAGATTGTCTTGAAGACGTATACAGGGCAAAAATTCTACCCCAAAGGAAAAATAAGGGTGAAAGTGACATATAAAGGTCAGGAAATACCTAAAATGGATATATATGTATTGCCAAATGGAGGACCACCACTGCTAGGACGTGAATGGATCCGGAAGATACATTTAGATTGGCATTCCATACAGGCACTGAAGGTGGAGGCCAAAAAGGATGACGACGTCACACCTGGACGACTGTCAAAAATGCTAACTGACGCAAAAGAAGTGTTCCAGGAGGGACTAGGAACACTAAAAGGAATAACAGCAACAATTAAAATAGAGGATAATGCAAGCCCAAAGTTTCTGAAGGCCAGACCAGTGCCTTATGCGATCAGACCAGCGGTTGAAGCAGAGCTGGAAGGGTTGGAACGTTCAGGAGTACTGTCCATAGTGGACTGGAGCGAGTGGGCTACACCCATCGTTCCTGTAATGAAGAGGTCGTTGAGTAATACGCCTGGGGAACCAAAGAAGGTCCGCATCTGTGGGGATTTTAAGGTGACAGTGAACCCAGTCCTTCACACGGTGCAATATCCGCTTCCACGAATTGAGGATATTTTCGCCTCGCTATCTGGTGGTAAACGCTTCACCAAAGTTGATCTAGCCCAGGCGTACTTGCAAGTGGAGGTAGAAGAAGCTTCGAAACATTACCTTACGATCAACACCCATAAAGGTCTCTATCAATACAACCGGCTGGTGTTTGGAGTAGCCTCGGCTCCGGCTATTTGGCAAAGAGCGATGGATCAGGTCCTGCAAGGGATTCCAGGGACCCAGTGTTATTTGGACGACATCTTGGTCACGGGCGAAAATGACGGTGATCACCTCGCTAACTTGGAGAAGGTGCTCGCCAGATTAAAGGAATATGGGCTACGAGCTAATCGCCATAAGTGCGAGTTTTTCCAGAAACAGATCTCGCATTGCAGCCACGTCATCGATGAAGAGGGGTTACATAAGTCCCCTGACAAGATAGAGGCAGTAGTCAAGGCTCCAGCACCGGAAAATGTGTCACAACTGAGGTCGTTCCTCGGGCTGGTAAACTATTACCACAAGTTCTTACCAAATTTGTCTACGGTATTACACCCGCTGAACACCCTACTGCAAACAGGGGTACCATGGAATTGGGATGACGAATGTAGACGAGCTTTCCAGAAGTGTAAATAATTGATCACGTCAAAAGAGGGGTTGGCCCATTTCAACCCAGCACTACCAATTCGGTTGGCATGTGATGCATCACCCTACGGCATTGGAGCGGTGCTGTCGCACAAATTCCCGGACGGTTTGGAGAGGCCAGTAGCCTTTGCGTCTCGGTCACTAACCTCAGCCGAGCGCAACTACGCCCAGATTGACAGGGAGGCCCTCAGCCTAGTATGGGGAGTAAAAAAATTCAACCACTATCTGCATGGACAGAAGTTCACCTTGCTGACTGACCACCAATCACTTGTCTCCATCTTTAATCCTAAGAAGGGTGTGCCAGTAATGACTGCACAGCGGTTACAAAGATGGTCCCTGTTTCTAGGGGCGAATCAATATGAAATAGAATATAAAGGCACGAGACAGCATGGGACGCTGATGGGCTATCACGCCTGCCACTGCCTACTGTGGAGGAAGCACCAGCAGTGGACCCTATCGAGATATTTTATTCATCGATAATTGAACGATTGCCAGTAACAAACACAGACATAGAGAAGGAGACCCGCAATGATCTGACGCTGTCACAGTTACATGAATTGACGATGAGGGGATGGCCAACACATGGCGACTC
This sequence comes from Somniosus microcephalus, assembly GCF_052327205.1. Lineage (NCBI taxonomy): Eukaryota > Metazoa > Chordata > Chondrichthyes > Squaliformes > Somniosidae > Somniosus > Somniosus microcephalus. The sequence continues at coordinate 60,714,851 of NC_141006.1, read as the reverse complement.
ACTGTTGCCAGCATTCTCATCCAGAAGAGCACAGCTGTCAGTATGCCAGGGGACAGTGATGTGTGGATCCAGAGTGGTGATTCCACCCAAGTTAAGGGAGAGAGTGCTAAATGAGCTAAATGAAGGTCATCTGGGGGGAGTGAAAATGAAAAGCCTAGCTAGGGCTTATGTGTGGTGGCTGGGAATCGATCAACAAATCGAAGACCTAACTAAGAGCTGCTTAGGATGCCAGAAGGTCCAAAATGCACCACCACATGCCCCTCTACACCCATGGGAGTGGCCCTCCTCTCCATGGCAACGGGTGCACATTGATTTCGCTGGTCCATTCATGGACTCAATGTTCTTAATAGCTTAGTCACCATGACAACTGTACAAATGTAATGGGCCAGAAATTCGTGAACGGGGCTTGCCGCGCGTGCAAGATCCCGATTTGCACTTACCCGACGCGCCTGCCGATCACCTCCAGGGACGCCTGGAATTCCATTTTGAATCTGAAGAATCCCGGGCAGCGTTTGACGTCACGCCGCCCGGGAGTGCAGCCAGCGCGAAGCCTGGCGCGCGCTGTGCAACTGAGACACGCCCCTTGAGGTCTCAGTTTAACAGGACACGCCCCCAATGTTTCTGCCAAGCTGCTAAGCATTTTTACATGCAAAGCAGCAGTTTAAATAGGTTTTTGGAAGTTTTTTGAAGCTTTTGGTAACTTTTATAAACTTTTAAAAACGTTTACATTATTTTGAAGAATCTGAAGTAGTTTTAAACAGAATTAAAGCAATTTAAAGACTTTTAAAAGCCCTAAAAGATTTTTTTTAATTCCATTTATTTATTTAGCAATGTCGTCGTCATACGTGTCTTCACACTGTTCCCTTTGGGGAACTGTATGAAGTGGTGGAAGGATTTATGGCCATGATTAACGCTCATTCTGTGACCGTAACCATCTTTGAACCAGCCATTAGGGCGGTTAGTCCTATGGCGGGAGGGTTTTACGGGCTCCCACAAGCTATACAAGGAGGGGGGGCCACCCACACCCACGGACGCAAATATCCCACTGGATGTCAACCCAGAATTTCGAGCCGGAACTCCGACTCCACTTGCCGGGACTGTCTGGAGCGGGGTTCGAAACCCTACCCTGATCTGGCCCAGCGGCGGGGATCCTACCGCTATGCCAAAGGCCCAATCCGATTAGCAACGTGAAATGGCTGGAATGAGCACAATTCACGGCATTAAAAGAACTCACAATTGAACTGATGATGACCTCAGCAATCTCCTCAAGGAGGTGGAGGCGCAGCGCCTGCTCATCATTGGTAATGAGAAGTCAAAGGCGCCGCAAAAAGGGCAGATGATAGCTTGGTCTTTCAAGTGGCAGCATAGGGCTCCAGTCACGGGGAGGGAAAAGGCGCAGGAAACGTATGGGTGTCACCTTTTGTGCGGAGTGGGCCTTTTGCGTAGCAGTAAGCATCCCCGCCGCTGGGCCAGAAGGAGTAGGGTTTCGAACCCCACTCCAGACAGTCCCGGCAAGTGGAGTCGGAGCTCCAACTATAAATTCTGGGTGGACATCCAGCGGGATACTTGCGTCCGTGGGTGTGGGTGGCCGCCCCCCCCTCCTCAGATGGGTTGTGGGAGCCCGTAAAACCCTCATGCCATAGGACTAACCACCCTAATGGCTGGTTCAAAGATGGTTACGGTCACGGAATGAGCGTTAATCACGGCCATAAATCCTTCCACCACTTCATACAGTTCCCGAAAGGGAACAGTGTGAGGATACGTACGACGATGACCTCTTGCACAATGCACCTCCTTGGACCCTCAGTCGCAGATGCGAGGGGGCAAATCGTGCAATTGTTAAATTTTTCATTTTATTGACATGTAAAATGTTGGCCCAGTAATTCCCTTCCAAATGCGCGAGTACGGTTGGGGTACTTACGCGTCTGGCCGGAGGAAATGCCGGTTTTCAGCATGCACAGTGCATGTGGGGAAAACCGGCATTTCCTGTCCTCTGAACGAAGGGGTTCAGAGGCAGAACGCGTGCGACTGCACAGGCAGTGCGTGCGCAGTAAAATTTGCCGCTTTCATTCATGCTTTCAGAGAGGTCAAGTCCTTACAACTTACACATGAAAAAAGCATGGGTACAGTTGCTCCAGAGGCTGCAGAGGAAGATATTTCTTATCGTGGAGCTTCTGAAAGTATGTATGTCTGTATATATTCCTTTGCGTGTTATGTATATATTCCTTTACTTATGTGTATGAATGTATTATTTAATTATGACTTTCAGAGAAAGTAACTTATTGGAAAATCATAATTAAAAACATACATTCATACACATAAGTAAAGGAATATAAAACATACATACATATATGTAAAGGAATATATGCGGACATACATACATAATTACTTATTACTGATGAAAAGTTTCTTTCTTAAAAGTGCTGGAAATGTTACATTACTCATTTTAGAACACTCATTTTCACATTCAATTCACACAGCCACAATTGCTCCTTCTACCTACCGTTCTGAAAACCCGTTTAAAAAAAAAAATTTAAACTTTAAAACTTACTTAAAATTTCTTAAAATAACTTCCCTCCCTTTCCCAAACAAAAATATTGCCTTTCAGAAGCTCCACGATAAAATATATCTTCCTCCGCAGCCTTGGAACAACTTTACACATGCTTTTTTCAAATGTAACTTGTAAGGACTTACCCTCACTGAATCCATGAATGAAATCGACGAAGTTCACTGCGCAAGCGCTGCCTGTGCAGTCGCACGCGCTGTGCCTATGAACCCCTTCGTTCCGAGGTCTGGAAATGCCGGCGTTCCCCGCATGCGTTGTGCATGCTGAACGCTGGCATTTCCAATGGCCAGATGCGTGAGTACCCGGACCGTACTCACGCATTTGGTCACGAATTTCTGGCCCAATGTGTTGAGTACAAAGTGAACAGTTTGAAACAAACCCAGGATGACTTTGCATTTTCACCAAATGCTAATTGAAGCAATAAGCGGATACTGCACAAAAGGAGGCCATTCGGCCTATCATGCCTGTGCCAGCTCTTTGGTAGAGCTATCCAATTAGCTCCACTACTCTGCTCTTTCCCCATAGCCCTGTAAATTTTTTCCCTTTAAGTATTTATCCAATTCCCTTTTGAAAGTTACTATTGAGTCTGCTTCCACCGCCCTTTCAGGCAGTGCATTCCAGATCATAATAATGTGTAATAATGTGTAAAAACATGTTTCCTCACATCGCCTCTGGTTCTTTTGCCAATCACCTTAAATCTGTGTGTCCTCTGGTTACTGACCCTTCTGCCACTGGAAACAGCTTCTCCTTATTTAATTCATGCAGTAGGAAAGAAAAGTGGAAAGGCAGCGAGATTTAGGGAGGGAATTCCCTGGACGATAAGATGAAATAAGCCGATGAAAATGATAGGACCTATAGTATAATAAAGCCCTTTCACATGTTCTGTAGGTGCTGGGAAACCCTTGCTTCCTAATAATGTTCCTTTACTTCTTCTCACAAAGACAGGGGCCCAGGCAGACACAGAGAGAAACTCTGCTGAGGGCGAGAGGTGAGGAGGAAAGAAAAAGGAAAAAGTTCAAATCCTAAAAATCTAGAGTAAAAAGATGTTGGGTAAGCGCATCTCCGTCCCTAAATGTTATCCATTCGTTTCTCTTTTCAGATACTGGCGGATGCGCTTTGTACTTCCAGCTTATTTTTTACAGGTGGTTTTACTAACACTGGGGACACTGGACACCGGGGTCCGTGGATTAAATGGCTAACTCTGTTGACATAGGTGTCAGCCGTGGCTCAGTGGGTAGCACTCTCGCTCCTGAGTCAGAAGGTTGTGTGTTCAAGCTCCACTCCATGGGACTGGAGCGTGTAATCTAAGCATCAGTGCCGTACTGAGGGAGTGCTTCAGGTTAGACGTTAAACCGAGGCCTCATCTGCTCTTTCGGGTGGATGTAAAAGATCTCACAGCACTGTTCGAAGACGAGCAGAGGAATTCTCTTGTTGTCCTAGTCAATAGTGATCCCTGAACCAACAGAAACGCATGATCTGATCTGTTTGTCAGACCTTACTGTGTGCAAATTGGCCGCTGCATTTCCTACGTTAGTGGGGACTACATTTCAAAAGTACTAATTGGCTGTAAAGTGTTTTGGGACATCCTGAGGTCGTGAAAGGTGAAATATAAATATAAGTTCTTTATATAGTTTCTTATATTTGAAATCCTTGTACCTCTTCCATTCAGTACTGTCCTCCCTTTTTATTCCTAATTGACCAACACTAGAGTCTAGTCAGCGGAAAAATTGTTGTGTTTTTAGAAGAAAGAAAGACTTACATTTATATAGCGCCTTTCCCGACCACCAGACATCTCAAAGTGCTTTACAGCCAATGAAGTACTTTTGGAGTGCAGTCACTGTTGTAATGGTCAACTGTTGATAGATAGCAGATCCATCCAACAAGGAAGTCAAACTTATAACAGTACTGCAAAAAAAAACTTTCACCACCCTGCTTAGGAACAATCCAATCCTCACCACGTTGGTTCTGAAACGCTGCTCACCATTCTTCAGTTTATTCCTGCAACAAAACCATATATTCGGCTTCAAGTGAGAGACCATGAAAATGATTTCTTTAGTCTGTCAACATTACACGGGTGAGATCCATGTACAATAAAACTGGCGGGCAAGTTCTGGAAGGAAAATTGTCTTCAGCATCACCTTGTCTCCATATCAGCGAGAGCGACAGACATGGTAATAAAAGGAGAAGAGGGCTGCGAGTCATGCTTGAAGTGATTCATTTCACATTTTTTTTAACTGATATTCATAAAAAATGTTTTATCTCTGTTTCACAGTGGTAAAGAAAAATAAATTTTCTCCAGTCTACCTCCCACATCTCATCCGCCCGAGTCACGTCACGTATATGGGACCTTGATTTGTTGTTAACGATGTAACTTTACTGTGGTGCTTTAGGAGGATTCTATTTTTGGTATTCTTTTTTTGTCCATTTATTCCCCTCTCCCCTCTCCTCTCCTTCCCTCCCCTCCTCTTCTCTCCCCCTCCACTCTCCCCTCTCCTCTCAAAAAAAAATACAATAGTACAGCACAGAAGGAGGCCATTCGGCCCATCGAGTCTGCGCCGACGTTTTCGAAGAGCAGTTCAGTTAGTCCCACTGCTCCGTTCTTTCCCCATATCCCTGCAATTTTTTCTCCTTCAAGCATTTATCCAATTCCCTTTTGAAAGCTACTATTGAATCGTAAAAAAGTTTCTCCTCTTGTCGCCTCTGGTTCTTTTGCTAATCACCTTAAATCAGTGCCCTCTGGTTATCGACCCTTCAACCATTGGAAACTGTGGGGGGGAAATTCGGCATCGCCCCATTTGGGGCGCCATTATTGGCGGTGCACAAAGTTTAGCGCCTGGCGCTAACGATAGCCACCTACTGCGAAATTGGTCTGTTTCGTCCCTGGAGCTGATTGCAGCGCTAAATCAGGCGCTGCACGACTCTCTTAAGGCGCTAAGCCGGAGGAGCGAGGCGCTAACTCAGAGGGCGGGCGCAGCGCTGGTGCTGTCAGTTAGCGATTGCACACAGCCAGCTCTTAAAGGGGAGGGTCGATCTTGATTTGCAGCCGCACCCTGCGCATCGGAGACCTGAATCTCGGCCTGGACAGACCTGTTGCCAAATCCTGCAGCCAAGGACCATGGAGAGGGCCAGGGAGTGAGCGCAGCGTTTCAGCGAGGGGGCCTTGGAGGCTCTGGTTGGTGTGGTGGAACGCAGGCGATCTCTCCTGTACCCGGAGAGTGGCAGGAGGCCTCTGCCCAGCGAGTACCGAAAAGCTTGGAGGGAGGTGGCTCACAGAGTGACCTCCAGCAGCATGGTGCCTAGGACCATGCAGGAAGAAGTTCAACGACCTCACTCGGGTCATCAGGGTGAGTGCCTTTTTCAGAAACCTCTTCATCCCTCCATCTCGACCTCGCTTTATGGCCAAAGGGCCTTGAAAGCCCCAATGCCCAGCACTCCTCCAACACCTATGGCCCTTTCAGGAAACTCACATGCGCATTCAGCACTTTGCATACAGTAAGGGCTATTCGACCATGGGAGGCATTTCAGCCAAGATCATGGCTGCATCTTTACTCAGACCCCGTCCTTTTTCTTGCAGGGCAAGCTGGCGCATAATAGGAGACAGCAGCAACGGACCGGGGGAGGCCGGCCTCACCTTCAAGCCCTGACCAATCTGGAGCAGCGAGTCCACTGGATTGTGGCAAGCCGGATGCTTGGCCCCGTCGCCACTGGAGACGCCGACCCCATTCTGGCCAGCAATGGTAAGGTCATCACCTTTTTGACCTCTCTCCTTCCACTTGTTCCTCACAACAGCATCCTTTGACATTCTTGAAATAAAGAGTAGATTGCCTTTCAAAAGCTAGGCTTTATTAACCTTAAAAAACCAGCAAGTACATGTTGAGCACCCAGTCTCAACCAAATTGTAGAAAACTGAATTTAAGATGGCCACCACAGGTCACATGGAATCAACTAACCAATAAGTTTACAGCATATATCTCAAGGCAGGAAAACAGGCAACCAATTACAATGCTTCTTATAAAACAAGAATAATCACCACATTTCTCGATCCAAATCAGTACATCGCTACAATCTCTCACCATGAAATGATCATGAAAGCAACAGATTGTTGTAAAAGCCCATGTGTGTCAGCTGTGGCTCAGTGTGTAGTGGGTAGTACTCGCTTCCGAGTCAGAAGGTTGTGGGTTAAAATCCCACTACAGAGATTTGAGCACAAAATCTAGGCTGACACTCCCAGTACAGTATTGAGGGAGTTCCGCTGGACCGTGGGAGGTGCTGTCTTTCGGATGAGACGTTAAACCGAGGCCCTGTCTGTCCTCTCAGATGGACATAAAAGGTCCCATGGCATTATTTCGAAGACGAGCAGGGGAGTTAGCTCCGGTGTCCTCGCCAATATTTATCTCGCAACCAACATCACTAAAAACAGATTATCTGGTCACTTATCGCATTGCTGTTTGTGGGAGCTTGCTGTGCGCAAATTGGCCGCTGCGTTTCCTACATTACAGCAGTGACTACACTTCAAAAGTACTTCATTGGTTGTAAAGCGCTTTGGGACGTCCTGAGGTCGTGAAATGCACTATTGAAATGCAAGTCGTTCTTTCTGTCTTTCTGATTAAGCAATGCCCTTCAGGGAAGGGAACCTGGCACCTTTACCCAGTCAGGCTATGTGTGGCTTCAGTCCTGTATTACATGGTTAACTCTTAATACCCTCTGAAGTTGCCATAACAAGACATTCAGTTCTAAACTAACTGCTATGAAGAATTCTCTACCTGAGGCCATTGTGGGAGCATCACCATCATAGCAGTAACCAGGATACTTCTCAGCTTGTATGACAAGATGAAACATAACACAAGGGAACTGAGCTGGAGAAGGTCTCAGCAATTATAATCCATTGGCTCTCTTGGAGGAGGCCATCCTCAACAACCTATTATATAAAAGCATGTCTGGAATAGGGGAGTGCAGCGAAGCTGGAGGCCACCCGCAAGCTCAGAGTGAATATCACCCTGTCCTTACATCTTGTCTCCATTCATATGCACCGTCGCATAGGCATACACACAACCAACGCAAACATCACAGACAGTGCATTGCAAGGCAAGTCCTGTTTGAACGTATCAATGGGAAAGGAGAAGGAAGTGTTGGCTATGTTGACTGATGCATGTTACAACAGTGCGAGCCTGGAATGGGCAGGAGGTTATTCAGCTGAGAGTGGTAAGGATTTCGAATGCTGTTGACACTGACAGTGCATAACTACACTGCAGGTTGGCTGCAGCAGGTCTTGCAGCAAATGGCAAAGCTCTGTCTCTGCCATTTCCGAGGGTTGGGGGTCTCTCTTTAACTTGTAAGGGGTGGAGCATACAAGACAAATGATGTGTGGTTGCGGGGGGGGGTGGGGGGAGGAATTCTCTAAATCAAGAGTTTCTCCTCCTGCTCCTTAGTTGTGTGTAAGCTGATATGATGTGCCCCCTGCTCACAAAAAACTGTTGTCCGTCCTTCCGGGGTGGTGAGGGGGTGGGGGGAGGTGAGGCAGCAGGATAGGGAGGGAGAAGTTGCCCCTTTGTGACCCCGGCACTGATCCAATTAGCCCTCTTTGGGGGTCCAGACCACTTGCCTTGCCTAGTCCCCATCAGTGCGGCCCACATACAGCCTTGTGGAGGCCAGTATGCCTCCATTCACTTGACATATCAGCTGCCGCACAACTGAGGAGCAGGAGGAGAAACTCTTGATTTAGAGAGTTCCCAACCCTGCCCCCACACATCATTTGTCTTACATAGAAACATAGAAGATAGGAGCAGGAGTAGGCCATTCGGCCCCTCGAGCCTGTTCCGCCATTCAATGAGATCATGGCTGATCATCCAAACTCAGTACCTTGTCCCTGCCTTCTCCCCATATCCCCTGATCCCTTTAGCCTTAAGAAATATATCTAAATCCTTCTTGAATATATTTAATGAATTGGTCTCAACTGCCTTCTGTGGTAGAGAATTCCACAGGTTCACCACTCTCTGGGTGAAGAAATCCCTCCTCATTTCTGTCCTAAATGGCTTACCCCTTATCCTTAGACGGTGACCCCTGGTTCTGGACTCCCCCGCCATCGGGAACATCCTTCCTGCATCTAGTCTGTCTAGTTCTGTTAGAATTTTATAAGTTTCAATGAGATCCTCTCTCATTCTTCTAAACTCTAGTGAGTATAAGCCCAATCGACCCAATCTCTCCTCATACGTCATTCCTGCCATCCCAGGTATCAGACTGGTGAATCTTCGCTGCACTCCCTCCATGGCAAGAACATCCTTCCTCAAATAGGGCGACCAAAACTGCACACAATACTCAAAGTGCGGTCTCACCAAGGCCCTGTACAACTGCAGCAAGACATCCTTGTTCCTGTACTTGAACTCTCTTGCTACGAAGGCCAACATACCATTTGCCTTCTTCACCGCCTGCTGCACCTGCATACTTACCTTCAGTGACTGGTGCACAAGGACACCCAGGTCTCGTTGTACTTCCCCTTCTCCCAATCTATTGCCATTCAGATAATAATCTGCCTTCCTGTTTTTGCCACCAAAGTGGATAACCTCGCATTTATCCACATTATACTGCATCTGCCATGCATCTGCCCAATCACCCAACCTGTCCAAATCATATTGGAGTTTCTCGGCATCCTCCTCACAGCACACACGCCCACCCAGCTTTGTGTCGTCTGCAAACTTGGAGATATTACATCTAGTTCCCTCGTCTAGATCATTAATATATATTGTGAATAGCAGGGGTCCTAGGACTGATCCCTGTGGTACCCCACTAGTCACTGCCTGCCACTCGGAAAAAGACCCGTTTATTCCAACTCTTTGCTTCCAGTCTGCCAACCAGTTCTCTATCCAAGTCAGTACCTTGCCTCCAATCCCATGTGCCTTAACTTTACACGCTAATCTCTTATGCGGGACTTTATAGAAAGCCTTCTGAAAGTCCAAATATATCACATCCACTGGTTCTCCCTTATCTATTCTACCAGTTACAACCTCAAAAAATTCCAGTAGATTAGTCAAGCACGATTTACCTTTTATAAATCCATGTTGACTTTGTCCGATCCTGTCACCGTACACTCCACCACTTACAAGTTAAAGAGGGACCCCAACCCCCAGAAATGGCAGAGACTGAGTATAACCAAGTCTCCGCCAATTTCTCTGGGACTCCCTCTGGGGTTATGGCAGGAGACCAGTGGAACCAGTATTAAAATGTACTGTAAACAATGCAATGGAAGAACAAAGTCTGGCCTCCTTCAGGAGCTGGCTTTTACAACAACAACTTTCATTTTTTAGAGCGCCTTTAACATAGTAAATCATCCCAAGGCACTTCACAGGAGCGTTATCAAACAAAATTTGACACCGAGCCACATAAAGAAGTATTAGGGCTGAAGGCAAAGAGCGCAGTCCCTACACAAAAGCCAGAACATTGCAGTGGGTATTCAAGTTAATATTTTTGCATCCATTCCTGGGCCTTAATTAGGCTATACCATGAAATGTTCACAAACTGCAGCTGGCTGAGAAATCGTGGGAAATAGCAACTGGAGGAGGCCATTCAGCCTCCGAGCCTGCTCCGCCATTCAATTAGATCATGGCTGATCTGCACCTTAACTCCATTGACCCGCCTTTGCTCCATATCCCTCGATACCCTTACCCAAATCTATCGATCTCAGTCTTGAAAACTCCAATTGAACCCCAGCAATCTCAGCTTTTTGAGGAGAGTGTTCAATTTTCTACTACCCTTTGTGTGAAAAAGTGCTTCCTGATTTCGCTTTTAAATGGCCTGGCTCTAATTTTAAGACATGTTCTCTCATCTGGATTGCCCCACCAAAGGAAATAGTTTCTCTGCATCTACCCTATCAAATCCTTTTAGCATTTTAAACACCTCGATCAGATCACCTCTCAATCTTCTATACTCGAGGGAATATAAGCCAAGTTTTTGCAACATGTCCTCATAATTGAACCGTTTAAGCCCTGGTATCATTCTGTTGAATCTGCGCTGTACCCCTTCTAAAGCCAATGTATCCTTCCTGAGATAAAGTGCCCAAAATTGAATGCAATAGCACCTTACATGCCTAATTTCTGCTTTTCCGATCCCAATTTCCTGATCCCTCTGCCTCCGAACTATCCCTGTAGAAACAGCACAGCTGATCACAAAAGGAACGATTCTGTGATCCTGCACTCCTGGTGCAGAAGTTTTGAAATTCTCGTCCTTGTTTTCAAATCCCTCTGTGGCTTCCCTATCTCCATAACCTCCCCCAGCCCTACACTCCTCCGCAGTCTCTGTGCTCCTCCAATTCTGGCCTCTCACGCATCCCCGATTTTGATTGCTCCACCATTGGTGGCCCTGCCTTCAGCTGCCTGGGCCTAAAGCTCTGGAATTCCGCTGCTGAAACCTTCATCCATGCCTTTGTTACCTCTAGACTTGACTATTCCAACGCACTCCTGGCTGGCCTCCCACATTCCACCCTATGTAAACTTGAGGTCATCCAAAATTCAACTGCCTGTGTCCTAACTCGCACCAAGTCCCATTCGCCCATCACCCCTGTGCTCGCTGACCTACATTGGCTCCCGGTTAAGCAGCACTTCGATTTCAAAATTCTCATCCTTGTTTTCAAATCCTTCCATGGCCTCACCCCTCCCTATCTCTGTAATCTCCTCCAGCCCCACAACCCCCCAAAATATCTGCGCTCCTCTAATTCTGCCCTCTTGAGCATCCCTGATTATAATCGCTCAGCCATTGGTGGCCGTGCCTTCTGTTGCCTAGGCCGTAAGCTCTGAAGTTCCCTGCCTAAACCTCTCTGCCTTGCTACCTCTTTTTCCTCCTTTAAGTCGCTCCTTAAAACCTACCTCTTTGACCAAGCTTTTGGTCACCTGCCCTAATTTATCCTTAATAACAACAGAAAATGCTGGAAAAACTCAGCAGGTCAGGCAACATCAGTGGAGAGAAATTTGAGTTGACGTTTCGGGTCGAACCCTTCTCTCCACGGATGTTGCCTGACCTGCTGAGTTTTTCCAGCATTTTCTGTTGTTATTTCGGATTTCCAACATCTGCAGTATTTTGCTATCGTACTAATTTATCCTTATGTGGCTCGGTATCAAATGTTTTGTCTTAAAATACTCCTGTGCAGCGCCTTGGGACGTTTTACTACGTTAAAGGCGCTATATAAATACAAGTTGTTGTTGTTGTGGTAAACCTCTCCACCTTCCCACCTCTCTCTCCTCCTTTAAGACGCTCCTTAAAACCTACCTCTTTGACCAAGCTTTTGGTCACCTGTTCTAATATCTCCTCATGGGGCTCAGTGTCCTATTTTGTTTGATAATCGCTCCTGTGAAGCGCTTTGGGACATTTCACTACGTTAAAGACGCTATATAAATGCAAGTCATTGTTGTTGTTTGCTCTATGGGAGCACATCCCAGGAAATCACCGGCGTTCAACTCAGATCGAGCCAAGTTGAACTCCCCGTGAGTGCAGTTCAACACAGGAAGCACTAAAATGTGGAAGCATTCCTAAAATTCAACCTTTTATTCTTCTTATTCTTATTTCCATTCCACTGGGGGTTTTCCTTGCCTCATGTCAGGGTCTGTTGTAGATTAATCGATGGAGATTGATTGCCATGATTAGTCAACAACTCCATTATGATCGCATCATGCACCTGCCAGGATGGTAGAAGGCGAAATCGAAGGACCTTGGTCTTTTCTCGTCGAGCAATTCCTATGTTCTGAAGGGTGAAGGGGAGTGGGTGCGGGAGGGATTGATGCCTAGGGACCAAATGGCATTGCTGGGCAAAACGACTGCAGTGGAGAATATGAAGGGAGAAAACCTGTTCTGGCACAATTTGAAATACTGAGCAGAAATTGAGTTGTCATTGAGAAATGTTTGTAAAGAAAGAAAACTCAAGGTCAGCCTGCAGTGAGCCGCTATCATGTTCAATTTATAAATGAGCAAATGAGGCCCTGGGGGGCAGCTAAAGTAGGAATTAAAGAGTTCTGTCAAAACACATGTTACAAAGCTGAAATCATCACCGATGTGACATTTGGGGTTGCAGGCTTCTTCATCAGTTTTGATTCAGCATTAAATACCCAAAGTGTAGAATCTGACATACTTACAGTGAGTTACATAATAAATACCTTATACTTATACTTCACATTTTATTTCATTGTGTCCATCCAATTTTATCCTCTTCTCACCTGAGAGTGCTACTACCGAACCAAGGGCTAGATTTTCGGGGAGCCGTCAGGCGGGGTTTCAGGCATGTGGGGGGGGGGAAATCCCGAATTTGGGGGCCCCGACACCATCCCGCCCAAAACCCCGCCCCACGTAAGTTTCAGGGGCGGCGGGTACCTGCCCCGCACTGGGACCCGCCGAAACCAGGCGGGAAGGGATTAGTGCCAATTAACTGCCTGTTAACAGGTAGTTAACAGGCAGTTTTTAGCCTAATCTCCATTTTGAGGGGTTTCGTGTGGGTTTCCCGACGGCTCCAAACCACGCCAGGTTAGAGCAGGCGGGCCGTCGGGTTGAAGGAGTTGGAGGGGTCGCGATGTCGGCGCTCAGGTGAGTGATGGGTGCATGAGTGCAAAGGTAAGTGTGTTTGGTGTGTCTAAAGTGTGTAAAGAACTTTTACTTATCTGTACTTACCTTTACAGCCTTTCTTCCTGTAGCCGTCGGGAGCCCATCACTCAGCCGGAACTGAAAGCTGAATGGCTGCGAACTGTGAAAAGTGACAGCCTTCAGCTTTGAGTGCCGGTGAGAGTTCTAACTGAGTCTGTGCAGAAGGACTCATGTTAGAACTCAGACTGTCAGTGTTTCACAGCTTCAAACAGCTGTGAGACACTGATATTTCATCTGTCAAGGACTCTTGACAGATGAAATTGCAGTCTGTGACATCACCTGTTGCCGGGTGGCCCTTAATTGGCCTGCTGAGCCCGCTGGGCGGGCTTAACAAGGTCAATCAAGGGAAAATCGCGCGGATTGGCCGGACGTCGAAGTAGGCGGGTCAAAAACCCGAAAGGGGAAGTCCCGCCTGTAAAGTCTGTAAGTTGTGCAGTAAATAACTTCAGAGACTTTAGGAGTACAAACAAAACAGGTCTTTACTATTCAGAGGTCTGGGCGATTTCTGCCCTAGTTAACGTATCACAACCCTTATATACTGGTGTGGTCACTATCGGTATTACAGTATACATGAGCCAATAAATAGTGCCACCCTGAAGTAGTGCTCTTAAAGGCGAACGGTCACATTCTATAGTTCCCTTAAAGGTAAACGGTTACATACACAACACTCCTCCCTTCCTAGCTTATTACTTACAGAATCCCGTTAAACATACAATCTTCAATTTATATAAACAGGTTGCAGATATACTCTCGATGGAGTCAACGTCATATAACAATTTACAGATATACTCTCGATGGAGTCAACGTCATATAACTTCATGTTTAACATAACATAATAACATATATATCTTCATGTCAAAACAGATCACAGATTCAGTCTCTGTGGAAAACAGTTCATAGATTCAGTCTCTGTGGTGTAGTCGGTTCACATTGCTGGAGTGACTCATTCAATAGTCCTTCCATGGGTTTAACAGTTTGAACTTCCGAACTGAATTGGCTCCGTTCGGAGGGACCACGTGTGTGATCTGGTAGAGGTAATCATGGTTCAGATGGGTCATCTTCTGTTTTGACTTTTCCTTTTCTGCTTCTTGGAGACTCTCTGGGCTCCACTGTCAGCTGCCAGCTGTATGCGCAGTTCCTCCTTCTCTTCCTCCTTTTTCCGTAGTAGAGCCACCTTCTCCCGATGTTCCGTAGACTTTCGGTGCTCCTCCATGATTTCTGTATGGTGGGAGTCGAAGTTACAAGTTGGGCAGGACAGGACATAGTAATATTCGGAGTCGTCCTGAGCTAGGCCAGCGAGAGGGTCTTCTATATCCTCCCTACCCAGCTGGACGTCAGCCAATTTTTGTTCCAAATCCAGACATCTTTCCTGAAGAGACTTCTTCACGTGTTCCGCTTCCTCTAACTTTTTCTGGGCTTTCAGCAAGTTGTTTACTAATGACCTCATTTGTGATTTTAATACTTCAACTTCCTTTGGAGATTGATTGATCGGACTATTCAATCCCTCTACCGGAGCAGTTGTTTCAGCGTTCTGTTGTTCAACCTTGACATGAGTCAGCGTACTTTTGGTATCTAAGGGTTGCTCTGCTGCCATCTTCTCCGTCTGTGTTGCAACCTCGGCTATTTCAATAACTTTTGAGAGCTCCAAACCCTTCTCCTCTGACGATTTAAGCTCATGTTCATGGCCCATTCTTACGGTCTCTGTGTTTCTTACAGTTCCCTTTTCTTCCACTGAAAAGATTTCCAGTTGCATCTGTTCTTCAAGTCGTTGGACCTCGGCCATTGCCGCTTCATATTTATTTTGTGTTTCCTTTAATAATTTAACGAGTTCTTGGACATCCTGAATTCCCTGTTCTGGTATGTCTTCCACCACTAATTTTTTTCCTATGGATTGAATCCCTAACGATGAGTCAGCCTTGGCCTGAAGCTCATCAAACATTTCCTGCAGACTTTGAAATTCTTGCTTATGGTCAACCTTTAGTCGTTCATGTTCTTTCACTAACACGAGCTTTTCGGAAGTTGCCAAGTTAACCCCTTCCAGGATTGTAGTCCGAGCCTGTTCATACTGTTCTTTCAACTCGTTACACTCTGCTTGCAACAAGTCGTAGAGATGAACTGGAATACCATCCTGACTTCCTGAAGATTCCTCTTCCTTTGGATCGTTCTGTGTATATTCTAGTTCCTGAACAGCCTCAGGGAGATGTGATTGGTACTTGACCACGATGGCTCTATGGTCGCTCTCTGCTTGAGCGGGCTGTCTCTGTTGTCTTTCCAGGGACTCCCATTTGGTGTCCCAGAACTTTTTCACCTTTTCCATCTCTTGTAGGAGACGGGCACTCAACTGTTCTAATTGTCGTTGTACTTTGACATAACGTTGAGTTCTAGCCCGGTGTTCCTCCGTAATGCATCTGTCTGTAGCTTGAACAGACTCAGAATTCTCTGTCTTTATGCACGCCATCGATTTCCCAACCTTAGTCCGTGAGTTCATGTTAATCTTGTTTTTCATACATAAGCTGGACTTATCGTCTTCCGGCTCGGAGTCTGAGCTGCTTGTCTGCACCGAGTCCTCACTCGTCATTGCTTGTCGGTAGTGCCATTCCATGTCTATTTTCTTGATCCACTCCCGTCCCAGAAGTGGTGGTCCTCCCTCAGGTAGTACGTACAGATACATTCGTGGGTGTTCTTTACCCCTATCTCTCACCTTGACTCGTATTTTTCCCAGGGGGTATACATGATGCCCCGTGTATGTCTGTAATACGAATTTGGTATTTCTTAAGGGTATGTGAGAGAATAGCCGGTGATAGTCCTTTTGGTTGATGACGGATACAGCTGATCCCGTGTCCAGCTCCATTCGTACTTGGACTCCCGCTATTTTTAGTGTGACCCAGATCAACTGTAGATCAGTTACTTTACCCACATGGTGGATTCTCAGACTATCCAGCTCCTGGCTGTTTGGGTCTGAGTCTGAATTTTGTTCGTCTGAACTCTTTTCAGCCACCTGATGCACCTTGTTGTACTTTCCTTGTGGTGGTGGCTTCCTTTGCTTGTTGGTCTTCTTTCCGGACCTGCATACCTTCGCGATGTGACCCAGTTTGCCACATTTCCTGCACTCTTGGTTCTTAAACCAGCACTGATTCTGGTCGTGCGTTGTCTTTCCACAACGGTAGCATTTGGGAGTGCTTGTTGTAATTTGGTCCACCCCGAGTGCCGCCGCCTTTAGCTGCATTTCCGCCGTCCCTTTCGCTGCGGCTTCGTGCGATGAAGCTATGAGGACAGCCCTGTCCAGTGTGAGGTCGTTTTCTTCCAGAAGTCGCTTCTGCGTTCCTTCTTTGGCCAAGCCGCATACGAACTTGTCCCGCAGCGCCTCTGTCAAATTCCCTCCAAACTGGCAGTATTTCGCTAGCTTACGCAGTTCGACTAAGTATTCCGCATTGCTTTCATCTTGCCTCTGGGTTCTGGCGTAAAATTTAAATCGTTCAGCCAGCATCAACGGTGTGGGGTTCAAGTGATCCTTCAACACTTGAAGGTCTGGTCCACTGGTTTAACTGGTGCTATTAGATGTTTCAAAAGCCCGTATGTTTTTGCTCCCATCGAATTTAACAAAGTTATTGCCTTGTTGTCATCCTCAATTTCGTTGGCTACGCAATATATTTCTATGCGTTCCACATACGTGGCCCAGTCTTCTATTTCTGCATTAAAGTCATTAATATTTCCTCGCTTCGGCATCTTCTTCTCTTTTTGAGAACAGTACAAGTATTACTTTACTTATTATTAATTTTCTTCTCTCTTCTTGAGAACACACCAGCCTTTCTGAAAAATCTTATTACTTTTCTGAAATTCTTAATAATTTCCAAGATGGCGGTTTCCCGCTTCTTCCTTCTTCTTCGGCGGTTTTCCCGCGAAAAATGGCGGCTTTCCCGCGCTTCTCGGCTCTCCCCGCCCACTTTAATGGCGGTTTTCCCCGCGCTTTTCTGTTCTCCCCGCCCACGGCAATGGCGGTTTCCCGCTTCTTCCCCTGGCGGGAGGGGTACACTTTCCCCCGCGGGCGACGGCCGCTGGCTACCGGTCCCCAGCCTGTGCGTCGGCTTCAGCGCTCTCCGCTGGTTTTCAGATCCCCAGCCCGCGCGTCGGCTTCAGCGCTCTCCGCTGGCTTTCAGATCCCCAGCCCGCGCGTCGGCTTCAGCGCTCTCCTTCCCGCGGCAGGCAACCGGCTCCGGGTACCCCCGATGACGGCGGACAGTTACAGCCTCTGAACTGGCTCTCGGCCAATTCCCGATTTCTCGGCTCTGTCTCACCCGGCCTGCTCCCGGTCTCAGCGCCTCTGGACCCGACTTTGTCTGGCTCCTTTCCCCCTCGACCGTGGTCGAGTGTACCGCCCTTATCCTCTGGTTTTACTCCTTCCTTATTTTCTTTTACTGTTCCCTCTCTTGTCGATCGGCTCGCTCCTCACTGTGGCAGAAGGGACCGTCAGTGCCTGTTGCAGATGGAAGTTTTCAATGCCAAAATCTTCCTCTTTGCTATCGCTGCAGCCTCGAGTTTTCACCCAGCAGAACGACGAGGGCGGGTGCCTCACTTCGACGCTCCTTAGTTGCTTAGGAACTACTGTTGCCGCAGGGTACGATCGGCCTCGTCGCCATTGTAAAGTCTGTAAGTTGTGCAGTAAATAACTTCAGAGACTTTAGGAGTACAAACAAAACAGATCTTTACTATTCAGAGGTCTGGGCGATTTCTGCCCTAGTTAACGTATCACAACCCTTATATACTGGTGTGGTCACTATCGGTATTACAGTATACATGAGCCAATAAATAGTGCCACCCTGAAGTAGTGCTCTTAAAGGCGAACGGTCACATTCTATAGTTCCCTTAAAGGTAAACGGTTACATACACAACACCGCCTTCTTCCCGACAGGTTCGGGAAAACCTACCCCCAAGTGTTAGCTTTGACTCAGTGGGTAGCATTCTCGCCTCACTCCAGAGGCCTGAGCACACGATCTAAGCTGACACTTCGGTGCAGTACTGAGGAGGTGCTGCACTGTCAGAGGTGCTGGTTTTTGGATGAGATGTTAAACCTCTTAGGTGGTTGTGAAACATCCCACAGCACTATTTGAAGGTAGCCTGGTCAACATTTATCCCTCGACCAGCATTTCTAAAAAGAAACAGATTACCTGGTCATTTAACTCATTGCTGCTTGTGGGACCTTTACTGTGTGCAATTTGGCTGCTACATTTCCCTACATTACAACATAGAATGGTACAGCACAGAAGGAGGCCATTCGGCCCATCGCGCCTATGCCGCTACAACAAAAATGCATCATTGGCCGTGAAGCGCTTTGGGACGTCCCGCAGTGTGAAAGGCGCTATATCAATGCAAATTCTGAAAGCACTAGTTTATTCTTGAGGTATGACCCTAGACACAGGATGTCAGCAAGTAGCTCAACGATGACAGCATCACAACCTAGCCCAACTAGTTGTCCATGCATGCAAACATTCAATTACTGGTTTGTGACCAGGAGTGGGAGTGCTAACTGTAACCCAGGGCACTAAAGCCAGTTGTGGAGTCCCACCTACTGCCACCCAGACTGAGACCAGTTGCCCTTGTCTAGAGCAGGTCAAACCTTGAACCTCCCAAATCCATATTTGGACACTCTGCAGCAAATTTACTAACTGAGCCATCAGGGGATCTCCATCACTTTTAATACATCCTCAGATTCAGGGAGGTGCAAGACTGGGAAACACAGCAGTCTGTAGCTCATTATAGCTACCCAATGGTACCATGACTTCCATATCCTGTATGTCATTGGGTTAAGTCAAGATGAATGCTGCCCTTTGTGATTCTCTGACACCTTTGGGTCATGGAACAATCATACATTACATTTACTAACCTCGACCTTCAACCACTTGGGCATTCCCAGTTTATATTCAGCCGCTTGAAGTCCCCCATTAGAAAGGTGCAAGGGGCAGCATACCTTTTGATTTGGTAATGGTAAGGTGGCAGCCATGGCTCAGATGGTCATTTGTCACATTGCTGTTTGTGGGACCTTGCTGTGCGCAAATTGTCTGTCGCATTTCCTAGATTACAAGAGCGACTACACTTTGAAAAAACGTCATTGTCTGTAAAGTGCTTTGAGATGTCCTGAGGTTTTGAAAGGTGCTATATTAGGATAGCCTCTCTAAACCTCCTTAAAACCTCTTTGACCAAGCTTTTGGTCACCTGTCCTAATATCTCCTTATGTGGCTCGGTGTCAAATTTTGTTTGTGAAGCACCTTGGGACGTTTTACTGTGTTAAAGGCACTATATAAATGCAAGTTGTTGTTCTTTATATGTAAGTCTTTCTATCTTTCATTAAGTGATACTGATACAGGGAACAGAAATCATGTCACACAACTTGAGCAAGTTCCTGTTTTCACGTACTAGGGTGGAAATTTTCACTTTGGGTGAATGAGAGGAAGGGCTCGATATTGCCAGGCCTGAGGAGGCAGGATTGGAGGCATGTGAGGTGTTAAAATCGCAAAAAATGGCGTGCGGGCCCGATCCCACCTCCATCCCGCCTCCCAGCAATTTTCCCAGAATCAGGGTTTCAGACCCTATTTCCATCCCACCTCCAGGAGGTGAGATAGACCCTTAAGGCCCTTAACAACCACTTAATTGCCTCTATAATCCAATTTTGAGAGGCCGTTCTGATTTTAAGACATTTCCCCCATCCTACATGCCTCCTCTGGAACACGCCAGTTAATCCTGGCAGCCTCACAAGTGGATTGCTTAGTAACAGATGCAGCTCCATCATTAGAAAGGAGTTTTCAGCAATCATCATTTGCAGGTGGCAGAACTTTGTTGTCTCAGGTCTGGGGGAACTTTTAGCAGGCCTACTCTTTGTTGTGGATGTTTAGAGCCTGACACCCATCTCCAGTGTGACCTTGTGGGAAACCCCTCTCCCCATCTTGAATGAGCGCTTCCTCAACTGAGGTATATAGCAGAAGCATGTGAACCATTTATTTCCTTTCCTCCTGAACATCAGATCCGGACCAAGACCAGCCGCGGTAGCAGCAGAACCCTGAACAACAGCAGCACCAACAGCAGGAGCAACAACTGGAGTGCCAAGCTGCTGCTCAGCCACCTGAAACTGCACAGGTCAGAAGGCGCCACAGCACAACCACATTGCTGCCCGAGATGCAAGGGACGCACTCATGTTGGCCAGATTTGCTTAGCCTGCACAATCAAACAGTTTTGTCTCGCACCTTCTTACCAGAGCATCGACAATGGCCAAGAACCTGCGGATTCCTATCATTCTGACCGCCATACTGACAATTGCAAGTCGCCCTAAGCTCTCAATGTGAAAGTCCCATTTGCGAAATGACACAGGCCACAACTTCAATAGTTTGCCATCAAATCTGTTTATGATACCATGACAAGGATGGCTGGTCCAAATACAATACATCACAGCACACAAGTGACTACCCTTGTGACTACTTTTGCATTATCTTCCTCTTATGCGTGCTCCTATGTGGTGCTTCCCCTGTGGGTTCAGCAGATGTGGAGGCCCCTTGCTCATTTTCTTGCTGCTCCTGTCTCGACACCTTTAGCGGGCGTCCTCTGGGGTTGCGAACCTGTGAGGGCTCAGTAACAGTCTGCTGCTCCTGTGGCTGTGCAGGGGCTGAGACGCGCATCTCAGTTGGTGAGGATTCTGGTGGGGCTCTGACCGAGGGCTTTGCAGTGGCATGGTCGTGTGAGCACTTGGAGAGGAGCCCCCACTTCCTTGTTGTCTGCCACCAACATCCCTCTCATGGGTCGGCCCCACTTCAAAGCTAGCCAGTGGTTTGACAGAACCTTACTGCACTTCAGGGGGGCCATGAGGACCCGTTTCTGCACTGGAAGTCCTATTCCAGAGGACTTCCATGAAGGTCTGGTTTCTATGCTCAATAGCTGACCATTGCTTCTCAAGAGATGTCATTCTATTCTGAGCAATGACCATGTTTTCAGGACCCTGGTGACTAAACTCCTATATGGCCGTAGCCATCCTCTCCTCTACTGTAGCCATCCTCTCCTCTACGGTAGCCAGCCTTACCATGGAGTTAGCCATCCTTTCCACAGAAGTTGCCATCCTTTCCGCTGTGATGCGTTCATGCGCCAATGCCTCCACAAAGGCTCTGCTCATGTTCGCGATGGACTCCTCCATTCACTCCACACTCGCAGCGACCCTGGAGACAAATCCTGTCAGAGACTCCTGCACCTGTTCCTGGAGTTCCAGCACCGCTCTCCCTCTGGATGGACCTGGAGGCACAGGGTCGACATGCAGCTGAGCCGAGCTGGCAGAGTCCTGCGCCTTCCAACGAGGACTCCCCACTGCTGTCCCTGTCGCCACCATCTGCTGATGCTCACTTGTGAGCTGTGATACACCAGGTGCCAACATTACTCTATCTCGCAAAGGTCCCACCGAGTTGTGAGTGTCTGCGCTGGTGCTGGGTGCGCTGAATTCTGCTGACGCTGTGCCCTCAGAGGTTACAGCTTCCTCTGAGGAGTCTGGAAGCTCAGGCTCTTCCTCCTGGACTGTGGGGATGGGGGCTTTCGATGGTCCTGTGGGGGAGTAAAGGAAAGAGTTAGAGATGTGAGGTCAAGGTTACATGCACATTGAATAGTGCAGATGATCATAAGTCAATCTGTTAGAGCATCAGATTCATTATCAGTGACTCATGCAATGTCAATGAGAGAGATGCCAAACTATTCTGTCACCAGCTTGCTGTGATGCGCCCGCCTGTCCGTCCCCCACTTGGGAATCCTCCTCGATCCCGGTGATTTCCAGGGCCGCCTCCTCCCAGGTGGTGAGCTGGGCTACTGAGGGTGGCCCTCCTCCTGTCATGGCTCTTTCCCTTTTATTGTGGGCTCTCTTATCCTGCAATGAGGGACACAAGTGGAGTTTGAGTGAGAATGAAGAAGTGAGTGTCGAGAATGCATAGCATAGATGCTTAGAAGGAGACAAAGGGCCCTCCCTGTGTGTTGTAAGTTGTTGTTGTTGTTGCATCACATTGATAGGGAGTGTGAGGGCTACATGGTAGAATAGTTAAGTGAATGTGACCATAGAGAGAGAGGCAATGGGTAAGGGTGCAGGGGTGTAAGTATCAAGTGGGATGTGGAGGAAGAGGTTAGCAAAGCAGAGTGCTGGTGAGGAGAGGCGATGGGAATCAGATTGAGGGTGATGGGAAAGTCATACTCACTTTTCCTGTGCGGAGAAGGTCATGAAACCTCTTCCTGCACGGCAGCCAGGTTCTGCGGCTGATCGATATGAAGTTGACCTCCTCGGCCACTTGCAGCCACACAGCTTTAGTCTGCTGGGGTGGCTTTTTTCTCCCTGAGGAAGGGAACAGCACCTCCTTATTCGATCTTGCTCCCTCCACCAGAGCTTGGAGGGAGGGCTCATCGAAGCATGGAGCACACTTTTGCTTGCTGGTGGACATGGTCGATCAATGAATTCCTTACTACAAGCACCATAAAGTTTCCAGTCTCCAGAAGAAGCAAGCCTGCTTGCAGGCCTTAAATCCAACAGCATTGATGACATCATCGGAGGTGACTTTCTGTATGAAAAGACTCATTGGGCAAGGGGTTCCCACACGCTGGAAATCAATTGCCTAATTAGGGGAAAATCGCACTTCAGAGTCGGGGTCCTGAAACAAATGCCACCTGACACGCCCCAGCCTGCCCACACTGGCAAAATAGAGCCCGAAGCATCTGCCCCGATTCCACCCCCCACTGCCCCCACCACCACCACCCGTCCCCCTCGCTGCTGACACTGTGGCCTTCAGACTGCTATTGGAAAGCAGCAGACAGACTGCTGAAAGTGCCTCAAATTGCTTGTGGGTGAAGGGGGTGGGGGGGTGGGGGGGAGGCGGTGGGGGAGGGGAAAGAAGGGCTGCAAAATAAAGATTTCACTACTTGCCTTAGTGTTTTCAGCTTTCCCCAAGATTCCAGTAGGCTTTCCCGGTCCGTGGCATGCCAGGGCCGCCCACAGTGCCAGTTTCCTTCAGGTGTCCTGTAGTGTATGTGCTTTAAGTCAGAACTACTTTTTACAGCTCCTGTATGCTGTAGTACCGGCAGTAACCACACCGGTATATAAGCTGTGTGCATGCCTCTGTACTCCAGTCTAGAGATTGCCCTCCCCCAGTAAAGACCTGTTATTTGTTTATGTACAGCATCCGTGTAATTATTTATCCACTGAACCACGGATCTAACAGTGGCGACGAGTGTTGATGCGAATCTACCTGCAACATTAAACAAAAGAAAAACAAAAAAATAGTCGAGTCCAGGAAGACAGGCGTCGACCGCGAGCAACCGCCCAGCAGTCAGACAGAGATCCAACTTCTCTGGGGAGGCTGTGGAGAGCCGGGCTTGGTTCCCCAGCCACAACGAGCAGTAAGAGACCGACGACAGGTCCAGAGCAGACCCTTCCCGAGCAGCGGCGGCTGGAGCCGACCGACGGCAGAGAGAGAGAGCCAGGCAGAGTCGACGGGGTAAGAAAAAGGGTGAAGAGAGCAGGGCACAGCCGGGGGTTGATCACCGAGCGGCGTTGAGGAAAAATACTGCAAAACCGGAGAGAGAGAGGGTAAGAAGCAGCCGGGTTCTAGACTGAGCGGCGTCGACAAATATCAAGAGAAGAACGCGCAGAGCACAGCCAGGGATCACGGGCTGATCAGGGTCTGCGGGGCGAAGCAAGGGGAGACACCATTGAGCCGCGGAGAAGCAGGGAGAGCGCGGGAGGCGCCATTGAGCCGCGGAGAAGAAGGAAGAGCGCGGGAGACGCCATTTTGCGAAGCCGCAGCGGAGAAGACGGGCGAGCGTGGGAAGGAAGGAAAGCGCAGGAGACACCATTTTGTGCCAGCGGAGAAGAAGGGGAAGCGCGGGAGGCGCCATTGGTGATAGTTAACGCACAACCAAGGATGCCGAAGAGTGGCAGTATCTCGACGTTCGACAATGAAGTCGAAGATTGGGCGACATATGTGGAACATATTGAGGTGTACTGCAGGGCGAATGAAGTGCCAGATGCTAATAAAGCACTGGTTCTGTTAAATTCCATGGGTGCAAAAACTTATGGGTTACTGCGAAATCTAATAACCCCAGAGAAGCCGGTAAACAAGAATTTTGAAAGCATAGTAGAAATCCTACAGGACCACTTAAACCCCACACCGCTGCTGATAGCAGAACGATTTAAGTTCCATAAAAGGAACCAACACAAGGATGAAAGCAATGCTGAGTACCTAACGGAACTGCGCAAGCTATCGAAGTACTGCCAGTTTGGAGCGGGACTAGCAGACACGTTAAGGGACAAGTTTGTGTGTGGGCTACAAAGTGAAGGAACCCAGAAACGGCTTCTATCAGAAAAGGACCTTACGCTGGACAAAGCTTTCAGTATGGCAGTATCACACGAAGCAGCTGCAAGGGGCGCTGCAGAGATACAACGGAGACCGCAAGAATATGGCACCAACGAAATGACCTATGGAACAGGGAAGTGCTATCGCTGCGGCAGAACAACACATGACCAGAAAGATTGTTGGTTCAAGGACCAAGTGTGCAGACAGTGTGGGAAAGCAGGACACATAGCAAGAGTCTGCAGGTCTGGGAAGAAAACCAACAGTAAGAAATCTCCACAGGAGAAGTACAAAAAGGTACACCAGGTGATGGACAGTGGTTCAGACGAACAGAAAAGTGACACAGACTCCGGAAGCAAGGAGCTGGGTTGTCTGAAACTACATAATGTAACCGAAATGGAGGATCACCGGACTATCTGGGTTACACTCAAGATAGAAGGAGTCCAAGTGGAAATGGAATTGGACACAGGGTCAGTTCTAACAGTCATAAATCAAAGAGACTACAAGCGGCTATTTTCACACATACCCTTGAAAGCTACAGAGATTGTCTTGAAGACGTATACGGGGCAAAAATTCTACCCCAAAGGAAAAATAAGGGTGAAAGTGACATATAAAGGTCAGGAAATACCTAAAATGGATATATATGTATTGCCAAATGGAGGACCACCACTGCTAGGACGTGAATGGATCCGGAAGATACATTTAGATTGGCATTCCATACAGGCACTGAAGGTGGAGGCCAAAAAGGATGACGACGTCACACCTGGACGACTGTCAAAAATGCTAACTGACGCAAAAGAAGTGTTCCAGGAGGGACTAGGAACACTAAAAGGAATAACAGCAACAATTAAAATAGAGGATAATGCAAGCCCAAAGTTTCTGAAGGCCAGACCAGTGCCTTATGCGATCAGACCAGCGGTTGAAGCAGAGCTGGAAGGGTTGGATCGTTCAGGAGTACTGTCCATAGTGGACTGGAGCGAGTGGGCTACACCCATCGTTCCTGTAATGAAGAGGTTGTTGAGTAATACGCCTGGGGAACCAAAGAAGGTCCGCATCTGTGGGGATTTTAAGGTGACAGTGAACCCAGTCCTTCACACGGTGCAATATCCGCTTCCACGAATTGAGGATATTTTCGCCTCGCTATCTGGTGGTAAACGCTTCACCAAAGTTGATCTAGCCCAGGCGTACTTGCAAATGGAGGTAGAAGAAGCTTCGAAACATTACCTTACAATCAACACCCATAAAGGTCTCTATCAATACAACCGGCTGGTGTTTGGAGTAGCCTCGGCTCCGGCTATTTGGCAAAGAGCAATGGATCAGGTCCTGCAAGGGATTCCAGGGACCCAGTGTTATTTGGACGACATCTTGGTCACGGGCGAAAATGACGGTGATCACCTCGCTAACTTGGAGAAGGTGCTCGCCAGATTAAAGGAATATGGGCTACGAGCTAATCGCCATAAGTGCGAGTTTTTCCAGAAACAGGTCTCGTATTGCAGCCACGTCATCGATGAAGAGGGGTTACATAAGTCCCCTGACAAGATAGAGGCAGTAGTCAAGGCTCCAGCACCGGAAAATGTGTCACAACTGAGGTCGTTCCTCGGGCTGGTAAACTATTACCACAAGTTCTTACCAAATTTGTCTATGGTATTACACCCGCTGAACACCCTACTGCAAACAGGGGTACCATGGAAGTGGGATGACGAACGTAGACGAGCTTTCCAGAAGTGTAAATAATTGATCACATCAAAAGAGGTGTTGGCCCATTTCAACCCAGCACTACCAATTCGGTTGGCATGTGATGCATCACCCTACGGCATTGGAGCGGTGCTGTCGCACAAATTCCCGGACGGTTTGGAGAGGCCAGTAGCCTTTGCGTCTCGGTCACTAACCTCAGCCGAGCGCAACTACGCCCAGATTGACAGGGAGGCCCTCAGCCTAGTATGGGGAGTAAAAAAATTCAACCACTATCTGCATGGACAGAAGTTCACCTTGCTGACTGACCACCAATCACTTGTCTCCATCTTTAATCCTAAGAAGGGTGTGCCAGTAATGACTGCACAGCGGTTACAAAGATGGTCCCTGTTTCTAGGGGCGAATCAATATGAAATAGAATATAAAGGCACGAGACAGCATGGGACGCTGATGGGCTATCACGCCTGCCACTGCCTACTGTGGAGGAAGCACCAGCAGTGGACCCTATCGAGATATTTTATTCATCGATAATTGAACGATTGCCAGTAACAAACACAGACATAGAGAAGGAGATCCGCAATGATCTGACGCTGTCACAGGTATATGAATTGACGGTGAGGGGATGGCCAACACATGGCGACTCACTGTTGCCAGCATTCTCATCCAGAAGAGCACAGCTGTCAGTATGCCAGGGGACAGTGATGTGTGGATCCAGAGTGGTGATTCCACCCAAGTTAAGGGAGAGAGTGCTAAATGAGCTAAATGAAGGTCATCTGGGGGGAGTGAAAATGAAAAGCCTAGCTAGGGCTTATGTGTGGTGGCTGGGAATCGATCAACAAATCGAAGACCTAACTAAGAGCTGCTTAGGATGCCAGAAGGTCCAAAATGCACCACCACATGCCCCTCTACACCCATGGGAGTGGCCCTCCTCTCCATGGCAACGGGTGCACATTGATTTCGCTGGTCCATTCATGGACTCAATGTTCTTAATAGCAGTGGATGCTCATTCAAAGTGGCCTGAGGTGATAAAGATGTCTTCAACCACTACAGAGAAAACGATTGCAGTCCTACGGACCATATTTGCCAGAAACGGGTTGCCAGAGCAGATCTGCTCTGATAATGGACCACAGTTTGTGTCCGATGAGTTCCAAAAATTCATGAAAAGGAATGGGGTAAGGCATTACACATCCGCCCCGTATCATCCAGCCACCAATGGATTGGCTGAGAGGTTCGTACAAACCTTTAAGAAGGCGATAAAGGCCATGTGCGACGAGGAAATTCCACTACAGCATAAGATGGACATTTTCTTATTAGCCTACCAAAATGCGACACATGCAGTTACCAACCAGACCCCGGCCATGATGTTCTTTAACCGAAGGTTGAGATCTCGTCTGGACTTGCTCAGACCAAATGTGCGAAGAAATGTTGAGGACAAACAATTCCAGCACATCAACGAGAAGCCGACAAGGAGCTTCAATGTAGGGCAACCAGTCTTGGCCCGGGACTATCGAACAGAGAAGTGGCAACCCGGAACAATATGTACAAGGCAGGGGCCATTAATGTACACAGTGGATGTTGGGGAGAACATTGTGAGACGCCACGTCGATCAGATCTTAGCATCACAGGAATGCGTCAACCCCATGTCTCGAGTACCTGGGGATGAACCCGACATACCGGTAGTATCTACTTCAGACCCAGTAGCAGTGGAACCCGATGAACTACCCGATGAAAGGGGGTCAGAATCACCTCTGCACCAAGAACAAGAACCTCCGGAAAGGCGCTATCCCGAAAGGGTCAGGAAGCCGCCCCAAAGACTGAGGCCTAGAAATTGAGTGCCCTTAGCGCCGATTTTGCGGCGCTAGAGGGCCTAGCGCTGCAATTGGCGCCGGCGCCGAAATTGCCTGGGGCCCTTCCGCCGCGGTAGGCCGGTAGCGCTGCGCCGGCACCGATGACGTCATCGGTGTGCGCAGCGTCCCGGTTGCCATGCCGACGGGCCCCAGCGCCGAAATTCAGTTGCGGCCGCCTCGCCCGTGGCAGCCGCAACTAAGACTCTGGCAACAGAGTCTTACAAGCCTTTGCGCCGGTGCATTAAAGGCCCCGCGGCGGTCGGCCGCTTTCCCGCCGGCCGCCTGGCCGCAGCTCCCTCCCCGGACTTCCCCCCCCCCCCCCCCGGAACAGAAGCAAGCCCGGCACTTGTCCGAGGTGCCGGGCTCATTTTTATAAAGATTTTCGCGGGCCGCGGCCGGGTGCAGGCAGCTCCTCCTTAAGGGAAGGAGGAGGCCTGCACTTCCCGAGCCTGCCGCACCGCATCGGGTGCGGCAGCGCCGGAATTGCGGCGCGAAACGGCAGTTAGCGCCGAATTACCGCCGCAAAGACCCTTCAGTAGCGCCGGCAGCCGTTTGGGCGCGGCCCTGCTGAATTTTTGGCGCGCGCAGGGGGACTTAGCGCCGGCACTAACTTCCGGCGCTAAAGCCCTGGCTAAGCCAAAACTCAATTTCTAGGCTTGAATCTATAAATGGACTTTTGTTATTGAATGTACATGTAAAAATGTAATTGTTATTTGAATATTAAGGGGGTATTATTAATCTGAAAAGGGAGGAATTGTAGTGTATGTGCTTTAAGTCAGAACTACTTTTTACAGCTCCTGTATACTGTAGTACCGGCAGTAACCACACCGGTATATAAGCTGTGCGCATGCCTCTGTACTCCAATCTAGAGATTGCCCTCCTCCAGTAAAGACCTGTTATTTGTTTATGTACAGCATCCGTGTAATTATTTATCCACTGAACCACGGATCTAACATGTCCCAACGCGGTGGCCCCCAACGTTTGTATCAATCGGAGGCGACAGGTCAGGAATGTCCTCTCCTGCCTCACTATAACTTCAATGTTGGGCCTGTGCCTACTACAGTTAAACATACTGGGGAAACCCCAGGAAATCCCAGGGCAGTGCGATAGGGGCAGAGGTCTGACATCATGGGTCTCTGCCCTTTTTCCTCTTCACTCTTCTTCCTCTTCACTTCACTGCTCCTGGAGAATTCCCATTTCCCAAGTGCAAGGTAAAGTAAAAATCTCCGTGATTCATTTTGCCTCTTCATAAACTGCCTTCTTCCTTATTCTAACCTGACGTTTTATAACATATCCCCGGCCTGAGCTTTGCCCTTTCCATGTTAAAGATCAACGAGATTCCCAACGGTGTTACTGTACTGAACAACATCTGACATCCCACCCACTGCACTATACCTAGAAGAAGCATTAAGTGTGAGCTGTAATCTCAGTAAAGAGCACAGAACCAAAATGACACTGACTTTTATTAACTGGATTACTCACATTACGTTGGCTGAAGTTTGTTCTGCAAATATAGTAATTATGAAGATTTATGACTAGCCTGCACCAGGTCAACAGATAACAACATCTTTTGCAGGTAGGGCGAAAGGATAAAAAAGAAGTACTCACAAGTATAATTGTCTGCAATGAGTAAGTACCATTCCATGATTGAAATAAAGAATAGATTGCCTTTCAAAAGCTAGGCTTTATTAACCTTAAAAAAACAACAAGTACATGTTGAGCACCCAGTCTCAACCACTGTAGAAAACTGAATTTAAGATGGCCACCACAGGTCACATGGAATCAACTAACCAATAAGTTTACAGCATATATCTCAAGGCAGGAAAACAGGCAACCAATTACAATGCTTCTTATAAAACAAGAATAATCACCACATTCACCCCTCCTTTTAAAATATACTTCAACCTAGGTAGCCTTTACAGTTTACAATTAGTTATTTATGACTAGAGCAATACATGTATAATGCCGTCAACAATTTTAAAATTTTACTATTAATTTATTAATTATTTTAAAAGTCCATTTTTAATCGGTCGACCGGATATCTTGTTCGTGTCGACCTTCTTAGCCTTGATGGAGTTCCTTGCCCTCCCACACCAGGAGACACAGAAATATCTTCTGCAGGGAGGCTATCAATATCCCGATTATCAACGGTTTCCGGATTGGAAGTCCCATTAGAAGGTAGACTGGGAGGGTCATGAACATCGGGGGCAGACTAAGAGAATTGTAAGTGTCTGCAATAGGATTGGAAATGTTCGTAGTATCTGTGACGACATCAACATTATCTGAATTATGGCTATTGTTAATGTCCTCAGGAGAGGGCTGGCCACCACAAGGAGCTAAGTCTTTAACTGAAACCGTACTTTCTTTCCCATCTTGGAATCGAATGTGAGCATATTGGGAATTTGCCTCCAATAGCTCCACCTCCTCCACTAAAGGATCATACTTTGACAGTCTAACATGGCGTCGGAGCAGCACAGGTCCCTGCATAGTAAGCCATGAAGGTACCGAATATCCCGTAGTGGATCTCCGCGGATAGTTGAAGAGCCTTTCATGGGGGGTCACATTAGTAGCCGTTGAAAGCAATGATCTAATGGAATACAGGGCATCAGGCAGTACCATTTCCCACTGTGTATTCTTAAGGTTCCGGGATGTCAAAGCCAACATAACTGCCTTCCAGATCACCCCATTGTATCGTTCGCACTGTCCATTACCCTGGGGATTATACGGGGTAGTTCTGCTAGTAGAAATTCCCCGACTCTGGAGGTATTCCTTCAACTGGGAAGACATAAAAGAACTTCCCTGATCCGAATGGATATACGCAGGCATCCCAAAGATGACAAAAAGTTGAGTCAGACATTTAATAACTGTAGCAGCTGATACATCTGCACAAGGAAAAGCAAAAGGGAACCTTGAAAACTCATCCACAACAGTAAATATATATCGATTCTGAGTCGTTGAAGGAAGAGGCCCCTTAAAATCAACGCTCAGGCGTTCAAAGGGAGAAGTAGCCTTTATAAGATGAGCTCGTTGAGGCTTAAAGAAATTCGGTTTACACCAGGCGCAGACAGAGCATGACGAAGTCATCCGCTTGACGTCTTCAACTGAAAAGGGCAATTTCTTACTGCGTACGAAGTGTATCATCCTCGTAACACCAGGATGGCACAAAGCATTATGAAGATTAATAAGCATATCTCCGTGAAGCACAGAACAATAAGCCCTTGACAGCGCATCAGCGGCAACATTATCCTTCCCCGGACGATAGACTATATCGAAATGATAGCATGCCAACTCGATCCTCCACCTCATTATTTTATCATTCTTAATCTTTCCGAAATGTTTGACATCAAACATGAAGGACACAGATTTTTGGTCAGTTACTAACGTAAAATGTCGCCCAGATAAATAATGTCTCCATTTACGCAGTGCTTCTACTATTGCGTACGCCTCTTTCTCTATTGATGAATGTCTCTGCTCACTATTGCTCAGAGTACGTGAGAAAAAGGCCACAGGTCTTCCATTTTGGTTCAGGGTAGCCCCAATTGCAAAATCGGAAGCGTCCGTCTCAATCACAAAGGGAACCTGCTCATCAATAGAATGCACAACTGCTCCAAGGATATCCTTTTTAAGATTATCAAAACACATCCTGGCCTCCCATGATAGAGGATATGTTGTAACCCGAATAAGGGGCCGGATCTTCTGCAAGAAGTTTGCAATCCAATTAGAATAATAAGAAAACAGTCCAACAACTCGTTGCAAGGCCTTAGAATTAGTAGGGCAAGGTAACTCAATCAGTGGTCGCAGCCGTTCTGGATCTGGTTTAATCTTGTTTCCCGAGATAATATACCCCAGTAAATTTACCTCGGTGGTCGAAAAGATACACTTCTCTTTATTGAAAGTTAAGCCAACTTTTTCCGCAACTTGAAGGAATCTTTCTAGATTAAAATCGTGCTCCACCCTTGATTTGCCACACACCGTGATGTCATCTAAATATGAGAAGGTGTCAGAGAGAGAGTTATCACTTATAAAAGCATCCATTGCCCGTTGAAAACAGGCGACACCGTTAGTAACACCGAATGGTACTCGGCAAAACTGGTACAGCTTTCCGCCAGCTTCAAAGGCCGTATATGGTTTGTCCCTCTTAGCGATAGGAATCTGATGATAAGCACTCTTTAGGTCAATAGTGCTAAAAACCTTATATTGAGATACTTTATTGATAAGCTCATCAATCTTAGGCAGGGGGTACGCATCTAATTGAGTATACCTGTTAATAGTTTGAGAGTAGTCTATCACCATTCACTTCTTATGTCTCTCATTAGTGGTGACAACTACCTGTGCCCACCAGGGCGAAAAACTAGGTTCAATGATTCCTTCCGATAAAAGACGTTGAACTTCAGAATTAATAAATTCTTTATCCTGAGTGCTATACCTTCTTGACTTGATAGCAATTGGCTTACAGTCCGGCATCAAATTGGAAAAAAGTGATAATGGAGAAATGAATAAAGAAGTTAATCCACAAATAGACAAAGGTGGCTTGGTTCCTCCGAAAGAAAGACTGAGGGACTCATGTAATTGAAGCACATCATGACCAATCAAAATGTCCGCACAGAGATTAGGCAGAACGGATAAGCATATATCAATATACGTATTACCTAGGAGAATTAATTTCACAAGGCAACAACCAGCTACTTGTGAGGTGAGAGTCGTCTGAGCCATACACACCTGATAGGAAACAGGCGAAATTTTCAAACGCTTCTCCCTCACAAACTGAAGACTTATAAAGCTCTCAGTACTGCCCGTATCTATAAGGGCCTTCACTTCTAACCCATTAACTTGGGCCATAACTATAGCTTTGTTTAGGCCATGGGAAAAGGTGGCAGAAACTGATGCAATAAACACCCTATCTAAAGGTTGAATGGTCGCAGAGGAGGCAACCGATTTGCAAACACGTGCATAATGACCTCCCTTGCCACATTTACTACACACAACCTCCCGGGCAGGGCACTTCAGACGGGGGTGCCGGGCGTTCCCGCAAAAATAACACTTCTGAATCCTAGAGGCAACAGCTGCCGAAGTAGAAACTGTTTCGGAATCTGGTAAACCACTCCTATTAAATCCACGTAACTCCCTTTCATCCGGAACTGCCGAAACCACGGTCGCAGGCCGATCAAAAAGAGCATAAGAATCCGAACTTCTCTGAGCCAAATCCAATGTAGAGGCTTGCTCAAAAGCACTCTTAAGATCCAAGGTCTTATTTTCTAATAACCGCTGACGAATTGATCTAGACACTAATCCATTAATACATGCATCCCGTACCGACTCTTCCTTATGTTCTTCTGCAGACACGGCCTTATAATTACAGTTAGCACCAAGGCGCCAGAGTGCTTGTAAATAAGCAGCCAAGGATTCTCCCGCCTGCTGCCTACGGGCAGATAAAAGGTGACGTGCAAATACCTCATTTTTGGGTTTAACAAAAAAAAATTCCAACGTAGCAATAGCCAATTCATAAGTTTCACAGTCCAAAATATACTTATACACATCCGGAGCAATGTAGTTGATTAGTATATCCAACTTATTCAGAGATTGCTGATCCAACACACCCAAAAAGTTTTTAAATGTACGATACCAATGTTTCCATTGATCATCCACTCCTGCAGAATTAGGGTCAGCATTAAATCGTTCCGGTCGAAGATATCGTTCCATTATAGCAAAAGGTTAATAAATTGAAATAAAGAATAGATTGCCTTTCAAAAGCTAGGCTTTATTAACCTTAAAAAACCAACAAGTACATGTTGAGCACCCAGTCTCAACCACTGTAGAAAACTGAATTTAAGATGGCCACCACAGGTCACATGGAATCAACTAACCAATAAGTTTACAGCATATATCTCAAGGCAGGAAAACAGGCAACCAATTACAATGCTTCTTATAAAACAAGAATAATCACCACAATGTCACATTAATTTCACTAATCATTAGAGGGCAAAGTTATTCTTAGTTCACCGGCAGTATGATAAATGGTAGTCTATCTTTACTGAATTGCAGAAACTTTACTCTGTGCATCTTCTGGAGGTTCAGGTGCAGTGGAGTACACTAGATTTAACAGCGGAAGGAGTCCTGATCAATAGCTAAACAACCACTTAGCAAGTCTGAATAATGCACTGAGGGTAATGGAGCTGTGGAATACACAACTTCTGTAAAAGATGGAGGGAGAATATAGAAAGTGTGACGTCAAGATTTGCAGATCATAGCACAAAAGGAAGGAAAGAAAGAAAGAAAGAAAGAAGGAAAGAAAGAAAGAAAGACTTGCATTTATATAGCACCTTTGATGACCTCAGGATGTCCCAAAGCGCTTTCCAGCCAATGAAGTATGTTTTTGAAGTGTAGTCACTGTTGTAATAATGTCAAGAGCACACTGGTTACTTGACATAGCAGAGGGGCAGCCCACCAATGCCTAGGGGATAAAGCAGTTGGGGGAGGCCATCACACAGGAGGTCAATGTGAGGTCACATACCAGGACAGTCTGAAAGGATACCATACCTGGAAGAAAGTGTCAGACTTGAGGAAAGGTACCAAAGTGAGAAATGAGAATGAATGCGACTAACCATAACTTGCCACAAACAGCAATGAGGTGAAAGACCAGTTCATCTGGTTTTATGGTGTTGTTGGTTAAGAGACAAAAGTTGGCCAGGACACCAAGGGAACTTGCTGCTCTTCTTCCTGGCAATTTTGGAATGGCACCCACTTTTGCACCTGCTTGATTCTCTACCTTAATTTCCAGTGTACACTCAAGGACAAAGCTTTATGCGTGTAATAAAGCATACAACAGCCATATTTCCATGCGGATATCCATGCAACATAATTGGCTTTTGTGAGGGGGTCTTTGGGAATCTAGCAATCCCATTACAGCAGGAATATAATAATAGAACAAAAAACATTAAACAAGAAAAGGATATAAGGCCCATCAAGCCTGTTCTTTCCATAGACCATGTAAAATCGATCGTATCAAGAACTCTATCGCACCCATTTAATCTTCTGAAAAGTTCTTCTCCAGAAAGTTATCAATCAAAACTCCAAAGCATTCTTCTTTCTTCACATCTCAACAATTCAACTCTGGCTTGCACCTCCTTCCCCAGCAGGACAGAAGCCATTGAGTATTTGATCAGTGCAGTCTATATCTTGTATATATTAAATGATACCAGAATCAACAGAATGATACCAGGGCTTAAAGGATAAAACACGAGGACACCATAAACTTGGCTTGTATTCCCTTGAGTTTAGAAGGCCGATGGGTGTTCTAATCGAGGTCTTTAAAATGATAAAGCGATTCGATAAGGTAGATACAGAGAAATGATTATCCTCTGGTGGAGAAATTCAGAACAAAGGGGACACAATCACCACCCAGGAGTGAAATCAGGAAGTACTTTTTTCACACTAAGGGTAGTGGAGGTCTGGAATTGTCTCCCCCAAAAGGCTATGGATGCTGGGGGACAATTGAAATTTTCAAGACTGAGATTAATAGATTTTTTATTAGGTAAGGGTATCAAGGAATATGGAGCAAAGGTGGGTAAATAGAGTTGAGGTACAGATTAGCCATGACCTAATTTAATGGCGGAACAGGCTCGAGGGCCTGAGTTACCTTCTCCTGTTCCTACGTTCCTATGTTCCTATCCCTTGCCACCAATCCTGTTCCAAAATATTTATCCAGCTCCTTTTGCTGGGAATTTTTTTTCGTGTTAGTTGACCTGTGCAGTCTCTCAATACATAACAGAGTCTCACGGCTGTCAAAGATGATAATTAGAAATAACACAAAGAGTAACACATTCTACCAAGAGTTGTGTGGGTGAACTGAAATATAATTGAATTGTGCCCAAATACTCAAGAGGTCCTTAATATCTTTTGCTGCATTGGAGCTTTCAACATTGAACAAGCATTAAGAATGAGATTTTTGCAATCAATAAGAATGAGGCTGCTCACATAATGGAACATTGTTTATTTTTAAGAATGACGCACATCTTTAAACCAGAATAAATTAATCTCACTCCAAATAAATGAGGCTTGACTGATCCTTTTCAATATTCAGTTTCATGCAACTGTGAAAAACAAGTTAATAGAAGTATGTTCAAATAGGCAGTGCCCTGAACCTTTATTCAAATCGGTTAACCTATCCAGGTGCATTCGCAAGATAATTATTGGAGAGTAAAGGCATTCAGTTAACTTTAGCTCATCCATCCATAAAGAACCTTCAGTCCCCCCATTGCAGCATCTGACTGTTTCTTAAATGATTCCAGGACTTTTGCATCCACTACTCTATCCAATAGGAACATAGCAATTGCTCAGTGATAAAAGACAGTGGTCCATCTAGTTCGCCTTCTACCACCCTGTTAGTTGCACACGACAACGAAAATGGAAACGTAGTAATTAATAATCTCTATAAATTAGTCTACAACAGACCCAGATATGTGGTGAGGAAAATCTACCAGTCGTGGAAAGCTTTGAGAATGATAGGTTCGATTTTAATAGCCCTGAGGAGGCGGGTTTGGAGGTGGGTTGGCAGCAAAAATTGGAAAAAATGGCTTCAGACACCCAACCCGCCTCCATCCCGCCCCACCAAATTTTCATGAGTGTCTGTTCAGCTGCTCCCAAACTGACCTGACTGGAACCGGTGGGACAGGTAGTTAAGGCAGTTAACTGCTTTGCTAATCCTATTTTGATAGTGGTTTCCCATTTTTGTGCTTCTGGCTCCTGTTTCCTGTCTTGTCAGAAACACGCCAGCTTCAAGGAGACGAGTTGCTGCAGGACATGATTTGTAGTCATTGGTGGAGTGCTTTAAAAGCGCTCCTGAAACACGGCTGACATTCAAATGCAACAACTTTGCTGTTGTAGGTTTGGGATAAGATTTTGCACATCTACTGACCTTGTGACTGTTCAAGCTGACACCCATCTGCAGTGTGACCTAAATGGAATAATTCCAGGCCACTTCGACTGTGCGCTTGCAAGCTTGTTGCCTCAAATGAAATCCAAAGCAAGGGGATGGGAAAAATTTATGTCCTCTCATCCTGGTCCTCATAATTGGAGGAGCAACAGCTGCGTGGCTCAGCACAGATCTTCCTGGGAAGAGGAGGAGGAGGAGGGCGAGGGGCACATTGCGTGCCCTGTTGTGACCAAAGCAGCATCCCTCCAGTTCACTGCTGCCCGTCAAGCAGGGTATGCACACTGCCATGCCACATTCCCATAAGCTTACTCTTCAACCATAGGACTCTGTAATTGTAGGCAACATTTGTCCAACATCATACATCACCTTTGCTATACCAGGTTATTTCCTATCACTTTCACCGTCAGCATTACAAAAGCAAGTCGCCCTGAGCCCTCAATGCGCATTTGCCATTTCCCAGAACACATAGGCCACACAATCAACTGTTTGCCATAATTTTTCTTTACCTCATGACAAAAGGCTTACAAACCAAGAACAGTCAGAAAAAAAAGACAAAACACCCACGTGAGCCCCCTTGTGACTATGGGGTAGATTTTCCCGAACCTGTCGGGAAGAAGGCGGGACTTCAACTTTTGGGTTTTTGACCCGCCTACATCGACGTCCGGCCAATCCGCGTGATTTTCCCTTGATTGACCTTGTTGAGCCCGCCCAGCGGGCTCAGCAGGCCAATTAAGGGCCACCCGGCAACAGGTGATGTCACAGACTGCAATTTCATCTGTCAAGAGTTCTTGACAGATGAAATATCAGTGTTTCACAGCTGTTTGAAGCTGTGAAACACTGACAGTTTGAGTTCTACCATGAGTCATTCTGCACAGACTCAGTTAGAACTCTTACCGGCACTCAAAGCTGAAGGCTGTCACTTTTCACAGATCACAGCCGTTCAGCTTTAAGTGCCGGGTGAGTGATGGGCTCCCGACAGCTACAGGAAGAAAGGCTGTTAAGGTAAGTACAGATAAGTAAAAGTTCTTTACGCACTTTAGACACACCAAACACACTTACCTTTGCACTCATGCATCCATCACTCACCTGAGCGCTGACATCGCGACCCCTCCAACTCCTTCAACCCGACGGCCCGCCTGCTCTAACCTGGCGTGGTTTGGAGCCGTCGGGAAACCCACACGAAACCCCTCAAAATAGGGATTAGGCTAAAAACTGCCTGTTAACTACCTGTTAACAGGCAGTTAATTGGCACTAATCCCTTCCCGCCTGGTTTCGGCGGGTCCCAGTGCAGGGCAGGTACCCGCCACCCCTGAAACTTATGTGGGGCGGGGTTTTGGGCGGGATGGTGTCGCGACCCCCAAATTCGGGATTTCCCCCCCCCCACACGCCTGAAACCCCGCCTGATGGCTCCAGGAAAATCTAGCCCTATATGTGTTTAATCTTTCCCTTACGTATGCTTCTACATGGTGCTACCCCTGTGGTTTCAGCAGATGGTGGATCATCTGCCCTTTATACACCCTGCCCAATTTTCCACTGAAGTGAATGGAAAGGAAAATCAGGTGAATGCTCTGCTATGCCCGTTTTACGCCCCCTCCAAGGATGAATTTTACCCTCCCCCCCCCATGCTTTTACATATGCTGTGTGTGGAGCACTGTGGATTTAGGATTAATAATCACCCACTATTTGTCATATAAAGTACACCAGAAATAACCTGAGATACTCACTGCATCCTTGCTGAAAGACAATGCATACCATGCTGTTAGACCAAAGTATACAGGCTAAAACTAATTGTCAGATTTATTTACAGGTTATATAGAATTACATAGAATGTACAACACCACACAGAAACAGGCCACTTGGCCCAACTGGACTATGCTGGTGTTAATGCTCCACACGAGCCTCCTCCCACCCTACTTCATCGAACCCCATCAACAAATCCTTCCATTCCTTTCTCCTTCATGTACTTATCTAGCTTCCCCTTAAATGTATCTATGTTATTCGCCTCAACTACTCCTTGTGGTAGCGAGTTCCACATTCGAACCACTCTCTGGATAAAGAAGTTTCTCCTGAATTCCCCATTGGATTTATTAGTGACCATCTTATGTTTATGACCCCGAATAATACATCGAAGCAGTAATGGCACAGCAGGATCTTGAAGATACAATACTTAGGGAAAGAAAAACATCCATCTACAGGGGATTTCAAGAATCCTTTTTAGAATGCATTTCTTACATAGATTGAGAAGCGATAGGAGTTTTGTTTGACATAAACATTCACAATATGATGTTGTACATGAATGATGCTAATTCCCAGGGCACCCATGGAGTCAGAATTAAAGACTTGAAGAGACTGTGCTGTGCTGGCGACAGCCAGCACTTTGAAGTCAGCTATCTTGCATTGTGATTTGTGCTGTTAGTACCAAAGTATTACCTTTCTTTAGTCATTAGAGACTTTATAATCATTGATTCCATGGTCTGTCAATCCACATAGCTTAACATTTCAAACAGTCTGCTGTTTGCAATCTGCACTCTGGTACCCGTATCCTTACTCAACAACAAGAGGCAATTATATAGCGCCTTTAACATAGTAAAATATCCCGAGGCGCTTCACAGGAGCATTATCAAACTAAATTTAACACCTAACTACATAAGGGGATATTAGGCTTGGTCAAAGAGGTAGGTTTTAAGGAGCATCTTAAAGGAGATAGAGAGGCAGATAGGTTTAGGGAGGGAATTTGCGCACAGCAAGGTCCCACAAACAGCAATGTGATAATGACCAGATGATCTGTTTTAGCGACGTTGATTGAGGGATAAATATTGGCCGGGACACCGGGGAGAACTCCCCTGCTCTTCTTCGAAATAATGCCATGGGATCTTTTATGTCCACCTGAGTATTGGTTTAACGTCTCATCCGAAGGACGGCACCTCCGACAGTGCAGCACTCACTCAGTGCTGCACTGCACTGGGAGTGTCAGCCTAGATTTTGTGCTTAAGTCTCTGGAGTAGGACTTAAACCCACCAGCTTCTGACTCAGAGGCAAGAGTGCTACCAACTGAGCCACAGCTAACACTGGTAATGTTACATCAGTAGCACATCAGCAGAACATGTTCCAAATGCTTCAGGCAAGTTGGCTGCTGTTCAATATTTCCCTGGTTAGCTTCCATTATTATCCATGAATAATAGCCTCAGTGCTGTGTGAAAGCTAATATTCTCGTTGCACGTAAGTTATCAACAAGATAGATATTTGCCAGCACCTTCCAGGATACAACAAAATTGATTAAAGACCATTGTCTCCTCAGGATTTTGCAGCATTTGTTTTTTGTGAAATATTTATGCACTGACAACCCCATGAAATGAAATCTTAAAAGTTTAAGCATCGATTTATAAAGGTCTCATCAAATAAGCTGAACTCTCATCTTTTGTAAAAAAAAATAACCTGACACTATCTTTTGGCAAATTTCAAAGTGATAGTCATATATTTTTTTTAAAAGTAAAATCAGCCACAGAAGTCTCTGAAACAATAGTAACATAATAATCCTGCAGATATTACTTGAATGAGTCATATAATTTCCTATTTTATTGCAGTCCCATCGGTCACTGTACAGCAAATGTTTCTGTGCGAGCAGTAATAAGCATTTTCCCTGTTGGTAACTCCGATTGTCTGAACTCCCACATTTTTGCAAAAGGTTACTTTTACCAGATTAACAGGTCTCCATTTTGTCGTACAGTATTGCCTGAACACAACACCATGCTCAGTCTGCTAATGTAAGAAGTCACACGACACCAGGTTATAGTCCAACAGCTTTATTTGAAATCACAAGCTTTCGGAGCGCTGCTCCTTCTTCAGGTGAAGTGGAGAAATGCATAAAGACACAGCTTATATAGTCAGAGAATCATGTCAGATGTTTACAGGTAACCTTTCCAACTGCCATTTATCACACCTCGGCAGAGAGATAATCACAGCAGTCAAAGGTGTGAATGGTGTCCAAACAGGTCAGTCAGGGAAACATTACATCAAAGAACAATGAGGTGGGGTCACAAGGGGTCAAATATTGCAGATGCTGGGGTCTGTATGAAAAACAAAAAAACAGACAAAAAACATTTTTTTTTGGGCTGGAAATCACAGCAGGTCCGGCCGCATCTGTGTAGAGAGAACAAGCCAATGTCGACTCGAGTCTGGATGACCCTGCATCAGGTGGGGTTACATGTAGCGTGACATGAACCCAAGATCTCGGTTAAGGCCGTCCTCATGGGTGCGGAACTTGGCTATCAGTTTCTGCTCGACGATTTTGCGTTGTCGTGTGTCTCGAAGGCCACCTTGGAGAATGCTTACCCGAAGATCGGAGGTTGAATGTCCTTGACTGCTGAAGTGTTCCCCGACTGGGAGGGAACACTCCTGCCTGGTGATTGTTGCGCGGTGTCCGTTCATCCGTTGTCGCAGTGTCTGCATGGTCTCGCCGATGTACCATGCTCCAGGGCATCCTTTCCTGCAACGTATGAGGTAGACAACGTTGGCCGAGTCACATGAGTATGTACCATGTACCTGGTGGGTGGTGTCCTCACGTGTGATGATGGTATCTGTGTACAGACCCCAGCATCTGCAATATTTGACCCCTTGTGACCCCACCTCATTGTTCTTTGATGTAATGTTTCCCTGACTGACCTGTTTGGACACCATTCACACCTTTGACTGCTGTGATTATCTCTCTGCCGAGGTGTGATAAATGGCAGTTGGAAAGGTTACCTGTAAACATCTGACATGATTCTCTGACTATATAAGCTGTGTCTTTATGCATTTCTCCACTTCACCTGAAGAAGGAGCAGCGCTCCGAAAGCTTGTGATTTCAAATAAAGCTGTTGGACTATAACCTGGTGTCGTGTGACTTCTTACATTTGTCCACCCCAGTCCAACTCCGGCATCTCCACACCAGTCTGCTAATGGCAGCACAATGTTGGGAGCCACTTGTGATACAAGAGCACAATAATTTGGAGCAGGAGTAGACCATACGGCCCCTCGAGCCTGCTCCACCATTCAATAAGATCATGGCTGATCTTCGACCTCAACTCCACTTTCCCGCCCTATCATTTCCTAAGTGGGAAATGAATATTTGCACATATTGAAACATGCCAAAGAGCCAAAAGAAAGTTCTTGAACTTTGGGTTTAGATCCAAGTCAACCATTTGTATCCCTCTTGGTTGCATATTTTATAAGCTAATGACAGTGCCCTCTAGAGGCCTGGGAGAGTAACCAATGGTTTTGCATTGTGGAAAGACTCAATGCATAAAGTCAGTTTTTAAAAAAAAATTGAAACTTTAAATTTAACTTAAATTGGGGAAGGGACACTGAGTGACGCAATGGGTTAAAAGTATAGGTAATTTGTTAATTACACCACTGTTAATGTTTTGTAAAAGTGCCGAATCACTATTTGAGGTATAGTTTTGGGACAACTGTAATAAATGACCATACTTTCGATCCCCTGCAGCTGATGAATCCTACATTCAGGTTTCCTTCCTTCCAGAGTGAAGTGTAGATTACTTCTGCCTCAACCTCTGCCTCCTTTCCTGGGAGAGAAATAGTTTTAAAAATTCATTCTTGGGATGTGGGCGTCGCTGGCAAGGCCGGCATTTATTGCCCATCCCTAGTTGCCCTTGAGAAGGTAGTGGTGAGCCGCCTTCTTCTTGAACTGCTGCAGTCCGTGTGGTGAAGGTACTCCCACAATGTTGTTAGGTAGGGAGTTGCAGGATTCTGATCCAGCAAAGATGAAAGAACAGCGATATATTTCAAAGTCTGGATGCTGTGTGACTTGGTGAGGAACTTGCAGGTGGTGGTGTTCCCATGCACCTGCTGCCCTTGTCCTTCTAGGTGGTGGAGGTTGGAGGTGCTGCCGAAGAAGCCTTGGCGAGTTGTGGCAGTCCAGCCTGTAGATAGTACATCATTCTACAGGATCACATCACTGCCCTTTGAGTGTCAGTCGGGACTC
This sequence comes from Somniosus microcephalus, assembly GCF_052327205.1. Classification (NCBI taxonomy): domain Eukaryota; kingdom Metazoa; phylum Chordata; class Chondrichthyes; order Squaliformes; family Somniosidae; genus Somniosus; species Somniosus microcephalus. The sequence goes on along the minus strand of NC_141006.1, from coordinate 60,671,863 downwards.
AGTAGGTAGCACTCTCGCCTCTAAGGCAGGAGGTTCAAATTCCACTCCAGAGATTTGAGCACATAATCTAGGCTGACACTCCCAGGGCAGTACTGAAGCTGAGAAGAGCAAGCTGAGATCTACCCAGCCATTGAACCAGTGCCTTTCCTAATCGTACAGCGCTGTACTGTGGATTTATTCGCAAAACCATTTCTCTTTTTGGGCAACTTTAATCCAAGTGCTCAGTGTTTTGAGCTGGAGGCTTCTCTTTGTGTTTCGTCACGTCTTTCACTTCTACTGCCTGCAATGTGCCTTAAATCTTAGTTAGGATTTCAGTGCTATTTGATTTCACTTATTACCAAGAAAAATTAAATCTGAATCATCATCAAAGGTCAGGCATTTAATTTCCACTTGTTAAACTGTTTAATTTGCATGAGGGTGTCTGATGTGCTCGTATTGTCATTGGTAAATTAACGTGCAGAAAATGTGTTAAATTGCACGTTAGTGCTTATGCATTTAAATGTAGATAATTATTTATTACTCAAATAACCTCAATAGGCAGCCGCAGAATGATTCTGCCCCGCTTGTTTACTACAGTTTCAATGTTGAGATTTGTTTGCTAGTCAGATATTTGGCTGTCGTGGGAGTGTACCAGTCAACAGTACCGGCTCCAGTGTGTGGAAACAGTCAGGGCCATGCATTCCACTCGGCTGTTTATTAATCATCCTCTTGCTCTGACAAATACCCATCACCAGCAAGTTTAATAGGATCGTTTTGTTCTTTTCTCCAATTTTGGCCTCTTGCGCATCCCCAATTTTCATCACTGCACCACTGGCGGCTGTGCCTTCAGCTACCTAGGCCCTAAGCTATGGAATTCCCTCCCTAAACCTCTCAGCCTCTCCTTTAACATAGAAACATAGAAGATAGGAGCAGGAGTAGGCCACTCGGCCCCTCGAGCCTGCTCCGCCATTCAATGCGATCATGGCTGACCATCCAAATTCAGTACCCTGTCCCTGCTTTCTCCCCATATCCCTTGATCCCCTTAGCCTTAAGAAATATATCTAACTCCTTCTTGAATATATTTAATGAATTGGCCTCAACTGTCTTCTGTGGTAGAGAATTCCACAGGTTCACCACTCTCTGGGTGAAGAAATTCCTCCTCATCTCAGTCCTAAATGGCTTACCCCTTATCCTTAGACTGTGACCCCTGGTTCTGGACTCCCCGGCCATCGGGAACATCCTTCCTGCATCTAGTCTGTCCAGTCCTGTTAGAATTTTATAAGTTTCAATGAGATCCCCTCTCTTTAAAATGTACTCACCTGTCCTAATATCTCCTTATGTGGCTTGGTGTCAAATTTAATTTGATAATGCTCCTATGAAGCGCCTTGGGACATTTTACAATGTTAAAGGTGTAATATAAATGCCAGTTATTGTTGTTGTTGTTTGCATGCCATAAATTCATATTAACAATTTCAGACACGGTAACACTCTGGCACCAATTGCTGCAAGTGAGCTTTGCTCTGCTATAAGCAAGGTAATTATAAGTGGCACTGGTGGTGGTGGCGGCAGCGACTACGATAAAGACATCAACAACAACAACAACACCAACAATGTCATCTAGGAACAATAAAGAGGATAGCAAATCTGAAACGCTCAAAGGTACAATTCTTTTAACTGACTAAACAGGCTGAATAGGGAGTTGAGCGATGTGTTGGCTGGTATATAGATGGTTATGGCCATGGAAGGAGTATTCACATCGTGGCCTAACAGACTGTTAATGAACCTGCGAATCCATCCACTACTGTACACTATTCTCCCCGAGTGTGAAGATTTGAAAACAACAATGGAAATTAAAGATGTGTGGCTTCTATAATAGATGGTTGTCCATAATGTCAGGTGGCAAGTTGAAAACCTTCCACAATGTTTCATCCAAAGCACAGTATCTCCAATAATGCATGACACCCTCAATACTATATCGGAATATTAGGTTAATTCATGTGTTCAAGTCTTAGAGTGGAAGTGCTGCACTGATGGAGGTGCCGTCTTTCGGATGAGGCATTAAACCGAGGCCCCGGACTGCCTTCTCAATTAAATGTAAAAGACCGCATGGCAAAATTTCGAAGAAGAGCAAGGAAATTCTCTCCAGTGTCCTGGCCAATATTTATCCCTCAACCAATATCATTAAAACAGATCATTATCCCATTGCTGTTTGTGGGAGCTTGCTGTACACAAATGGGCTGCCGCGTTTCCTACATTACAACAGTGACTACACTTCAAAAGTACTTCATTGGCTGTAAAGCGCTTTGGGACGTCCTGTGGTCATGAACAGTGCTACAGAAATGCAAGTTCTTTCTTTTTAGGCTCTCATTTGAAGAATAGCCACTCACAAAAGCCACTGGAGGACTGTCATTAACTCGGGAACTGTACCTTAGTGTGAATTTTTGCATTACTTATTTATTTTGTAATATGGTTGAGACAGAAAAACAACCAATCACAGCAGAGACTTGGTTAACCTACAGAGTGAACTCCTGGAAGGACGATGCCATGATGTGAATAAGGAGGGGTAGTCATTCCTGGAAGATCTGGAATACAGACATGATTTATAAGCAGAAATTCTTTGGTAACAATAAGTACTATTGTAGAGATGTTCAGTGAAGAGAATAAGGATGTAAATAAAAATTTCCATTTGTTTTTGGGTGTCTAATTCTCACATTGCTCCCTCTAGGTCAATGAAACAGTCTGTTTAATTGATAACTGTAGGTAAGGGCTGGATTGATCGACACTAACTTAAGCATCCACTCCCAGCACCATCGGTGTACCATGACTGCAGTGTATAGTATCTACAGGATGCACTGCAACAACTCGCCATGGCCTTCACCCACCCCTAGAAGGACAAGGGCAGCAGGTACATGGGAACACCATCACCTCCAAGTTCCCTTCCAAGTTGCACACCATCCTGACTTGGATATATATCAATTCAATTCAATTCAATTCAAATCGCTTTATTGGCATGACAAGTTACATCTTATGTTGCCAAAGCATTGAAAAACATTCATGTTTGTTCACAAAAATACAGATCTATCCATACAGTGTATAAACAGATATATCCCTGAGTGTATAAATATACTTTCATATAATTTATATATACTCTTTTCTTACATTTAGTGGTTGTCCCTCTGTTTATGGCAAGCTGTAACATAGTGTGCCGCTAGTGTTACACAATTTCTCTCTTCCCCTAGTAGGTATGGGAGTTTTTGGTCGTCATTCAAATTTCTGAATTCCGGGCATATTTTTGTGAATTTTGGGTAGAAATTCTCCCTTATGCCCTGATATTTTCTACAAGCTGTGAGGAAGTGCATCTCTGTCTCCACCACTCCCTGACTGCAGTGAGAGCATATCCTGTCCTCTCTTGGTAGCCGGGTCTGCCTGTGTCTACCTTTTTCGATCGCCAGGTTATGTTCACTAAGTCTGTACATTGTCAAAGTTTTTCTCAGTTTGCTATCCTTTACCATGGTCAGGTACTCAGCCATGTTGTATTGTCTGTTTAGGGCCAAGTAGCAATTGAGTTTGCTTTGGGTTTTTGTTGTTTCTGCCCAATATGACAGATATTTTTCCTTTTGCTTAGCGACGATTGTGTTGGGTCGAATTCTTTGTGTTACGCTGTCACTGTCCTGGGGCTGGTTATTGTTAGTAGTGTTAGTAGTTACTTCACCATTCTTTCATTGTCGCTACTTAATGACACTGTGGGAGCACCTTTTCCGCACGGACTGCAGCAGTTCAAGAAGGCGGCCCACCACCACCTTCTCAAGGGGCAACTAGGGATGGGCAATAAATGCCGGCCTTGTTAGCGATGCCCAGATCCTGAGAATAAATTAAATATGGCCCTCACTGTCTAGATTGCCACATTAAGAGCCTTCCAATTGACTGAGGTACTAAAGGGTATCCACTAGTGCCCGTACAACTGTAGCCCAGCAAGAGTCAGGAGAGAAGGGGGAAAAACCAGAATGGAAAGAGGAGGGGAGAAGGGGAGGGATATGGAGCCGGCACAGTGATAAATCTAACACACCTGCTGTTGTCTGTGACTTTAACCACTTATTTAACACTGCAGGGGCTATAACAACTCAAAATGCTATTTTGTATCCTCTGCACTGGTTAGAATCAAGAGTAGTTAATTATAATCAGCTAAACCTGCAAAGCCAAGTCTACATCCTCTCAGTCTACAAGAAGGCATATTCGAGAGGTTGATTCGCTATTTAGTGGCACTTCCATAATTTTTACTGATAATTGATCTCATTAACTATCATTTCAAAGCAAGAGATACAATTGCTTTGCAATCATTCTCCTACCAAGGGAGTTAGATGCCGAGGAAAATTATATCTGACTGTCATTACTAAGGTCCCCATATGGCACCTGTACTATGGCCTCTTGTTGTAATAGGGGATAATTTGCAATTTCACATCTACTACCTATTTATGTTACTTCAAAGACTCCTGTCAATTTAAGCCTTTGAAGTCAGTTTCAAAGACAGGATTTCAAGCACTAATCACCTGAAACTTAACCAGTTTTCAACTGCTTTGCTCCACTTTAATGAAGCTCACCTGGGATGTGTTTGACTCCCTGCCCTCCTTGGTCCCTCTTTTGGACCATGGCATCGCGGGCTTGCTTTCCTAGTTTTCCCTTGTTTTGTCTTACAATGGTAGTGCACCCATTGCAAAGGCTTCTGACCAAATACATAAAAGTATTCTCGATTGAATCGTCGAGAAATTTGTGTTTAATTTGTGAATTTGTCCTCGGAGGACAGAAACCTCTTGGCTCAGGTCAGAAATTAAAATAATTTCCACCCCCCCCCCCCCACATATTGAATGTCAAGCAGACCTCAGCTAAAACAGAGTCACTTAATTCCTTCAAAATGAAGCTGCATATGGGGATGAGATTTCCTGTGGTTAATATGTGTAGCAAAGGTTGAAAGAAAGAACTTGCAAATATATAATGCCTTTCATGACCTCAGGATGAGCCGAAGCGCTTTGCAGCCAATGAAATGCTTTTTTTTGGAAGTGTAATTACGGAGAAAATGAATCCTATTATAGACTGCAGCAGAGGCCTCTCCATCTCCAGCTTCCCTTTACCACGAGCTCAGTGACTACTTGGGGTAGAGTGATCGCCATCACTGCAAACACTGAAGACGGTTGGTTTCTTATCAAAGAAACAAAATACATTTTACGGCTCCTCGATGATTACTTTCCTCACAGTGACTGAAAGTAATTTCCATCTGTCACGGCCAATCAAATCCAACAGCTAATTTGCAGCGCCAATTCTCGCATGTTGTCCGTCTTTTAAAATTATGAATAAAATTTGGATTAAGAATCAATTTTATTTAAATGCATGGGGTCCAGGCTTTGTTCATTATCCAGTCAGATATTAGAAGACAATTTAATTAAATTCTCTAAACAGTAAAGGAGAAGGCTGTCACCGGATTTAGACAAATAGATTAATTCAGGGGGTGAGCTCCGCGCAGTGAGTTCAGACACGGGCCTATCACCTTTGGAGCCTAAATCCAGCACAGACTGGTGGGATGATAAGATTCTCTATGCTCGTTGAAAGGGTCAGACAAAAAAATAGCCCTTACCCGTTCACCAAATACAGCAAATACTCTTAAACAAAAATCTAAATGGGGAGTGCACCATGGGGTAGGATTACATGGAATTTACAGCTATTTGTCCCAACTGGTCTGTGCTGCTGTTTATGCTCCACATGAGCCTCGTCCACACTACTCGAGGGGAGGGAGGAAGGAAGGGAGGAAGGGAGGAAGGGAGGGAGGGAGGGAGGAAGGAAGGAAGGGAGGGAGGGAGGAAGGGAGGGAGGGAGAGAGGGAGAGAGGGAGGGAGGAAGGAAGGAAGGAAGGCAGGAAGGGAGGGAAGGAGGGAGGGAGGGAGGAAGGAATGGAGGGAGGGAGGAAGGAAGGAAGGAAGGAAGGAAGGGAGGGAGGAAGGGAGGTGTAATGTATATACCTTTAAGGGGGGAACTATCTTTTACAGCTCATGTATACTGCAGTACCGGCAGTGACCACACCTGTATATAGTACTGAGTAGTAATCTGTACAGATCAGTTCCAGTGTGAGCCACGTTTAGTAAACACCTGTTGTACCGTTTCTCCTGCAGTCTGTGTCTTATTATACACGGACACAACATTGGCGACAAGGCAAGTTCAAACCTACCTGCAACTCTGCATCACCTCCCGGGGATTCGTTCCTGGAGATCAGTGGATTGGAGGTCAAGGCCAGAGACTCGGGCGTCAACCACGGGCAACTGCCCAGTCATCCAGCAGAGACTCAAGAATTGCGGGGGAGGCTGTCGAGAGCCAGGCTTGGCTTTCCAGTCGAGGTGGTCCAGCGAAACGGGCTGGCAACAGGTAGTGCGCAGACCCTTCCCGGACAGCGGCGGGCTAGAGCCCGACCGAGCGGCACAGCAAAGGGCCGAGCAGCGTCGACGGGGGAGAGAGAGAGAGGGCAGAGCGCACAGGGTGCAGCCGGTGTTCAGGGGCCAAGCAGCGTCGAAGAGAGGGAGAGAGAGATGCGCAGAAACCCGCGAGGCGCCGCCATTGTCACGAGGACCGCCGAGAGCGGCGTTGGCAGCAGCGCAGGAGAAGCGTGCGAAACCTACAGGGCACCGCCATTGCCATGAGAACCGCCGGGAGCGGCGTTGGCAGCAGCGGGGGAGGAAGGAAAGCGCAGGAGACGCCATTTTAAGCTATTGGGAGACGCCATTTTAAACCACACCCAAAATGCCGAAGAGTGGCAGTATCACCGCATTTGACAATGAAGTCGAAGATTGGACTACATATGTCGAATGAATAGAGGTGTACTGCAAGGCAAATGAGGTGTCAGATGACAAGAAAGCGTCGGTATTGTTAAATTTAATGGGTGCAAAGACGTATGGTTTATTACGAAATCTAGTAATCCCAACGAAGCCAATGGAAAAGAGTTTTGAAGACATAGTAACGATACTACAGGAACATTTAAACCCCACACCGCTGCTGATAGCAGAAAGATTCAAGTTTCACAAACGGAACCAGCATAAGGATGAAAGCAATGCTGATTATTTAACAGAACTGCGCAAACTATCGAAACACTGCCAGTTTGGAGCGGGACTGGCAGATACCTTAAGGGACAAGTTTGTGTGTGGGCTTCAAAGTGAAGGAACCCAGAAACGGCTTTTATCTGAAAAGGACCTTACGCTGGAAAAGGCTTTCAGCATTGTGCTATCATATGAAGCAGCAGCACGGGGCGCTGCAGAGATACAACAGAGACCGCAAGAATATGGCACAAACGAAATGTCATATGGAACAGAGAAGTGCTATCGCTGCGGCAGAACAACACACGACCAGAATGATTGCTGGTTCAAACGGGCAGCACGGTGGCATAGTGGTTAGCACTGTTGCCTCACAGCGCCAGAGACCCGGGTTCGAATCCGGCCTCGGGCGACTGTCTGTGTGGAGTTTGCACATTCTCCCCGTGTTTGCGTGGGTTTTCTCCGGGTGCTCCGGTTTCCTCCCACAGTCCAAAGATGTGCGGGTTAGGTTGATTGGCTATGATAAATTGACCCTTTGTGTTAGGGGGATTAAATACGTGGGGTTACAGGGATAGGGTGGGATATGTGTTGGTGTAGGGGTTACGGGGATCGGGTGGGATATGTGTCGGTGCAGGCTCGATGGGCCGAAATGGCCTCTATCTGCACTGTGGGGTTTCTGTGATTCTGTGAAAGACAAAGTGCGCAGACAGTGTGGAAAAGTAGGACATATAGCACGAGTCTGCAGGTCGGGAAAGAAAACCAGCAATAAGAAACCTACCAAAGGAAAGTACAAGAAGATACATAAGATGACGGAGGATAGTTCAGATGAACAAAAGAGTGATAACGACTCCGAAAGCAGGGAACTGAGTTGTCTGAAACTACATAATGTGATGACAAAGGAGGATCACCGAACCATTTGGGTCACTCTCAAGAAAGTAGGAGTCCAGGTAAAGATGGAATTGGACACAGGATCAGCCCTAACAGTCATAAACCAACAGGACTACGAGTGGCTATTCTCACACATACCCTTGAGAGACACAAAAATTATTTTGAAGGTGTACACAGGGCAAAAAGTCTACCCCAAAGGAGAAATAAGGGTGACCGTTATATATAACGGAAAGGAAACACCAAAACTAGACCTGTATGTATTGCAAGATGGAGGACGTGAATGGATCCGGAAAATACAACTGGATTGGCATTCCATACAGGCACTGACTGTGGCTGACAAAAAGGATGACGACGTCACACCTGGGCGACTGTCAAAGATCCTAACTGACGCGAAAGAAGTGTTCCAGCAAGGACTCGGAACACTAAAAGGCATGACAGCGATGATTAAAATTGAAGAAAACGCAAGCCAACATTTTTTAAGGCCAGACCGGTACCTTATGCGATCCGCCCAGCCATCGAAGCAGAGCTGGAGAGTCTGGAACGTTCAGGTGTACTGTCCAAGATAGACTGGAGCGAGTGGGCTACACCCATCGTCCCTGTGATGGAAAAGTCGTTGAGCAGCACGCCTGGGGAACCAAGGAATGTTCGCATCTGTGGGGACTTTAAGGTAACAGTGAACCCGGTCATTCACACCATACAATATCCACTTCCGCGGATTGAAGATATTTTCGCCTCGCTATCTGGAGGGAAACGCTTCACTAAGATTGATCTGGCCCAGGCGTATCTGCAAATGGAGGTAGAAGAAGCATCAAAAAAATACCTCACAATCAACACCCATAAAGGTCTCTACCAATACAACCGGCTGGTATTCGGGGTAGCATCAGCTCCGGCTATTTGGCAGAGGGCAATGGTACAAGTCCTGCAAGGGATCCCAGGGACTCAGTGTTATTTGGACGACATCCTGGTCACGGGCGAAAATGACAGTGATCACCTTGCCAACCTGGAGCAGGTGCTCACGAGATTGCAGGAATATGGGCTCCGAGCTAACTGCCCCAAATGCGAGTTTTTTAGAAAACAGATCTCGTATTGTGGCCACGTTATCGATAAAGAGGGGTTACATAAGTCCCCAGAGAAGATTGAGGCAGTAGTCAAGGCTCCAGCACCGGAAAATGTGTCACAACTGAGGTCGTTCCTCAGGCTGGTAAACTATTACCATAAGTTCTTGCCAAATTTGTCTACAATACTACACCCACTGAACACCCTACTGCAAACTGGGGTGCCATGGAAGTGGAGTGACGAATGTAGACGAGCTTTCCAGATGAGCAAAACACTAATCACATCGAAAGAGGTATTGGCCCATTACAACCCAGCATTACCAATTCAGTTGGCATGTGATGCGTCACCCTACGGCATTGGAGCGGTGCTGTCGCACAAATTCTCGGACGGCTCAGAGAGGCCAATAGCCTTTGCATCACGATCACTAACCTCAGCCGAGCGTAACTACGCCCAGATTGACAGGGAGGCCCTCAGCCTAGTGTGGGGAGTGAAAAAGTTCAATCACTATCTGCACGGGCAGAAATTCACCTTGCTGACTGATCACCAGCCTCTTGTCTCCATTTTTAATCCGAAGAAGGGCGTTCCGGTGATGACTGCGCAACGACTACAAAGATGATCACTTTTTCTAGGGGCGCACCACTATGAGATTGAATATAAGGGCACGAAACAGCATGGAAATGCTGATGGGCTATCGCGCCTGCCACTGCCTACTGTGGAGGAAGCACCAGCAGTGGATCCTGTCGAAATATTCCATTCGATTATAGTTGAATACCTACCGGTAACTAACGCTTGTATCGAAAAGTAAACCCGAAATGACCCGACACTGTCTCGGGTATATGATTTGACGGTGAAGGGATGGCCAGCACATGGCGACTCACTGTTGCCAGCATTCTCGACAAGGAGAGAACAGCTGTCAGTGTGCCGGGGGACCTTGATGTGTGGATCCCGAGTGGTAATTCCACCCAAGTTAAGGGATAGAGGGCCAGAAATTCAGTGGGCTTTGCGCCCAGTTACCGCCCAAATAGGGTTTCTGCACCAGTATAAGAGGGTGCGCTGATATTCAGCGCTGCGGTAATGGCGGCGGTAGCTGGTAGCGCTGCGCCGACACCGATGGCGTCATCGGTGTGCGCAGTGCCCCGGTTCCGCCCCGCTTCTGGCCCAAACCCCATATTTAGTTGCGGCCGCCTCTTCTGCAGCGGCCGCAAACAGCGATTGAAAAACGGGGCCGTACTGCTGCGCTACTGGGGCGCTTTAAGGTGGAGGTGCGGCAGGCCGCTTTTTCGGCGGCCGCCTGCCCGCACCTCCTTCCCCGGCCTCCTCCACCCCCCCCGCGGCATTGCCGGCTGCTTTCCGCGAGCCCGGCACTTCTGCTTGGTGCCGGGCTCATTTGCCGGCACAATCCAGCGGCGATCTCGCTGTTGCAGGCACCTCCACCTTAAGAGAAGGAGGAGGCCTGCAGTACCGCAGCCTGCCGCACCGCATCGGGTGGCGCAGCGGCACTTAGAGCGCTGATATTCAGTTTCAGCGCCCCAAGCGGTGGCGGGCACACCCTGGAATAGCGGCCGGTTCCGACTTGGGGCGCAAAAAGTGAATATCGGATGGTCGCACATGGCTCCGCGCCCAGCGCTAACTTTTGGCCGTTAGCCAGCTGGCGGGGCCATAGTGAATTTCTAGGCCAGAGTGCTCAATGAGCTTCATGAGGGTCATCTGGGAGGGGTAAAAATGAAAAGCCTAGCCAGGGCTTATGTGTGGTGGCCGGGAATCGATAAACAAATCGAGGATCTGACCAAGAGCTGCTCAGGATGCCAGAAAGTCCAAAATGCACCACCACAGGCCCCTCTACACTCGGGAAAGGCGCTATCCAGAAAGGATCAGGAAGCCTCCCCAAAGACTGAATATATAAATAGACTATTTTCAGCTAATGTTGCATGTTAAAAGTGTTAATTGTAATTAGTTTGATATTTAATTGTTAAATGAGTGTTATGGTACTGTTAATCTAAAAGGGGAGGAATTGTAATGTATATACCTTTAAGGGGGGAACTATGTTTTACAGCTCATGTATACTGCAGTACTGGCAGTGACCACACCTGTATATAGCACTGAGTAGTAATCTGTACAGATCAGTTGCAGTGTGAGCCACGTTGAGTAAACACCTGTTGTACTGTTCTCCGCAGTCTGTGTCTTATTATACACGGACGCAACAAAAATGCTGGAAAAACTCAGCAGGCCAGGCAACATCCATGGAGAGAGAAATAGAGTTAACATTTCAACGTTTTGTTCCCTTCCCCCTTTTTTTCTCTCCCACATGGCAGCTGTCTCCCATTCTGCCAGCGCATTTCACATCTCATCTAGAGCCGTCTTTTGTCTCTTTACTAGTCCTATCACCATCTCGTCTGGTTTTGAATACCTCTTAATGTCTCTTCACTTCTCTTTTGCTCTTTCATCCCCATTTCCTAGCCCCCAAACTGGCCTTTTAATCTGTTTCATTTCCTGTGTTTTTTCAGTCCTGACGAAGGGTTTTGACCTGAAACATTAACTCTGTTTCTCTCTCCACGGATGTTGCCTGGCCTGCTGAGTTTTTCCAACATTTTCTGTTGTTATTTTGGATTTCCAGCATCCGCAGTATTTTGCTATCGTACTGAAGAATCCGGATTGGACCAGGCCCAGCTCCTTTGATATCCAATTCCTGCAAGGGGGCCTAAAACAGGTGTTAGGTCCTTTTGTTTACATAGGCAAGGGGCCTAGCGCCTGTTTTAGGCGGCCGCTATGGGCGACCTAATTTCGGGTCCGATGTTTTTCAGATGCCCTCAGGGTGCTGGACGTCGGTCCCTAGATTTGAGCTTCGTTGCGCCCATTTTACGCCTTTAAAATGGCCGCAACGAGGTCCAATTGCTGCCCCATTGATCTTTGCACTGGTTGGGTAGACCCAATCTTTTGTTGCGTTCCACATCTAGTTATCGGCAAAGCATTGAAAGGGTTTTTGAGCAGGGTCCAAAATGTTGAAACGGTTTCATCTTGGCCATCAACCTCCATTAATCTGATGCTATTTCTTCTCCTGACTTAGGCTTATGGTTATGAAGGCTGTTTGATTGTTCCTGTTGTAGCTTTTAAAAGCTCTTTATAATAATTTGTCCGTGACTACACAAACCACTCTGGGTCCAGGTATATTGTGTATCAGTAAAACAGTCCGTGACTACACAAACCACTCTGGGTCCAGGTATATTGTGTATCAGTAAAACAGGTTTATTAAGCATTAAACATCCAGTACAGAGAAAGTAATACTTAACAAGAAGATAGTCGCAGTTTGTTCATTGAACCCCGGCGTTCCTTCCGAGTGACTGCGGCGCGGTCTCTTTATTCTCTTGCTGTGTCCTGTTGACTGAAGCTTCTCATCCTCTGGTTTCACGCTGCGTTCAGTGTTCAATAGCTGTTGCTTTATACCTTTTTTTTCCCTTCAAAATACATAGCAACTTGCAGCTGCTTGGGCTATCTCACCATTCTGACCTTCACAAGTACGGTCTATGATTCCCTCCCTTTTTTTGCTGTGAGCTTTTCTCTGCTTTTGCCTTTCCCATAGCCCATTATCCATGTTTTGTCCTTCACTGTCTTTTTGTTTTTAACATAACAGAAAATCTACACTACCTCAGCAGTTAACATAAAATGTTAATTGTAATTAGTTTGATATTTAATTGTTAAATGAGTGTTATGGCACTGTTAATCTAAAAGGGGAGGAATTGTAATGTATATACCTTTAAGGGGGGGAACTATCTTTTACAGCTCATGTATACTGCAGTACTGGCAGTGACCACACCTGTATATAGTACTGAGTAGTAATCTGTACAGATCAGTTCCAGTGTGAGCCACGTTTAGTAAATACCTGTTGTACCGTTTCTCCTGCAGTCTGTGTCTTATTATACACGGACACAACAGGAGGCAAGGAGGAAGGGAGGGAGGAAGGAAGGAAGGGAGGGAGGGAGGGAGGGAGGGAGGAGGGAAGGAAGGAAGGAAGGAAGGATTACACATTGCAGAGGAGTTCACAAGCAGGGATGTTGTTAGGAGGACCTGGGTGCAGTGACGCAAACCTTTCAATTATCTCAGTAGATCATGAAATGTTACTACAAAGCCACACTCACCTTCATTCTGCTGTTCCTCTCATCACATCCCTATTGCTGTACCTTCCCTACCCTACACCTGCACATCCTTTCTCACACCAACTTACCTTGGACCTCCATCTGTCTACATTATCACATCTCCATCTCACTAGCCACCCCTCACACTCACCCTCATCCTAGTGCAATCACCAACTAACAAACAAACATAGGCACTTAGGTGTTTTATGCAATGTTCATGTAAAGTTTCTGTTAATGTGATGTCAAACATTGAAACCTTTATTGTCAACACTTTGCATTCTTGGACAGATTTATGTGCACCTTTGGAAGTGGATTAGTGAGTTGCAATGAAAGGTGAGACTCAACAGTACCACCCACAATGGTGAGGAGCCTGAAAGGAATGGCTTGGGCACTGTAGGGATGCTTTATGGTGTTGGTGTGGGGTGGTGCCAACCTGGCGCATCATGTGGCAGCCAGGTGTATAGCGTTGTGAAGTGAATCTGGCTATGGTGAGGCCATCCCTGATCTCCCAGGCAGCAATGTGCTCGGGTGCTGATGCCCTCTGTCCTGTGCAGCATCAGGTGATTGCAGAGAAGGTTGTTGTTGTTTTGGTGCTGCTGCTATGCCTGCTGATCATGGTGGGATTCTGAGGGTCAAGGTGAGAGAGTATAAAGGGCACCCATGTTGATGGAATAGATGGCAGGTGAAGTAGAGATGACAGAAGCATTCTGTCAATGGTGAGCGAGTTCTTCCAATGAGGTGAGAGTGGTTGGAGAGTGGAAAGTGGAAAGCCTGCAGATTGTGTGCTGGAAATGGACTGAGGAAAGTGAATATCAGTCAGGTGGGAGCTTTTACGATACATTTGAAGCTGTCAAATAATCAGTTGGAGCAGTGGCCACTGAACTCATGCCTCATCTTGACAGTCATGGTCTGCGCGCAGCGGGATCCCGTGGTCATGAAGTTAAAGACAATAGGTAAGTGAAAAAAGCCTGTTATGCATCTGGCAACTAGATGCTAATCATTTTAATTAGGTCCCCCGCCGCTGCCGGTTGGGTCTGCTCAGCGTTGACAGACCCGACATTGGGAAAGCCACATAGAGGCGGGTTGACAGTGGGTTCCTGACCCGCTGTCAAAAAAAAAAGTTCCCACCCGACCCACCACCGATTGTACCCGCTGAACCCCTGCAAAAGTCCGGCCATCGAGTCTTCAGCACAAAAACAGGCCATTAAGCCCAACTGGTCCATGCCAGCATTTATGCTTCACGCGAGGCTCCCCCTACCCCTTTTCAGCTAACCTAATCAGCACAACCTGCTATTCCTTTCTCGCGCAAAAGTATGTCTAGCTTCTCCTTAAATGTATCTATACTATTCGCCTCAACTATTCCCTGTGGTAGCGAGTTCCACATTCTAACCACTCTCTGGGTAAAGGAGTTTCTCCTGAATTCCCTACTGGATTTATTGGTGTAGGGTATGTGCTTTAAGTCAGAACTACTTTTTACAGCTCCTGTATACTGTAGTACCGGCGGTAACCACACCGGTATATAAGCTGTGCGCATGCCTCTGTACCCCAGTCTAGAGATGACCCTCCTCCAGTAAAGACCTGTTGTTTGTTTATGTACAGCATCCGTGTAATTATTTATCCACTGAACCACGGATCTAACAGTGGTGACGAGTGTTGATGCGAATCTACCTGCAATATAAAAAAAAAATAGTCGAGTCCAGGAACACGGGCGTCGACCGCGAGCAACCGCCCAGCAGTCAGGCAGAGATCCAACTTCGCTGGGGAGGCTGTGGAGAGCCGGGCTTGGTTCCCCAGCCACAACAAGCAGTAAGAGACCGACGACAGGTCCAGAGCAGACCCTTCCCGAGCAGCGGCGGCTGGAGCTGACCGACGGCAGAGAGAGAGAGCCGGACAGCGTCGACGGGGTAAGAAAGAGGGTGAAGAGAGCAGGGCGCAGCCGGGGGTTGATCACTGAGTGGCGTCGAGGAAAAATACTGCAAACCGGAGAGAGAGAGGGTAAGAAACAGCCGGGTTCTAGACTGAGCGGCGTCAACAAATATCAAGAGAAGAACGCGCAGAGCACAGCCAGGGATCACGGGCTGATCAGGGTCCGTGGGGCGAAGCAAGGGGAGACGCCATTGAGCCGCGGAGAAGCAGGGAGAGCGCGGGAGGCGCCATTGAGCCGCGGAGAAGAAGGAAGAGCGCAGGAGACGCCATTTTGCGAAGCCGCAGCGGAGAAGACGGGCGAGCACGGGAAGGAAGGAAAGCGCGGGAGGCGCCATTTTGTGCCAGCGGAGAAGAAGGGGAAGCGCGGGAGGCGCCATTGGGGATAGTTAACGCACAACCAAGGATGCCGAAGAGTGGCAGTATCTCTACGTTCGACAATGAAGTCGAAGATTGGGCGACATATGTGGAACGTATTGAGGTGTACTGCAGGGCGAATGAAGTGTCAGATGCTAATAAAGCACTGGTTCTGTTAAATTCCACGGGTGCAAAAACTTATGGGTTACTGCGAAATCTAATAACCCCAGAGAAGCCGGTAAACAAGAATTTTGAAAGCATAGTAGAAATCCTACAGGACCACTTAAACCCCACACCACTGCTGATAGCAGAACGATTTAAGTTCCATAAAAGGAACCAACACAAAGACGAAAGCAATGCTGAGTACCTAACGGAACTGCGCAAGCTATCGAAATACTGCCAGTTTGGAGCGGGACTAGCAGACACGTTAAGGGACAAGTTTGTGTGTGGGCTACAAAGTGAAGGAACCCAGAAACGGCTTCTATCAGAAAAGGACCTTACGCTGGACAAAGCTTTCAATATGGCAGTATCGCACGAAGCAGCCGCAAGGTTCGCTGCAGAGATACAATGGAGACCGCAAGAATACGGCACCAACGAAATGACCTATAGAACAGGGAAGTGCTATCGCTGCGGCAGAACAACACATGACCAGAAAGATTGTTGGTTCAAGGACCAAGTGTGCAGGCAGTGTGGGAAAGCAGGACACATAGCAAGAGCCTGCAGGTCTGGGAAGAAAACCAACAGTAAGAAATCTCCACAGGAGAAGTACAAAAAGGTACACCAGGTGATGGACAGTGGTTCAGACGAACAGAAAAGTGACACAGACTCCGGAAGCAAGGAGCTGGGTTGTCTGAAACTACATAATGTAACCGAAATGGAGGATCACCAGACTATCTGGGTTACACTCAAGATAGACGGAGTCCAAGTGGAAATGGAATTGGACACAGGGTCAGCTCTAACAGTCATAAATCAAAGAGAATACAAGCGGCTATTTTCGCACATACCCTTGAAAGCTACAGAGATTGTCTTGAAGACGTATACGGGGCAAAAAGTCTACCCCAAAGGAAAAATAAGGGTGAAAGTGACATATAAAGGTCAGGAAATACCTAAAATGCATATATATGTATTGCCAATGGAGGACCACCACTGCTAGGATGTGAATGGATCCGGAAGATACATTTAGATTGGCATTCCATACAGGCACTGAAGGTGGAGGCCAAAAAGGATGACGACGTCACACCTGGACGACTGTCAAAAATGCTAACTGACGCAAAAGAAGTGATCCAGGAGGGACTAGGAACACTAAAAGGAATAACAGCAACAATTAAAATAGAGGATAATGCAAGCCCAAAGTTTCTGAAGGCCGGACCAGTGCCTTATGCGATCAGACCAGTGGTTGAAGCAGAGCTGGAAGGGTTGGAACGTTCAGGAGTACAGTCCAAAGTGGACTGGAGCGAGTGGGCTACACCCATCGTTCCTGTAATGAAGAGGTCGTTGAGTAATACGCCTGGGGAACCAAAGAAGGTCCGCATCTATGGGGATTTTAAGGTGACAGTGAACCCAGTCCTTCACACGGTGCAATATCCGCTTCCACGAATTGAGGATATTTTCGCCTCGCTATCTGGTGGTAAACGCTTCACCAAAATTGATCTAGCCCAGGTGTACTTGCAAATGGAGGTAGAAGAAGCTTCGAAACATTACCTTACGATCAACACCCATAAAGGTCTCTATCAATACAACCGGCTGGTGTTTGGAGTAGCCTCGGCTCCGGCTATCTGGCAAAGGGTGATGGATCAGGTCCTGCAAGGGGTTCCAGGGACCCAGTGTTATTTGGACGACATCTTGGTCACGGGCGAAAATGACGGTGATCACCTCGCTAACTTGGAGAAGGTGCTCGCCAGATTAAAGGAATATGGGCTACGAGCTAATCGCCACAAGTGCGAGTTTTTCCAGAAACAGATCTCGCATTGCGGCCACGTCATCGAAGAAGAGGGGTTACATAAGTCCCCTGACAAGATTGAGGCAGTAGTCAAGGCTCCAGCACCGGAAAATGTGTCACAACTGAGGTCGTTCCTCGGGCTGGTAAACTATTACCACAAGTTCTTACCAAATTTGTCTACGGTATTACACCCGCTGAACACCCTACTGCAAACAGGGGTACCATGGAAGTGGGATGACGAACGTAGACGAGCTTTCCAGAAGTGTAAAGAATTGATCACATCAAAAGAGGTGTTGGCCCATTTCAACCCAGCACTACCAATTCGTTTGGCATGTGATGCATCACCCTACGGCATTGGAGCGGTGCTGTCGCACAAATTCCCAGACGGGTTGGAGAGGCCAGTAGCCTTTGCGTCTCGGTCACTAACCTCAGCCGAGCGCAACTACGCCCAGATTGACAGGGAGGCCCTCAGCCTAGTATGGGGAGTAAAAAAATTCAACCATTATCTGCATGGGCCGAAGTTCACCTTGCTGACTGACCACCAACCACTTGTCTCCATCTTTAATCCTAAGAAGGGCGTGCCAGTAATGACTGCACAGCGGTTACAAAGATGGCCCCTGTTTCTAGGGGCGAATCAATATGAAATAGAATATAAAGGCACGAAACAGCATGGGAACACTGATGGGCTATCGCGCCTGCCACTGCCTACGGTGGAGGAAGCACCAGCAGTGGACCCTATCGAGATATTTTATTCGTCGATAATTGAACGATTGCCAGTAACAAATGTGGATATAGAGAAGGAGACCCGCAATGATCCGACGCTGTCACGGGTATATGAATTGACGGTGAGGGGATGGCCAACACATGGCGACTCACTGTTGCCAGCATTCTCATCCAGAAGAGAACAGCTGTCAGTATGCCAGGGGACAGTGATGTGTGGATCCAGAGTGGTGATTCCACCCAAGTTAAGGGAGAGAGTGCTAAAGGAGCTACATGAAGGTCATCTGGGGGGGAGTGAAAATGAAAAGCCTTGCTAGGGCTTATGTGTGGTGGCCGGGGATCGATTAACAAATCGAAGACCTAACTAAGAGCTGCTTAGGATGCCAGAAGGTCCAAAATGCACCACCACATGCCCCTCTACACCCATGGGAGTGGCCCTCCTCTCCATGGCAACGGGTGCACATTGATTTCGCTGGTCCATTCATGGACTCAATGTTCTTAATAGCAGTGGATGCTCATTCAAAGTGGCCTGAGGTGATAAAGATGTCTTCAACCACTACAGAGAAAACGATTGCAGTCCTACAGACCATATTTGCCAGAAACGGTTTGCCAGAGCAGATCTGCTCTGATAATGGACTACAGTTTGTGTCCGACGAGTTCCAAAAATTCATGAAAAGGAATGGGGTAAGGCATTACACATCCGCCCCGTATCATCCAGCCACCAATGGATTGGCTGAGAGGTTCGTACAAACCTTTAAGAAGGTGATAAAGGCCATGTGCGCCGAGGATATTCCACTACAGCATAAGATGGACAATTTCTTATTAGCCTACCGAAACGCGACACATGCAGTTACCAACCGGACCCCGGCCATGATGTTCTTTAACCGAAGGTTGAGATCTCGTCTGGACTTGCTCAGACCAAATGTGCGAAGAAATGTTGAGGACAAACAATTCCAGCACATCAACGAGAAGCCGACAAGGAGCTTCAATGTAGGGCAACCAGTCTTGGCCCGTGACTATCGAACAGAGAAGTGGCAACCTGGAACGATATGTACAAGGCAGGGGCCATTAATGTACACAGTGGATGTCGGGGAGAACATTGTGAGATGCCACGTCGATCAGATCTTAGCGTCACAGGAAGGCGTCAACCCCATGTCTCGAGTACCTGGGGATGAACCCAACATACCGGTAGCATCTACTTCAGACCCAGTAGCAGTGGAACCCGATGAACTACCCGATGAAAAGGGGTCAGAATCGCCTCTGCACCAAGAACAAGAACCTCCGGAAAGGCGCTATCCCGAAAGGGTCAGGAAGCCGCCCCAAAGACTGAATCTATAAATGGACTTTTGTTATTGAATGTACATGTAAAAATGTAATTGTTATTTGAATATTAAGGGGGTATTATTAATCTAAAAAGGGAGGAATTGTAGTGTATGTGCTTTAAGTCAGAACTACTTTTTACAGCTCCTGTATACTGTAGTACCGGCAGTAACCACACCGGTATATAAGCTGTGCGCATGCCTCTGTACCCCAGTCTAGAGATGACCCTCCTCCAGTAAAGACCTGTTGTTTGTTTATGTACAGCATCCGTGTAATTATTTATCCACTGAACCACGGATCTAACAGTTGGTGACTGTCTTATATTGATGGCATAGTCTGCATGGCTCAGTTACTCACTGGGTAAACTTGCTGAGCCATCAGAACCCTCTCAGATCACTTGATTTGATTTTTTTACTTTGAGTGGCAGTCTGAGCTCTGCATTATCCTTTCGGTATTGTTTATTTCATTTCCCAAAGTGCCGACTCATTGAATTAAGATGGGGAGTGTAGGAGGGCTACACATATTGGAGCTAACACTGAAAAGTGTTCACTGAATTTGTATTATCAGTGGAATTTAAAGAGCAAGACAATTGGGATTAGAATGGCTCGAGGCCAGGGGTAAAAGCTTGGTGACTGTGCTCATGTTTGTTCTGTTGAATGTAAATGAAAAGTACTTGCAAGAGAGTGTATGTGGGATGAACAGAAAAAAAGACAGCAAAGCAAAAGATTCAATTTACAAGGATAGATTTTCTGAGAGTTTATGGAGGTAATCACACTCATAGGAACACAGGAATTGCTAGATGAAAAAGACCACGGCCCATCTAGTTCACCTACCATTCTGGTAGCCGCATGATACAATGATCCTGGAGTTGTTGACTAATCACAGCAATCAATCTCGTTCAATTAGCCTACAACAGACCCAGACATGAGGTGAGGAAAACCCCAGTGGTGGAGAGCTTTGGGAACCGTAGGTCCAAAGTTTACCTGTTCCTCCCAAGCCTGCTACAATTACTGCATGTCATGCCTCAAATTACTCACATACTGCATCCCCAAAATGTTATTTTCTGAAAGAAATCCTTCTTCTCTAAAACAGCACGATGGGAAGTCCTCACCTATAGATTTCTCCCAGATTGACCAGAGGCACAGTGAGTTTGTGAGAATCACCTTTCCTGGAATGGAAATAGGAATAAAAGGAATATAAGGTTAGATTTCAGGAATTATCTAATTTGCCTGTGAATGAATCAGTACCAGCTGCTTCCACAGTCTCACTGAGGAGTCTGTTCCATAGAGTGAACTCTCGCTCATTGAAATGTTGTTTCCACAGATTAGTTTTGAACTTACCCTCCTTCAAGTGCAAGCCATGTCCTCTGGTTCTACTGTTCTGGGCGAGGTGAAACAGATGGTCATGGTCTACACTATCTAGTCCCTTTAGAATCCTAAAACCAGCAATCAACAATCACCTCTTGACCATCTCTTTTCCAGTGAGAACATGCCCACTCAAATGCAGGGTTGAACAATGCGACCAGAAAGTCGCGAGCAACTTGAATGTCCTCTTTACCCAATTCCTGATTGCTGATCCTGCCAACCAAAAGTTTCAGTATGATACCGGAGTTCATAGGGTTAAATTATGAGGACACATTGCAATAAACTTGGCTTGTATTCCCTTAAGTATAGAAGGCTGAGGGGGTGATTTGATTGTGGTGTTTAAAATGTCTAAAAGATTTGATAGGGTAGGTACAGAGCAACTACAGGAAACTTTGTTATATCGGCACCGACGGGACCGAGCTGTTGCCGATCTATCAAAACTGCCGGACACACCAGCGTTAATGTTGAAGCATACGGAGGTTTTCATCTCCGTATCTGACAACAAACACTGTTGCTTAGCAACAGCTTCAAACAGTCGGCCCGTATCTTGGAAGCGTCTCTGTAGCTTAGCAACAGCTTCAGAGAGACTTTCCAGAGCCTGACTGTTGAAAAAAAAAGCCACGAGAAGAAAAAAAACTAACAAAACGGCTCCTGATTTCTGCCAGTAGGCCGAGGTTTCTGGACATACAACCTCCGGATAAACCAAAGTCTCCTGTATTTCCTCTGGTGAGGGAATCAAGAACAAGGGGACATAATCTTAAATTTAGAGCTAGGCCATTTAATGGGAAATCAGGAAGCACTTTTTTCCACACAAGGGGTAGTAGAAAATCTGGAATTCTCTGGATTTCAAGAGAAAACTGATTTCTGAACACTGACAGCAGATTGTTCCAGAAAGAAATATTTGTTGTGGTAACATTCCAAACTGACCGAGTAAAAATGTTGCTCCTTAACCACTGACCTCTGGAATGAATCTATCTGCAGTGATAAATAACCAAATAATTACAGTGAGGCCAGCAGCTTTAAAAATGTCATCGCAACCATTGAACATATGTATTAGGACAATATTTGCACCATCTGTGCCTGTGTTGCTTATCAAGATAGCTCAGAGCCAAAATTCCTCTGGAGAAAACAACAGAAAACCTTTGCCATTTTTTTTTGGGCAGGCATCCTGTGTTGACTGAGACTTGACGATAAATTTTTCCTGCCTTTCCCCTGAGCTCCCTGTGCTGTGATCTCTTGTCGAACAATCTTTGGGGCACTGGGATTTGTTATGGTGAATTGAGTTTTGTTATGGCTGTGGGTTCAAGTCTTACTCCAAAGACTTGAGCACATAATCCAGACTGACACTTAGGTGCAGTACTGAGGGACTGCTGCATGGTTGGAGGTGGTCTTTTTTGGATGGGATGTTAAATCGAGGCTCTCAGGTGGCCATAAAAGATCTCACGGCAGTATTCACAGAAGCGCATGGCAGTTCTCCACAATGTCCTGGCCAATTTTTGTCCCTCAACCAACATCACTAAAAACAGATATTCTGGTCATTACCTCATTGCTGTTTGTGGGACCTTGCTGTGCACAAATTGGCTGCCACATTTCATACATTATAACAGTGACTACACTTAAAAAGTGCTTGATTGACTGTAAAGTGCTTTGAGACGGCCTGAGGTCGTGAAAGGCGCTATATAAGTGCAATTTCTTTCTTATTGGGGTCGAGCCAGATAACACATCTTCAACTGGTAAATTTCCCCAGGAAGACAACCAAACACTACCCCCTCATATCTCGCTGAGTGTTTTTGTGTCTGCCAGTGTTATATCTTTTGGCATTCCATCATCTCCTAAGAAGAGATCCCTTATACAGCTTTAACTTATTGACCAACTAGTGAGAGACATGGGCAAATATGTTTTAGCTACCTGAATCACTCTTAATATTAGGGTGGTTTCCATTTCATATTTAGCAAAGCAACTCTTTCACTGGGTTTCAATGGCATGCAGGATGTACTTGTAGAAACCGAAGCAGCTTATTAATGCACAGGCACGTGGCCATGAAGGTAAGTCAGGTAGTAAGGCAGCGATTTTAACTCTGGTCATGTTTTGGGTAGGTGGGTGGGTAGAGAGGGGCATTCCTAACTCATCCACTCCTCCAGAAATGAGGCTTGGGCTATTTTAACACATGGGCGCCATTTAAATCCCGCCAGCTGATATCCCACCCATTCCAAGTGGGAAGCGCCGGAAAATCTCACGGCCCAGATTTTGTCCACCATCACCAGGTAGGCAGTCTGATACCTGGGATGGCAGGAATGACGTATGAGGAGAGATTGGGTCGATTGGGCTTATACTCGCTGGAGTTTAGAAGAATGAGAGGGGATCTCATTGAAACTTATAAAATTCTAACAGGACTAGACAGACTAGATGCAGGAAGGATGTTCCCGATGGCGGGGGAGTCCAGAACCAGAGGTCATAGTCTAAAGATAAGGGGTAAGCCATTTAGGACAGAGATGAGGAGGAATTTCTTCACCCAGAGAGTGGTGAACCTGTGGAATTCTCTACCACAGAAGGCAGTTGAGGCCAATTCATTAAATATATTCAAGAAGGAGTTAGATATATTTCTTAAGGCTAAAGGGATCAAGGGATATGGGGGGAAAGCAGGGACAGAGTACTGAATTTGGATGATCAGCCATGATCTCATTAAATGGCGGAGCAGGCTCGAGGGGCCGAATGGCCTACTCCTGCTCCTATCTTCTATGTTTCTATGAAAGATCCGCTTTTTGGCCCATCTCGTGGGGGGGCGGGGGGGGGGGAGGGGGAGGCAGAGAGAGTCTTGAAGCAGGGGAGGCCTGAGCTTTCCTTGTGGGGACCAGAAGGAAACTAAACAAAACATGCTTGTTTCGGCCTCTTCTGGCCTTGGCTCCTCTTCCCCGCTGTCTTCACCTGGCAGCAGAGGAACTGCGGAATCATGTTCAGCCAATCCAGTTAATATTGTAGTCGGGTCCAGATGATAAAGAAGGACCCGACCAGCTTTGACATAAAAAACGTGACCAAATATTGTGACAATAGGTCATTAATTTGTGGACGGAAAATGCACCTATAAGATTTTTAATGTAATAGATAGTGCAGTTTTTTTTAAATCACTGGACATACTCATGTATTAGATTTGACACCATATCACAAAATATCTCAAAGCACTTCATAGTGTTATGGAGTGCAGCGAGTGTTGTCGTGTAGGTAAAGCACTACATGTGTGCATAAAAACGTACACACAGAGCTCTGCATTTCCCCTGACTTGGGAATGGTGTGGAGCAGGCAGTATAACTCAGTTCCATGACCTTGGACCATTCTAAAACAGGCACTGGTATTAAATTTCTTTTGTGCATCGTAGGGGTGAGGAGAATTAGTAGTAAAGACTGAAGTCTACCTGTATTTACTGTTATTTTGTAAAGGTTAACAAATGCAGGCATGCAGTTTAACAATGTTTCAGGCAGTTAAATTAGTCAATGGCTGCATACCAGGCAGATCAGCTAGATACCCTGGACAATGGGCAGCCATTTTGTAGTCTGCCTCCCTCTGGGAATAATTAAACTTCTCATTGAGTTCAACTAAAGAAACTATAAATCAGTGATCCAAACTGACTGCCGCCAGCATCTCTTGGAAAGGATGATTACATTTTGAATTATGGTTTAAAAATCAGGTTTGACTGCAGTTCTGCTGATTACTTGTACCCAAGGCTAAGACAGAACACTTGGCGGGATGGGGGAGGGGGAGAGAGACAGGAATAGATTGAGGGGAAGAAACAAAATGGAGGTCAACAGAAAGTGTTTCTCCCATCTGATGTGTCAGATATTATTCTGTCTCTTGTCAATCTCAGAGGTGCGAGATAGCTCATTGAGTGGATGATTGGAGAGGGCATATCAAGATCAGAAAGATTGATTGGTTTGTCAAGGGATTGTCAGCGCTGAGCTTACATTAAGGGCTCAAGCACACTTTAATTTAACAGTTTTCAAGGATACATTTATTGTACAATGTTGGACTCATTATCCTTGAGTAGGCTTAATGGAATTGCTAGTGTTTTTGTGTATAAAATCTACTGCATATGCATCTGCAACCAGTTCAAGCAGATGATGAACTTGCAGTAGGTATAGATGGAAATGTGCATGTTTGGAGCCTCATGGGTCCGTTCACCAGCTCATGGGCAAAGGCTACCAATTTTCAGAGTTTGTGGAAAAATGGACCAAATCTCGCAAACAGACTAATAAAAGTCCTAGAATCCCAAGGCATTTGACTCACACACTCAATGCAAACCTGCGGAGAATGGTATGGGCCTCATCCTTCCCCATGTGCAATCTCTCATCACATTCTGCCCTACTCTCCAGTCATTATGTTCATCTCGAATCATCAGGCAACTCCGTCAGTCCTAGATATTGCTGTTGTCGGTGTCAGTGGTTGGACGCTGAATGGCATCCCTTTGACTGCCATTTCAGAGTAGGCCTTAACACGTTAAAAATAAAAGCCCCTTCGTTAAAATAGCAGACAGAGGAATGCCATACGAATGCGTTAAGTAAGTCGGCATCCAATATCACCAAAAGCAAGTTCTGGGCTTGAGCACAAAGCCTAGGCGAAATCGGAGGTGTCGTCTTTTGGATGAGACTGTCTGCTCAGGTGGTCGTAAAAAAATCTCATGGCACTCTTTCAAAGAAGAACAGGGGAGTTCTCCCCAGTGACCTAACCAATATTTATCCCTCAACCAACATTAATAAAACAAATTATCTGGTCATTATCACGTTGCTGTTTGTGGGAGCTTGCTGTGCGCAATTTGGCTGCCAGATTCCTACATTGCAACAGTGATTATACTTCAGAAGTACTTCATTGGCTGTAATCCTGAGGATATGAAAGGCGCTATAGAAATGCAAGTTCTTTCTTTTTCTTTTCAGTAGAAAAGAAAACTGGTCGGGGTGTATTACGGGCGGCTGTTCTCATATTAAAGTTTATTAGGGAATGAAAATCGTGGCGAGTTCCCAAAGTCCTACCTTGGTGGGTTCCATCGACCTTTTGGTGAATTCTTATTTGCTGCTCCATGGGATCGTTGCCATAGAGAGCCTCTCAAAACAGATGGATGGAGTACTCCCAATCCTACAGGTTTGCACTCAGAGTTTTCCATCCTTTAATGGGGCTGTCGATCAATATTTTGAGCTGCCTTTGAAAAGCCCATAGAAGTTTTATGTTATTCCAAACCTGCCATTTGCAGCTTTCCTTTTGTGGAAGCCAGCCTCACTGCGAGGAGGAGGTTGCAATTATCTGCTAAATGAGCAGAGAAAAGGAACAAACAACAAATGTGCATTTAGGAAGCGCCTTTCACATCATCAGGACGTTCCAACGGGCTTCGCAGCCAAAGAATTGCTTTTGAAGTGCAGTCTCTGTTGTAACGTAGGCAAATGCGGCAGCCAATTTATGCACAGCAAGATTCCCCAAACAGCAATGAAATCAGTGAGCAGTTAATCTGTTTTAGTGCAGTTGGTTGAGGGATGAATGCTGGTTAGGACATCCAGAGAAACTCCCTGCTCTTCTTTGAAAAGTGCCAAGCAAACGGGACCTCAATTTAACAGCTAATCAGAAGAGCAGCCCCCTCCTCACTGCACTGAAGTACCGGTTTAGATCCTGGGAAGATTGGGCTTACAGTAGCACATACACATGTCCCTTTGCAGGAAGATAATATAGAGCAGCTCAATACACGCAGACCAAAACTGTGGTACAAGCAGTGCCATGAGCTATATGTCCCGTTTGATGTGAGTATCTGGTACAAGGCAAAAAAAATCTTGCCTGTCTCAGTTGTCTAATTTATGATTAGCTCAGTGGATGAAATAATTCAAAGACACAAGTGGGGGGTGGGGAATTTTAACCCCCAAGGGTGAGAGGAAAAATAATTTAAAAAAAAATCTCTAACGCGACCCAGACCTGCCCACTTTCGGTTTTAACGGAGGTGGGACGAGGGGCGGGTGACCAATCCGCTCTCAGGAGGTGGGTCAGTCACTGAAATCTTTTAAGGAAGCCACGTGCTTCCATTTTAACAGGATTTCTAATTTTAACCCATGTTGGCCAAGTTTCCCGGGCCTCGGGAAACCCGGCAGGTAAAAGGAAGCGAGAAGGGCCGGCTCAATCAGGTAAGTGAGTTCCCAGCATTACCTAATATAAAATATCGCCTTCATCTTGCAGCTTTACTGACTCCTGCTGGGGTGCAGTTTTGCAGCCAATAGCTGGTGTCTGGTATCTTGACTGTTCATCAGGTCAGACTATTCAGTGCCAGGAGAATCACGCAATGACCACATACACGTGTACACACACCTTCCAGCAGAGATCACCAAAAAAGGAAGAGCCTTTCACAACTTTATGGCGTCCCAAAGCACTTTACAGCCAATGAAGTATTTTTTGAAGTGAAGTCACTGTTCTAATGTAGGAAATGCGGCAGCCAATTTGTGCACAGCAAGCTCCCACAGTGTGATGATGACCAGATAATTTGTTTTTTAGTGATGTTGGTGGGGGATAAATATTGGCCCAGAAATTCGGGTTGGGGGCTTCCCGCGGGTGCAAGCCCCTGACCTGCACTTACCTAGCGTGCCGGCCGTTGAGCTGTGGGCCCCCGTGGAATTCCGATCCTGGGCCTGCTCCAGCTGCCGGCGTGCAGTGCTTGCGTATCTCAGGGGCGCAGTTAGTTCGATGTGTCCCCTGGGATCACGTGGGCCATGGGGAGCCAATCGGAGCAGGGAATGCTCCATTCATAAGTTTGACAAGAAGAGCTGTCAAAACTTATAAATACTACGGCCCCAAAACATCACTAAATCTTCAAATAATTTTTTTTTTAAATCACATTTTTTAAATAAACTATAAATTACATGAAATAACTATTTTAAACAATAATTTAATTTTTTGAAAAAAATAATTTTATTTTCTAACAGGACTAAAAATAAACTTACCTTGCTTTAAAGTATTTAAAAATAATAAACCTGTGGAAAAAATGTTTTAATTTTAATTAATTCACCACTTACCTTGTAAAAAGCAGGCCTTACACCTGCTTTTTAAATGTGTAAATTCTGCAGACTTACCCTCCCGGGAAAACCTGTAAAAAAAAATGAAGTTCGATGCACACGCGCAGCCTCTCCTGCACACGCGTTCGAACTCTGAACCCCTTCGTTCAGGGGAACGGAAGTGCCGGTTTCCCGCGCATGCGCAGTGCATGCAGGAAACCGGCACTTCCATTGGGCTTATGGGTGAGTACCCCGTGCGTACTCACCCGCGGAGACCTGAATTTCTGGGCCAACGGCTTCTTGTATCTTCTTCAAATAGTGCCATGGAAACTTTAACATCCACATGAGAGGGCAGGTGGGGCCTCAATTTAAGGTCTCATCTGAAAGACTGGGAGCATCGACCGAGATTTTGTGTGCAAGTCTCTGGAATGGGGCTTGACATCCACAACCTTCTTGACTCACAGGCGAGAGTGCTACCCACTGAGCCACGGCTGACTCTGCCTTTCAACATTGACATTTAACTGGCAGTGGTTGCAAGTGAGCAGAACACGTGCATGCTGACAGCTCTGCTTACCCTGGCAACAGCGGGGCTGGCAGTATAACTCGGGTCTTCCAGTTCCACTTCGCTCTAAGCAGGTACACGTCTCAGATGTCAATGAATCAGAGACGACACAATGATTGCAGAAGGATGAAATTTAACTCATAAAACTTACTTTGCAACAATTTAGTGTTCAAAGAAATTGATGCGTAAAGAACATTGATCTTTATTTTTGTTTAATATCTGTGTTTCCATTAACGCAGTGATTGATGCCTCCAACTTATCTCCACTGGAAATGAAAGCTGATTGCACTGTGCCTACATAAAGTTAAAATTATGGCATTTTTCAAAGGCTATAATTTCTGAGTAGTTCACCCTAACACTTTTATTGTCAATAATGATTTGTCTTTGAGGGAAAATAATACTTATTCCAGGACCTTTAGTGCGCTAATTTTAATGAACAGTTTTATAGTGGATATTATTTTACCCTTTGACTGAAAAGGAAAATGCAATTGGTGGTAAAGCCATTCAGTGTGAGCAATCGCCTTCAGTCATGACATATCAGAGCAGTGGAACAGAGATTATTTTCCCCCTGAGGTCTCAATGCTTTTGCTAACCAAATTTAAAAAAAAAGGTTTCCTATATGCTTGCAAAGATATCATGAGACATTTAAGGCCATTAATGCCATTGAGAAGGTAGAGAGGCGGCATGCAAATTGACTCCATTCGTCACCAATCTAAGTTGACGAAAGGGTAAGGAAGCTGGACTTCTTTTCCTTTACAAAAATAGGTGACGTAAGGTTTTCAAGGTGATGACGGGGATTTATGGAGTTCTTCCAACTAAGTTGTTCGCTATGGTGAAGGGTTCAAACACCAGGGTCAAAAAATGGTGGGGTTGATTTTGACTCCCTTCACCTGGGGTTAACGGGGAGGGATGGGAGGTTGTAGCGGCCTCAAAGTGGGGGTCGGCAGCCTTCTCGCCCCGTTAACAGCGGCAATGCGGCCGCCGCCATTTTGAAAGGGGGCCTACCGCTGGGTGTCCAAAGCACCCGCCTGATTCAGGCGGCCGGCCGCTTTTAATATGGAAATCGGGGTCTTATGACGTAAATAGGACCCCAGTTACCATTTAGGGTGGAACTACTTGGAGCCTGCGCCGTGCACTCTCCGATCAGCTCCACAGGCGATGGAACCGAAGAGGCCCGGCAAAGGTAAGTGTCAAATTATTTTTGTGGACCCCGGAGGAGCAATCGCGGGCCTCAAAAAATAATTTGGTCTGCTGCCGCGCCGGGACCCCCACCCTTCGCGATCATGAGCGCCCCACCCACCCCCCCCCACCCCCCCCACTTCACAACTTAACTTGCTGCCGGCTTCTCTGAGCTGATCTTGAGGCCTCAGCGAAGCGAGTTGCATCAGGACGCCTCTTTGGTGCCCCTGTAGTTCGCCTGTCAAATGTAAATGAGGCTGGGGCTCAAAGGTCAAAATCGGCCAGTTGGTCGGTCGGCCAAAGGTCAAAATCGACCCCAGCAAGTTAGGAGCTGGAGCAGAAGTCAGACAGAATTTTATTACACAAAATTTGGAACGCGTTGCCTGAAAGGGCGGTGGAAACAGATTCAATCATAACTTTCAAAAGGGAATTGGATAAATACTTGAAGAGGAAAAGTTTTGCAGGGCAATGGGGGAAGAACAGGGGAGTGGGACAAATTGGAGAGCTCTTTCAAAAAAGGCACAGGCACAATGGGCCGAATAGCCTCCTCCTGTGCTGTACGATTGCTAATGTACCTTCCATGGCATTGCTCATGGATTAAATTAAGAAAATAAATTGAATACATAAATTATATTTTCCTCCTTTACTTCAGGTGGATAAATAAGAAATAAGTATATCCCTTTCACATACTCCAGTTAAATAAATAGTTAAATTGGAAACACAATATGCACTGTAGTTGTATAAATAAAAACAAACCCTTGAATGTACACATTTCCCTGTCAAAGTTGTCTGAGATAGAGTTTGAAAGTTCATGGTTTTTTATTGATATCAAATTTACCTTCCGTTTATTCACACGTCTTTTTCTGGCTTTTAAGGCAGACAGTCCTTTTGCAGCATGGGCAGGAAGGAAGGCTGGCTTACAAACAACAAGTTCTGCCGCACTCTGTGACTAGCCAGTCTTACTATCCATTATTCAAAAAGAAAATCTGTGTCCCTCCAAAAGACTCAGAATAAAGGCAGTCTTAATTGCATTCTTCAGAATGCCCACAGAATGTTTGTGCAACAAGACAATGACACTTTCAGTGGGGTCATAGGCTGCGACTTCCCCTACCTCGGCGGGTCCGTGGCGGGCGACGTCGGTGGTGGGTCCCGGCCTCGCTGCTGTCTCCAGCCCACTGTCCAAAATGATTTCCCCCTGATTGGGCTTGTTAAGCCAGCCCAGCGCGTTTGCCGGCCAATTGAAGGAAGCGGGCCTGGTGATGTAATTTGATGATGCGTCATCAGCCAGTTTCCTTAAAGGGGCCATGTGCAAATTGATTTTGACAGTTGTGCTGTCAGTGTTCTACAGCATTGAGGTGCACTACACAGAGGTGCACGGCTGCACCCAGGCTCTCCCATGACTCTTTCCATATGCTTATGGAGGGAGTCACAGCACGCAGGGAGGTTCTCTTCCCTTCCAATGGGTGGAAGAGACCTCCCCAGGACACCAATACAGCCTGGTTGCACATTGCACAGGAGGGCACAAGCAGGGATGTTGTCAGGAGGACCAGGCTGCAGTGGCGCAAACCTTTCAATTATCTCATTAGATCACGAAACGTTAGTACAAAGCCACACTCAACCTCATCCTGCTGTGCCACACGTCATATCCCCATCACTCTGCCTTCCCTACCCTACTCCTGCACATCCTTACTCACACCAACTTATCTTGCACCTCTACCCGTCCCTCTCTATCTACATTATCACTTCCCCGTCTCACTAGCCACCCCTCACCCTCATCCTAGTCCAATCGTACCAACTGACAACACACAAGGGCAGGCATTTGGGTGTTTCAGCCAATGTTCATGTAAAGTTTCTGTTAATGTGGTGTCAAACATTGAAACCTTTATTTTCAACACTTTGCATTCTTGGACAGATCTGTGTGCACTGTTGGAAGTGGCTTAGTGAGTTGCAGTGACTGGTGAGACATAACGGTAACCCGCAATGGTCATGAGTGTGAAAGGAATGGCTTGGGCACTGTAGGGATGATTTATGGTGTTGGTGTGGGGAGGTGCCAATCTGGCGTATCATGTGGCAACCAGGGTGTACAGCGTCAAGTGAAGTAAATCTGGCCATGGTGTGGCCATCCCTGACGTCCCGGGCAGCAATGTGGTCGGGTGCTGATGCCCTGTGTCCTGTGCAGCATCAGGTGGTTGCAGAGAAGGTTGGTGTTATCGTTGGTGCTGCTGGTGTGCCTGGTGCTGCTGGTGTTGGGGCTGATCGTGGTGGTTTTCTGAGGACCAAGGTGAGATAGTTTCAAGGGAACCAATGCTGATGTAATAGATGGCAGGTAAACTTCAGATGACAGAAGTGATTTGTCAATGGTGAGGGAAGTTGTTCCAATGAGGTCATACTGGATAGAGAGTTTACTCCAAACACTTGCAAGCTGCATAAAGCTCAATCTGTCTTCCAAATGCAGTAAGCAACAGCTTCTGAGCTTGGAAAGTGAACAGCTGTGAGATGGGAGCTTTTACAGCACGTTTGCAGCTGTCAACTAATGAGATGATTCCATGGTCATACAACTCCCGACCTGCTTATCTGACATGATCCCTGAGCAGCGTGGACCCCGTGGCCGACCTCATAAAATGTAACGGTGAGCTCAAAATACTTCTTAATGGGCTGTTAACAAGGTCATAATGACCTGAATTACCTCCCCTACCACTGCGTGTCGGGTCAGTTCAGTGCTGACAGACCCAACATCTGGGAAATGTGCTTGGGTCCCACCCCGCTGTCAAAAATGTTTTTCCCCACCCGATCCACCACCGAACACACCCGCTGACCCCCTGAAAAATTCCCCCCATAGTCTCTGATTTGGTTGAGAGCCTCTTCATTTAGCTGATAGAGTGATAGCTCCGGGAAGCCCCAACACCTCAAGGCCTAGGCTCCTTTAGGGGCAATGATCTCTAATGGACAAATGGTGAATTTATATTTGTTTCAAACATAAAAAGGAAACTGTATCGATAAATGTACTATTTTTTAATGCATTTTGTAATTGTGTGCTTATCTTATTGACAAAACAAGATGGTGGTTGAAAAACTTCCAATAATATTTTGAACAATTTAATTGGTTCCCCCCTTTTATTTTGAAATTGGCAGCTGTGTGCTGACTGTGTGACACCTTGAGTGTGACAGGTGCGCACTGGATGCAGGACTTAATATATGCTAGCCGATCTCCTGTGGTGTTGCTCATTGTGAATTGGTGGATACCCTGGTGGGTATTTGGGGCGCCATTATCAGCTGTGTGCAAAGTTTAGTGCCTGGCGCTAATTATCGCCTCCGATGGCAAACTTGGCTTTTATCGCCCCTGGAGGTGATTGGAGCGCTAAATCAGGCGCTTCACACCTGTCTTAAGGCGCAAAGGCCGAGGAGCGAGGCGCTACCGAGGAGTGCTGGCGAATCAAGGAAGGGCAAATCAAAATGAACCTGCAAAGTGCTGCTCAGTACTCAAAACTCCCTCACACAGCGTTGAATCTCTCCAGAAGTCTCTCTCTCTCTCAGAATGCATGGTGCAAAAATGTCAGGGGAAACAACCTCTCAGCATCTACCCTGTCAATCCCCCCCAGAATCTTGTATGTTTCGATGAGCTCACCTCTCATTCTTCTAAACTCCAGAGAGTATAGGCCCATTCTACTCAATCAATCCTCATAGGACAGCCCTCTCATCCCAGGAACCAATCTAGTGAATGATATAAGGATTGATCCAGAAGGGCATCATTCTCTAATGTCTCCATAAGTAGTCAAAGATAGGACCATGAAATAAGAGTTGAAGGCAGATGATTGTAATTAATCACCAAGATAAATCATTTGTCTTTTGAATGAGTGCAAGTACCTATTTTGGTCTATGGTATGCAGAGTACTGCAATCGAGTGATACGCTGCCTGCACAAGAGGGTTGTAACCTTTCTTCACATTAATCAATTGAAACAGGCCGTGTTTCACAGCATGCTGGTAAGTTAAGAAGCAAAAAGACGACGAGATAGACCATGAAATGAGAATACAGTGACACCAAGCCCAGGTTCATTCCCATTCAATGGAAATGTAATCACAGTTTCCTTTAATGGGCCTTGGAGAGGGTGCAGAGGAGAATTGCTAGAATGGTACCAGGGATGGGGGACTTCAGTTATGTGGAGAGGCTGGAGAAGCTGGGATTGTTTTCCTTGGAGCAGAGAGGGTCAGGGGGAGATTTAATAGAGGTGTTCAAAATTATGAAGGGATTTGATAGAATAGATAAAGGAGGGTCGGTAACCAGGGGATACAGATTTAAGGTAATTGCCAAAAGAATTAGAGGCGAGATGAGGAGAAACGTTTTTACACAGCGAGTTGTTACGATCTGGAACGCACTGCCTGAAAAGGTGGTGAAAGCAGATTCAACGGTAACTTTCAAAAGGGAATTGGTTAAATACTAGAAAGGGAGAAATTTGCAGGGCTGTGGGGAAAGAGCAGGGGGAGTGGGACTAATGGGAGAGCTCTTTCAGAGAGCTGGCACAGGCACGATGGGCTAAATGGCCTCCTTCTGTGCTGTATCAGTCTATGATTCTACGATTCTATAACTTCAAACATAGTTCCCTCAATTTTCCCTTCCTCCTACAATGTCTGAGCTGGTAAAACCTAAGATTGGTGTTGCCTCACCATTGCCCTTTATTGATCTAGTCTTCGCTCCTCAGGCTACAAATGACTGTTGGCGACATTATTGGACAGATGTTTAACATATCTGTAGGGCATTCCTCTGTCTGCTACTTTAAGGGAGGCTTGGATCCACTGGGAATAAAGCAGTTAATATTCTGCCATAATAGTAGACAGAGGATTGTCATATGAATGTCATATGGATGTGTTAAGCATTTATCCTTGCATGGTCTACGGTCATTTCTGTTCTCTACTCTTTCTTCTTGGGCAGTCCCTTGGAACCGAGGATGACTTGCTTCCACATTAAAAATGAGTTTGCAGGTGACTGATGAGTCCAATGCGGGGCCTACAGTCTCTGTCACAGGTGGGGCAGGTGGTGGTTGAAGGGGCAGGTGGGTGGGGTGCTTGGGTTGATGTGCGCTCCTTGCGTTGGCTGCGCTTGGCTTCCGCTTGCTCCCAGTGAAGAGACTCGAGGTGTTCAGCGCCTTCCCGGATGCTTCTCCTTCACTTTGTGCGGTCTTGAGCCAGGGATTCCCAGGTGTCGGTGGGGATGTTACACTTTTTCAAGGAGGCTTTGAGGGTGTCCTTGAAGCGTTTCCTCTGCCCACCTGGGGCTCTCTTGCCGTGCCGGAGCTCTGAGTAAAGCGCTTGTTTTGGGAGTCTCGTATCAGGCATGCGGACAATGTGACCCGTCCATCGGAGCTGATTGAGCGTGGTCAAAGCTTCGATGCTGGGGATGTTGGCCTGAGCAAGAACACTGACGTTGGTGCGCCTATCCTGCCAATGGATTTGCAGGATCTTGCGGAGGCAGCGTTGGTGGTACCTCTCCAGTGCTTTGAGGTGCCTGCTGTACATGGTCCATGTCTCTGAGGCATACAGCAGGGCATACTACTCTTTGCAATCTTGCTGATGTCCTACACTATATTGCTTTGGTCCTCCACCCAGATTCCTGAATAACGATAAAATTCTTGGGGCGTTCTGTTTCTGTTCTGTAAAATGAGCAGTTGACTGTCCTTTGTGTGCTATCTTTTAGTGCACACGTACAAGTTCAAGTCCCTACCTGCACATTTTTAACATAGTTAATCTTTCATTTTAACCAGGATACAGACTGTGTTAGAACAGAACAGACAAGAAATGAACACAGATTTGTTAGCTGGTGCACCCGAAATTGTGCAGAGGGTTGGTGCCAGCTGTGGCTCGTGCCTCTGAGTCAGAAGGTTGTGGGTTCAAGTCCCGCTCCAGAAATTAAGCACAAAATCCAGGGTGACACTCCAGATGGAGGTGCCATTAAACCAAGGCCCCATCTGCCCTCTCAGGTAGACATAGAAGATTCCATTGCGCTATTTTGAAAAAAAGCTGGGGAGTTCTCCCTGGTGTCCTGGCCAATATTTATCCCTCAATCAATGACACTAAAAAGATGGATTATCTGGTCATTTACTTCATTGCTGTTTGTGGGAGCTTGCTGTGTGCAAATTGGCTGCCGCATTTACTACATTACAACAGCGACCACACTTCCAAAGTACTTCATTGGCTGTAAATTGCTTTGGGACGTCCTGAGGTCGTAAAAGGCACTATATAAATGCAAGTTGGGTATGGAGTATAAAAGTAGGGAAGGTTTGATGCAACTGTACAGAGCATTGGTGAGACCGCACCTGGAGTACTGCATACAGTTTTGCTCTCCATAATTGTTAAATCGGGTAATTAATTTCAGTGGACCACACTGATCTGAGGTCAACACACTAAAATAAAAGTTTGCGAGTCCGGTGGTAAGTTTTAAATAGTCGATTTATTGCATCACTTGATTTACACTGTTTGACTTCCTTCATCCGACTAACATCATATTCAAAATGGCTGGTTTTTATACAGCAGCAGATGTACCCGCCCCCTTTATTACCATTGGCTCAGCAGCATGCATGCAGAGCTATGGTTGGTTCAACTACATCACACTGATTGGATCTCTGATACATCAATCATTCCTTTGTTCTCTAGTTAAGCAGAATCATCACTTTCAGTTTTAAGCTAAGATCAGCACTTTCACAGTTTAAGCTAAATCAGCATTTTCATTGTTCTCAGTTTCTAAGTCAGCCGATGTGACGTTACCAGCTGTGATTGGATCTGATACATCACACCATCCTTTGGCATGTGGTCAGCTTAAGCATAATCTGATTTCTTTAAATCATTAGATTTTAATCATATTAAAATCTATGTTATTAAAATATATATATATTCCCTAACACTCCCCCCTTTGATTCTTTCAAAAATTGAATCATAAAAATAAAGAGTCAGATTAAAAATATAATCAATCATTGCTGTGTTTTGCCACTGTCCGGATCAGTGGCTCTGCACAAATTTACATCAACCAGGATTTTACTTGGCCACAGTAAAAGCCTGGTTTTAATAAGTTAATTGATTTCATGATCTTAAATTAATTAGTGCATCTTAAAAAGTGGGAGGAGCTCCCCATAGCTTATGGCTTTGAAAAATACATTCAAGTAAAAATTAAAAAGTAAAAAGGTAGAAAAATTATAAAAAGTAGAAAAGGTACAAACCGATCTAGCAGCTAAATATAACATGCCCCTTTAAGATGTACAAACGGTCTGCGGCGACCTGCAAGGCATCTTGCCCGCGGGGCAGCAGCCGCCTGGTGGCAAGCACATTTAATCAACAGAAACACACAATTTGATCCCCATCCTATTGTACAAGGCCTCCCTCTTATCTTTCTGAGTAGTGTTTTGTCAAGATTCTTCAAGGGCATTTTATGGCTTCGTGGCTCCTTGTTATCTAGCAGGTGCTATCCTCCCTGATTCCTTGCATTTTACCATTCCCTTATCATTTCTATTTGTCTTTTGATGCTTGATATTTGACCTTGCTGGCATTTATGCTATCTTTTTCCGCTTGCCTGTTGTCAGTCCCTGGTCTAAGAATTAAAACCCATCTTTGAATCTAACAGCTATTTCTTACAATTCCCTTCTTTGAGAAGGAAATATCCTTATTGACTTCTCACAATCAGCTCTTGACTAATCTAGCTAGCTCTTATTGCTCTCTCAACTTGGGCGTTAGTAGGGAGTCTTGAAGATTTCTCCCTTCCTTACAGTCCATTCCTTTGAGGGGGAGGAGCAGCCTCTGACCCCTTACTCAAATTCAATTCACTGTTCCGGTGTTCCAATTCTGCCCCGCCTGGGGATCCTCTGTTTCTTCTATCTTTCCTGATATTACCCCGCCTGGGGTCTCCTCTACATTACTTCGGATCTTCTCTTTCAGTGTGCTCAATTAATTTATTAATGCTTGTCAGTCATGGGCATGAGTACCCAATTGGCTTATGTATCAAAGTCTTACTACACATGTTACATATATCAAATACACTATCATTACAAGTTGGATAGCTACCAGAGCATGTGAAATAATACGAACCTAAGGGTGTGCTGATGTATTAAGCCCAATATCCCACCAATGTGAGTAATCCCCTATGCTGTCAATTTCAATATCTATTCTCGAGTTGTCTTGCTCCAAAACATAAAAATGCTTTAGGGAGGAGTTCAGTCGCATCATGAGCTCACTGAAACCCACAAACAACAGGGGAATGTCATATCCGAGTATTCGAATTGTGCCACATAATTGTGTAGCTCATACTTAAAAACGTGTTGGTTGATGGGACAGGTCATGTTAGACCCGTAAAGCATGGTAATTGCAGTAGTAGTGACACAGGAGGCACCACCAAAACCACCAAAACTGGATTCGTACTGGTTTTTCCCACACTCTGTTACCTACAAAACACAATTATTACAGTCACAGTTAAATTCAGTCTTACAATCATTTCAAGCGACATTACAGTTTAACATCTAATCAACATATCATGGATTTAAAAGATTCTCCAGATCTCTTTTACTCGTATCCATCTTGTGGATAATTCTTTACTAAACATGATTTCTCCTTGGCCCTCAATTGTCCCAATCCAGATTCCATGTAACTCTCTACTTCAACTTCAATTTCAATCCCTCTAACAGGTACCAGTGTGTTTAACTCTATTCTGATTGTTTCATCAATTAGATAGTTTCTCGATGGAGTATGTGTCAATGCTTTAAAAGTTGTCTCGCTCTCCTGAGCCACATTAACCATTTCATGTTTTGCTGTTGTCAAGTAACTGAGCATGTCTGAGACCCGTTCTTCAGTGCAGATTCACCATACATTCCTGGATGGTAATTACTTCATACGTAACAAATCACATTTGCACACTCATACCGGTATCTCATTATCATGCCACCCATGCCATCCGATACAAGCCTTTCTCGGGCTTTCAGGTATCTTATCGAAAGATTGTAGTCGTCTAATGGCTGAATACTTCTTCAAGGTCTTACTTGCTGCTATTTAAGCTTTGACCTGAGCTCTTGGCCCTCTGCCTGTAATCTGGCCACTTCAGCCTGCTTGATTTCAAGCTGATTTTTAGCAGTAACTAGCTCTACATTAATCTCTTCCATTTCTTTCTCCTGAAGTGCTCTTTCCTGTAGTTGTGCTTTCACTAATGTGGTTTTCTCAGCTATTAGGCTCTCTAAAAGCATAATCTGTTGCTTAAAGTTATTCTCAAGATTCAACTTTTCTTTTTCCACGGTCTCTATTGTTGCCTGACTTTTCTCAATGTTTTCTGAAAACTGCTTTAACCTGTCAACTTTTTCAAGTAAAGCATCTTCCTTCTCAGCTAGAAGGGAGGCAAGAGAATTGTCATTCTGCTTTGACTTCATGAATTTATTCTCCAAGTCTGAAACCAGTTCTTCCTTGGTCTGGCAATCTACCTGGAGATTTAATAAGCGGTCGTTCAAATTATTTTCTTCTTGTTTCAGATCATCGAGTTCAGACTGATTTTTTTTCCAGTTTTGTTTCTGCTCTTTTAAACTGCCTGAGAGCATTTTGCAAGTTCTCATTCGGTGGTGTAATTCTCCTGTTTCAATCTTACACTCTCAATCACTTTCCTTTAATTACATGTGGGATATGTGCATTCCGTCCTTCACTACCCCAATATTCTGTATTCGGTGCACCTCTCGTCCTTGGGCTTGGGGTGCCATTACGGTATTACCAATACCAACCCTAGGAGCCCATTCAGTAGTGCAATTATCCTGTTTCATTTGTCTTTTGTAATACATCTTTAATGCGAGACCCTAGGGGCTAGATTTTCAGTATAGACAGTTTTGGGGCGCTAACCTTAGCGCCCGCCCAAAGTTAGCGCCCGCCCCAAAGTAGCGCCCCGTTGCCGGAAATTCAGTGGCTTCGCCCTAAGAGGTTGGTGGAGCGCTAAAAGAGGCGTTCCACTACTATCTTCAGGCGCTAAGCCGGCGGTGCAGAGCGCAACACCCGAGCTCGGGCGCAGCGCACGGCAGACACTCTGGTGCCAGTGAGCTCTTAAAGGGGAAGGGTGCATGTGTTTTTTTCAAAGGCAGAGTCTGGGGGGGAAAACAGGAGGAGGAGGAGGAGGAGGAGGAGGAGGAGGAGGAGGAGGAGGAGGAGGAGGAGGAGGACGGAAACATAAATACACCGTTCGTTTATAGTGCAGGAGGAGTGCCCTTTAATTTGCGCTCCCCAGGGTGTGTTGCGTTCCATTTTACAAACGCTCTGGACGCCAGCCACACAATGGGGCGGTCCGACTGAAGTTTGGATTCGGGGCGGCCAAAGGGCGTTGCACGAGGATGTGACGTCATTTTCTGCGCGCGCATCCGGGCGGCCGCTAAACTTTGCGCCGGCGCTAACGGGCAACTTAATTTGGGGCGGGGCGCAAACTGCGCTGCGCCCGGGCGCTACACGCATAGCGCCCGAAAATCACTTCTCTTAAGGCGCTAACTGCTGGCGCAAGCAACTGAAAATCTAGCCCTAGGTTTCTAACCTTTTGATCCAGTGTCGCCAAATCAATAGTATTAACAACTGAGGTACCCATATTCACAGAATCACAGAATCACAGAAACCCCACAGTGCAGATAGAGGCCATTTCGGCCCATCGAGCCTGCACCGACACATATCCCACCCGATCCCCGTAACCCCTACATCAACACGTAACCCCACGTATTTAATCCCCTAACACTAAGGGTCAATTTATCATAGCCAATCAACCTAACCCGCACATCTTTGGATATTAAAGGCAGTTGTTGCGTCATTTATCACAGACCTTTTACATCTCCATATCTGTTTGTGTTTT
The DNA here is from genome assembly GCF_052327205.1 of Somniosus microcephalus. Lineage (NCBI taxonomy): Eukaryota > Metazoa > Chordata > Chondrichthyes > Squaliformes > Somniosidae > Somniosus > Somniosus microcephalus. Next base: position 60,631,536 of record NC_141006.1, on the reverse strand, counting down.
TTACGGTGCCCACCTCCATTCCATGTCGCGCCTTGTTTTAACACTTGAGTTAGGAGGTGTTGGTATAATTATTGAGTTTTCTTAGAACACCACGTAGGTAAAGCCGTATCGGTTAAATCTAGCACTACCAGTACAAGTTCATGTTGCATGTTATCAAACAATTAGTTTACAAGATAACTTCCATTTATCAAATCATAATTTTCCTTCTATCACTGTGGGGAAATATTAACTTAAAATTAAGAAACTTAAATTTAATAATGTCCCATATCTTTAAATTTCATACTAAAGTTGTTGCTTGGTGAACTTAAACAGCTGTCAGTGGAAAGGGTTAACTCCTTTGCAGGTTTTTAAGAAGGTGGAGCAAAACATTATCAGACGTAATTGCGTCATTTCACGTAAATTAAAAAAAACTTTCCTGATCGAAAAAGACAGTTGTGTTTTCACACTTTAACTAAACACGAACAGAACAGATAAAACAAAACAAAATAGCACATTCTTGCAGAAAACAGTAAATTATGTCATATTTCTTATTGTCCTTTCTTCAAATGTCTTTCCAAAATACTGTAAAAACATAACTGGAGAAAAATTAGTTTTTCACATTTAAACAAATCAAATCAAACTGCTTTAGAAGATTTCACCATAGCAACCGGGACTCCAAGGTTAAATCTTAGACTGAAACTTAATGTAACATTGTACAGTTTGCACTGCAAGTACAAAAATCTATCGCAATCTTTTGTTAAGCAAACTTTTTGTTGCTCTTCTCAGTTTTTACACACCAACTTAACTTAAATTATTTCAAAGGTTTTTTTTTTCAATTCTTGGGGCACAATCTTATTCGCACATTCTTAAAACTTCCAAAATCCAAGACAAGACAAAAGATTTAAACGCTTTTAACACAGAGAAGTGGGTGGAGCTAAAACACACATAACAGAATCTTTCTTTTAAAGAACATCTAATCAGACAAAAGAAATACTGTAACTTCTTAAACATTCATAGTCATTTTTCAAGGTTCCTTTCACTCAGCAAATCTTGTATTTTATTTGTCTCAGCACAGATGTTAATAACTTCCATGTCAGTAAAACTTTAAGGCCTAGAAATTCGGTAGGCTTAGCGCCGCATTTGAGGCGCTAGAGGGCCTAGCGCCGGAGTTATGGCCAGTTGAGAAATTCCCTGGGGCCCTAAATCGGCGTTGCACCGGTAGCGCTGCACCGGCACCGATGACGTCATCGGTGTGCGCAGCGTCCCGGTTGCCGTGGTAACCCGGCCCCAAGTCGAAATTCAGTTGCGCCCGCCTCGCCCGTGGCAGGCGCAACTAAGACTCTGGCAACAGAGTCTTCCCCCAGTGTGTGCCGGCGCATAAAGGTGGAGCGGCGGCCGGCCGTGTTCCCGGCGGCCGCCTGCCCGCACCTCCCTTCCCGGACTCCTGCATTCCCCCCCCGCGGCCCTGATCAGTGTCTGATGCGAGCCCGGCACTTCCCCGAGGTGCTGGGCTCAGATGTCGGGTCAATCCGCCGGACAGTTGTCGGCTGCAGGCAGCTCCTCCTTAACAGGAGGAGGAGGCCTGCAGTTCCCCCGCCTGCCGCACCGCATCGGGTGCCGCAGCGGGGGATTAGCGCCGGGAAACCCAAGTTCACGCCCGTTTTGAGGCGCTAAAGGAGGGTTTTAGCGCCCGCCGCCGTCTGGGCCCGGCGCACCCGAATTTTCGTCGCGCGCTGCCGCATTACCGCTGGCGCAAACTTTCTGGCGCTACAGCCCTGGCAAGACCAAAACCCAATTTCTAGGCCTAAGTTTCTCTTTTTTTTCCCTCTTTTTCCATCGGCGTCTCAGCATTTCTTGGCTTTCCAAATCCCTGTTTTTTTCCTTCCTTTGCTGAGTTTTCAGATTGGTTAGCCTGCAAATTAGATCTTTTTCCTTTTTTATCTCTCCTGTGTTCAGCCCCGAGTTTTCCAACCAGTTAGTTTTAAATCGCTCGTCATGCTCTAACACTTCCTCCGTCCCTTTCTGTTGACAGGCTATGATCTTTCCCCAATCTGTTTTTGCAGGGTTAAACACTTGTAACCACTGTTGGATCGCATCCCATCCAGCATCTAATTCTTGCTCATCATTTCCCAGGCCAGTCTTTACTTTGCTGTGTAACTTATTTCCCTCTCTCCTGGGTATCATTACAATCGGAATTTGGACTCCGTCCCACAGGTGGAGTTGGTACTTCGCCCTTTCTTCCCCATTTTCTTTCTTCTCGTACTCCTTTTCTACTCTTTTCCTTTTCTGTCTCAACGGGGCCAAATGGGGTCCTGTTTTCTCTTCTTCACTTTCACTGACATTACTAGAGGATCCCGAGTCAGTCTCTTGACCTGCTTCTTGTCTTTGTCTCCCACGACCTTCCTCCTTTATTTCATTTAGATCTGGGTAACCCTTCCAGGTCCTGACACATTTTCCCTTTTCTTCAACTACCGGGACTATCGGTTGTTTATCCAATTGTTTTTTACAGTCCTTAACTTCACCTTTAAGTTTTTTAACTTCCACTTCTGACTTTTCAAGCTCATTTGTTTTCTTTTTCAATTGTTCATAAATCGCATCTTTCTGCTCTTTTGCATTGGTCAAGTCGTGATCGTGTTGGGAGTTTGTCTTAATCTCATTTCGCCGTCGGATCTGGCCCATAAGTGCCAAAGACCATCTGATCCGTCTTTTATCTTTCATACGGGTTGTTTTTCCCCAGACCCTTTTTATGTCATCCAAAGACCATTGTCCGGAGGAGGTACTGTACTTTTGTTCGATTTCGAACCAGATTTTAGGTAAGTCAAACTGTAATTCTATATAGTCTTTCAACTCCCACAGAATTTCATCTTCTGAAATCTCAGGTGGGGCACGCCCCCCTTTAATAGTTGTAGGTTTATCGAGTGATGCCATAATATCGATTACTTTACTTGGGGGTCTCGAGTCGTAGGCTTAATTAAATAACACCGCCGAAGTTAGAACTCTATATGTGACCTCGAGGCCGTCTACCACTGAGAGGGTTCGCTACCCGGGAGGTTTGCAGAATTGCGTGGAGGGGAGATGACTAGACAACCAACCGAGGGCTTTTATAACGAGGAGTCCTTACCTCCAATATAGGTCTGGTGTCTTAGATTCAGTCTCTTCCTTCAGCAACCCTGCTCGCAGCGCCAAATTGTTAGATCGGGTAATTAATTTCAGTGGACCACACTGATCTGAGGTCAACACACTAAAATAAAAGTTTGTGAGTCCGGTGGTAAGTTTTAAATAGTCGATTTATTGCATCACTTGATTTACACTGTTTGACTTCCTTCATCCGACTAACATCATATTCAAAATGGCTGGTTTTTATACAGCAGCAGATGTACCCGCCCCCTTTATTACCATTGGCTCAGCAGCATGCATGCAGAGCTATGGTTGGTTCAACTACATCACACTGATTGGATCTCTGATACATCAATCATTCCTTTGTTCTCTAGTTAAGCAGAATCATCACTTTCAGTTTTAAGCTAAGATCAGCACTTTCACAGTTTAAGCTAAATCAGCATTTTCATTGTTCTCAGTTTCTAAGTCAGCTGATGTGACGTTACCAGCTGTGATTGGATCTGATACATCACACCATCCTTTGGCATGTGGTCAGCTTAAGCATAATCTGATTTCTTTAAATCATTAGATTTTAATCATATTAAAATCTATGTTATTAAAATATATATATATTCCCTAACAATACTTAAGGAAGGATATACTTGCATTGGAGGCAATGCAGAGAAGGTTCACAAGGTTGATTCCTGAGATGAAGGGGTTGACGTATGATGAAAGGTTGTGCAGGTTGGGCCTATACACATTGAAGTTTAGAAGAATGAGAAGTGATCTTTATGAAACATATAAGATTCTGAGGGGGATTGACAGGGTGGATGCTGAGAGGATGTTTCCCCTAGTGTGGATATCTAGAACTAGGGGGCATAGTTTCAGAATAAGGAGTCGCCCATTTAAGACGGAGATGAGGAGGAATTTCTTCTCTCAGAGGGTTGTGAATCTTTGGAATTCTCTACCCCAGAGTGCTGTGGAGGCGGAGTCATTGAATATATGCAAGGCGAAGATTGACAGACATTTGAACTACAAGGGAGTCGAGGGGTATGGGGAGAGAGCGGGAAAGTGGTGTTGAGGCCAAGATTGGATCAGCCATGATCTTATTGAATGACAGAGCAGGCTCGAGGGGCCGATCAGCCTATTCCTGCTCCTATTTCTTATATGTTAAGTTCTTTCTTCTTTCTATTAATCTCCCTTAGGTGGCACTGTTCCAATATGAAACCTATTGCTGCACATGGGCAGGCATGGTTCCCCTGTAACTAATCCTTTTTCACCTCACTGATACTATCTGTATCTCTGAAAGTCATCTCGCATCAATTGCATTTGGAAATCAAAATTACTTGGGATTTTTAGATTTCATTTTCCATTTCAAGCCTCTGTTGGTTTACAAGTTTCTCTCATCATACAGTCTATGATTGTAACGTGAGGTCAGCTGTATACACGGAGGTGCAGAGTAAGGCAATCTGTCCCTGAATTCTGTTGATTTATGATGCAACTTGATAGAAGTGAGCAATGTTGCTAAAATGACTGAAAAATCTAGGGCCATGTTATACCTTTCTCCCAGGTATTCAGGAACTACAGGTCAAGAAGTGCAACTTTTGCACCAGTCCAGGTAACCTCTGAGTCTTTGGTGTCCCAGTGTAAATGAACAGTTGGCTTCTCTCAGCTTTGGCTATATTCAACCAATGGAGGAAATGAACAACAACAACAACTTGCATTTATACAGCGCCTTTAACATAGTAAAACATTCTTAGGCGCTTCACAGGAGCGTTATCAAACAAAATTTGACACCAAGCCACATAAGTAGATATTAGGCCAGGTGACCAAAAGCTTGATCAAAAATGGTGGGGAACCAAGGGTCTAATGAGGGTGAGGAACTTAATGTAATTAATATAAGTAGAGAAAAAGTATGAGAGAAACTAATGGGACTAAAAGCCAACAAATCCCCTGGACCTGATGGCCCATACTCTAGGGTTCTAAAAGAGTTGGCTACAGAAATAGTGGATGCATTGGTTTTGATCTTCCAAAATTCCCTAGATTCTTGATCGGTCCAAGTGGATTGGAAGGTGTAGTGTAGGTACCTTGAAGAAGGAATTTTATTCTGCAGCCCCTGTATACTGCAGTACCAGTAGTGACCACCCCTGTATATAAGCCTGTGTAGTAACTTTGTATAGTAGTTCCAGTTTTGTCTCCATCCAGTAAACACCTATTAGAACCAACTTCTGCAGTCCGTGTCTCAATTACACACCGACATTACATTGGCGACAAACAGATCCGAACTTACCTACAGTTCTGCACCACCTCACGGGGATCCATCCCTGAAGTGAAGTTATTGGAGGTCGAAGCCAGAAGGAAGAAATCCAAAAAGAAAGGGAAAAAAAACCAGACAGAGGAAACGGGCGTCGACCGTGGGCAACCGCCCTCTGATTCATCGAATTCGAAGATTTGCAGGAGAGGTTGTCGAGAGCTGGGCTTGGGTCTCCAGTCTATGGTGTTCCAGCTAATCGGGCTGGTGGCAGGTAGTACACTGATCCTTCCTGGGCTGCGGCGGGCTAGAGCTCGATCGGGTGGCTTTTCAACGGGGCCGAGCAGCGTTGTCGGGAAAGAGGAGAGAGAGAGAGAGGGTGGAGCACACAGGGCGCAGCCGGTGCTACGAAGCCGGGCAGCATACAGACCTGAGAAGAGGGAGGAAAGTGTCCCATAGGGCCTGCTCTGACGACGGGAACAGTAATTAAAATAAAGGAAAAAGAAGTTAGAAGCGCAGAAAGCCGCGAGGAGCTGCAGTTTGCCATGGTGACCGCGGAGAGCGGCGTTGGCAGCAGCGCAGAGGGAAGCGCGCAAAGACCATAGGGCGTCGCCATCAAGGCATAAAAAAACGCCAGCAACAGCGCTGGCAGCAGCGGAAAAGACAGAAAGCGCGGGAGGCGCCATTTTGTTCAATCGGGGAAGAAGGCAAAGCGTGGGAGGCGCCATTTTGTTCAATCGGGGAAGAAGGCAAAGCGTGGGAGGCGCCATCTTAGATCTCCAAGATGCCGAAGACTGGCAATATCACTGCCTTCGATAATGAAATAGAAGACTGGACCACTTATGTGGAAAGAGTCGAAGTATATTGCAAGGCAAATGAAGTAGCCGATGAGAAAAAGGCATCGGTACTACTAAACTTAATGGGCGCAAGAATGTACGGCCTATTGCGGAACCTGATCACTCCAGTCAAACCGATGGGGAAGAGTTTTAACGAAATTGTTGATATCCTACAGAAACACCTAAATCCTACACCGCTGCTGATAGCAGAAAGATTTAAATTCCACAAGAGAAATCAGCATAAAGATGAGAGTAATGCTGATTACCTTACGGAACTACGCAAGCTATCAAAGCACTGCCAGTTCGGAGCAGGACTGGCAGATACCCTACGGGACAAATTTGTCTGTGGACTCCTGAGTGAAGGAACCCAGAAGAAGTTACTCTCGGAGAAAGAGCTGACGCTAGATAAGGCTTTCAGCGTGGCAGTATCGTACGAAGCAGCAGCAAGGGGAGCTGTGGAAATACAGCAAAATCCACAGGAATACAGCACCCATGAAATGACACGGGGATTTGAAAAATGTTATCGCTGCGGCAGAACAACCCATGACCAGAAGGACTGCTGGTTCAAGGACAAAACATGCAGGCAATGCAGAAAGATGGGACACATTGCACGAGTTTGCAGGTCCGGGAAGAAGACTAACGACAACAAAAAGACTACTAAGGAAAAGTACAGGAAAGTACAAAAGATGACGGACAGTAGTTCCGAAGACCAGAAGAGCGATTGTGAATCTGGGAACAAGAGACTAAGCTGTCTCAAACTACACAACGTAATCGCAAAAGAGGATCACCGAGCCATTTGGGTCACCCTCACGATAGCAGGGTCCCAAGTCAAAATGGAATTGGATACAGGATCAGCCCTGACCGTCATGAATCAACGAGACTACGAGCGGCTATTCTCACACATACCCTTGAAAGACACATCCATTGTCTTGAAGACATATACGGGGCAGAAAGTATGCCCCAGAGGGAAAATAAGGGTGCCTGTCGAATACAACGGCAAGGAAATACAGAAATTGTATCTGTACATACTGCAAGATGGTGGACCACCGTTATTGGGACGTGAATTGATCAGAAAGATAAGTTTAGACTAGCACTCCATTCAGGCACTGACTGTGACTGGTAAAAAGGATGACGAAGTCACACCTGGACGATTGTCAAAAATCTTAGCTAACGCTAAAGAGGTATTTCAACAAGGACTGGGAACTCTAAAAGGCGTAACCGCCTCGATAAAAATAGAAGAGAATGCAATTCCCAAGTTTTTCAAAGCAAGACCGGTACCGTATGCAATTCGCCCAGCCGTCGAGGCAGAGCTGGAGAATCTGCAGAATGCAGGCGTGTTATCTAAGGTAGACTGGAGCGAGTGGGCGACACCCATCATTCCTGTCATGAAGAAAACGTTAAACAATAAGTCTGAGGAGCCAAGGAAGGTTCGCATCTGTGGGGACTTCAAGGTGACTGTGAACCCAGTCCTTCACACAGTACAGTATCCTCTTCTGAGGATAGAAGATATTTTTGCCTCACTATCTGGAGGGAAACGTTTTACAAAAATTGGCCTAGCGCAAGCATATTTGCAGATGGAGGTTGAAGAATCCTCTAGGAAATATCTCATGATAAACACTCACAAAGGTCTTTACCAGTATAATCGACTGGTATTCGGAGTAGCATCAGCTCCGGCTATATGGCAAAGAGCGATGGAACAAGTCCTGCAAGGGATTCCGGGGACTCAGTGTTACTTGGACGACATCCTAGTGACAGGTGAAAATGACAGTGAACACCTTGCCAACCTAGAGCAGGTGCTCACTAGACTAAGAGAATATGGGCTACGAGCCAATCGCCCCAAGTGCGAGTTTTTTAAGGAACAAATATCGTATTGTGGCCACATGATTGATAAAGAGGGGTTACATAAGTCCCCTGACAAAATTGATGCGGTAGTTAAGGCTCCAGCACCTGAAAATGTGTCGCAACTGAGGTCATTCCTCGGATTGGTGAATTACTACCATAAGTTTTTGCCGAATTTGTCCACAATTCTGCACCCACTGAACGCCCTGCTACAAACTGGAGTAGCATGGAAATGGAGCGATGAATGTAAGCGGGCCTTTCAGAAGTGTAAAGGCCTGATCACTTCAAGCGAAGTATTGGCTCACTACAACCCATCACTACCGATAAGACTGCCGTGTGATGCGTCTCCCTACGGCATTGGAGCGGTACTGTCACATAAATCCCTTGATGGTTCAGAGAGGCCGATAGCTTTTGCGTCACGCTCATTAACTGCAGCCGAGCGTAACTACGCCCAGATTGACAGAGAGGCCCTCAGCCTGGTGTGGCCGGTGAAGAAGTTCAATCACTACCTGCACGGACAGAAATTTACTCTACTAACTGATCATCAACCTCTTGTCTCCATTTTCAACAGTAAGAAGGGCGTTCCGATAATGACAGCACAACGGCTACAGAGGTGGTCCCTTTTCCTAGGGGCACACCAATATGACATAGAGTACAAAGGAACTAAACAGCATGGGAATGCTGATGGATTGTCGCGCCTACCGTTGCCGACGGTGGAAGAAGCACCTGCAGTGGATCCTGTGGAGATATTCCACTCGACCATAGTCGAATGTCTACCTGTGACGAATGCAAACATAGAAAAGGAAACACGAAATGACCCAACACTCTCCAGGGTCTATGATTTAACGGTGAAGGGATGGCCAGCACATGGCGAACCACTGTTGCCAGCATTCTCGCCAAGAAGAGAACAGCTGTCAGTGTGCCGAGGAACCTTGATGTGTGGATCCAGAGTAGTAATTCCACCCAAATTGAAGGATAGAGTGCTGAATGAGCTTCATGAGGGTCATCTGGGAGGGGTAAAAATGAAGAACTTAGCCAGAGCATTTGTGTGGTGGCCGGGAATCGATAGAGAAATCGAAGAGATGACCAAGAGCTGTACAGGATGCCAGAAGGTCCAAAACGCCCCACCACAAGCCCCTCTACATCCATGGGAGTGGCCCTCATCTCCATGGCAAAGGGTACACATTGATTTTGCTGGTCCATTTATGGACTCGATGTTTTTAATTGCGGTGGATGCACATTCAAAGTGGCCAGAGGTAATAAAAATGTCCTCAACCACCACAGAAAAAACTATCACAGTCTTACGAACCATATTCGCCAGAAATGGGCTGCCTGAACAGATTTGCTCCGACAATGGACCACAGTTTGTGTCTGAAGAGTTCCGGAGGTTCTTAAAGAACAATGGTGTTAAGCATTACACATCCGCCCCATATCATCCAGCCACCAATGGATTGGCTGAGAGGTTTGTTCAAACATTCAAGAAGGCTATCAAGGCAATGTGTAATGAAGACATACCCCTACAACACAAGGTGGATAACTTCTTGTTTGCCGACCGGAATGCGACACATGCAGTTACCAACCAAACTCCAGCCATGATGTTCTTCAATCGAAGACTAAGATGCCGCTTGGATTTGGTTAAGCCAAACATCAGAAGAGATGTGGAGAACAGGCAGTTTCAGAATATGAATGAAAGGCCAACCAGGAGTTTCAAGATAGGTCAACCAGTTTTGGCCCGGGACTACCGCACAGAGAAATGGCAGCCAGGAATGATCTGCCCACGGCAAGGACCTCTAATGTATACCGTGGACGTTGGAGAGAGCATTGTAAGACGCCATGCTGACCAGATTCTAGAGTCACTGGAAAACGTCAAATCTACACCACGATCCTATACACCTGGTGATGAAGCCGAAGTACCAATTGCATCTACCTCAGAATCGGTGATATTGGAAGCAGACGAACCAAACAACGACGTTGATCCCGAATCAACTTTGCCAGAAGAACCTGATACCCCAAAGAGGCGTTATCCGGACAGAACCAGGAAGCCTCCTCAAAGACTGAATTTATAATTGATTAACTTCAGCTAATGTATATGGCAACTGTAATTGTAAATATGTTATTTAATTATTAATCGAATGTTATGTACTGTTTAGCTAAAAGGGGAGGAATTGTAGTGTATGTACCTTGAAGAAGGAACTATATTCTGCAGCCCCTGTATACTGCAGTACCAGTAATGACCACCCCTGTATATAAGCCTGTGTAGTAACTTTGTATAGTAGTTCCAGTTTTGTCTCCATCCAGTAAACACCTGTTATAACCAAGTTCTGCAGTCCGTGTCTCAATTACACACGGACATTACAGAAGGTAGCAAATGTAACGCCTCTATTCAAGAAAGGAGGAAGAGAGAAAATAGGGAACTTCAAGCCAGTTAGCCTGACATCAGTCATCGGGAAAATGCTGGAATCCATTGTTAAGGAAGTGGTAACAGGGCACTTAGAAAATCATAATATGATTAGGCAGAGTCAACATGGTTTCATAAAATGGAAATTGTGTTTGACACATTTCTTAGAGTTTTTTGAGGATGTAACTAGCAAGGTAGCTAAAGGGGAACCAGTGGATGTGGTATATTTGGATTTCCAAAGGCATTTGATAACGCGCCACATAAAAGGTTATTACACAAGATTACGGCTCATGGGGTTGGGGGTAATATAGTAGCATGGATAGAATATTGGTTAACAGACAGAAAACAGAGAGTAGGGATAAACGGATCTTTTTCAGGTTGGGGGTGCCGCAAGGATCAGTGTTGGGGTCTCAGCTATTTATAATCTATATTAATGACCTAGATGAAGGGACCGAGTGTAATGTATCCAAGTTTGCTGATGATACAAAGCTAGGTGGGACAGTAAGCTGTGATGAGAACACAGTGTCTGCAAAGGGATATAGATAGACTAAGTGAGTGGGCAGTAAGGTGGCAGATAGAGTATAATGTAGGGAAATGTGAGGTTATTCACTTTGGTAGGAAGAATAGAAAAACAGAATATTTATTAAATGGTGAGAAACTTTTAAATGTGGTGTTCAGAGAGATTTGGGTGTCCTCGTATAAGAAACACAGAAAGCTAGCATGCAGGTACAGCAAGCAATAAGGAAGGCAAATGGCATGTTGGTCTTTATTGCAAGGGGGTTGGAGTATAAGAGTAAGGAAGTCTTGCTACAATTGTACAGGGCCTTGGTGAGACCACACCTGGACTACTGTGCACAGTTTTGGTCTACTTATCTAAGGAAGGATATACTTGCCTTGGAGGCGGTGCAATGAAGGTTCAGTAGATTGATTCCTGGGATGAGAGGGCTGTCCTTTGATGAGAGATTGTGTAGAATGGGCCTATACTCTCTAGAGTTTAGACGAATGAGAGGTGATCTCATTGAAACATACAAGATTCTGAAGGGGATTGACAGGGTAGATGCTGAGAGGTTGTTTCCCCTGGCTGGAGTGTCTAGAACTAGGGGGCATAGTTTCAGGATAAGGGGTAGGCCATTTAAGACCAAGATGAGGAGGAATTTCTTCACTCAGAGGGTTGTGAATCTTTGGAATTCTCTGCCCCAGAGGGCTGTGAATGCTGAGTCTTTGAGTATATTCAAAGCTGAGATAGATAGATTGTTGGACTCTAGGGATATAGAGATTGGGCAGGAAAGTGTTGAGGTCGATGATCAGCCATGATCTTATTGAATGGCGGAGCAGGCTCAAGGGGTCATATGGCCGACTCCTGCTCCTATTTCTTATGTTCTTATGCTTTAAGGAGCATCCTAAAGGAGTAGAGAGAGGTAGCGAGGCGGAGAGGTTTAGGGAGGGAATTCCAGAGCTTATGGCTTAAGCAGCTGAAGGCACGGCCACCAATGGTGGAGCGATGGAAATTGGGGATGTGTGAGATTAATCAGGACAAAATTAAGTAGCCTTAAGACTTCCATGTTACCCATAAAAAAGGACAGGATAAGACCGGCTGGTCCATAGAGCCTATCCCGCCTTGGCACAGTAGAAATTATACACACCTCCTCCCCACCCCCCACTTTAAAAAGAGATAGGGGACACCTAGGGATAATATTATTTGGTATCTCCAACACAGAGCTTCACACACTGCGAGCGCCTATCGGGAATTTTGACACATGCCGCCTCTCCACGATTTTCTTTTCAATTGAAGTCAAATTCTAGCAATTGCACATCTTTTGCAAAGCTTTTGTTATTCTTTAACGGGAATGTTCTAGAGAGTCTGGAAATTAAAAAAAAACTTTAGTTAATACCAGAGCAATTAGATTGCTTTATTTGGCCATAACAATAACATTTATTGCCCCTAATACACTCGACCTTTAAAAACACTTAGGAAATAAAGTGGTGCATTCCTGCAAGTACAACAAAAAATGGGCCAAATTTTTGGCTTCCATTTAATGCATTACCTGTGGGCTAAGAATAATTTCACGGCCAAAGTGCCATCTCCAAATATTATAACAATCATAAAGCAGTCAGGAGAAATACAAATGTTGGAAAATAGCCCAAGGGGATAAAGATTGATTATAGCAATGGACCAAAAAAACAATTAAATAGCAGTATGCTTGGTCCCTCAGAGAGTCATGAACATTTCCAAGTGTTCTGATAAATTATTACTTTCTTACAAAGTTTCTTATACCTTTTGAAATTATAGGGTAGAGTTTCCACTTTGGGCGCAATCGGGAAATTGCATCCAAAATGCTCTTGAAATTGTGCTGGTTAGGTTACGGTTCAAGTTTCCACTTAAATTCATTCGCATAATCACAAAGAAAATCTTCCATGAGCCAGCGCAATCGGGCAGCGTAATAGAATGGAATTGTTTCTTTTTTTTCTTTCTGTTAAATTGTATTCCTTGATGTATTTAAGAGTGGTAACCTGGTGTGGTTTTATTAATACAGCTGAAAATGTGGTTTATCAGCAAAATATAAGCATTTTTAATAAGAGTGTCCAGTCCTCCACCTGTGAGTAACCTGATTTAAAATCACTGAAAATGACTTATGAAACCCCAATACCGAACCATTTAATAATTTAATTGGTGTACACTAGTCAGTTTCTTAGTAGATTAAATATTTTTTTGATATGAAAAATCTTTTAAAACGTGCCCACCAGCGCCGGTGCGCCGAAGTAAATGAGCGCCGTTTGAAGAGCCTTCCCGAACCAGCGCAAGCGGTGGAAACCTGCAGTTTCGACCTTTGGAGTGAGGCCAATTTTGTGGCCGGGGCCTGATCCGGGCGAACTGAATCTTGAACCAGTGTAAAAGATCACGGAAAACACGAACAAGAGTGTTTTTTGGGCGTAATGCGCTTACGTTTAAAATTCCCCGATCTTTCGCGCTGGTTCGGCTGATTGCATGGAATCAACCAGATGCAAATTAATTCAGGAGGAGGACTTTGAGAAGTCATCCTCCTTAACTGCTGTTCTCAGTAGACCATGCCAATAGAATAATTAGTAAGCGAGAGTGATTTCAAGGCTGTAATTCAATAAAGGGATTCAGCCAAAATCATAACCATAAGAGTCAGGTACATACATAAAGATGAGCTCGTGAGAGATTAGAAATTTCTTTAACATTGACTTCAATGCCAGCTGTAAGTCATCTGTCATCAACCGTCAAAAATCTTCCTCATATTTACTCAGTTAGAAACAGCAGGACATGCATTTATTTTTGGCAGTTTTTACCCCTTTTCTACCTCCTTCTTTTTCTGGAGACGTTGATTCTTGTTGGCATTTGGTACAACATGGCCGTCCGTACCTTTTGCAAGGAGCCACTTGAGGCTAGACTGGGCCTGTCAGCAGATTCTTTAACCAGAGAAGGTATTAGGTCCTGATCCTTTCCTCACCCAATGTCCGCACACATGAACGTTTCATCCGGAGTTACTGGATAACAATCTTGAGTGGGAACCCTGGCTGATTTTCCTCTCCCCAGTCCTTGATTGTTGAGAGTGTGTATCGATTGCCAACATGCTGAGATCAACTATCTCAACGCAAATCTGCTGCCTTCACTGTGTGTGACTCAGTTACGCAATAAATGTGACTCAGTTGGACATGGTGTGTGACTTAGTTGGACAATCTGGATTAATGGTTCATAAAATTGATCTCAGGCAGTGATATTCATAACAAGGGCAGGGGGTCCACTTGTCCACTTTTCCACCAGCTGTGACCTTCTGCAGCCCTGTGTGTCAATGAGCTTCAGTCACGACCTGCCCGGCAGTGGGCTGTTCCTAATGCTGAAATTCAGCATTGTTCACCGCTTCTCGTAGCAACTGAACAGTTGGGAACATGGAGGCTGCTTCTTCTGAGCATTTCATTGAGCTCAATGCATTCAGCAGATTGCAAGCCCCACAAACAAGTGGGCCTGCACTGCCATCAGCTACCTGGGTCTTAGGTCCTTTTGTGGCACTACAGCATGAGAACTACACATCTGTGAGTTGGCGGCACTCATATGTACAAGGCCACGGGTTGTAAGCTGGGGTAAATGTTATGCAATGGCAACCACTATCTTGAAAGGCAATGGTGAAAGCGCCAGAGCAGTTCATTACTTCGCCGCGCAGCAACACCATGAGTGGCTAGAGAGTCCAATTCTTGAGGGACATTCCTCGGCACAGATGGTGAAGATGATGAAGGCCGTGCAGCATTGACCCTTGAAACCTGATGCGCGTTCCTTTTTCCCCTCTCTCTCTCAGCTGCCTCTCTCCCATTTACTGGAAGGGTAAATGTTATATAGCACAGAATACAAACTGAGAGTAGGACATCCAGAACAAGAGGACCTAACAAGAAAGACTTGCATTTATATAGCGTCTTTCACAACCTCAGGATGTCCCAAAGTGCTTCACAGCCAATGACATACTGTAGAGGTGTAGTCACTGCTGTAATGTAGGAAACAGGGCAGCCAATTTGTGCACAGCAAGCTCCCACAAACAGCAGTGTGATAATGACCAGATAATCGGTTTTAGTGATGATGGTTGAGGGATAAATATTGGCCAGGACACCAGGGAGAACTCCCGCTAAATCAGAGAGTGGTGAGGACGTGGAACTCATCAAGGAGTAGTTGAGGCAAATATACATAGATGCCTTTATGGGGAAGCTAGAGAAACACATGAGGGAGAAAGGAATAGAAGGATATGCTGATAGGGTGAGATAAAGAGGGGTGGGAAGAGGCTCGTATGGAGAATAAACACTGGCACAGAGCAGTGGGGCCGAATGGCCTGTTTCTGTGCTGTAATAACTATGTAATTCTATGTATGTAGCATAAGAACATAAGAAATAGGAGCAGGAATAGGCCATTCGGGTCCTCGAGGCTGCTCTGCCAGTCAATAAGATCATGGCTGATCTTCTACCTCATCTCCACCTTCCTGCTGGATCCCCATATCCTTTGGTTCCCTTAATATCCAAAAATCTATCGATCTCTGTCTTGAATATACTCAACGACTGAGCCTCCACAGCCCTCTGGGGTAGAGAATTCCAAAGATTCACCACCCTCTGAGTGAAGAAATTTCTCCTCATCTCAGTCCTAAATGGCCGACCCCTTATTCTGAGACTGTGATCCCTGGTTCTAGACTCCCCAGCCAGGGGAAACATTCTCCCTGCATCTACCCTGTCAAGCCCTGTAAGAATTTTGTATGTTTCAATGAGATCACCTCTCATTCTTCTAAACTCTAGAGAATATAGGCCTAGTCTACTCAATCTCTCCTCATAGGACAATCCCCCCAAATTTTTACTAATACTAATTTCTTTCAGTAAATAAAAATGAGTGTGGAAATTACTGCCCCTGAAGACAGGAGATGCAAAAATCAATTGAGGTTTCTAAAAGGCAGATCGAGAATTACTCTGGAGGTTAGATATTAAGAGGGATGGAGAAAGGACAGGAAACTGTGCTTAAAAACAAATGCCATGGCAAGCA
The DNA here is from genome assembly GCF_052327205.1 of Somniosus microcephalus. Taxonomy (NCBI): domain Eukaryota; kingdom Metazoa; phylum Chordata; class Chondrichthyes; order Squaliformes; family Somniosidae; genus Somniosus; species Somniosus microcephalus. The sequence goes on along the minus strand of NC_141006.1, from coordinate 60,615,604 downwards.
AACTGCTGGACGAGAGTCAATGACTCACTCCTCTCTCTATGTTCAGATGCTGCAATGGGACGATGGCAGGGTTGGCAATCTGGAAGGATAAGATCAAGTTGGCTGAAGGGGATACATTGTCCAAACCTATCGTGTTAAAGGAAAAAGCAGGAGAAAATGTTGCTAAAACCATCCATTTCTCTGACTTCCATATCCCATTTAATATACATATAATCGTGAAAGGTAGTGTTTCAGTTTGATTCCACATCAAAGTGGTGGAATGTGGGGGCACAGCTGATGACACCATGACGCTCTCCAAAAATTTAATACATTTAGAGGGTTAGAAAAATTGATGTGGAATATTTTCTGTTCAAAAAACTCCTCCAGCATCTACATTAAAAATTATCTGCTGCTGTGTCAATTTGAAGTGAGTAGCACTCTTGCCTCTGAGTCAAAAGGCTGTGGGTTCAAGTCATGAACTCAGTACAGAACTGAAGGAGAGCTGCATTGTCTTCTGGGGTTCTCTTTGGATATTAAACTAAGGATCTATGGATATCAAAAACCCCAGAGCTGCAGAGTTTCTCTGGTGTCCTGGTCAACAACCTCCCTCAACCAACATTAAAAGCTTATCTCTCAGAATCATTGAATTGCAGAATCAGAGAATGTTACATATAGATAGAGGCCATTTGGCCCATCGTGCCTGTGCCGGCTCTTTGGTAGAATAATTCAATTAATCCCACTCACTTGCTCTATCCCCTTAGCCCTTCAAGTATTTATTCAATTCCCTTTAGAGAGTTACTATTGAATCTGCTACCACCATCCTTTCAGGTAGTGCATTCCAGATCACAACAACGCACTGTGTAAATTTTTTCTCCCTCATGTCACCTCTGGTTCTTTTGCCAATCACCTTAAATCTGTGTCCTCTGGTTACCGACCCTACTGCCAGTGGAAACAGTTTCTCCGTATCTACTCTATCAAAACCATTCATGATTTTGAGCACCTCTCTCAAATCTGAGACACATCAGGGAGGGGGAGAGTTACCTGGACTCTGTGTATCACGAGGTAGTCACACCAATTAGATTAACTAATGCAGATGTAGTCCGTGGCCAGGGTCAGGATGGTGTGACTAGAAGTGAGGCAGGTACGGGGATCCAGGAGGTAGCGTTGGAGGAGCCGCAGCCATTGCACTTGTCCAACAGGTTCGAGGCTCTTACTCCCTGTGGGGACAGGAGCAGGGACTGCAGGGAGGATGAGCAACCTGGCCACAGCACCGTGGAGCAGGGGGCCATTCAAGTGGGGGGAGTTAAAAGAAATGTTGTAGTGGTAGGGGATAGTATCATTAGGGGGATAGATAGAGTTCTTTGCAGCCGAGAACGAGAGTCCCGAAGGCTGTGTTGCCTACCCGGTGCCAGGGTTAAGGACATCTCCTCTGGGCTGGAGAGAAACTTGGAGTGGGAGGGGGAGGATCCAGTTGTCGTGGTCCATGTTGGTACCAACGACATAGATAGGACAAGGAAGGAGGTTCTGCTGAGGGAGTTTGAGCAGCTAGGGGCCAAATTAAAAAGCAGAACCTCAAGGGTAATAATCTCTGGATTATTACCTGAGCCACGAGCGAATTTGGCTAGGACAAATAAAATTAGAGAGTTAAATGCGTGGCTCAAAGACTGGTGTGGGAGAAATGGGTTTTGCTTCCTGGGACACTGGCACCAGTACTGGGGCAGGAGGGAGCTGTTCCGTCGAGACGGGCTTCACTTGGCCAGTGCTGGGACTAGAGTCCTGGCGGATCATATAACTAGGGCTGTAGAGAGGGCTTTAAACTAACTAGTGCGGGGGGAGGTTCCTAGAGAGCAAGTAATAAAAATGACAACAGAGAAGGTCATAGACTTAGGTAGCAGTGGGGAAATTAAAAACCAGAGCGTGTCAGGAAGGGGCAGAAGGTATGGAGTAAAAGGTAAAGCAATAAAAAGGGCAAAAGCAGGAACTAAGTGTCACAAAACATATTTGAAAGTTTTCTATCTGAATGCACGTAGCATTCGTAACAAAATAGATGAGTTAATGGCACAAATAACTACATATGGGTATGATCTTGTGGCCATTACAGAAACATGGCTGCAGGGTGACAATGCCTGGGAATTAAACATACCAGGTTATTTAACGATCAGGAAGGACAGGCAGGAAGGAAGGGGAGGTGGGGTGGCTATGTTAATAAAGGAAGGAATCACTGTAATACAGAGAAATGATATTGGGTCAAAAGATCTGGATAATGAAACAGTTTGGGTGGAGGTAAGGAATAATAAGGGGAAAAAAACACTAGTGGGCGTAGTCTATAGGCCTCCAAACAGTGGCAACTCTGTTGGACGGAGTATCAATCAGGAAATAGTTGAGGCTTGTAATAAGGGAACATCTATAATTATGGGGGATTTTAACTATCATATTAATTGGACAAATCAAATTGGGCAGGGCTGCCTTGAGGATGAGTTCATTGAGTGTATTAGGGATGGGTTTCTTGAGCAGTATGTAACTGAACCGACCAGGGGGCAAGCAACCTTAGATCTGGTCCTGTGTAACAAGATGGGATTAATTAAAAATGTCCTAGTAAAGGATCCCCTTGGAATGAGTGACCATAATATGGTTGAATTCCATATTCAATTAGAGGGTGAGAAGGTTGGATCTCAAGCAAGCATGCTACGCTTGAATAAAGGAGACTATGAAGGTATGAGAGCGGAATTGAGTAGAGTGGATTGGGAAAATAGATTAAAGGGTAAGACGATACATGATCAGTGGTGTACATTTAAGGAGTTATTTTACAACTTCCAAAAAAAATATATTCCACTGAGAAGAAAAGGGTGTAAAAGAAAAGACAGCCATCCGTGGCTAAGTAAAGAAATTAAGGATAGTATTCGACTAAAAACAAGGGCATATAAGGTAGCCAAATCTAGTGGGAGGATAGAGGATTGGGAAAACTTTAAAAGACAGCAAAAAATAACAAAAAGATTGATTAAGAAAGGGAAGATAGATTATGAAAGTAAATTAGCAAAAAATATAAAAACAGATAGTAAGAGTTTTTATAATTATATAAAAAGAAAAAGGGTGGCTAAAGTAAATGTTGGTCCCTTAGAGGATGAGACCGGGAAATTAATGGTGGGAAATATGGAGATGGCAAAAACACTGAATGAATATTTTACATCAGTCTTTACAGTAGAAGACACTAAGAATATCCCAACACTGGACAAACAGGGGGCTAAAGGGGGGGAGGAGCTAAACACGATCAAAATCACTAAGGAAGTGGTACTCGGTAAAATAATGGGACTCAAGGCGGATAAATCACCTGGACCTGATGGCTTACATCCTAGGGTCTTGAGGGAAGTGGCGGTAGGGATTGTGGATGCATTGGTAATAATTTTCCAAAACTCCCTGGACTCGGCAAAGGTCCCGGCAGACTGGAAAACTGCAAATGTAACACCCTTATTTAAAAAGGGCAGTAGACAGAAGGCTGGAAACTATAGACCGGTTAGCCTAACATCTGTGGTAGGTAAAATTTTGGAGTCCATTATTAAGGAGACAGTAACAGGACATTTGGATAATCATAATTTAATAGGACAAAGTCAGCATGGTTTTATGAAGGGGAAGTCATGTTTGACAAATTTGCTGGAGTTCTTTGAGGAAGTAACGTATAGGGTGGATAAAGGGGAACCAGTGGACGTAGTGTATTTAGACTTCCAAAAGGCATTTGACAAGGTGCCACACAAAAGATTATTGCTTAAGATAAAAAATCACGGGATGGGGGTAATATTCTGGCATGGATAGAGGATTGGCTATCTAACAGAAGGCAGAGAGTTGAGATAAATGGTTCATTCTCAGACTGGCAATCAGTAACTAGTGGTGTTCCGCAGGGGTCAGTGCTGGGTCCCCAACTCTTTACAATCTATATTAACGATTTGGAGGAGGGGACCGAGTGTAACATATCAAAGTTTGCAGATGATACTAAGATGGGAGGGAAAGTAGTGAGTGAGGAGGACATAAAAAACCTGCAAGGGGACATAGACAGGCTAAGTAAGTGGGCAGAGATTTGGCAGATGGAATACAATACTGGAAAGTGTGAGGTTATGCACTTTGGCAGGAAAAATCGTAGAGCAAGTTATTATCTTAATGGCAAGAAACTGGAAAGTACTGAAGTACAAAGGGATCTGGGGGTCCTGGTGCACGAAACTCAAAAGGTTAGTATGCAGGTGCAGCAAGTGATTAAGAAGGCCAATGGAATGTTGGCTTTCATTGCTAGGGGGATAGAATATAAAAATAGGGAGGTATTGCTTCAGTTGTACAAGGTATTGGTGAGACCGCACCTGGAATACTGCGTACAGTTTTGGTGTCCATACTTAAGAAAGGACATACTTGCTCTCGAGTCAGTACAAAGAAGGTTCACTCGGTTAATCCCGGGGATGAGGGGATGGACATATGAGGAGAGGTTGAGTAGATTGGGACTCTACTCATTGGAGTTCAGAAGAATGAGAGGCGATCTTATTGAAACATATAAGATTGTGAAGGGGTTGGATCGGGTGGAAGCGGGGAAGATGTTCCCGATGATGGGTGAAACTAGAACTAGGGGGCATAGTCTTAGAATGAGGGGCTGCTCTTTCAAAACTGAGATGAGGAGAAACTACTTCACTCAGAGGGTGTTAGGTCCATGGAATATGCTGCCCCAAAAAGCTGTAGAAGCTACATCATTACATAAATTTAAAACAGAAATAGACAGTTTCCTAGAAGTAAAGGGAATTAAAGGTTACGGGGAGCGGGCAGGAATTTGGACATGAGTCTAGGTTCGGATCGGTCATGGCCCTGTGGGTAGCAGAGTGGGCCCAGGGGCCGTGTAGCCTGATCCTGCTCCTATTTTGTGTGTCTAATTCTGTTAGATTCAGGAGATGGTTCTGTGATAGTGGATTGGCGGTTAGGATCAGATCAGCCATGATCTTATTGAATGGCGGAGCAGGCTCGAGGGGCCGATTGGCCTACTCCTGCTCCTATTTCTTATGTTCTTATGTTCTTATGCTATCTCTTCCCTGGAGTCTTTTAAAATGTGTGGATGCAATCCATCCGGACCAGGGGTTTATCCTCTTTGAGTTTGATTAGTTTATTTAATTTTTCCCCTCTTTTTATTTTAAATGCACTTATCTCATTACTAATCTCATCATCCAATGTCATGTCCACCTGTTCCATCTCCCTGGTAAATACTGAAGCAAAATAATTATTTAATATTTCTGCCATCTCTCTCTCATTACCTGTGTTATTATCCTATCTATCCCTTAATAGAAACATAGAAACATAGAAGATAGGAGCAGGAGTAGGCCATTCGGCCGCTCGAGCTTGCTCCGCCATTCAATTCGATCATGGCTGATCATCGAAACTCAGTACCCTGTCCCTGCCTTCTCCCCATATCCCTTGATCCCTTTTAGCCTTAAGAAATATATCTAACTTCTTCTTGAATATATTTAATGAATTGGCCTCAACTGCCTTCTGTGGTAGAGAATTCCACAGGTTCACCACTCTCTGGGTGAAGAAATTCCTCCTCATCTCTGTCCTAAATGGCTTACCCCTTATCCTTAGACTGTGACCCCTGGTTCTGGACTCCCCTGCCATCGGGAACATCCTTCCTGCATCTAGTCTGTCTAGTCCTGTTATAATTTTATAAGTTCCAATGAGACCCCCTCTCATTCTTCTAAACTCCAGTGAGTATAAGCCCAATCGACCCAATCTCTCCTCATACGTCATTCCTGCCATCCCAGGTATAAGTCTGGTGAATCTTCGCTGCACTCCCTCCATGGCAAGAACATCCTTCCTCAGATAAGGCGACCAAAACTGCACACAATATTCAAGATGTGGTCTCACCAAGGCCCTGTAAAACTGCAGCAAGACATCCTTGTTCCTGTACTCGAACCCTCTCGCTACGAAGGCCAACATACCATTTACCTTCTTAACCGCCTGCTGCACCTGCATGCTTACCTTCAGCGACTGGTGCACAAGGACACCCAGGTCTCGTTGCACTTCCCCTTCTCCCAATCTATTGCCGTTCAGACAATAATCTGCCTTCCTGTTTTTGCCACCAAAGTGGATAACCTCGCATTTATCCACATTATATTGCATCTGCCATGCATCTGCCCAATCACCCAACCTGTCCAAATCATACTGGAGTTTCTCGGCATCCTCCTCACAGCACACACGCCCACCCAGCTTTGTGTCATCTGCAAACTTGGAGATATTACATCTAGTTCCCTCGTCTAGATCATTAATATTAATTGTCTAGATTAATGGCCCTATTCCCATCCTAAACTTCCTTTTTTATCGATGTGCCTGTAAAATATTTTACTATTTTGTTTTATGTTCCTTGATCATTTAATTTCATAGTTCCTCTTCGCCTTCCTAATTGTTTTTTTGACTTCTCTCCTAATCTCTTCGTATTCTCCCTTATCATGCACTCCCCTCCCATCCATGCACTTAATGTATGCCTCTTTCCTTACCCTCAATTGTTCCCTTATGGCTTTAGTCATCCATGGAGTCTCATTAGTGTTTAGTTTGTTCTTTCCTTTTAGCAGAATATATTGTTCCTGCACTCTGTTGAACATCATTTTAAATGTTTCCCATTGCTGTTCTACATCGTTGTTTGGCAATATTGTTGCCATTTTATTTTCCCAAGTTCTATTCTCAGCCCCATAAAATCAGCTTTTCTCCAATCTATTAACCTGGTCTTTGTCATACTTATGTCCTTCTCAATTATCATCTTAAAGCGTATTATATTATGGTTACTATTGCCTAGATGTTCCCCTACTTTTACTTTTCTTATCTGTTCTGGTTCATGCCCCATTATTAGATCCAATAGCGAATACTCCCTTTTTGGGCTTTTTACATATTGGGTTAGAAAGGAGTCCTGTACACATTGTAGGAACTCCATTCCCTTATCCCCTTTACCTACCTCTTCTGTCCAATTAATATCGGGGTAGTTGAACTCCCCATGATTATTATTCTATGTCTTTTACTCATTTCTCTAATTTGTCTGCATATTTCTTCCTCCACCTCCCTTCCACTATGAGGTGGTCTATAGACTACACCTATTAGTGTGATTGATCCTTTATTGGGCCGGATATTCCAACCCCCACAGGTGTGTGCGAGGTGTGTACCCATAGGGGCCTCGCAAGTGCCGGTTTCAGACATGCGAAGTGTATGCACTAAAAACCGGCACTTCCGATCTGTCAAGAATCCTCTTGACAGCTCATCCGCCCAGGAGAAGGGCATCCGCGGGCAGAGAGTTCCACTTTCTGCACAACTGCCGCCCGCTGAAAACCTTTAAAAATCTTACGCCTGGTAAAAGCCTGCTTAGGGCCTGCTTTTACCAGCATAAAAGTTTAAAAAAATAAAAACATACTTTTTTTTCCACTCATTTATAATTTAAAAATACTTTTAAAAAGGTAAGTTTACTTTTAGCCCCGTAAAAAACTTTAATTATTTTTTCAAAAAATTAAATTTTGTTTAAAATATTTAATTTAATGTAATTTTAACTAATTTTAAATACGTGATTTGAAAAAAAAATATATGTTTAACTGTGTTTTTAAGTGATTCCCCATTCATACTTTTGAGAGATCTATGCGTAGAGACCTGTCAAAAGTGTGCAGGGGGATTCCCTTCTTTGATTGGTTCCCCATGGCCCACGTGACCACAGGGATGCTTGCGAACTGCCTGCACCCCTGGGATACCTGGGCCTCTGCACGCGTGGACCAGGAGAGGCCCAGGATCGGAAGTCTCGGGACCTATGGAGCCAGCAGGTAAATGCGTAGGATTTTTCCCGATTGGAGGCATCCGCACGCAGGAAGCCTCCGATCGGAAAATCGGGCCCATTATCTTTAATCTCTATCTATATGGATTCTAGGTTTGTCTTGATGATAGCTACGTCACTTTTTTCTATTGCCATTATGTTATCCCTAATAATACAGCTACTCCACCTCCCCTAAGTGGGCAGAGATTTGGCAGATGGAATACAATACTGGAAAGTGTGAGGTTATGCACTTTGGCAGGAAAAATCGTAGAGCAAGTTATTATCTTAATGGCAAGAAACTGGAAAGTACTGAAGTACAAAGGGATCTGGGGGTCCTGGTGCACGAAACTCAAAAGGTTAGTATGCAGGTGCAGCAAGTGATTAAGAAGGCCAATGGAATGTTGGCTTTCATTGCTAGGGGGATAGAATATAAAAATAGGGAAGTATTGCTTCAGTTGTACAAGGTATTGGTGAGACCGCACCTGGAATACTGCGTACAGTTTTGGTGTCCATACTTAAGAAAGGACATACTTGCTCTCGAGTCAGTACAAAGAAGGTTCACTCGGTTAATCCCGGGGATGAGGGGATGGACATATGAGGAGAGGTTGAGTAGATTGGGACTCTACTCATTGGAGTTCAGAAGAATGAGAGGCGATCTTATTGAAACATATAAGATTGTGAAGGGGTTGGATCGGGTGGAAGCGGGGAAGATGTTCCCGATGATGGGTGAAACTAGAACTAGGGGGCATAGTCTTAGAATAAGGGGCTGCTCTTTCAAAACTGAGATGAGGAGGAACTACTTCACTCAGAGGGTGGTAGGTCCATGGAATATGCTGCCCCAAAAAGCTGTAGAAGCTACATCATTACATAAATTTAAAACAGAAATAGACAGTTTCCTAGAAGTAAAGGGAATTAAAGGTTACGGGGAGCGGGCAGGAATTTGGACATGAGTCTAGGTTCGGATCGGTCATGGCCCTGTGGGTAGCGGAGCGGGCCCAGGGGCCGTGTAGCCTGATCCTGCTCCTATTTCGTGTGTCTAATTCTGTTAGATTCAGGAGATGGTCCTGTGATAGTGGATTGGCGGTTAGGATCAGATCAGCTATGATCTTATTGAATGGCGGAGCAGGCTCGAGGGGCCGATTGGCCTACTCCTGCTCCTATTTCTTATGTTCTTATGTTCTTATGTTCACATTCTCTGCTCTAAGTTGAACAATCCCAGCTTCTCCTGTCTCTACACATAACTGAAGTCCCTCATCCCTGGTACCATGCTGGTAAATCTAATTGCTATTTGTGGTACTTGCTGTGCAGGGAATGACCAACATCACTGCAATTCATTGTAGATGAAGCATTTGAAACGTTACTGGCAAATATATGTTAACAACAACAACTTGCATTTATATAGCACCTTTAACGTCGTAAAATGTCCCATGGGAGCATCACAGGAGCGTAATCAGACAGAAATTGACACTGAGCCAAAGAAGGAGAATTAGGACAGGTGGTCAATGAGGTAGGCTTTAAGGAGCGTCTTAAAGGAGGAGAGAGAGGTGGCGAGGCGCAGAGGTTTAGGGAGGGAATTCCAGAGCTTAAGGCCCAGGCAGTTGAAGGCACCGCCGCCAATGGTGGAGTGATTAAAATCAGTGATACGCAAGAAGCCAGAATTGGAGGAATGCAGAGATCTCAGAGGGTTGTAGGGCTGGAGGTAGCAGCACCCCGAGGCATCGGTGGGTCAGAAGTGAGCGGTAAATCTACACAACACAAATGATAATCAATCCTTGACAATAACGTTCCTGCTAGTTTTGGCCATTTCACAGCAAACTCGTTAAGCTCACTAAAGACATAAACACCATTCCCTTTTGTGCTGAATTCAGTGATGAGTAAACAGGGTCCATTTATTCTTTTTTCCGGTGGCAAATGCGCTGATCCCAGTTAATCAACAGTGAGCACATCTGTTGAGTGCTGATTAGGGAATGCTGATTATAATTATACCTGCCTGTTGGCTGAACTTTTAATGAGAATTAGTACCTGGTATTCATTTTCCCCTAAAATATAAAGATTCATATTTCTAGTTAAGAGTAAATTAATAACCAACAAAGAAGCAGCAATCTATTTTATTTTCTCCTTTTCATTTAATCTGTGTTAGTAACTTCTATTCTAGTAAAGTCTGGTGTTTAATTTCATGTATTTTTTTTTGCTGGATCACTTGCAGCTCATTCCAGTCTGCGGCCTCTGTTGAAAGGAGGTGACCATTTGGAAATCATCATCACATCCCTACATGTTGTGGTACTGGCTGTACAGAACAGCGAGGGACAGGGGAATCAGCAGGGTACCTGCTCCTTAATTACTATCCAGCCGGCCCCTGCTGGAGAGAGTGTGAAAGGCAGTGTCAAGGAGGGTAGGTTCAGGCTCGGCAGTGTATGCTAATAGCCTGCGGGCTCTGCCATCATTACATCTACACCCCAGCAAGTGGTCAGTACTCCAGGGGTGTTGGGGATGAAAGAGGGAAAGAGACTGAACAAAAAAAATCTCTGAACAAATCTGTGTTACTTTCCCACCCCTGCATTTTCTAAATTGCAAATAGTAAACAAATTAAGATTCAACTGGTTAATGGTGTTCATGGATGTGACGTACGGTTGCCAACTCTAAATCAATAGGGATGGCGCTGGGTTGCCCCAGTGTCATTGATGGAAAGGCAACTCCTCAAACTGAGGAGGTGCCACTAATATAACTATACATAAAATCTAATTAAACTAAAGTAAACTCATCATTTAAATCATAAGATTATTAACCCATGTCTACCAGACACTCTAGAGGGCTAGAAATTCATTATAGCCCAGAAATTCATTATAGCCCAGGAATGGGTGGTGTCTCTAAAAAAAGTTAGGGGGAAAAATTCAGTATCGCCCCATTTGGGGCGCTATTATCGGCCGTGCACAAAGTTTAGCGCCTGCCGCTAATTATCGCCTCTGACGGCAAACTTGGCTTTTATTGCCCCTGGAGGTGATTGGAGCGCTAAATCAGGCGCTTCACACCTGTCTTAAGGCGCAAAGGCCAAGGAGCGAGGCGCTACCTCAGAGCACTGGCGAAGCTCATGTGATGTCAGTCAGCAATGGAACACAGACACGCTGGCGCCGGCCAGTTTTAAAGGGGAGATCTGACGAATGGTCATTGACCTGAAACGTTAACTCTGTTTCTCTCTTCACAGATGCTGCCTGACCTGTTGAGTTTCTCCAGATTTTCTGTTTTTATCTTAAAGGGGAGGGTTGATTTTGCTCTCAATCCACATCCTGCTCATTGCAGCCTTGAATCTTGGCCTGGAGAGACCTATACATCATATCTGCTGGAAAGAACAATGGAGAGACCCAGGGAAAGAGCTCAGAGTGCAGCCCCCACAGTCTCTTCTAAATCGATACAAGGAAGGGCAAATCAAAATGAACCTGCAAAGTGCTGCGCAGTACCCAAAACTCCTTCACACAGTGTAGAATCTCTCCAGAAGTCTCTCTCTCTCTCTCTCGGAATGCGTGGTGCAAAAATGTCACCAACAAAAAAAGACAGGAAGCGGTTGCCTTTAAATAGCGCTCCCCCAGTCCCTTTCTGACAGCATAACGCTCCCCTCAACCTGTCGTTGCTAGCGGCAAGCGGTAAGGCAGGGGGCGCCACTCAATATCCGGTCCGAGGCGCTACCGGGGCATTGCGTACTCGACTGACATCACGATCTGCTGGCGCAGGAGATCGTGGCGGTAGTGTTTTGCGCCGCTGCAAAATATCTAGTTAATTTTGCGAGTGCCGCAAACATCGCCGCGCCCGGGCGCTAGTTGCTTTGTGCCCCATTAGCGCCCTCTTAAGGCACTAACGGGAGGCGCAAACCAACTGATTTTCCCCCCTTTGAGAATTAGCACCAGGCGCTAATGCTTTAGGCTGCACGCAAAATTCGTGCTCACTGCTCAAAGAAATTATTGGAGCGATAAATCAAACGTTAAAGCCCAAGCTCTTTGGCATTACAATCAAAGGGTGGAACAATATTGCATGCAGTCTAATCACAAGTCAGCGTTGCCAAAGACTATTTCCGGTTCTTAAAGCGGGGGGTGGGGGGGGCGTTCATTGATGCTGCATAACCTCATTCCAAGCATTTCTAGCTGTACGGCTGTTTCTGGAAGCAGAAGCAGGGCAAGGAGAAGGAGCGGGAGGACTGAAGCAGTTGTACTGATGGCAGATCCACGTCCCAGGGAGAGAGCCCACAGATTCTGCGATCAAGCATTGGAGGCATTGGAGAGACGGAGGGCGGTGCTCTACCCGGCAAGTGGCAGGAGGCCCTCGCCACAAGTATTCCGCACCATGTAGAGGGAGGTAGCGCAGCAGGTCTCGGGCAGCACTGTGGTCCCCAGGACCCACACACAGTGCAGGAAGAAATTTAACAACCTCACTCGGGTGGTCAGGGTGAGTCAATGCTTCAACAAATGCTACATACCACCATCTGAACCACAGTCTGCACACACTGCCCAAAACACCACACCCCCAGCACTCACCCACCAACAATCTCTACCTAGCAACACTCACAGCCACATCTCACATCTTGCACACAATGATAGCCATTCAACTATGGCAGGCACATCACCCAAACACATTGCTCCAGATTCACTCACACACTTTCCTTTCTCTTGCAGGCCAAGGTGGCTCACAACAGGAGGGAGCAGGAGCGCCAAGGCGGGGGACAAGCTGACATCCAACCACTGTCAGCGCTGGAAGATAGAATGCTGCAGATTATTGGGTGCCAGGTGGTGGGCGCTGTGGCCACTGGCAACGTTAACCCCCTTTTGGACAACAACGGTATGTTCATCCCTACTCCTTCTTCTCACATCCCACTTCCCCCTCACCCCACAAGCGTTTTGCACTTTCCAGCTAATCATGCTGTATACATGCATTTTTCTCTTCCTGACCCCCTCCCCTCACCTTAACCCGACTCTTGTGCCTTTATGCTTTCAGATAATCAGCACCTGAGCAGCTAATCCCTGAGGGCACCGTAGAGAGCGAGGCGGGAGGAAGAACACATGGCGACTGGGGTTTTCATGGTGTCGCAGCAGGCCAGCAATCTGTGCTCTGACAGATTGCTAGGGATGCTGAGGTGCTGTCCTGGGGGAGTGGTAGTGGATCGGTGGAGCAGGAACCTGCTGTCCTCTCTCAGGATGACAGCATTCCTGCTCCCCCCACTGCCACACCGCCATTGCCCTTGTCACTGCCTTTCATCCAATCAGCCCAGACGGCTGAGATGGTGCAGTCTGCAGCTGGGCCTTCCAGGCCCAGAGCTGGTCGAGGGATCCTGCAAGGCCACCTGAAGTCTCCCGCATGGACACGCTGCAGCCTTCCACCAGCCGTGCTGTAGCCATTGGGCCAACACTTTGTAGGAGCACTAGAACAGACAAAGGCACAGTAACGAGAGGCACTAAGGGATTGCACAAGGGTGATTAGTTAATTTTGTTGTTGTAAATATGTGTTCACTGATTATTGATAAATTTATTAATTCAGTTTGGATTCTTTTGTGGAGTCTCTCATTTCAGCTTTGCGCTGTGATATGGCATGTGAGAGGGATGGAATGATGGGGGTGTGGTGAGCAAAGGGGATCTGGGGTTTAATTTATTGTGACTGCAGTCTGATGAGGTGGTCATGACCGACCTTCCGGAAGGCTGATTGAGTGGCTGCCTCCTCCCTCACTCCTGTTCCTCGTCCTCCTCATCTTCCTCCTCCTTATCTTCCTCCTCCTCCTCCTCCTCCTCCTCCTCTCCCTCTTCCACCTCCTGAGGTGGTCCCGCAATCCCTGGTGCCAAGGGCTGGGCCCTCATGATGGCCAAGTTGTGGAGCATGCAGCAGACCACCACGAAATGGGACACTCACTCAGCTGAGTACTGGAGGGCTCCTCCCGAGTGGTCAAGGCAGCAGAACTGTTGCTTGAGCACCTGTCTGCTCGATGATGTTCCTGGTGGCAGCATGGCTCTCATTATATGAGTGCTGGGCAGGAGTGTTGGGGTTGTGGAGGGGAGTCATGAGGCAGGTGGAGAGCGGATAACCCTTGTCTCTGACCAGCCAGCCTCAAGCTTGACGTGGTGGCTGGAAGAGTGCTGGCACACCAGTCTGGCGCTTAATTAAGGCATCGTGGCTGCTACCAGGATAGCGGGCATTGACATCGAGGATTCGCTGTCTGTAGTCGCACACCAACTGCACATTAAGTGAGTGGTAGCCTTTGTGGTTACGGAAGATCTCAGGATTGTTATGCGATGCCCGCAAAGCCACGTGGACGCAGTCAATGGTGCCCTGCACCATGGGGAATCCCGCTATCCTGGCAAAGCCACATGCACATTCGTCCTGCTTCTCTCTGGTGATGGGGAAGGAAATGTAGTCCCTTCTCCTACTGTAGAGAGCCTCTGTGACCTCCCGGATACAGTGATGGATGGCGATCTGCGAGATGTTAGCTATATCTCCTGTTGCAGACTTGAAGGATCCGCTGGTGAAGAAATTGAAGGTGACGGTGACCTTGACTGACACTGAGAGAGCCGTGGCCGCCCTGATTTGAGGCTGGAGATCTGGTTGCTGGAGGTGGCAGAGTTCTGTGACCACCTCCTTGGCAAAGCGGAGCCTCCTAATATCACTGCTCCTTGCTTAATTGGAGGTAGGAGAAGTGCTCTCGAAATACACTCAGAGGGAAAGGCCTCTTGTTGAGAGCCCTGATGGTCCTCCTCCTCCCTCTGGCCACATGTTCCAGTCTTTCTCTCTGCCTGCGCTCCCTCCGCCGTAGATCCTGGAGGGCAAGGTTGACTGCCAGTACAGCCCCGTTAATGTAACCAAGTGTAGCACTTTGATATGTTGTGAGAATAAATGTAACTACCACAGCACTCCTGATACAAAAGAACCTTTAAATTACTGAATTAAACTGTTTCACTTGTCAAACTAACAAGAAAGCACTGAAATGCCACTAACCTGACAGCTGCGACTCATTACTAATGATCCCTTTAAATAACGTCCCTGGAGCTGGCTTCCGCCGGCTTGACACCTCCTCTCCCTGTTGCTGTCGGGGCAAGGCGCTAAGGTAGGTGGCGAAAATCAATTTTGCAGATAGGGCGCCCAGTGAACGGATTTGCTGTGCGTTGCTGGACTCGCCTCGTCCCGGCGCTACTGCAGCAGCGCCCCGTTACCGCCCTCTGCAGGCGCTAACGGGAGGCGCTAACCAACCAAATTTCCCCCCCTCTGTGTCTTGTGGTGCCCACCGGTCACTGAAGGCCTCAAGCATACCAGTGGACCCCACCTGCTCCCTCTCCAAGGCTCCCTGGGCTCAGACAAGGCCGCAGACGAGAGGCAGGCAGCCAGAGCACCCCCCTCACCCCCCACAGGCCACGTCCAACCCGGACCTGTAGATGGCCACCTTGGCCAGGCCCGGGAGCAGACCCACGAGAAGATCCTCCGACTTGCCCGCTCCCCTCGAGTCACGTTGGTGCCGAGTCACGTTACTGGAGCAGGGGAGAGGGAGATTTACTACACACCTAGCCATGCAGTGACTGCCCTGGGATTGCATCACCAAAAGCCCATTACTCATTGCTGACACCCTGCATCTTCGTGAACACAAAACCTCACCAGAAACCCAAAGCATGCCCGTGCACATGCTGCAGAACTGCAAGCTGAACTAAAGCGCTCTCACCATACAATGAAGCTGCTCCAAGTGCCATTCTAATATCTTAAATGTTGAGAGCTGCCACGGGAACTGAACACTCTTTGTTCCAGCCTGCGCGTTAGAAGCACTCCTTCATTCACTCGGACTCTCCTTGGACAGCTGTAGAAGCATTCCTGGCTAATTAGCATTGCTTCTGTGCCATTTACAAATGGACCTCATTAGAAAAAATAAATGGCAGCTGCCTGCTCCCTCTGCAGCTCTCTCAGATCAGAGTGATAGGAAAAGGTGTGCTTTGACTTTGTGCACTGAGCACGAATTATGATTGTGGCGCAGCGTACACATGGAGTATTCTGACTGATCATCAGTTCTAATCAGTTCCCAAGTGCATTCTTGCTCCGCAACATATTTTTGCTCATCTTTCACTCGGCTGTATGTTGGCACCGTGCGTGGTGCACGTTTTCTTTTGAGCTGATTTATTATAGCTGTGTGTGTGAATGAGCACTTCCAATGAATTGTGCTCCGTTCTGGTTGTTGCTGTGCATTTCTCCTGTCTTGCAAAAGGTCGACTGGTGAATGCTGTAGTGAGATGAGGGCAATGGTCTGAACGTGCGAGTGTTAACGCTGTGCCTTGTCTGAACTCCCGAGTGTCCCGAGCAGGGACACTCCTCATGGTCCCACAAAAATACTCCTGCCCACCCCCTGCGTGGCCCCCTCCAAGATTGCCTCCCACCCCCCTTCCTCCCACCACCCGCCGCACCCTGCCCCTCCCACCCCAGGCCTGGAATATTGCTGGCTCTGTGTAGGAACCAGCTGAGTTCTTGGTTTGGCGCGTGCAGATCGCCGGGTCCGTGCAAATGAGGTCCAGGCCTCGAGGCTGCAACAACTCCCGCTGACCACCCATTTTGTGCCTGGTGTTAAAATCAGCCCCATTGTGTGTTAACTGATATGTCTTTCATCCAAGCGTCTTTCGGATGAGACATTAAACCGAGGTGGGCGTAAAAGATTCCATGGCACTATTTCGAAGAAGAGTAGGGAAGTTCTCACCGGTGTCCTGGCCACTCAACCACCACCTAAACCAGAGGTTCTGCTTATTTATTTCATTGCTGTTTGTGGGACCTTGCTGTGCGCAAATTGGCTGCCGCGTTTCCCTGCATTACAACAGCGACTACGCTTCCAAGTAAGTACTTGGTGACATGAATCTTGTCATTCATGTGGAAATGACTTATGAAATAATACTGGGGGGCCTGCTGGTGGCGCTGTCCAGGGAGAGTATAAATACTCGGGCATGGGCCCAGCTTGCTCAGGGCATTCTTTAACAGGAACTAGTGAAGGACACAACTAGATCTCCATGTTGAAAAACAATTGATTAATGCCTTGTTTAATACACAGACCAAGTGCCTAGTAGTTTTCTTACATCACTTGGTTAATTGTAAAGTGCTTTGGGACATCCTGAGGTTGTGAAAGGCGCGGTATAAATCCAAGTTCTTTCTTTCTTTCTTACTGGGCTGTGCACACCCAGGTGAGTGCTGATTGGATCCCCGGGCACTTGTTCTTCAGCTCCAAACTGAGGACAGTTGTGGATCATTGTTTTCAGCTTGTATTATCTGCAGAATGGTTGATGCATGCGAGTGGTACCGTCAGTCTTGTGCCACAGGGGCAGACACATCCTTCACATTTTAGAGGCGTCACATCAGTCTTATTAATTGTCCTGACAGGACGATTGCTCTGGAGATTTGCATTTTATAATCAAATTCTTTACAAGCAAGAAATTACGAGATGATTTGGAAGGTCGGGCTCATATGAACTGTGTGTTATGGGGCCGCTGAAGGTGACTGCAGCGCTCAGCCCTTCTGCTGCTGCTCGCTGTCACACCCACCTCTCCCCTTGGAAGGGCAATTCTGTATGGACATCAATCATTCAACAACACCAAAATTAATTTGTTGAAATCGTGGTTGCTATGCTCAGGAGGATATATCTCATTATATTGACTTCCACGACAACCTTGCAGCAGTAACATGGAAATAAAGAGGCTTTTTGGTAACACTGCAAGTCTCAGCCGGCCTACATTTTAAATCCCTTTGTGAATACCCGTATCCTAAATCGCACCAAGCCCTGTTCACTCAACACCCTCTGTGCTCGCCGACCTACATTGGCTCCCGGTCCGGCAACGCCTCGATTTTAAAATCCTCATCCTAGTTTTCAAATCCCACCATGGTCTCTCACCTCCCTAGCGCAGTAACCTCCTCCAGCCCTACAACCCTCCGAGATCTCCGCGCTCCTCCAATTCGGGCCTCTTGCACGCTCTCGATTTTCATCTCTCCACCATTGGCGGCACGCTGCCGCAACAATAATTTCCGCTGATTTTTCTCCCCTGGTTATCATGCTGTTGCCTCTTAATTGCACATTTCCTGTGACAGTTTGGACAAAAGTGCCATTTGACGGACTCTTCCACATCTGCTGTGAGTGCTGCGTCACCCCTGACTGACAGGAACCATACCACTTCAGGGCAAGACGAGTCTAGCTAATTCCTCTTTTCTCCTGTGATGTACACTTCCACTACCACATACAATGAGATAGTCTGTTTATAGTGATGTTCATTGAGTGATAAATATTGGCCAGAACAACTCCCCTGCGCTTCTTCAAAATACTGCCAGAAGATCTTTTACGTCCACCTGAGAGGGCAGACGGGGCCTCAGTTTAACATCTCATCTGAATGAGTGTGTTGGTTGGGGTTTGTGTTGAGTGAACCTCCATGAAGATGCCTAAGACTATAGGATATTCCCTCAGTTCCAGCTGGAGGTTGAACATAAGTCATTCCAATTGAGATATTACATAGAATGTACAGCACAGAAACAGACCATTCGGCCCAACTGTCCCATGCTGGCGTTCACACGAGCCTCCTCCCACCCTACTCAATCTCACCCTATCAACATATCCTTATATTCCTTTCTCCATCAGCTACTTAACTAGCTTCCCCTTAAATGCATCTATGCTCCTTGCCTCAACTACTCCATGTGTTAGCGAGTTCCACATTCTAACCACTCTCTGGGTAAAGAAGTTTCTCCTGAATTCCCCATTGGATTTATTAGTGACTGTCTTATAGTTATGGCCCTTAGCTTTGGTCTCGCCCACGAGTGGAAGCATCTTCTCTACGTCTACCCTATCGAATCCCTTCAAAATCATAAGACCCGCAGCTGTAAATCTACAAAATCCTATAGCCCCAATTTTAACCTAACCCGCCCAGCGAGTGCCGGTCTGACGCTCGATTTACACCCTGCCCAATTTTATGCTCAACCGAAGGCTTATATTTTAGTTTTTCCATGCTAATCGCACGGTTTTCCACACAGGAGACCCTTAGGGTTACCAGCCACTGTCTTATGTTCTGTTGCTTGACAGGCCAAGAACATGCAGTTCAGGTTATTTAGTGTTAGCTGTAGCTCAGTTGGGAGCTTTTTCAACTCTGCGTCAGAAGATTGTATGTTCAAGTCCCACTCCAGAGACTTGAGCACATGATCCAGGCTGACACGTCAATGCAGTACTGAGGGAGCGCTGCATGGTTGGAGGTGCTTTTATTTGGATGAGATGTAAAACCGAGGCCCCATCTGCTCTTGCAGGTGGACATAAAAGCTCCCATGGCATTAGTCGAAGAAGAGCAGCGGAGTTCTCCCCGGTGTCCTGGCCAATATTTAACCCTCAATCAACATCACTAAAAACAAATGATTTGGTCATTATCTCATTACTGCTTATGGGAGCTAGCTGTGCACAACTTGACTGCCTTTCCTACATTACAACAGTGACTACACATCAAAAAAGTACTTCATTGGCTGTAAAGTGCTTTGGGACGTCCTGAGCTCATGAAACATAGAAACATAGAAACATAGAAGATAGGAGCAGGAGTAGGCCATTCAGCCCTTTGAGCCTGCTCCGCCATTCAACGAGATCATGGCTGATCATCCAAACCCTAGCACCCGGTCCCTACTCCGACAGCCATCCCACCCAAGCCCTATCCCCGTAACCCCACGTATTTAATCCCCCCTAACACTAAGGGTCAATTTTTTTATCATGGCCAATCAACCTAACCCGCACATCTTTGGACTGTGGGAGGAAACCGGAGCACCCGGAGGAAACCCACGCAAAGATGCTATACAAGTGTAAGGGGGGAACCTTGAGTCGCGCCCCCTTTGGGGTGTTAACTTCGCCGGGGCGTAACTTTTAGCGCCCCAAAAAAATTTGCTCCCCCGCGGTCGAAATTCATCGGTAGCGTCCCAAGAGGGATGCTTCTTCTTAGGCAGTCCCTTGGAACCAAGGATGACTTGCTTCCACATTAAAAATGAGCTCGCAGGCTGATGAATCCAATGCGGGACCTACAGTCTCTGTCACAGGTGGGGCAGACGGTGGTTGAAGGGGCGGGTGGGTGGGGTGCTTGGGTTGATGTGCGCTCCTTGCGCTGCCTGCGCTTGGCTTCCGCTTGCTCCCGGCGAAGAGACTCGAGGTGTTCGGCGCCTTCCCAGATGCTTCTCCTCCACTTTGCTACTGGAAGCGCCCCGCCTCCCTCTTGGGGCGTTGCAAGTGAATATTGCGGCACTACATGGCGCTGCTGCACGTCGCGGCACGGTACTGCAGGCCTTCCTCCCCTTCTTAAAGGGGAGGGGCCTTGCACAGCGCAACCCTGGGCCCAGCTGGGCCACCAGGGATCGGAGTGCCGGCAAAAGCATCCGGCACTCCGCAGGGGGGCTTCAGAGGAGGCCGGGGACGGCAGAGTGGGCAGTTGCTGGCAGGCAGCCAGCAACAAAAATGGCCGCCCGGCACCTTCCCTTTAATTAGCACCGCCCCGGCTGCAGGTAGGCCCCCCTGACCACATTGGACATAGCATCTGGCGGTAAGTCAGGGGGCGCTACCAAAGATCGAGGCTGGGGCACGAGCGGGGCGCTGCGCACGGCGATGATATCATCGCCGGCGACGCAGCGCCGTGGGGTGCTAACGGTTACCGCCGCCGCTAACCTCCCGCTGAATTTCGTGGGAGGCGTTGGCGGCGCCGCGCCCGGGCGCTAGTTGCTTTGCGCCCCGTTAACGCCCTCTTAGGACAAAGCAACCGAATTTTTAGGCCTAAATCTTTCTTTCTTAGTGGGTTTGTGTAGCCATAAGTACAAGCTTGCGCTAGGGAAGGAGACTGAAGGGCAACTCACGTTTACCACAGTATCTGATATCAGGGAACTTTGAAGTGAACAGCGGCTGTCACTTTATCTATGCTTATCTTGCCACAAATCTTATTACATTTCTTTTGGACTGATTGGGATCAGTTCTTCATGCATATTATATTCTGCAGTGTGCTGTTGACATTTTGATCCAAATAAATTGAGAGATCATTGAAGGGAGACTGAGTTACATGGAAGGATGGTAACCAGATTGGACAATGCAAATCAAGCAGCAGTGACGCTAAACAATCAGGATGCTGGGCGTGCTGCCTGACACTTGTTCAGTACCAGTGCTCTACTAACATATCGTTTTCAGCAACAACTTTTTAATTGATGTCAGAAAACTAAGAACATCTCATAAAACTGCAGATGCGAGATATTCTATAGGACCTGGAGTTACCTTCTTGGGCGCAACCCGGATGTTAGACCCGAAAATGTGCTCAATGTCATGCCCATTATGCCGATGTCATGTTACGCCCCAAGTATCCTCCCAATTACATTGAATTACATCGAACGTACAGCACAGAAACAGGCCATTCGGTTCAACTGCTCAATGCCAGTGTTTATGCTCCACATGAGCCTCCTCCCACCCCTCTTCATCCAACCTCATCAGCATATCCTTCTACTCCTTTCTCCCTCATGTATTTAGCTAGCTTCCCCTTAAAGACGTCGATGCTATTCGCCTCAGCTACTCCATGTGGTAACGAGTGCCACAATCCTAGTAGAATACGCCCGAACTTAAAATGGGCGTAAATGGGCATAAATCAGCCTAAACAATCGAGGCCCAAGGAAAGCACCAAATCCACACCATATATTTCTTTTTGGAGTCTTTAAAAATTAAGTTTCAACTCATTTAACCACCATTCAGGCACAACATGTTTAAGTACCTGCAATCGGGGAAGCTTTCTCATTTTTAATGTGATTTATACTTTGCTATAAAAATCCATTCAAAGCAACAGAAAATACAGAGCAGGTCTCAGTGAGGCGGTGCTGCATTGTTGGAGGAGCCGTTTTGTGGGTGAGATGTTAAACCAAGGTCCCGTCTGCTCTCTCAGGTGGATGTAAACGATCCCATGGTCCTTTTCAAAGAAGAGCAGGGGAGTTCTCCCCGGTGTCGTGGCCAATATTTACCGCTCAACCGACAGCAATAAAACAGATTTATCTGGTCATTTATCTTATTGCTGTTTGTGGGCCTGCCGCGTTTCCCTACATTACAACAGTGACTACACTTCAAAAGTACTTCATTGGCTGTTAAGCTCTTTGGGATAGCCTGAGGTCATAGAAACATAGAAGATAGGAGCAGGAGTAGGCCATTCGGCCCCTCGAGCCTGTTCCGCCATTTAATGCGATCATGGCTGATCATCCAAATTCAGTACCCTGTCCCTGCTTTCTCCCCATATCCCTTGATCCCTTTAGCCTTAAGAAATGTATGTAACTCCTTCTTGAATATATTTAATGAATTGGCCTCCACTGCCTTCTGTGGTAGAGAATTCCACAGGTTCACCACTCTCTGGGTGAAGAAATTCTTCCTCATCTCAGTCCTAAATGGCTTACCCCTTATCCTTAGACTGTGACCCCTGGTTCTGGACTCCCCCGCCATCGGGGACATCCTTCCTGCATCTAGTCTGTCTAGTCCTGTTAGAATTTTATAAGTTTCAATGAGATCCCCTCTCATTCTTCTAAACTCTAGCGAATATAAGCCTAATCAACCCAATCTCTCCTCATAAGTCATTCCTGCCATCCCAGGTGATGTATGAATGCAAGTCTTGGTGTTGTTTTTTTTCTGATGATGATCATTGCTTAAAGGGAGAGCAAATTTCTAGATTTTCTTCCCCTTCCTCCTAATTGACCTGGATTTTCATCTGTGTTTTTGCCTCTCCCAAGAGATTGCATCGCCCCTGGTGGGGTGTGACATCATGACTGCATGGGACAGACTGGATGGACCAATAAGCCTTTTTCTGTCTGTCATTTTCCGTACGTTCGTTTGACCATTTGATCATTTCATTTCAGTTTCTACCTATCCCAGAACAGGCAACTTGCACAAAACCTGACTTAATAAATGCACACATTGTGCTCCAGTTCGACAGACACTAGCAAATTAACTAAGACTTCATCAATAAATAAAGCCTCAACAAACCAGCCTGACAGCTACTCATAACACTTCCAATCACCAGCCCTGTCACAGACTAATTCCCAAGGTCCATAGGTCCATTTGATTTAACACTCTGTTGAGACATTACTGAAAAAGTGGGAAATGTTTATTAGTCCGTCAGCTTGCATTAACCCAGTCTGAAATTTCCGGGGGAACATTGTTAAGTCTCGCTGATAATCCATGAAGGATTTGTGAGTATTCATTTTAGCTGCATCTGGTGCTATGGTTGTTTATTATTGGTGGTGAAATGTCGCATTCTACAGGAGTTTTGGAATTGGGACTTATAGTGAGAAAGAAAGAACAAACTTTCATTTATATAGCGCCTTTCACATCTTCAGGCTATCCCAACGTACTTCACAGCCAATGAAATACATATAGAGAAACACAGCAGCCAATTTGCACACAGCAAGGTCCCACAAACAGCAATGAGATAAATCACCATATAATGTTTTAGTCATGTTGGATGATGAATAAGTGATGCCTAGAATACTGGGAACCCTCCCCTGCTCTTCTTAAAATAGTGCCATAGCATCTTTTACATCCACCTAAGAGGACAGACGGGACCTCGGTTTAATGTCTCATCCGAAAGACGGCACCTCCAACAGTGCAGCACTCCCTCAGCACTGCACTGAGACTGTCAGTCTAGATTCTATGATCAAGTCTCTAGATTGGGGTTTAGAACCCACAGACTTTCTGACTCAGAGGCACGAGTGCTACCCGTTGAGGCAAGGCTGACCCTGTAATACAAAGAGAAAGAACAGAAAGAAAGATGCAAAATAACAACAGAAAATGCTGAAAAACTCAGCAGGCCAGGCAACATCCATGGAGAGAGAAACAGAGTTAACGTTTCAGGTCGAAACCCTTCTTCAGAACTTCTTCAGAAGTTCTGAAGAAGGGTCTTCGACCTGAAATGTTAACTCTGTTTCTCTCTCCACGGATGTTGCCTGGCCTGCTGAGTTTTTCCAGCGTTTTCTGTTGTTATTTCGGATTTCCAGCATCCGCAGTATTTTGCTATCGAGAAAGATGCAAATACTGACAATCTGAAATAAAAAAAACAAAAAACACAACAGCTCAGATGCTAATTGAGCTGCTATACTTGTCAGTTTTTATTTTAGATACACATAAATAAAAATAATATTTGCTTTTCTCTATCATGTCATTAAAATGTCTTGAAGTGTTTGACATAAAAATAATTATTTTGGAAGTGGGATGACTGAGATTATGAAAGCAAGCACAGCAGCCATTTTGCACCAGTAACTTCAATGAGACAAGCAATCAACTAATCTGGGGGGATTTGCAGTATTGGTTAGGATGAATATTGGTCAAGACAGCAGGAGGACATCCTGCTCTTTTCAAGTGTAACAAGATCTTTAAAAACATCCACCTGAAGTAAGCGGGAAATCGGTTTAACATTTTATCCAAAGTACAGAGGAGAATAGATGAAGAAGTGGAACCTGAGCAAGAAATGTAGGATGAGCTGGACGGCAATTTTTGATAGGTTTCAAGGCAGAGCCTTTATCACTCTACTTCAATGGCTGTGAAGTGCTTTGGGATGCCCTGGGGTCATGGCAAGTGTTAAATAATTGCAAGCCTTTCTTGCTTTTTCATTTCCTTGTTGCTAAGCGCAGCAGCTCCTCGCTAAAAGCCACAAATTACTTTTTGGCACTTGTATCAAATTGCTATCTCTGCTAATTTAAGTGAAACATTAACCAGTTTAAAATAAACAAGCTAATGCCTTCATTAAAATGGTGGAGAGAAGACTTTATACAAGCGTGTTGCGCGTTGGCACATCAGCATTGCTGACAGGGACTTCCACGGTTTGAAACTCTTGCTGCGGTACAGTACCGGACTCTGTAGTGTTAAACTGCTGCTGGGCTACTTACTGAGTTCTAATATTCAGCACATGTATGAATGAGGATGATTGGAAGAGAACAAGATAAACGACTGCTTGCTGCGACACGCTTTACACACACACACACAGAAAGCTCAGCAACCTATTACCGAAAGTGGATCATTATAAATTTCAAATTGCTCTAAACACTCTCCCATTTCAATTCCTGAGCTGATCACTTGCTTGCTGTTCCTTTATTTTTTAAGCCCCCAGATTCATTTAAGGGGGCATCGCCTTGAAGAAAAAAGTGTGCATGGGGAGAAGAGCCGGTGTGGTGGGTTACTAAAGAGATTAAGGATAGTATTTATATAGTATAAAAGAAGAGGCTTATAATGTTGAAAAGAGGAGAAGTAAGCCTGAGGAATGGGACAGTTTTAGAAACCAGCAAAGGATGACCACAAAATTGATCAAAAGGGAGAAAATAGAATGAGAGTAAACTAGCAAGAAATAGAACAGCATATTGTAAGCGCTTCGACAAGTATGTAAAAAGGAAGAGAGCAGCAAAAGTAAACACGGGTCCCTTAGAAGCTGAGACAGGAGAAATTATAATGGGGAATAAGGAAATGGCCGAGACGTTAAAACAATATTTTGTATCTGTCATCACAGTAGAAGACACAAAAAAACATACCAGAAATAGAGGAGAAACAAATGTCTATCGGGAATGAGGCACTTAAAGTAATGACGTAATAAAACTCACTACACACTTGGTTTGAGCATAAAGCAAGGCTTTAATCAACTTGTTTCAGAACATGGAAGTCTAGTTGTACTTCACTAGCTCCTTGTCTTTACAAAATGTCCCTGAAAGCTGGGGCCCACGCCCGAGTATTTATACTCCTTGGACGGCGCCACCAGCTGGCCGTCCAGTGTTATTTCATAGGTAGTTTCTCGATGATGAGATTTATGACAATTAATATTGGTAAAGAAAAAGTACTGGAGAAATTAATGGGACAAATCCCTTGGACCTGACGGCCTACATCCTAGGGCTCTAAAAGAGGTGGCTGCAGAGATAGTGGATGCATTGGTTGTGATCTTCCAAAATTCCCTAGATTCTGGAAAGGTTCCAGTGAATTGGAAAGTAGCAAATGTTATTCAAGAAAGGAGGGAGAGAGAAAACAGGGAACTACAGGCCAGTTAGCCTGATATCGGTCATTGGGAAAATGCTGGAATCCATTATTAAGGAAGTGGTAACAGGGCACTGAAAAAATCATAATATGTTAGGTGGAGTCAACATGGTTTTATGAAAGGGAAATCGTGTTTAACAAATTTATTAGAGTTTTTTGAGGATGTAAATAAAGGGGAACCAGTGGATGTAGTATACTTGGATTTTCAAAAGGCATTTGATAAGGTGCCACACAAAAGGTTGTTACACAAGATAAGGACCAATGGGGTTGGGCGTAATATATTAGCATGGATAGAGGATTAGTTAACGGACAGAAAACAGAGAATAGGAATAAACGGGTCATTTTCAGGTTGGCAGGCTGTAACTAGAGGGGTACAGCAAGGATCAGTGCCTGGGCCTCAGCTATTTACAATCTATATTAATGACTTAGATGAAGGGATCGAGTATAATGCATCCAAGTTTGCTGACAATACAAAGCTAGGTGGGACAGTAAGCTGCGAGGAGGACACAAAGAGTCTGCAAAGGGATATAGAAAGGTTAAGTGAGTGGGCAGGAAAGTGGAAGATGGGGTATATTGTGGGGAAATGTGAGGCTATTCAATTTGGTAGGACGAATAGAAAAATTAAATATTTTTTAAATGGTGAAAAAATATTAAATGTTGGTGTTCAGAGGGATTTGGGTGTCCTTGTACACGAAACACAGAAAGTTACCAGGCAGGTACAGCAAGCAATTAGGAAGGCAAATGGTATGTTGGCCTTTATTGCAAGGGGGTTGGAGTACAGGAGTAAAGAAGTCTTGCTGCAATTGCACAGGGCTTTGGTGAGGCCACACCTGGCGTATTAGGTACAGTTTTGCTCTCCGTACCTAAGGAAGGATATACTTGTCTTGGAGGGTGTGCAGCAAAGTGTCACTAGCAATGTTCCCTCCAGGCCACGTGACCGCGCAGCAATGGGAAAGGTCCCGCACAGGCCGCTGGCCACCTTCCCAATTGTAAATACCGCGCATGCGCGGAAATTTAAAGGAACCACGCACTAAAAGAAACAGGCCGCGCAGAACAAAGTGCAGCTTACTGGGAAAATTGGTCACTAGATTGATTCCTGAGATAAGAGGGCTGTCCTATGAGGAGAGATTGAGTAGAGTGGGCCTATACTCTCTGGAGTTTAGAAGAATGAGAGGCGATCTCATTGAAACGTATAAGGTTCTGAGAGGGCTTGACAGGGTAGATGCTGAGAGACGGTTTCCCCTGGCTGGAGAGTCTAGAACTAGGGAACATAGTCCCAGAGTAAGAGGTCGGCCATTTAGGACTGAGATGAGGAGAAATTTCTTCACTCAGAGGGTTGTGAATCTTTGGAATTCTC
Organism: Somniosus microcephalus; assembly: GCF_052327205.1. NCBI lineage: Eukaryota > Metazoa > Chordata > Chondrichthyes > Squaliformes > Somniosidae > Somniosus > Somniosus microcephalus. The sequence continues at coordinate 60,588,454 of NC_141006.1, read as the reverse complement.
TGCCCCAGAGGGCTGTGGAGGCTCAGTCGTTGAGTATATGGAAGACAGAGATCGATAGGACTCAAGAGGTATCAAGGGATACGGGGATCGGGCAGGAAAGTGGAATTAAGGTCGAAGATCAGCCATGATCTTACTGAATGGCAGAGCAGGCTCGAGGGGTCATATGCCCTATTCCTGCTCCTATTTCTTATGTTCTTATGTTTTTATTTACATTGCACGATTAATGCAATTTTGAAAAGACAGAGGGCGAAAATTCAGTATCACCCCGTTTGGGGCGCCATTATCGGCCGTGCGCAAAGGTTAGCGCCTGGCGCTAATTATCGCCTCCGACGGCAAACTTGGCTTTTATCGCCCCGGAGGTGATTGGAGCGCTAAATCAGGCGCTTCACACCTGTCTTAAGGTGCAAAGGCCGAGGAGCGAGGCGCTACCTCAGAGCGTTGGTGCAGCAAGGAAGGGCAAATCAAAATAAACCTGCAAAGTGCTGCTCCGTACTCAAAACACCTTCACACAGCGTTGAATCTCTCCAGAAGTCTCTCTCTCTCTCTCTCTCTCTCTCAGAATGCGTGGTGCAAAAATGTCACCAACAAAAAAAGGCAGGATGCGGTCGCCTTTAAATAGCACTCCCCCAGTCCCTTTCTGACTGTTAAACGCTCCCCTCAACCTGTCGTTGCTAGCGGCAGACAGTAAGGCAGGGGGCGCCACTCAATAGCCGGTCCAGGGTGCTAACGGGGCGTTGCGCACTCGACTAACGTCACGATCTGCCGGCGCAGGAGATCGTGGCAGTAGTGTTTAGTGCCGCCGCAAAATGTCTAGTTAATTTCGCGAATGGCGCAAACATTGCCGCGCCCGGGCGCTAGTGGCTTTGCACCCCATTAGCGCCCTCTTAAGGCGCTAATGGGAGGCGCAAACAACTGAATTTTTCCCCCAGAAAGTTTTCGGCAAACACTTTTTTTCCATGATGACAGGGCCCCTTTAATTATCTTGGTCTGTGCTCCTTGGGCTGATATTCCTGCTTGGAGAAACACTCAATTATCTCTGTCACTCCTTCTGCTGAATACTAATCCAGTCAAGTCTACTACCCCGAAGAAGAGATTAAAAAATAATGAGGGTTGGCATCATGCAAAGCTCAGCTGGGAACAGCTGAGATCAATAATGGAAGGAGCTCAGTGCAGTCTCCATCAGAGGTCAAGAGTTATGTTTGTTTTATATTATGCACGTTCCTGACTCCAATCCCAGTAAAGCACCAGTCAGCGTACAGTCATCCCACCGGACCTCCTGTTCCGGCTAATGTCACACTCCCATCATCTTCCTCAGCCTCTCACCAACTAACACACCAACTCTTTCCCAGGACCGCACTGCTTCTCAGTGCTGTGCACATTCTAGATGTAATCCCGCCATCGTGAACGAGGAGCCTGTTACATTACGGTACACTGCTAATTTCTTTCCCCGTCACAAGCCATTACTTTGAGTGATAAATGCACCAGTTTGCTCAAAAAAAAGTCATTTATTTTGAATGCGCAGTCCCAGAAATTTCATATTGCCATCAGATGTCTCCAGTCTGTTTCACATCCGTGAACCAGTCAGACTTTTCAACTTTCATTATTCAGGCAACTCAGTGAATTGCTGCTTGAGCTGGTCAATAACACAGCTGATAAGATAGCAAAATACTGCGGATGCTGGAAATCCGAAATAACAACAGAAAAGGCTGGAAAAACTCAGCAGGCCAGGCAACATCCGTGGAGAGAGAAATAGAGTCAACGTTTCGGGTCAAAACCCTTCGTCAGAACTGAGAAAAAAAGGCAGGAAATGAAACAGATTAAAAGGCAGTTTGGGGGCTGGGAAATGGGGGAGGGGATGAAAGAAGAGACATTAAGAGATATTCAAGGTGAGACGAGAGAGTAATAGGAGAGGTAAAGAAACAAACAATGGCTCTAGATGAAGTGTGAATTGCGCTGGCACAGTGAGAGACAGCTGCCGTGTGGGAGAGAGAGAAAAAAAAAGGAAACGGCACAAACCAAAAGAGCTGATAATGTGCTGCGTGGTGCACTGATGGGCATGAGGTGCAGGCGACTCATATTACTCCATAGCAACAGAATTGAAAAGCAGAGAAGTGATGTTAAACTTGTATCAAACCTAGGTTAGATCACACTTGGAGTACCATGCGACAGTTCTGGGCTCTATATTACAAAAAAGGATATAGAGGCACTGCAGAAGGTGCAAGAAAGATATACACCAGAACGGAGAGGTTATAGCTATCAAGACAGACTGAACAGGGGGTTTGTGGGGAACAAATATGCGGTCTATTAATTGACATTGGCAGCTAATTTGACTTTTGCTCGGCCACCCATTCTGGCAGTGAAGAGGCCCTCGTGATTATAAGGTTCTGCCCTCATTTAAATCTGGCTGTCCGGGTGCCAAACAGGTGCAAATCGGGGAAGGGGGTGGGTGGGGTTGCGATAATGGAGGGTTTAGGTCCCAGAGGGACAGCGGCCCAGATTATACAAAAATAAGTGGACACTTACCTTTAGCCGGGCCTCTTCTCCTCCATCGCCCGTGGGACTGCGCGGAGTGAGCACGGGTGCAGGAACCCGCCCAGTTTCAAACTAAAATGGCAATCGGGGTCCTATTTACGCCATAGGACCCAGATTTCCATATTAAAATGGGGCCTATCGCCTGAATCAGACGGGCACTTTGGACACCCGGCATTAAACCCCCTTTCAAAATGGTGGCAGCTGCATCACCAGTGTTAATGGGGCGGGAAGGTTACTGGCCCCATTTTGAGGCACTGCAGGATAAATGTTGGCCAGGACACGGGGAAAACTCCCCTACTCTTTTTAACCAAGTCCCCATCTGACCTCAGCCAATGAAGTATTTTTGAATTGTAGTCACTGTTGTAATGTAGGAAAGACGCCAACCAATTTGTGCACAGCAAGCTCCCACAAATAGCAATGTGATAATGACCAGATAATCTGTTTTTAGTGATGCTGATTGAGGGTTAAATATTGGCCAGGACACCGGGGATAACTCCCCTGCTCTTTTCGAAATAGTGCCATAGGATCTTTTACGTCCACCCGAGAGAACAGACGAAGCCTCGGTTTAACGTTGCATCCAAAAGATGGCACCTCCGGCTGTGCAGCTCTTCATCAGTGCTGCACTGGAGAGTTAGCCTAGATTCTGGTGCTCAAGTCCCTGGAGTGGGACTTGAACCCACAACCTTCTGACTCAGAGGCCACTGGCTGAAAGGGGAACAAAGCGATATGGGAACAGGGTGGGTTCACAGGATTAGGATTCATGTGGAGGATAAGCATCAGCAGGGACTGGTTGGGCCGAATGGCCTGATCCGTGTTTCAATGTCCATGTAATATAGCACCAAACAGATGGTTGCCCTGTGTTCTTTATTGATTACTTTCACTCAAACCTGGCAGTCAAATAGATAGTCCAAGCCAAATTTCTGGTCTAGAAACATCAAACCAGGTAAAATCCTGCCAAAACAGCAGAGGGGGTAGTCGGAACCCTCCTTCAGGCAAACGCATTATGTAAATTTGAAACACTGTCCTATGTTTATAAATAGCTGTTTAAATGAAAAAAAAAGGGGAAAAAATCAAAGGAATATTGGCCAATAAACGAACATTAAATTTAAAGTACAAAGCACTGTGATTTCACTCGGCAGCTTATAATTATTCCCCAAATGTATTGTTGTCAAGCAAACTGCTGCTTGTTGCAGTGCCAAGGGACCAGGGCAGCTTGCCACAATCTGTTTTTGCGATTCAGAGTAAAATGCCACCTTTTGTTGGTGTAGAGAGGAGCAGCCTGCGTTTTATCCTGAAAGACAGAAGCGCTCCACCATCTGAAAATCGAATTGATATCAGAGGCTTTTTATTTTGAGCGGGCCCAGTGCTCCCCCCACAAGATCCGCCTGCTGCCCGCCACCCATTCCCAAGAGGACTTGTTGGATTCGTTGGAAAAGCTCAGCTACAAAAAACAAAATGGCCTTGGCGAATCCGACAAGTTTGCTTTGGGGTTACTGCCGGCTGTGTGTCAGTAACCAATAGCAATAGCGCAACCTTTGCTGCTGAAGCACTCCTCCACGCCTTTGTTACCTCCAGACTCAACTATTCCAATGCTCTCCGAGCCGGCCTCCCACCTTCCACCCTCCGTAAACTTTAACTCATCCAAAACTCCGCTGCCGATATCCTAACTAAGAGGTGAGGTGAGAGTGACTGCCCTTGACATCAAGGCAGCATTTGACCGAGTGTGGCAACAAGGAGCCCTAATAAAACTGAAGTCAATTGGAATTGGGGGGGGAAACTCTCCACTGGCTGGAGTCAGACCTGGCACAAAGGAAGATGGTTGTGGTGGTTGAAGGTCAATCATCACAGCCCCAGGACATCGCTGCAGGAGTTCCCCACGGCAGTGTCCTAGGCCCAACCATCTTCAGCTGCTTCATCAATGACCTTCCCTCCAACATAAACTCAGAAATGGGGATGTTCGCTGATGACTACACAGTGTTCAGCGCCATTCACAACTCCTCAGATAATGAAGCAGTCCATGCCCACATGCAACAAGACCTGGACGACGTTCAGGCTTGGGCTGATAAGTGGCAGGTAACATTTGCTCCACAGAAGTGCCAGGCAATGACTATCTCCAACAAGAAAGAGCCTAACCACCTCCCCTTGACATTCAACGGCATTACCATCACCGAATCCCCGAGCATCGACATCCTGGGGGTCACCATTGACCAGAAACTTAACTGGACCAGCCACATAAATACTGTGGCAACAATAGCAGGTCAGAGGCTACGTATTCTGCGGTGAGTGCCTCTCCTCCTGACTCCCCAAAGCCTTTCCACCATCTACAAGGCACAAGTAAGGAGCGTGATGGAATACTCTCCACTTGCCTGGATGAGTGCAACTCTCAAGAAGGTCGACACCATCCAGGACAAAGCAGCCAGCTTGATTGGCACCCCATCCACCACCTTAAACATTCACTCCCTCCACCACCGCCGTACCGTGGCTGCAGTGTGTACCATCTACAAGATGCACTGCAGCAACTCTCCAAGGCTTCTTTGGCAGCACCTCCCAAACCTGCGACCTCTTCCACCTAGAAGGACAAGGGCAGCAGGCGCATGGGAACACCACCACCTCCAAGATCCCCTCGAAGTCACACACCATCCTGACTTAGAAGTATATCGCCGTTCCTTCATCATCGCTGGGTCAAAATCCTGGAACTCCCTACCTAACTGCACTGTGGGAGTACCCTCACCACACAGACTCCAACGGTTCAAGAAGGCAGTTCACCACCACCTTCTCAAGGGTAATTAGGGATGGGCTATAAATGCTGGCCTTGATTTTAAAATTCTCATCCTTGTTTTCAAATCCCTCCATGGTCTTGCCACTCCCTATCTCTGTAACCTCCTCCAGCCCTAACCATACCCCCCTCACCCCCGCCCCCACATGAGATCTCTGTGCTCCTCCAATTCTGGCCTCTTGCGCATCCCCGATTTTAATTACTCTACCATTGGCGCTTATGCCTTCAGCTGCCTGGACCCTAAGCTCTGGAATTGCCTGCCTAAGCCTCTCCGCCTTGCTGCCTCTCTCGCCTCCTTTAAGACGCACCTTAAAACCTACCTCTTTGACCAAGCTTTTTGGCCATCTGTCCTAATATCTCCCATATGTGTCGGAGTCAAATGTTGGTTGTTAATGCTCCTGTGAAGCACCTTGGGATGTTTTACTGTGTTAAAGGCGCGATATAAATGCAAGTTGTTGGTTGTATTACAATAGGAGCCCCTCACCCTATCTCTCTTCAAGTGAGTTTACTCGATAAATGGAAAAATGATTGAATTTCATATTCTCTTCCTCCATATGTCTATGGTCATCTCCCCTGAACTTTCTGCTTTTGTTGCTCCAAAGCTTCAACTATGCCACTCTACCTCTCTGCGTCTTCACTAATATGAAATTGATGTGCCTTCAATAACCACAAAACTAGAAGTTATAGACTGAACAAGTTGGCTTTTAATCACTAAGATCAGAGCTAACATCTCAGCAAGCCGACTGGTTCACAGGAATGAGTCATACAGATCCTGGGATCTTTATGTAAGAGAAGTCAGGGGCGGAGCCAAGAGCCAAGACCTGGAACCTTCCAGGTTAGTCAGGAAAGAGGAAGTGAAACTATACACCGTGTGGGGGAGGGTAATATACATGAGTGCAAAACGAATACAGGAAAATACAGGATCAAGACAAACAGATTTCATTACATTCACCCCTTCTTTAGATTTAGTCCATCGGGGTGATGTTTCTTAAAAGTTGGTATAAGTGAGTCTGTCAGGAGGTTTTGCAGTTCTCAGTGATCGGCGCAAAGCCGGTTGGGGTGCCTCTAGGGGAGTGGATTCTGGTTCCTCCGCTGTCCGGGCCTCCGCAGTGTCTTCTAGGTTATCTGCAGTGTCCTCCAGGTTAAAGTTGGGTATTGATACCTCCGGGCGTCCTGTCTCTTTGTAGTGTAGGTCTTCCTCGGGTAGTCTCTCATCGTTCTCTCCGCTCCCCGAGGGAGCGAGGTCTTTTATGGAAACAGTGTCCTCTCGCCCGTCAGAGTATTCGATATAGGCGTACTGAGGGTTTGCATGGAGGAGCTGTACCTTTTCCACAAGGGGGTCTGTTTTATGGCCTCTCACGTGCTTCCGCAATAGTACTGTCCCCGGAGACGTCAGCCACGCGGGTAGAGATATGCCCGAGGTGGATTTCCGGGGGAAAACGAACATCTTTTCGTGAGGGGTAGCGTTAGTGGCTGTACATAACAGAGACCTTATGGAGTGGAGCACGTCTGGGAGGACTTCCTGCCAGCGGGAGGTCGGAAGGCCTTTTGACTTTAAGGCTAACGTGACAGCCTTCCAAACAGTAGCATTCTCCCTTTCCACTTGCCCATTACCCCGGAGGTTGTAGCTAGTGGTTCTGCTAGTGGCTATCCCCTTTGAGAGCAAGAACTGGCGCAGTTCGTCACTCATGAATGACGTCCCCCTATCGCTGTGTATGTAGTTCAGCATGCCAAACATGCAGAATAGATTACAGAGACACTTGATGACCGTGGCACTGGTCATGTCTGGGCAGGGAATGGCGAAGGGGAAGCGGGAATATTCATCGATGATGTTGAGGAAGTATACGTTACGGTCGGCAGAGGGAAGGGGTCCCTTGAAGTCCAGACTTAGGCGCTCGAATGGCCGTGTGGCTTTGATAAGGTGTGCACGGTCAGGCCTGTAGAAACGAGGCTTGCATTCCGCACAGATGCGGCAGGCTCTGGTCATTGCCCTGACCTCCTCGATGGAGTGGGGCAGATTGCGGGACTTTATAAAATGGTATAGTCGGGTGTCCCCTGGGTGACAGAGGTCGTTGTGGAGACCCTGTAATTTGTCCGTATGAATGCTGGCTCACATTCCCCGCGATAGGGCGTCTGGGGGTTCATTACGGGCTCCCGGCCTGTACATAATATCATAGTCGAACGTGGATAGTTCGATCCTCCACCTGAGTATTTTGTCATTCTTGATTTTCCCCCTTTGTTTGTTATTAAACATGAAAGCCACCGACCGCTGGTCGGTGAGCAGGGTGAAACGTTTGCCGGCTAGGTAGTGTCTCCAGTGCCGCACTGCCTCCACTATAGCCTGTGCCTCCTTCTCGACAGAAGAGTGCCTGATTTCAGGTCCCTGAAGGGTTCGGGAGAAGAAGGCCACAGGTCTCCCAGCCTGATTGAGGGTCGCAGCTAAGGCAAAGTCTGACGCATCGCTTTCGACTTGAAAGGGAATGCTTTCGTCCACTGCACACAGTGCAGCCCTTTCAATGTCCTGTTTGATACTGGTGAAAGCCTCCCGAGCTTCAGCTGATAGTGGGAAGGACGTCGATTTAATGAGGAGTCGGGCCTTATCAGAGTAATTGGGCACCCATTGGGCATAATACGAAAAGAATCCCAGGCACCTTTTTAAAGCTTTGGGATTGTGTGGCAGGGGCAGTTCCTTTAGGGGGCGTAATCGGTCAGGGTCCGGTCCAATTACCCCATCTTCCACCACACAGCCGAGGATACAGAGACGGGTTGTGTTGAAGACACATTTGTCTTCGTTGTAGGTTAGATTCAGCTTTAGGGCAGTTTTTAAAAATCTCGCAAGATTTAGATCGTGGTCTTGCTGGTTGTGCCCGCAGATAGTGACATTGCCCAGATAGGGGTAGGTAGTTTGTAGTTTATTCTCGTCAACCATGCGGTCCATCTCACGTTGGAAGACCGAGACCCCATTTGTTACCCCGAAGGGCACTCTGAGAAAATGGTAGAGGCGTCCGTTCGCCTCAAAGGCGGTGTATGGGCGGTCCTCCGTTCTAATGGGGAGCTGGTGATACGTGGATTTGAGGTCGATAGTCGAGAAGACTCGGTATTGCGCAATCTGGTTGACCATTTCTGATATGCGGGGTAAAGGGTAGGCGTCCAGCTGGGTATAAATATTAACAGTCTGGCTGTAGTCAATTACCATCCGTTTCTTTTCGCTATTTTTAACTATGACTACTTGGGCACGCCACGGGCTGGTACTGCATTCAATAATGCCTTCCCGCAGGAGTCTGTCCACTTCCGCCTTGATAAAGTGTCTATCTTCCAGACTGTACTGTCTACTTTTGGTCGCTATGGGCCTACAGTTCGGAGCGAGATTAGCGAATAAAGAGGGCGGGCTGATTTTTAAAGTTGATAGGCCACAGACTGTGAGTGGCGGCTGGGACCCGCCATATGCTAGCGTGATACTTTCGTGGTGGCACTGGAAGTCCAGGCCCAAGATTACATTAACACAGAGTTCTGGCATCACGAGGAGTTTAAAATCCTTGTAGTCCATGCCTTTTACAGTCAGTGTTACCACACAGTAGCCCAAAATGTCCGAAGTGTGGGGCTTAGCAGCCATAGCAATTCTGCTCCGTGTAGGAGTTACCGTTAATGAGTGCCGCCGTACTAGGCTAGGGTGGATAAAACTCTCGGTACTCCCACAGTCAATTAAACATTTCGTTAAATTCCCGTTTACCTGTATGTCCATCATGGATTTTGTCAATGGGTGTGGCCTGGATTGATCCACCGTGATCGAAGCCACTGTTGGGCCCTGGGCGGCCGTTGAGTCGGGAAAAGATGGCGGATCCCAAGATGGCGGCCCGCACGGCACACACAAGGCGGTGACGGAGTTGGAAAATGGATTCCCCCTGCAGACTTTGCTAAATTGCCCCATTTTTCTTACATTTGAAGCATGTAGCGTCCTTCGCTGGGCATCGTTGTCTGGGGTGCTTGGCCTGGCCGCAGAAGTAGCATTTCGGGCCTCGAGACATTGCCGCTGTAGTAGGACTCCTGGGTGAACTTCTGTGTGGGGACTCCGGCGGTGTAGAGCTGGTCTGAGACCTGGATGGGGAAGATGGCTGATTCCAAGATGGCGGCCCGCTCGGCGCGCACGAGGCGGTGAGGACCGCATGGCCGGAAGAATAAGAGTCAGAGTTTTTCTGGGCCACGTCCAGCGATCGCGCAGTGGCCACTGCCTTTTTTAAGTCCAGGACCTCCTTCTCCAGCAGTCTCTGCCGGATATAATTCGATTTGAGTCCCGTGATGAAGGAATCGCGGACCAATTCGTCAGAATACACGTTGGCCGTCACGGCCTTGCAGTTACAGTCCCGGACCAAGTCCTTTAGGCCCTGTAAGAAATCGTCCATTGATTCCTCAGGTCGCTGCCTGCGTGTAGCCAGCAGATGTCTGGCGTACACTTCGTTTACCGGCCTCTGGTATTGGGCCTTCAGGATAGTGATGGCCTCCGTGTAAGAGGTGGCATCCCGGATGAATGAATAGATCCAATGACTAACGCGAGTAGTCAGTAGACTCAGTTTATCTACCTCGCTAGCGGATGAGGCCCCCGCGAAGAGTTTGAAGCATTTGAACCAGTGTCCAAATTGATTTGATGCTTCAGCAGAATGTGGATCCAAGTCCAGACGCTCTGGTTTTAGGAGTCGATCCATCCTAGTATTCTTTAGTGATTAAAATTGATGTGCCTTCAATAACCACAAAACTAGAAGTTATAGACTTAACAAGTTGGCTTTTAATCACTAAGATCAGAGCTAACATCTCAGCAAGCCGACTGGTTCACAGGAATGAGTCATACAGATCCTGGGATCTTTATGTAAGAGAAGTCAGGGGCGGAGCCAAGAGCCAAGACCTGGAACCTTCCAGGTTAGTCAGGAAAGAGGAAGTGAAACTATACACCGTGTGGGGGAGGGCAATATACATGAGTGCAAAACGAATACAGGAAAATACAGGATCAAGACAAACAGATTTCATTACAGAAATAAAGGCACATCCTATAATTTCCATACTTTGACCTCAAAAACCAAAACCCTTTACCTCCCTCGGGTTTCCCTTCCTTTTACAATCAACAGACTTTTAGAACCTAATTTGCCATCGTCTAACCACTGTGTCTCGATCTATCTCCTCTTTCCAGGTATCTTGATGTCCTGCACTGTGCTCCTTGGCCCTTCACTTAAGTTTCTCAATAAAAGGTAACCTCTTTTGATTGCCCCCAATAACTATTGCAAGTCTCTAATCTGGCAGGTGTTTATCGATCAGCGGTGTCATAACCCAGCTGAAAATATGGGGGGAAAATTCGGTTGCTTTGCACCTCCCGTTAGCGCCCTAAGAGGGCGCTAATGGGGCGCAAAGCAACAAGCGCCCGAGCGCGGCGATGTTTGCGCCGATCGCGAAATTGACCAGACATTTTGCGGTGACGCTAAGCACTACTGCCACGATCTCCTGCGCCCGCAGATCGTGGCATCAGTCAAGCGTGCAACGCCCCGGTGGCACCCCGGACCGGATATTAAGTGGCGCCTCCTGCCTTACCGCCTGCCGCAAGCAATGACAGGTTGAGGGAAATGTTTTGCAGTCGGGAAGGGACTGGGGGAACGCTATGTAAAGGTGACCGCTTCCTGCCTTTTTTTGTCGGCGACATTTTTGCACCACGCATTCTGAGAGAGAGAGGGAGAGAGAGAGAAAGAGAGACTTCTGGGGAGACTCAACGCTGTATGAAGGAGTTTTGGGTACTGAGCAGCACTTTGCAGGTTCATTTTGACTTGACCTTCCTTGCATCGATTTAGAAGAGACTTGGGGGCTGCACTTTGAACTCTTTCCCTGGGCCCCTCCATTGTTCTTTCCAGCGGAATTGATGCACAGGTCTCTCCAGGCCAAGATTCAAGGCTGCAATGAGCAGGGTGTGGATGGAGAGCATGATCGACCCTCCCCTTTAAGAACTGGCCAGCGCCAGTGTGTCTGTGTTCCATTGCTGACTGACATCACATGAGCTTCGCCAGCGCTCTGAGGTAGTGCCTCGCTCCTCGGCGTTAGCGCCTTAAGAGAGGTGTGTAGCATCTGATTTAGCGCTCCAATCACCTCCAGGGGCGATAGAAGCCAAGTTTGCAGTCAGAGGCGATAATTTGCGCCAGGCGCTAAACTTAGCGCCCGGCCGATAATTGCACCCCAAATGGGGCGATACTGAATTTCTCCCCATATGTATTTTGAGGATTTACAGAAAAGATTTAGAGGGGAAAATTGGCTCGCACCCATTTTGGGTGCTAACCTCGTAGCATCCCGAAAAAGTTAGCACCCTTCCCCCATAAATTCAGTAGTAGCGTCCCAAGAAGGAGGTGGAGTGCTACTGGAAGCGCCCCACCTCCTTCTTGGGGGCGCTATTACTCAATGGCACGGCGCTACATGCAGCAGCGCCACACGTGGTGGCATGTAGCGCCATATCATTGCAGGCCTCCTCCCCTGATTAAAGGGGAGGGGCTTAGCGCTATGTGCACCGGGGCCCTGCCGGACCACCGGGGAGTGGGGTGCCATGGAAACAGCCCGGTACTCAAGGGGCGTGCCGGGCTGAGCGATCGCGGCCAGCACCCCGCGTTGAAATGTTAAAGGTGGGCAGATGCTGGCAGTCAGCCAAAATAAAAATGGCTGCCCGATACCTGCCCTTTATGTAGCGCCGCCGCACGCTACTGCCGCTGCAAAACCGCCCCCCCTGATCCTGTCGGTCCCATCGCCCGGCAATAGTTCAGGGGGCGCAAGGGAAGTTTGTGGTCGGGACGCAAACAGGGCTCTGCGCACGGCGATGACTTCATCACCGCCGGCGCCAGCAGAGCGGGGCCTACCGGCTACCGCCGCCGCTAACCTCCCGCTGAATTTCCCCCCCCGGGGCGCTAACGAGAGGCACAAACCAACCCAATTTCTCTCCCATACAATCTTTAGCTACGTCTGTACATGGCATTGCTTCAACACTGTAGTCTGTTGTGGTTTTAGTGCTGTCACATCACACAGCGAGTGCGTAGGTGTCAACTGTGGTTCAGTGGGAAGCACTCTCGCCTCTGAGTCAGAATATTGTAGTTTGAAGTCCCACTCTAGGAACTTGAGCACATATTCTAGGCTGACGCTCCCAGTGCAGTACTGAGGGAGTGCTTTCGGACAAGACGTTAAACCAAGGCCCCATCTGTCCTCTCAGGTGGACGTAAAAGACCCCATGGCACTATTCAAAGGAGAGCAGGGGAGTTCTCCCCGGTCTCCTGGCCAATATTTCTCCCTCAACCAACATCACTACAAACAGTTAAGCTGGTCGTTATCACATTGCTGTTTGTGGGAGCTTGCTGTTGGCAATTTGGCTGCCGTGTTTCTTACATTACAACAGTGGCTACAGTTCAAAAAGTCTTAATAGGCTGTAAAGAGCTTTGGAATGTCCTGAGGTAGTGAAAGGCTCTATATAAATGCAAGTTCTTACTTTAGGATACAGAATGGGAAAAAGTACTGCTCAACAATTGAGCGACACCCAGTAGCTCATGATTGACAAGTCTTGAGTGACTAATGCACAAGAAGAAATTACTGTCACAGTGGCACATGGGCCGCGATTTCCCCTGCCTGGGTGGGGTGAAGGCGGGAGATGGTGACGGCTGGTGACAAACCCGCTCCTGTGGCGATCCCAGCCAAAAATAAGATCTTACCATTAAGGATTCGGTTACGCCCGCCCTGCGCGTTTCCCGTTCCAATTAATGGGAGCAGGTCCGGTGACATCACCGGATGACACGCTTCTTGCCGGTATATTTAAAGGGGCCATGGCACCGTTTGCTGACCGTTGGATTTTCTTTGGTGAAGCTTGTATTGGTGAGCGGAGGTCTGTACCATGACGTCTGAAAGGCAGAGATCTGCGCCTCGTTTCAATGATGAGTCCCTCCAGCATCTTGTTGAGGGAGTGAGGGCACGTAGGGTGATTCTCTTCCCTGCAGATGGCAGGAAGAGGCCTCCCCAACGGACTAAAGATAATGGTGAATTCAATAGTGCGTCGCACCTGGGTACAGTGCAGGGAAAGGTTTAATGATCTTCTAAGATCAGGAAAAGTAAGTATAAACCTACACTTACCTTGATGACGTGCTTGTCATCACATCCCCACCACTGTGCACTGCCAACCATACTCCTGCACAAAGTTACTCAGCCCAAGATCCCTTAGACCTTCATCCATCCGTCTCTCTCTATTCACATTATGAGGTCCCCATCTTTATTTCCACCCCTCAGACTCAGCATCATCATTATGCAATGAAAGCAAGTAACAGCACAAAAAGAGGCAACTTGGTATCGCCAAGCCACTCTATCAAAGTCTCCCTGTGAAGCCATATGCCATTCCATTAATGACGGTCATTCCATCAGTCTCTTTAAACCTTCTTTTCTTTGCCTCCCTTGCAGGAAAAGATTGCCCACAATAAGAGGGAGAGGGAGAGAAGGGGAGGAGGGCCTCAGTCCATCTTTCAATTGTCAGGCACGGAGGAGGCAGCACTTGATATTGCTGGTGTGGTGGAGGTTTCGGAAGTGGGGGACGGGGAAAGAGGCTCAAGCGAAGAAGCTGGTGACTGAACTATTATCCATACTGTTGCATGCATTTCATCAGTCACTTATATGGGGTGTTCAGAAAATCAATGGTGATGATGTGTATAATGGTATGTGTCGGCACTTTTGTTCTCCAACAGGTCTATCAGGAGTGCCCCTCTCCCACTGTCCAAGAGCAAGAGGAACAAGACTCCTCAGAGGAGCCTCCTGCCTCTGAGGGCACAGCGTCACCTCACAGAACGCAAACCAGCACCAGCATAGATACGCACACCTCGGTGGGGCCGTCACGAGATAGAGTAGCGTTGTCACTTGGTGTCTCACAGATCACAAGTGAGCAAGAGCAGATGGCGGAGATAGTGACAACAGTGGAGACCCCTCATCGGAGGGCGCAGGACGCTCCCAGCTCTGCCCGGTTGCATGCAGACGCTGAGCCTCCGGGGCCATCCAAGAAGAGGGGGAGCCTGGAGCTGCAGGAACAAGTGCAGGAGGCTCTGACTGGTTTTGCGACTGCGCTGACTACAAGTGTGTAGAGAATGGAGGAGTCCATCTCCAACATGAGCAGCACCGTGGCACAGTCACTGGCATCTATAGCTTCCTCAATGGATAGGATGGCCACCTGCATGGAGGAATCACAGTGTAGTGACAACATGGTTTCTCTTCTAAATAGATGGTCATCTATGGAGGATAGATGGGCAGCTATGGAGGAGAGAAACCAGCGGCTCATCGACATCCTTTCTAGGAGGGATGTCAGTATAGACGTGGGCCCTAATGTCCACACTGATGTGCAGCAAGGTGTTCTCCAGCTTCTTGCTAGCAGGGAAGTGCGGGTGTCCCATGAGAGGGATGATGGTGGGAGGGGACATGGAAGAGGGGACTCTGCTCCAAGCACTCCAACTTCCACCCCCTTGCCACCCCCTCAGTCAGAGCCACAGATGCCTCCCTGGAGAGTGATGGGCGAGTCTGCCCCTGCACAGTCGCAGAAGGAGCAGACTTTGGCAGGGCCCTCACAGGCCCCAAAGCCCAGAGGACGACCGCCAAAGGCATCTAAGCAGTTGCAGCAGGGAGGTGAGGAGGCTGCCTCTACCTCTGCTGAAGCCACAGGGGTAGCACCACGTAGAAGCACCCGGAAAAGAAAGAACCCACACAAATAGTCACAAAGGTTTTCACTCAGGTGTGTTTATCAGTCTCATTATGATGGCTGTAAAAATATGGAGCTTTGTAATTAAATCAATTATTTCTCTCACTTTGCAGCCGCAGCCAAATGTGTGGCATAGAACAGAGGTGGCAGATTGTATGGTCAGGGCTGATTGGACATGCAGCAATGGTGCTGATGATGAAAAGAAGGAAGTAGTCATTGATTGAATGGTATATGTTGCTGGTTTGGGATGATGCCAACATGTGGACATCTGTGCCAGGCAAATGTGTGATATCCACATCATGTTGAGGAACCTGGCATTTATGAAGGCATCCCTGGCGTTACGACCAGCAACGTTCTCACGCCTCGGGTGACTGTGTGGAGTTTGCACATTCTCCCCGTGTTTGCATGGGTTTCCTCCGGGTGCTCCGGTTTCCTCCCACAGTCCAAAGATGTGTGGGTTAGGATGATTGGCTATGGTAAATTGACCCTTAGTGTTAGGGGGATTAAATACGTGGGGTTACGGGGATAGGGTGGGATATGTGTTGGTGTAGGGGTTACGGGGATCGGGTGGGATATGTGTCGGTGTAGGGGTTACGGGGATCGGGTGGGATATGTGTTGGTGTAGGGGTTACGGGGATAGGGTGGGATATGTGTTGGTGTAGGGGTTACGGGGATAGGGTGGGATATGTGTTGGTGTAGGGGTTACGGGGATCGGGTGGGATATGTGTCGGTGTAGGGGTTACGGGGATCGGGTGGGATATGTGTTGGCGTAGGGGTTACGGGGAGCGGGTGGGATATGTGTCGGTGCAGGCTCGATGGGCCGAAATGGCCTCTATCTGCACTGTGGGGTTGCTGTGGTTGCTGTGGTTGTGGTTGCCCTGGTCTTAATGGCTGTGCCGGCTCCTCCAGGTCTTCCTCATCGGCGATGCCAACCTTATGTTGCTCCTCCTCCTCCGCCTCCTCCAATGAGGCTCTTCGTTCTGCGCCGTCTTCATCTTCTAGCGCCAATCCTCGCCGCTGAGCGATGTTGTGAAGGGCGCAGCAGACCACGGCTATTCTGGATACCCTCGCTGGTGCATACTGAAGGGCCCATCCAGGTTTGTCCAGGCATCGGAGCCGCATTTTAAGCAACCCTATAGTTTGCTCGATGATAGTTCTCGTGGAGATGAGGCTCTGATTATACCTTCCATCCGCCTCGTTCGCTGGCCTCCTCAAAGGTCTCATCGGCCAGGTCTTGAGGGGATAGCCCTTGTCCCCAAGCAGCCAACCTGAAAGACTGGTTGGCGGTTCAAACAGCTGAGGGATGGTGGAGTGGCACAGGATGTACGAATCATGGCAGCTGCCAGGGAACTTGGCGCACACATGTATGATGATTTTATTGTGGTTGCACACCAGCTGAACGTTTAGGGAGTGGAAACCCTTGCAGTTCACAAAAGCTCTCAGATTGTGATGGGGTGCCCTGATCACCACATGTGTGCAGTCAATCACTTCCTGCATCCGCGGGAAGCCAGCCAGAGTGGCGAAGCCGATCGCCCGCTTGATGAGTGGTAAACTTTATATAGTTGCCTGACTTGTTAAACAGGGCATCAGTGACCTGTGTGATGCATCTGTGTGCGGCCGACTGGGAAATGCACTAATGTCTGCGGCAGATGCCTAGAAGGAGCCTGAGGCAAAGAAGTTGAGGGGAAGGGTGACTTTGACAGCCACTGGTAATGGCTGTTCACCCCTTCCTCTGGGCTGCAGGTCTTCCTCCAGCAATGCGCAAAGTTCGGTGACCACCTGGTGCTGCTCCGTCATGTTGAGGAAGCTCATCCTCTGCTTGTATACTCTGTGCTGGGAGTAATGCCTCCAGCGAGGTGCATCCCTGCGCTGATGCCCACCGCCCTGTGCAGCATGAGGTGGTTGAGGAGAAGGTTGGCGCTCTTGTTGTTGCTGTTGCTGGTGTGGCTGGTTCTGCTGCTCCTGCAGCTGTTCCCCATCAGATTCGGAGGACCAAGATGAGAGAGCTTAAATCGTGCCCATTTTGATTGTTGATATGTCAGATCCAGTTGAGTTGACAGAAGCAATCTGTCACTGGTCAGAAATTTTCTTCAAAGAAGGTTACAGTGAATATAGAGTTCACTACAAACAATTCCAAAGTGTATGAGGCTGAAAAGACTCTTCCTGACACTGAAGGCTACAGCTTCTGACATTGGAAAGTGAACAGCTGTAAAATGGTAGCTTTTATACCACTTTTGCAGCTGTCACCTATGGAAAGCAATGGAGAGTCATTGAGAACCTGACTCCACTTACATGGTGTGTTCCCTGAGGGATGGCAAACTCCTCAAAAAGTGGGTAAAATTGTAAGTGCCTGCTTTTAATCCTCTTAAATAGCTTTAAACTACCTGTTAAGTACTTTAATTAACTGGCCCACCACTTGGTGTCGGGTCTGCGATACACAGGCAGACCCAACAGTTGAGAAACCTACACGGAAGCAGGTTCAGAGCGAACTTCCGCCCCGCTGTCAATCAGGGCCATTTTGACAGCGGGCCCGCCTCCAAACTCACACTCGCTTGGCTGGGAAGATTCCGGCCATGATGTCACCACATATTACAAGGTGAAACTGGAAAAAAAGGTGCAAAGTATACAGGCAGGGGCAGTGAATGAGTCCAGTAATTTACTCACAAGAGTGGAACAGTGATAAACTAAAATTTGCCTGCAAATTTTTAACAGTGGCATATTTGCAATAGTGAGTCCTCCCCCAGGGAAGTAAGACTGGTGAGCCCTACCCTACCTTAGAAAGAAGAAATACTTGCAATTTATAGAATTAGATAGAATTTACAGCACAGAAACAGGCCATTCGCCCCCAACTGGTGAATGCTGATGTTTATGTGAGCCTCCTCCCACCCTACTTCATCTAACCCTATCAGCATAACCTTCTATTCCTTAAACCCTCATGTGTTTATCTACCTTCCCCTTAAATGCATCTGTGCTATTCACCTCCACCACTCCCTGTGGTAGCGAGTTCCACATTCTAACCACTCTCTGGGTAAAGACGTTTCTCCTGAATTTCCTATTGGATTTATTAGTGACTATCTTATATTCATGGCTCCTAGCTTTGGTCTCCCCCACAAGTGGAAACATCTTCTCTACGTCTACCCTATCGAACTCTTTCATAATCTTAAAGACCTCTATCAGGTTACCCCTATAGAATCTTATCACAAGCACTTAACATCCAATGAATTACCTTTGAAGTGTAGTCACTGTTGCTATGTAGATGAATGCAGCAGCTAATTTGCGCAAAGCAAGCTCTCGCAAATGACAGTGATGTAAATGACCTGTTCATCTGTTTTTAGTGGGGCTGTTTGAAGGAGGAATGCTGTCCAGGGCAACAGAATTACTGCCTCTTCAAATGGTACTGAAGAATCTTTTCACATCCACTTAAATAGCCAGACGGGGCCTCGGTTTAATGTCGCATCTGAAAGACGGCAGTGCAGCACTCAGTCAGTACTGCACTGAAATCATAGAATCATAAAATGGTTACAGCACCGAAGGAGGCCATTCAGCCCATCGAGCCTGTGCCGGCTCTCTGCAAGAGCACTTTAGCTAGTCCCACTCCCCGCCCTTTCCCCGTAGCCCTGCAAATTTCTTTTCTTCAGGAACTGATCCAATTCCCTTTTGAAAGCCGTGATTGAATCTGCCTCCACCACCCTCTCAGGCAGTGCATTTCAGATCCTAGCCACTCGCTGCGTAAACATTTTTTTCCTCATGTCGCATTTGGTTCTGCCAATTGCCTTAAATCTGTGTCCTCTGGTTCTCGACCCTTCCACCAATGGCAATAGTTTCTCTCTATCTACTCTGTCAGTCTCGATTGCATGCGCAAGTCTCTGGAGTGGGACTTGAACCCATGACTTTCAATTTACTCAAAAGCAAAAGTGCTGCCAACTGACCCATTGGGCCTCATGGGGTGAAATTCAACTGTGGCAGGGGTGCAAAACGACGTGAGCGGATCAGCCGCCCATTATACTCCCTGCCCGGTTTTCATTTAGGAACATAGGAACAGGAGGAGGCCATTCAGCCCCTCGATCCACCATTCAATTAGACCATGACTGATCCGTATCTTAACTCCATTTACTAGCCTTGGTTCTATAACCCTTAATACCCTTGCACTGCCCAAAACTTTCCATTGACTGCAAAAATTGTTCCCACGGACTCTGCTTCAGTGACAGTCTGTGGCAGGAAATCTCACATTCTAACCCACCTCTATATAAAAACATGTTTTTCTAACCTCCCCTTTATTTTTTTAGTGAATAGTTTGAACCTAAGCCCTCCTGTCACTGTCTCACTCACCGTCACCAGTGGAACCAAGCTGCTTTTATTTCTTTTTCATTGTTTCACCCCTTTCTCTCCATTTTTATTTGTTCATTTGCAGATCCTTTCTTTTTTGAAGAGCTTGGCGTAAACTTGGTCCTGATGGTTTAACCTCCCTGACAAAAGATTTTCTTTAACTAAGATTGCTTGTGAGGAATCTGAATTTAAAGCAGGCAAGCTAATTTCCATTGGGATTTCACTGTGATAACTAACATGCTCAGGAAATATGAGCATTTAATATTTCATCACATTTTATGGACCCTTGGTTGAAATGATTTTCCATGGCTGTCAGCATGATGCATCACTTTAAATTTTATATTGGGATTTCATAGATTGTTGTAACTTAAAATGTACAATCGTAGATGCTACAGCACTGAAACAGGCCATTCGGCCCAACTGGTCGGTGCGGGTGTTTATGCTCCACACGAGCCTCCTCCCACCCTACTTCATCTCAGCATATCCCTCTATTCCTTTCTCCCGCATGTACTTATCTAGCTTCCCCTTAAATGTATCTATACTATTCGCCTCAACTACTTGTGATAGCAAGTTCCATGTTCTAACCACTCTCTTCGCACCCAATCTCCCACATTCCGGCAGAAGTCAATGGATAGTGATCAGGGACAACAACCCTGGCTGTGTTTCCATTTCCCCAATCCAGGACCGAACTAATTTATTGATGCAACAACAACTTACATTTATATAGTGCCTTTAATGTAGTAAAACATCCAAGGTGCTCGACAGGAGCATTATCCGACAAAATTTGAGACCGAGCTCCATAAGGAGATATTAGGACAGGTGATCTTAAAGCTTGGTTAAAGAGGTAGGTTTTAAGGAGCATCTCAAAGGAGGAGCGAGAGATGGAGAGGTGGAGCGGTTTAGGCAGAGAATTCCAGAGCTTAGGGCCCAGGCGGCTGAAGACACGGCCGCCAATGGCGGAGCGATGAAAATCAGGGATGCACAAGAGGCCAGAATTGGAGGAGCGCAGAGATCTCAGAAGGTTGTAGGGCTGGAAGAGTTTACAGTGATAGGGTCACAGAGTGGGCACCTATAGACCAACTGTCGCTAATCTCCACGTGTTAAGTTCACAATTTCAACACGTCACTCTTTGGTTGTGGAATCATGGAAAATGCATCTTCCTATGTGCTGTACAGTTCCAAAGATTTCCTTTCTTCCCCCTCCAATTTTGCCCTCACCCCTTTTAACGGTGCTGACTCATGCTGGGGTATAATTCTACAGGTGGGTGCTACAGTGTCTTGCCCATAAGCCCAGACTTCATGTGTGCGCCTAGTGGCCGATTGGCAGCAGGCTGTTTGACCATAGCATGCATCACAGCCAAGCCTGATCCTATTCTCACTTGACATTGTACATACTTGCCCTTTTCTAGCAGGAAATGTGACCTCCTGGACTGGTTTTGATTGTCTGAAGGGGGGGTGGGGAGACGGAGAAGAACTTTCCCATGTTCTTTGTTTTCCCTTATTGGCTCTGGGGCTTTTTTCTGTTATTTTGCCAGGATATTACATGGCTGGGGTGGGGGGAGAGCGGGCGGTGGGGGGGGGGGGGGGGGTGGAGGGTAGGAAGTGCCTAGTCATGGTGCTCCAGCCATCACGAGGGTGGGACAGGCTTGATGGACCAGCTGGTCTTTTCCTGCTTGTCATTTTTCGTATGTGCATCTGAGCCAGTGGGTAGCAGCAATGGTGCGTGACTCAGAGGCACTGAGTCTGACTGTGTCACCCTAACTGTTGCTCTAGCTGAGATTAGCTCACTCAGTGTTGATGAGGCACCCAACATGGGATCTTCTTGCCTGGTGCGGCTAGGTATCGCAAGGAACGATGCATTTACACACCAGGCCATCTGGGGGAGCTCAATCCCAATGTTTCAATCATTCTCAAAAGGTCTTAATTCCTGACGTTTAAGATCTTTGATCGGCTTGGGATAGATCGCAAAGCGTCCATTTCATGGGATTACTCAGGCAACCTGCAGCCTACAGTGTCCCTGAAGAGGGGAGCATGTGTATAAAGGTAACAGAGAAGGAAACCAATGCTTGATGACAGAGGAAGGATGATAGCAAAATACACAGCAGTCAAAATTTATTTCTGCCTTCATCACGATTACACAGACAGAATTTCAGGATTAGTCAATACAGGTTTTCCATTGTGGAGATTAATGTCTGCCTTGGGATGTTTCTAGGTAACACAGAGGAGCTGAATGGTATAATCATGTGCTCATTTACATTCAAAGCCCTTCATCATCTACGTAGCATCTAACTTTTTTTTAACTAGCTCCTCAATCATCCCACAAACATCACGTTCCTTAATGGAGCTCGAACCCACAACTCACAGGCAATACTGCTACCGACTGAAGTCACTTGACACACGAAAATGAAGTGAATCAGACTAAACTTCAAAGAAAGAAAGACTTGCATTTATATAGCGCCTTTCATGACCTCAGGATATCACAAAGTGCTTTACAGCCAATGAAGTAATTTTGAAGTGTAGTCACTGTTGTAATGTAGGAAACACGATGGCCAATTTGCGCACAGCAAGCTCCCACAAACCGCAATGTGATAATGACCAGATAATCTGCATTAGTGATGTTGATTGAGGGATAAACATTAGCCAGGACACTGGGGATAACACCCCTGCTCTTTTTGAAATAGTGCCATGGGGTCTTTTATGTCCACCTGAGAGGGCAGACAGGGCCTCGGTTTAACGTCTCATCCGAAAAACAGCACCTCTGTCAGTTCAGCACTCCCTCAGCACTGTACTGGTGTCAGCCTAGAGTTTTGTGCTCAAGTCTCTGGAGTGGGACTTGAACCCACAACCCTCTGACTCAGAGGCGAGAGTGCTATCCACATCCTTTCTAAATATATACACAATTCCCTATTGAAAGTTACTATTGAATCTGCTTCCACCATCCTTTCAGGCAGCGCATTCCAGATCATAACAACTCGCTGCGTAAAACAAATTCTCCTCCCCTCCCCCTTGGCTCTTTTGCTAATTATTTTAATTCTGTGTCCTCGGGTTACCGACCCTCCTGCCAGTGGAAACAGTTTCTCCCTATCTACTCTATCAAAACACCACACAATTTTAAACACCTCTATTAAATCTCCCCTTAAACTATTTTGCTCTAAGGGGAATAATCCTAGCTTCTCCAGTCTCTCCACATAACTGAAGTCCCTCATCCCTGGTACCATTCTTGTAAATCAGAAGCATTCTGTCACTTCTCCCATTGAGGTGAGGCCACACAAGCACTTCAACGCTTGTTACCTACAGAAAAATCTAAACACATAAAAAATTACTTTCCCAACATTTCCTTACCTCTGATACTCACCAGTGTCCCATTGCATCCTTCACACCACTTCTGCAGCTGTCATCTATACACCAGCATAACAACAGACCCACAGCACGCCTCATTTACCACAGCGGGGTTCCCCGGCGTCGGGAAGCCTGCAGCAGAAGTCTAAAAATTGGAAAAAGCCTCTTAAGTGGCTATAATCCTCTTCCCACCGCTAGGAGTCAGGTCCCTGCGGAAATCAGGGACCCAACTCCCGGGAAGTTTGGTTGGAGGCGGGTTGGGAGCGGGTTCAGGACCCGCTCCCATTCTTTTTGACTTTCCCAGCAGTCCTGCCTCCAAACCCGCCTCCTCAGGGCTGGTAAAACCCAGCCCACAATCTCTGGGTTGTTAGCCCAGTACAGTTGACCACTACATTCCCGTACCCCTGCAAAGTGATGGAAGGAATCATCAATAGTGCCATCAATTGACTCCTACTTGCCCATAACCAGAGCCACTCAGCTCCAGACCTGGTCATAACCTTAAAACGAATGTAAAATACTGTGGATGCTGCGAATCTGAAATAAAAACAGAAATTCAATCAAAGTAAATAAGAAGAAATTGAATCAGTGGATGGTTTCATAAGGACCTTGTGAGGTTTGCCTGAACACCTCTGGTACTCTGCAAGAGAAAATCTTTCATGATCATATTGTGTGGGACTATCCCGGCAGTATTTCCGATATTTTCTGTTCTTGTCATAAGTCAACTGAAACTTTCAAGACCGAGATAGATAGATTTCTGTTAGGTGAAGGTATCAATAAATATGGATCAAAGGCGAGTAAATGGAGTTCAGGTACAGAGCAGCCATGATCTAATTGATGGAACGGACTTCAGGGGTTGAATGGCATACTCCTGCTCCTACAATTCAGTCATGGACATAAGAACTGAATGCCAGAGTAGCTGCCCTTGATTTCAAGGGCAGTGTTTGACTGAGTATGGCACCAAAGAGCCCTAAGGAAATGGAGGTCACAGGGTGGTTAGGGGAAAAAACCCTCCAATGGGCTAATTCTGGGTCTAATTGTAATCTGTCAGACAGTCCCTCATCTTATAGTCCCACACTATGGCTGGAGTTTTGCCGGCGCTCAGAGGGTGGGTTCGGAGGCGGGTCCACTTTCAAAATAAAAAATGATTGACAGCGGGTCGGGAACCCGCTGTCAACCCGCATCCATTTCAGTTTCCCAAGTGCTGGGTCTGTCTGTGCTTTACAGACCCAACACCAAGTGGTGGAGAGGGGGGGGGGCAATTGACATAGTTAAGAGCTTGTTAAAAGGTACTTAAACAGCATTTTACCATGTATTTACCATTTTTCCAGCTTTTTGAAGAGTTTCACGGTGCTCGGGGATCATGTCAGGTAAGTAGGTTGGGTTTTCAATGACTCTCCATGGCTCTGAATAGGTGACAGCTGCAAAAGTGGTATAAAAGCTACCATTTCGCAGCTGTTCACTTTCCAATGTTAGAAGCTGGCGCCTTCAGGATTTGGAATAAACTTTTCAGTTTTATGCAGATTGGAAATGTTTGGAGTAAACACTCTATCCACTGTCACCTCCTTGAAGCAAGCTCTCTCACCATTGACAGATTGCTTCTGTCATCTCAACTTCAGCTGCCATCTATTCCAGCAGCATCAGTACCCTTGAAAGAATCTCACCATGGGCCTTAGAATCCCACCACGATCAGCCCCAGCACCAACATCACCAGGTGCATCAGCATCACCAACAACAGCACCAACCTGCTCCGCAATCACCTGATGCTGCATAGGACACAGGGCATCAGCACCCGACCACATTGCTGCCAGGACGCCAGGGATGGCCTCACCATGGCCAGATTTACTTCACTTGATGCTGTACACCCTGGCTGCCACATGAGGCACCAGGCTGACACCACCCCACACCAGCACCATAAAGCATCCCTGCAATGCCCAAGCCATTCCTTTCACACTCATCACCATTGCGGGGTGTAACGGTATATCTCACCATTCACTGCAACTCACTAAGACACTTCCAAAGGTGCACACAAATCTGTCCAAGAAGGCAAAGTGTGGGAAATAAAGATTTCAACGTTTGGCAACAAATCAACAGAAACTTCACATGAACATTGGTGAAAACACCTAAGTGCCAACCCTTGTGTGTTGTCAGTTGATATGATTGGACAGAGATGAGGATGAGGGTGAGTGTGAGGGGTGGCTAGTGAGAGGGGGATGTGATGATGTAGATAGAGAGAGAGGGATAGGTGGAGGTGCAAGGTAAGTTGGTGTGTGTAAGGATGTGCAGGAGTAGGGTAGGGAAGGCAGAGTGATGGGGATGCAATGAGAGGCACAGCAGGATGAGGCTGAGTGTGGCTTTGCAGTAATGTTTCGTGACCTACTGAGATCATTGAAAGGTTTGCGCCACTGCAGCCTGGTCTTCTTGACAATATCCCTGCTTGTGTCCTCCTGTGCAATGTGCAACCAAGCTGTGTTGGTTTCCTGAGGATGTCTCTTCCGCCCATTGGAAGGGAAGAGATCCTCCCTGTGTGCTGTGACTACCTCCATAAGCATATGAAGGGAGTCATGGGAGAGCCTGGGTGCAGCTGTGCACCTTTGTGCTGTGCTTGTCAGTGTTTGCAGCACCTCAATGCTGTAGAACACTGACAGCACAACTGTCAAAATCAATTTGCGCATGGTCCCTTTAAGGAAGCCGGCTGATGACGCGTCATCAAATGATGTCATCAGACCCGCTTCCTTTTAACTGGCTGGGAACCTCACAGGGCGGGCTTAACAAGCCCAATCAATGGAAAATTCTTCTCACAGAGCGGGATGGAACCGGGAGCGGGGTCGCCACCCGCCACCTACCTCGGCCGCACTGAGCCCGCCTCGGTAGGCAAAATCACAGTCAATATGATCATGAATGATTTTTTCCTGCAGAGTACCAGAAGTGCAGTGTTCAGGCAAACATCACTTATGAAACCACCCACTGATTCAGTTTCTGCTTATAACAACAACAGCAACAACTTGTATTTATATAGCACCTTTAATGTAGTAAAATGTCCCAAGGTGCTTCACAGGAGCGTTATCAGACAAAATTTGACTTTGATTATTTACTTTGATTGAATTTAGTTCCTTCAAAATCGAGTGTCAAACTACAAATTGACCTCGTACTCCTGCTACTCTTGGACAGTTGATAAAAGTACAGTGTATCTCCAGTTTCCTCACCAATCAAATATATATGTACATCAACCTGATTCAGCTCTTCTTATTATTTAAAGCTGAAACAACTCTAAAGTTTTTCAATTCACTTGATCTGTTTTTGCCATTCTGCTAGCTTACTGAAATCAAATTTATCTGGGAATTGTGTAAAAAGAAACAAGTTATTTGTTTTTTTATGTCTTCTCTCCTGCCTATTTGTAAGCCTGGTCTTTTCCAAACCTTTGTCCGGGCCAAACTCAGACTTTTTAAGGCAACCTCCTCCTTTATGAGTGGAAGGAGCCTAAACCCATCTTCCCTGAGGTGCCTTTAGATTGTTACAGCCAGTAAAATCTTGAGCTGTCACACCCGTGCACTCCGGAATTCTCTTCCTAAACACTTCTATACTTCTGCCATCTTCAAAAGGCTCTTCAAAAGCTATGACCGCCATTGTTTCACCTCCCTTATCTCCTTGCCTTGTACCTGCCCAAGTCTCCTGACCCTATCCCTAGAAAGCATTGTGGAATGCTTTGCTACGAAAGGCACTAGACGTTGGTGGGTGAACCGGCTTGCTACCTTACCTCCATTCAGGTGTACAAACAAATGAAAATGATGGGCAGGAAAAGACCAGCTGGTCCATAAGGCCTGCCCCACACTCATGACACCTGGAGTATAATGAGTTCATATCAAAAATCTTTAGAGTTTTTTTAATATTGAAAAAATATATAGGTGTCAGCCATGGCTCGGTGGGTAGCTCTCTCGCCTCTGAGACAAAACGTTGTGGGTTCGAGCCCCACTCCAAAGACTTGAGCACAAAATCCAGGCTGACATTCCAGTGCAGTACTGAGTGAGTGCTGCACTGTCGGAGGTGCCATTGTTCGGAGGAGACATTAAACCGAGGCCCTTGTCTGTCCTCTCAAATGGATGTAATAGGTCCCTTGGTACTATTTTGAAGACGAGCAGGGGAGTTCTCCCCTGGTGTCCTGGGGCCAATATTTATCCCTCAACCAACGTCACTACAACAGATTATCTGGTCATTATCACATTGCTGTTTGCGGGATCTTGCTGGGTGTAATTTGGTTGCCACGTTTCCTACATTACAACAGTGACTACACTTCAAAAGTACTTCATTGGCTGTAACACCCTTTGGAACATCCTGAGGTTGTGAAAGGCGCTATATAAATTCAAGGCCTTTCTTTCTATGAAAGGTAATATCAATTTCAAGGTTATGGATAATGAAGCTTTCTCAACTTCTCCTGCAGGGCCCCGAGGTTGATAATTCCACATGAGCCATTTAAATAACACGGAAGAGCAATATTCCTGGTTTCAGCCCTTTCAATTAGGATGCGGCAATTCTGCAGCACCTCCAAAGTGTAACTAGATATGAAAGGCAGTTCGTAAACTGTAGCAAGGTCCCTTGTGTGTTTACCAATCCAAATTTGATCAGTAGAGAGCCACAGGAATCATTTTTAAAACAATCAGCACCTTGCAAAAGCAAATCGCTGGAAGTTAGTGAAAAACAGATTGGGGGACAATTCCTTAAGCTTAAGGATTGGTAAACCCATTATAAAGATAAAGTGTATATGATTTCACTACAAGCAGCAACACAGTCGATCTTTCCCCACTTATCACTGAGACTTCAATACAGAGGGAGGCCATTCAGCCCATCATGCTGGTGAGAGTTTCCACACTGGAGTTATCTATTGTAATCTCAGCCTTTGTTTTGCTCTTTCCACATACCCTTTAATAATCTAAAATTGCTGTGGGATGATCTGATCTTCCAACTCATGATCCATTTTTACCTGCCTCTCATGTACTCTATAGTGTTAGCTTGGCTCAGTTGGCAACACTCTTGCATCCAAGTCAAAAGGTGATGGGTTCAAGAGCTCCAAGACCTGAGCTCATGATCTAATGCCGAGGGAGCTCTGCAGTGTCGGAGTTGCCTATCTTCCAATAAGATCCCCATTTGACCAATCCCATGTTTTGGGGAATGTCAAAGATCCCATAACACTGTTTGAAGAAGAGCAGGGACTACGCACAGTGACTTGACCAACTTTGATCTCTCAGTGAATGCCACCAAGCACAGTTCAACTGGTTATTCATTTCATTGCTCCACGTGGGATCTTTGCTGTATACAACATGGGTGCTGTAGGTCTTTACATAAGAACTTCAGAGTAGCTTACTATGTGTGAAGCTCTTTGAGACATTTCTGAGAGATATAAGAAGTTATCTAAATGCAAAGTTTTTTTTGATTCCTCCTTAGTTGGGCATGCACTGCAGTCTGCAGCAGAGATTAATAAACACACCCTGTCCTGTAGTCAAGGACTCAAACTGGGCCTTGGTCTCATAGGCATCAACAACTTTCTAATGTCCTGCTGAAATGGAAAAACTTCACATGCAAGCCTACATTACAATAATGACTACACTTCAAAAAAGCACGTTGGGACGTCCTGAGGTCATGAATGACGCTATATAAATCCAAGTCTTTTTTTTAGACAGTAAGTGTTGGCAGGTTACTTTAAAAAAAATTGCATTTATATAGCACCTAATCACCAGAATGTTAGCAGGGCTCACCAGATTCACCAGAATGTTACCAGTGCTCCAAGGGTTAGATTATAGGAGAGATTACAGAAACTCGGCTTGTATTCCCTGGAATATAAAAGGTTAAGGGGTGATTTGATGGAGGTCTTTAGGATTTTGAAAGGAATTGACAGGGTAGATAGAGAGAAGCATTCTCTGCTGGTGTGGGGAATTATAGGACAAGGGGACAAAACCTTAAAATTAGAGCCAGGCCATTCAGGAGAGAAGTTAGGAAACACTTCTTCATGAAAAGGCTGGTAGAAGTGCGGAATTCTCTCCCACAAAAAGCAGTAGATACCAGGGCTCAATTAATAATTTTAAACCTGAGATTGATAGACTTTTGCAAGGCATATGGAGCCAAGGCAGGTGGATGGAATTAAGATACAGATCAGCCATGATCTCATAGAATGGCCTACTCCTCTTCCCATGTTCCTACTCACATCTTCTGGACATCTCAAAGTGCTTCACAAACAATTTCTTTTGAACTGCTGGTTGATTGGTCGGTAAATGAGGCAGCAAGCTCCTACCAGCAGTAAATGGAGTGAATAACCATTTGGTAGTATTCATTAAGGGAGGAATGTTGGCTGAGACAGTGGGATAAAACTCCCCGCTCTTCCTCAAAGTTTACCATGGGTTCTTTAACATCCAAGTGAACAGGCAGACAGTGCCACAATTTAGCATTCCATCTGAAAAAATGGCACCTCGGACAATGCAGCACCCCCCTCAGGATTCAGCCTAAGTTATGTGCTCAAATCCTGGAGTGGGGTCTTGACCCATGACCTTCTGAGGCAAACGTGCTACCAACTGTACCATGCTGGCACTTGAAATCCTGGCCAAACCTGATCTTGTCCTCACCCAATGCTTGTTCACACATACTTTCAGCAGGGATAATGATCAGGAATTAATACCTTGCCCGATTGATTTGCTCTCTGAGGCCAAAGCCACTTTCCCACTAACCCCATTCAAACAAAGGGCCGATTTCCCGAACGTATCTTCCCTCGACGGAGACATTCCCTCGCCTGCTGGGAATGCCCATCAAGAAATTGTGGGTGCATTCCCCATGATTACTGGACAGGAGATCATGGGCAGCATGCCCTCAATTTCCCCCGTGTATGATCCCTGCAGGCGAGGCTCCGGGCTGGGAGGGCACATCGGCCCTAAAGTCTCCGTGTCGGAAGAACTTCGCTCCTTGGTCTGCCGCGGTGGCAGTAGCGGTTCTACAGCTGGCTTCGCCAATCCTGGGCTCGGGAGGTGAAAAGGTCATCCAAGGTTCCTGGTCCTAGTTGTTATTCAGTGTCCTCTACTGGAATGTTAAGATGTTGAAAGGATTTGACAGGGTAGATAGGGAGAAACTATTTCCTCTGGCGAGGGAATCAAGAACGGCGGGGGGGGGGGCGGTGCATAACCTTAAAATTAGAGCTCGGCCATTTAGGAATGAATTCAGGAAGAACTTTTTCCACATAAAGGGTAGTGAAAATCTGGAATTCTCTGCCCCAAAAGGCTGTGAATTAGAGCCTTCAGGACTGAGATCGATAGATTTTTGTTGGGTGAGGGTATCAAGAGATATGGAGCAAAGGCGGGTAAATGGAGTTGAGGAACAGATCAGCCATGATTTAACTGAATGGTGGAGCAGGCTCAAGGGGCTGAATGGCCTCCTCCTAGTCCTATGAATGTGCGGCCAAGCTGGTACTGGGTGAGAACAGGATCAAGCCACACACTGACCTCCATCGACAGTTGAATATCATTGCACTGGTTAAGATCAGCTAACTCAGCTCAGACCAGTGGAAGAACCTTGAGATCTTCCTGGTCTGTGTGCTTCAGTGCCCACTGAGCTATTGAAACGGTTCTCCCAATGTTCTTGAGTTTCATTGTAACCCAGGACCTGCTCCACATACCGATTTTACATTGTTCCTGTTTTCTATAATATTCTAGTTGCTTGGTTTCAAAAATATAATTTTAAAGAAAATATTTAAAGGATAAATTTAATTCAACGTGAAAACCCCTTCAATCCGTGACTGGCAGCTGTCCTTTTTGAGAGAATCTCTAATGTGTCATGGTTTTGCCAAGTGTCATGAAGAGGATTACTATAATCAGCTGTTCAAACACTCAGTGATTGTACTAAGAGTTCAAAGAAAGAAGGAACAAATAAACAGAACCATAACAGAAGGACATCTTTATCCTGGAAGATTAAATTGAAGATAGTGCTCTGCAGAGGTATTGAAATGAAACGACAGTAGTGTGTGTCTGTATGTGTGCGTGCATCTGTGCGTATTGGTGTCTGTGTGCAATATGTCTGTGCGTGTGTCTGTGTGTGTGTGTGCATGTGCATGTGCTTTTTTGTGCACTCTCACATCAGGTACAGCATGGATTAGCTGCAGAATAAAACTCCCTCTACTCTGCTTCAACAGGGGAACATGTTGCATTCATAAAGGTGAGCATGAAGAACATCTTATAATGTTGCTACAAGTAGCAAACAAAGAAATGAACAAACTTGCATTTACATAGCACCTTATCACACCGCTCAGGACACCCCAGAGCATTTCACATCCAATGACTAACTTTGAAACGTGGTAGTCACTGTCGTTTAGGAAAATGCAGCAGCCATTTTCTACACAGCAAACAGCAATGAGATGAATGACCAATTGGTATACTTTTGGTGGTAGTATTTGAGGGAGGAATTTTTGGCCAAGACACAAGAGGGAGAACTTCCTGCTCTTCTTCAAATGGTGCAAAAAGATCTTTAACATCCACCAGAACTGGTACCTCTGACAATGCAGCACTCCCTCAGTACTACACTGAGATGTTAATCTAGATTATGTGCTCCTGTCCTGGAGTCAGGCTTGAATTCTCAATCTTCTGATCTAATCTTCCCACAAGACACCCACAGTACCATTCCAACAGTTCCATTTCTCACACAAGAGGAACTTGTGGCCTATCTCACAAAATGAGAATGCCAACTTAATGTCAAACAATGCCAAATTAGGTGGACAGTTAAATATTGTGACTCCATGTCCACGTGGAACCGGGCTGAGACAGTCCAAACTCACCTGTCAGCTGTGGCTCAGTGGGTAGCACCGACGCCTCTAAGTCAGAAGGTTGTGGGTTAAAGTCTCACTCCAGAGACTTGAGCACAAAATCTAAGCTGACACTCCAGTGCAGTACTTATGCCACTATGTCGAAGAAGAACAGGGAGTTATCCTTGATGTATTAGCCAATATTCAACATTTAAAATGCCCTCCCTCCCTCCCTTCCTTTTCACTTAGTCTCCTTACTGCTTTCATTCCACTCAGGTTTGAGTTTAAAGGCATCATTATATTAATTTAAAGGTATGATTATATTAATTTAATGGCGTGATTTCATTAATTTAAAGGCATCATTGTATTCATTTAGGGCCATGATCACATTAATTTAAGGACATGATTACATTCATTTAAAGGCATCATTGTGTTAATTTAGGGGCATCATATTAATTTAAGGACTTGATTACATTAATTTAAAGGCAAAATTATATTAATTTAGAACATAAGAACATAAGAAGTAGGAGCAGGAGTAGGCCATACGGCCCCTCGGGCCTGCTCCGCCATTCAATAGGATCATGGCTGATCCGAACCTAGACTCACGTCCACTTCCCTGCCCGCTCCCCGTAACCCCTAATTCCCTTATCTACTAGGAAACTGTCTATCTCCGTTTTAAATCTATTTAATGTTGCAGCTTCCACAGCTCTCTGGGGTAGCAAATTCCATAGATTTACTACCCTCTGAGTAAAGAAGTTTCTCCTCATCTCAGTTTTGAAAGCGCAGCCCCTTATTCTAAGATTATGCCCCCTAGTTCTAGTCTCACCCATCAGTGGAAACATCCTCACCGCATCCACCCAATCAATCCCCCTCACAATCTTATATGTTTCGATAAGATCGCCTCTCATTCTTCTGAACTCCAATGAGTAGAGGCCCAACCTACTCAACCTTTCCTCATACGTCAACCCCCTCATCTCCGGAATCAACCGAGTGAACCTTCTCTGAACCGCCTCGAGAGCAAGTATATCTTTTCTTAAATATGGAAACCAAAACTGCACGCAGTGTTCCAGGTGTGGCCTCACCAATACCCTGTATAACTGCAGCAAGACTTCCCTGCTTTTATACTCTATCCCCCTTGCAATAAAAGCCAAGATTCCATTGGCCTTCCTGATCACCTGCTGTACCTGCATACTAACTTTTTGTGTTTCATGCACCAGGACCCCCAGATCCCTTTGTACTGTAGCACTTTGCAGTTTCTCTCCATTTAGATAATAACTTGCTGTTTGATTTTTTCTGCCAAAGTGCATAATCTCACACTTTCCAATATTATATTCCATCTGCCAAATCTCTGCCCACTCACTTAGCCTGTCTATGTCCTTTTACAGGTTTTTTATGTCCTCCTCACTCACTGCTTTCCCTCCCATCTTTGTATCGTCGGCAAACTTGGATATGTTGCACTCGGTCCCTTCCTCCAAATCATTAATATAGATTGTAAAGAGTTGGGGTCCCAGCACTGACCCCTGCGGAACACCACTAGTTACTGATTGCCAGCCCGAGAACGAACCATTTATCCCAACTCTTTGTTTTCTGTTAGATAGCCAATCTTCCACCCATGCCAGTATATTACCCTCAATCCCGTGATTTTTTATCTTGATCAGTAATCTTTTGTGTGGCACCTTGTCAAATGCCTTTTGGAAGTCCAAATACACTACATCCACTGGTTCCCCTTTATCCACCCTGTATGTTACGTCTTCAAAGAATTCGAGCAAATTTGTCAAACATGACTTCCCCTTCGTAAAACCATGCTGACTCTGTCCTATTAAATTATGTTTATCCAAATGCTCTGTTACTGTTTCCTTAATAATGGACTCCAACATTTTACCAACCACAGATGTTAGGCTAACTGGTCTATAGTTTCCAGCTTTTTGTCTACTTCCCTTCTTAAATAAGGGTGTTACATTAGCAGTTTTCCAATCTGCCGGGGCCTTTCCTGAGTCCAGGGCGTTTTGGAAAATAATCACCAATGCATCCACAATCCCTACCGTTACTTCTCTCAAGACCCTAGGATGTAGGCCATCAGGTCCGGGGGATTTATCCGCCTTAAGTCCCATTATTTTACCGAGTACCACCTCATTTTTGCCACATCATTCATCTTGAGCCATGCCAAAGTTTGAAGGTTGGAATATCTGTAATCTATCCTGATATTTGTTTTTTTTAAGTTACATTATTGGAGCATTTTTTTCTTGCGATTCTGTATCAGAATCAATCCCACTGCACTTGGATTCCTGCACTGGTTTTAAATTTATCAAGTCAAATTAAAACCAACAAGTTTAACAAATCCGGCTGTTAACATTGTTATTGGTAAAACGACACGTGCAAGTTCACAGCTGAGTTGGTTTACTGTGTAGCAGGCAGAACAGAGTTAAAGGGGAAGGAGAATTGGAGGAGGGAACATAGGAACATAGGAACAGGGGGAGGCCATTCAGCCCTTCAAGTCTGTTCCGCCATTCAATTAGATCATGGCTGATCTGTATCTTAACTCCATCTACCCGCCTTGGTTCCGTAACCCCTAATACCCTTGCCTAACAAAAATCTATCAATCGCAGTTTTAAATTTTTCAATTGACCCCCAGCTTTTGGAGTGGGGGTGGGGGAGGGGGGTGGGTGGGAGAGAATTGCAGATTTCCACTACCCTTTGTGTGAAGAAGTGCTTCCTGACATCAACCCTTAACGGCCTGGCTCTAATTTTAAGGTTATGTCCCCTTATTTCTGGACTCCCCCACCAGAGGAAATAGTTTTAAATAAAAACAGAAAATGCTGGAGATACTCAGCAAGTCAGGCAGCATCTGTGAAGAGAGAAACAGAGTTAACGTTTCAGGTCGATGACCCTTCGTCAGAACTGGTCAGAACCGAGGAAATAGTTTCTCTCTATCTACCCTATCAACTCCTTTGATCATCTTAAACACCTCAGTTAGATCGCCCCTTAATCTACGATATGTGGTGTATGTGCCTTTAAGAGCCCCATGTGTGCTGTAATACCGGTAATGGCCACTCGGGCTATATAAGCCTGTATATTGTGTTATATCCGTTAGTACCCCTCCAGACCTTGCTTAGTAAACACCTATGAACCAACTCCTGTCTTCAGTGTCTCTATCAACACACGGACACTACAGTGGCGACGAAGTGGAAACGGACTTACCTGCAATTCGGCAGCACCTCAAGGACATCGATTCCTCGGGCGTCCAGAAGACTCAAGAAAGTGAAAGAAGCTGTGGTTTCACCAGCTGGCCAAGCTGGTGGCAGGTACTGCGGTAATCCTTCCTGGGCGTCAGGCTGGGCTCCAGTGACTGGCTCTGCAGCTGGGACAAACGGCGAAATCGGAGGCAAGCAATAACAGACGGGGAGGGAGCACTCGGGAGGCAGCTGGTGCTGCAAGCAGGTCGGCGTTCAGACCTAGAGAGAAAGTTCGGCGGGAACGAGTCTCCAACTGTAAATAAAAAAAAAGAGAACGGAAACCGCGGGAAGCAGTGTTGTCATCGGCAACAGCGGCAGGAAAGCGCGGGAAGCGCCATATCTTTTCTACAGAAAAGAAAGAAAAGCGCGGGAAGTGCCATATCTTTTCTAAGATGCCTAAGTCTGGCAATATTGATGCTTTTGATAGCGAAATAGAGGATTGGACCACATATGTGGAAAGAGTAGAGGTATATTGCACTGCAAATGGAGTGGAAGATGAAAAAAAAGCTTCAGTACTGCTGAATCTAATGGGTGCAAAGACATACGGGCTGTTACGAAATTTAATCACTCCAGCCAAACCAAAGGACAAGGATTTTAAAGAAATTGTTGATACCCTGCAGGAGCACTTAAACCCAACACCGCTGCTGATAGCGGAACGATTCAAATTCTTCAAGAGAAATCAACACAAGAATCAAAGTAACACTGATTACCTCACCGAATTAAGGAAGCTATCAAAACACCGCCAATTCGGGGCAGGACTAGCAGATTATCTTCGAGACAAATTCGCCTGCGGTCTCTTAAGTGAAGGAACACAAAAAAGGCTGCTTTCTGAAAAAGATTTAACGCTGGACAAGGCTTTCAGTATGGCTGTATCATACGAAGCAGCAGCAAGAGGAGCTGCAGAGATACAACAAAAGACACAGGACTTCGGCACCCATGAAATGACACAGGGTTTCGAAAGATGTTATCGCTGCGGCAGATCCACCCATAACCAGAGGGACTGCTGGTTCAAGGACAAAGCATGCAGGCAATGCGGAAAGATTGGACACATTGCACGGGTATGCCGATCTGGACAAAATAAATCCACAGACAGGAAAAAAAAATCAATAAAGAAAAGTACAGAAAGGTACAAATGATGACGGACAGTAGCTCCGAAGACCAGAAGAGCGATAGCGGCTCCGAAAACAAGAGACTAAGCTGTCTCAAATTACATAATGTACTTGCCAAAGATGATTACCAGACCATTTGGGTTACCCTCATGATAGCAGGGTCCCCAGTTAAAATGGAGCTAGATACAGGATCAGCTCTGACCGTAATAAATCGACGGGATTACGAGAGGCTATTTCCGCATATACCTTTAAAAGACACATCCATTATCTTAAAAACATATACGGGGCAGAAAGTATACCCCAAAGGAAAAATAAGGGTGCCTGTTGTATACAACAGCAAGGAAATACAAAAGTTGTATTTATACATTCTACAAGATGGTGGCCCACCGCTGTTAGGACGTGAATGGATCAGGAAAATACGTTTAGACTGGCACTCCATTCAGGCACTGACGGTGACCAGTAAGAAAAAAAACAATGATGACGTCATACCTGAACGATTAAAAGACATCTTGGCCAACGCCAAAGAAGTGTTTCAAGAGAAACTAGGAACCTTGAAAGGCATCACCGCCTCAATAAAAGTGGAAGATGCAGCAATTCCCAAGTTTTTTAAAGCAAGACCAGTGCCATACGCAATTCGTCCAGCAGTCGAGGCAGAGCTGGAAAATTTAGAAAATGCAGGCGTATTATCCAAAATAGATTGGAGCGAGTGGGCAACACCCATCGTTCCAGTCATGAAGAAAGCATTGAATAATAATAAATCTGAAGAACAGAGAAAAATTCGCATCTGTGGAGACTTCAAGGTGACGGTAAACCCGGTCCTTCACACGGTACAGTATCCTCTTCCGAGGATAGAAGATATTTTCGCCTCACTATCCGGAGGGAAACGTTTCACCAAAATTGACTTGGCACAGGCATATCTACAAATGGAGGTTGAAGAGGCCTCTAAAAAATATCTCATGATAAATACACACAAAGGTCTGTACCGGTACAATCGACTAGTTTTCGGAGTAGCATCCGCTCCAGCTATCTGGCAAAGAGCTATGGAGCAAGTCCTCCAAGGGATTCCGGGTACTCAATGCTACCTAGACGACATCCTTTTAACAGGAGAAAATGACAATGAGCACCTTGCCAATTTGGAGCAGGTGCTCACTAGGCTGAGAGAACGGGGTCTACGAGCAAATCGCCCCAAGTGCGAATTTTTCCGAAATCAAATATCATATTGTGGCCACATAATAAATAAGGAAGGATTGCATAAGTCACCTGAAAAAATTGAAGCGGTCATAAAAGCCCCAGCACCTGAAAATGTTTCACAATTAAGGTCATTCCTGGGATTAATAAATTACTATCATAAATTTTTACCGAACTTATCAACTCTTCTACACCCTCTTAATGAACTGCTACAAACAGGAGTAAGTTGGAAATGGAACGAAGACTGTAAACGTGCCTTCCATAAATGCAAAGACTTAATCACATCCAAAGAAGTTTTGGCTCATTACAACCCATCACTGCCAATCAGACTGGCGTGCGATGCATCCCCTTACGGCATAGGAGCAGTATTATCGCATAAATTCCCTGATGGCTCGGAACGGCCGATAGCTTTTGCGTCACGCTCATTGAACTCAGCTGAGCGTAACTATGCCCAAATCGACAGGGAAGCACTCAGCCTGGTATGGGGAGTGAAGAAATTCAACCATTACCTACACGGACAAAAATTTACCTTGTTGACTGACCATCAACCCCTCATCTCCATATTCAACCCTAAAAAGGGTGTTCCCATTATGACAGCGCAAAGGCTACAGAGGTGGTCCCTTTTTCTAGGGGCACACCAATACAACATAGAATACAAAGGATCAAAACAGCATGGGAATGCTGACGGTTTATCGCGCCTACCATTGCCAACGATAGAAGAGGCACCTACAGTAGACCCAGTGGAGATGTTCCACTCTACCATAGTGGAATGTCTACCAGTAACAAATTCTGCCATTGAAAGGGAAAGGAGAAATGACCCGACTCTCTCACGGGTCTACGATTTAACAGTGAAGGGATGGCCAGCACATGGCGAACCACTGTTGCCAGCATTCTCGCAAAGAAGAGAACAGCTGTCAGTGTGCCGAGGAACCTTGATGTGTGGATCCAGAGTGGTGACTCCACCCAAACTCCAGGATAAAGTGCTAAAGGAGCTTCACGAGGGGCATCTGGGTGGAGTGAAAATGAAGAACCTAGCCAGGGCATTTGTATGGTTGCCAGGTATCGATGGAGACATCGAAGAAATGACCAAGAGCTGCCTAGGATGCCAGAAGGTCCAAAACGCTCCACCACAAGCCCCTCTACATCCATGGGAGTGGCCCTCATCTCCCTGGCAAAGGGTACACATCGACTTTGCTGGTCCATTTATGGACTCAGTGTTCTTAATCGCGGTCGATGCACACTCTGGCCGGAGGTAATAAAGATGTCCTCCACCACCACGGAAAAAACCATCACAGTATTAAGGACCATATTTGCTAGGAATGGGCTGCCGGAACAGATCTGTTCTGATAATGGACTGCAATTTGTGTCCGAAGAATTCAGGAAGTTCTTAAAAAACAATGGGGTTAAGCACTACACATCCGCCCCATACCATCCCGCCACCAATGGATTGGCTGAAAGGTTTGTCCAGACCTTCAAGAAGGCCATAAAGGCCATGGGTAATGAAGACATAAAACTTCAGCACAAGGTGGATAACTTCTTGTTCGCATACAGGAATGCAACTCATATGGTTACCAACCAAACTCCCGCCATGATGTTCTTCAATAGAAACCTAAGATGCCGGCTGGATTTGGTCAAGCCAAACATCAGAAGGGACGTGGAGAACCAGCAGTTTCAAGGCATGAATGAAAGGCCAACTAGAACCTTCCAGATAGGTCAACAAGTTTTGGCCCGGGACTACCGTACCGAGAAATGGCAGCCTGGAACTATCTGCACACGACTAGGACCACTGATGTATACCGTGGACATCGGAGAAAGCATAATAAGGCGCCATGCTGACCAAATCATAGAGTCATCCGAAAAGGGACAACCTACACCACAACTCTATACGCCTAACGATGAAGTAGAGATACCCATATCTACCTCCGATCCGGTGATACTGGAACCCGATGAACCCGACACTGGCATTCAAGCCGAATCAGCCTTGCCAAAAGAACCTACTACACCACCAGAAACTACTACACCACCGAGGCGTTATCCGGACCGAGTCAGGAAGCCTCCAGAGAGACTGACTTATAATTAATTAACTACAGCAATATGTACATTATTTTTCTTATAACATGTAATTAATAATTACTTAAAATATGATGTACTGGTTAGCTAAAAGGGGAGGAATTGTGGTGTATGTGCCTTTAAGAACCCCATGTGTGCTCTAATACCGGTAATGGCCACTCGGGCTATATAAGCCTGTATATTGTGTTATATCCGTTAGTACCCCTCCAGACCTTGCTTAGTAAACACCTATGAACCAACTCCTGTCTTCAGTGTCTCTATCAATGCACGGACACTACACTATATTCAAGGAAATACAAGCCTAGAGGGGGGAGACTAAGGAGTATTTTTTGATCCAAAGTACTCTCCATTTCAAATTGTCTTAATTAAAATGATTTTAAGCGTTGAAAAACATCTTTACCTGAGTGAAGACCTACAAGGCTGAATATCTCCTCTGCTCTGTCACCAATGAGGAGCTATCAGGAGCAGTTCCACTGATCAGGAGCTAACCAATCTCAAGAAAACATATTATTAGCTGAATGCTCAGTGTATTTAGCCACCTAACCAATTTCAATGCTTAAGTGTTGCTAATAAATATTTGAGAGGTTTTCACAGAACCCCTAGTTATGAAATCTGGTATAGAGAGGTCTTATTATCGCCTTGCTCTTGACTGATTATTATTTAATTCATATTTAATATTGAGTTGAGAGTCATTCAAATATCTTTGAAAAATGAACAATGCCAACTGATACCAACAAAAATGGCCTTTTGCTGCATTCTTTATGTAGTTGGAAATATTTTGAACAGATCTTTCTTTTATTCATGAAACAGAAGCTGTGTTTGTTGGAAACGGAGTGGGCCCAGGGGCCGTGTAGCCTGATCCTGCTCCTATTCCGTGTGTCTAATTCTGTTAGATTCAGGAGATGGTTCTGTGATAGTGGATTGGCAGTTAGGATCAGATCAGCCATGATCTTATTGAATGGTGGAGCAGGCTCGAGGTGCCGATTGGCCTACTCCTGCTCCTATTTCTTATGTTCTTATGTTCTTAAATGTGCATGCAAATCGGGATGGTAATATGCAGCCCATCAAAACTGAAGGGTAAATTTAAATCCTGAGCTTTGCCATCTCAATTTCATTTTGTTTTCAGAGATCAGCACGGCTGATCACCAACATTGAAGTGAGGAATGAGTAGAAAAGAAATGGGGCTCTTCAGCCTTGATAGGAGTCATCTTAGAGGGGATCTGATAAAGTTATACAAGGTACGTTATCCCAATGCTCTCCTGGCCGGCCTTCCACTTTGCACCCTCCGTAAACTTGAGCTCATCCTAGACACTACTGCCCGTGTCCTAACTCGCACCAAGTCCCGTTCACCCATCAATCCCTGTCACCCTGTGCTCGCTGACCTACACTGGCTCCCGGTCCGGCAACACCTCGATTTTAAAACTCTCATCCTCGTTTTCAAATCCCTCCATGGCCTCGCCCCTCCCTATCTCTGTAACCTCCTCCAGCCCTCCGAAATCTCTGCGTTCCTCAAATTCTGGCATCTCGTGCATTCTCAATTTTCATTGCTCCACCATTGGCGGCCATGCCTTTAGGCCCTAAGCTCTGGAATTCCTGCCCTAAACCTCTCCAGCTCTGTACCTCTCTCTCCTCCTTTAAGACGTTCCTTAAAACCTATCTCTTTGACCAAGCTTTTGGACACCTTTCCTAATATCTCCTTATGTGTCTAGGTTTTTTTTTATTCGTTTATGGGATGTGGGCATCACTGGCAAGGCCAGTATTTATTGCCCATCCCTAGTTGCCCTTGAGAAGGTGGTGGTGAGCCGCCTTCTTGAACCACTGCAATCCGTGTGGTGAAGGTACTCCCATGGTGCTGTTAGGGAGGGAGTTCCAGGATTTTGACCCAGCGACGATGAAGGATCGGCGATATATTTCTAAGTCAGGATGGTGTGTGACTTGGAGGGGAACTTGGAGGTGGTGGCATTCCCATGCGCCTGCTGCCCTTGTCCTTCTAGGTGGAAGAGATCGCGGGTTTGGGAGGTGCTGCCGAAGAAGCCTTGGCGAGTTGCTGCAGTGCATCTTGTAGATGGTACACACTGCAGCCACGGTTCACCGGTGGTGGAGGGAGTGAATGTTTAAGGTGATGGATGGGGTGCCAATCAAGCGGGCTGCTTTGTCCTAGATGGTGCCGAGATTTGTTTGATAACGCTCCTGTGACACACTTTGGGATGTTTTAAAACATGGCACAGAAAGCTTCTTCGGAGCTTGCAGAAACTTTCATTACAAATACCTCAGAGACCAATTTCACCCCACATTATGTTCCCTATGTTGCAATTCCCGATCAATGTAATTTTCCGACGTTGTATTATACATGATGCATTGTTCAATCCTTCATAGTGCAGAATTTCAACAGTCAAATCAATACCTGTAGGCTTCCAGCAGCATCAATTCATCCTGGATCAATCAAACGCCTGGCGTGATTTCTGCTGAGGGACTTGGTCAAGATGTACTTTGCATCGGACCATCTGAACATTTAAGGGACTGAGATGAAAGCGCATTAAAAAAGATGAAATGGATATCTAACCCAGCGAGGGGAAACTCATCGACAATTCTTTTAATATAACATGAACAGCTTTCATCTTGCAAAGCAAAGCCTTTAACTGAAGAAAAATTGTATTCTTTATCTTCTGAATGTTGAAATGTGTAAAAGTCAGCAGAACTTTAATGTAAATATATAGACGTTATCAATTCATCTTTAAATGTCCACAGGATCAGAGATTCATTTTTAAAGTGATCATGCAAATTTTAACATGGATCACTGATCTCCCATTAAATAGTCCCGAACCCATCTATCCTTATAGTTGCTGGACTGGGCTGAAAAAACATTTCAACATTGACTACACTTCAAAAAGTACTTCATTGGCTTTGAAGCACTTTGGGATGTCCTGAGTTTGTGAAAGGCACTACATAAATGCACATTTTTCCTTTATTTCTCATTGCTATAATGCTATGCTACTGACTTTTAATTGAGAACCACCACCACAATCAATGTGTTGCATGTGTCCCACTCTTGGGATGGCTGCAACGTGCTGTATTGGGAGTGATGGGACGTGGGTTTGTAATTTCCTGTACAATTTCAATGATGCCGCTCTCTGAGGTTGCTAAGATGTTCCCTTAAGGGAGAAATATAAAAAATAAGCTAGAGGATAACTATTATAGTGTCAACCGTGGCTCAGTGGGTAGCACGCTCGCCTCTGAGTCAGAAGGTTGTAGGTTAATAGTTCCACTCCAGAGACTTGAGCATATTAACCTAGGCTGACACACCCAGTGCAGTACTGAAGGAGTGCTGCACTGTCGGAGGTGCCGTCTTTCAGATGAGACGTTAAACCGAGGCCCCGCCTGGTCTTTCAGGTGGACGTAAAAGATCCCTCAGCACTATTTTGAAGAAGAGCAGGGGAGTTATCCCCAGTGTCTAATCCAGTATTTATCCCTTAATCAATCAACATCACTAAAAAAAAACAGATGATCTGGTCGTTATCACATTGCTGTCTGTGGGAGCTTGCTGTGCGCAAATTGGCTGTCGCATTTTCCTACATTACAACGGTGACTGCACTTCAAAAATACTGCATTGCCTTTAAAGCCCTTTGGGATGTCCTGAGGTTGTGAAAGGCGCTATACAAATGCAAGTCTTTCATTTTTATTTCCACTTTAACAAAGCCCTTTGACTTGTGTGGAATTTGCTTCCTAATAACATTCCCTTGTCTTCCTTCCCTTGCCTGATTCCCAGATTGGTTAGTATCCCACAGTACAAATTAGGTTTGCCAACTCTGGTTGGATGTATTCCTGGAGGCTTCATCACATGTTGTCTTGCCTCCAATCGCCCTCCGCCATTGGTCGCCCAAACACAGCCATCCTTCCCACACCAAGTGTAAAGTGAACAGACACTTTGGGCTGGATTTTGCCAGCCCTGGGGAGGTGGGTTTGGAGGCGGGACTGCCGGGAAAATGGCAGAATCTGGGGGCGGATACCCATCCCGCCCCCAACCTGTCTCCGTGCCATCTTCCCAGGAGGCGGGTAGCCGACCCGCGCCGGGTCCCGTCTCCTGGAGGTGGGAAGGGGATTATTGCCTGTTAACAGGTAATTAACAGGCAGTTAAGAGGATTATCCCCATTTTTCCACCAGAGGCACGGGCTTCCCGACATCAGGAAACACCGCCAGGGTCACCGAGGCGAGCAGTGGGTCTGCGGGGGTCTGCGAGGTGCAAAAGTGCGCTGTGGAGGTAAGTGATGGGTGCAAGTGTGGAGAGGTGAGTATGTGAGGTGAGTGGAAAGTGATAGAAAATGTTTACTTCCCTTTGTTTCTTCCTGCAGGCTTCAACAGTTGGGGATGCGGAGAGTCTCTCATCTCACCAGCAGAGATGACAGATGGCTGCTGCACTCTCTGATGCAACAACCATTTAATTTCTGCTGACAACAGGTTTGATGAGTCTTGAATAGAAGAACTCATCAAACAACAGAGAATGTCAGTGTCTGACAGCTTCACAGAGATGTCAAACGATGACAA
Organism: Somniosus microcephalus; assembly: GCF_052327205.1. Taxonomy (NCBI): domain Eukaryota; kingdom Metazoa; phylum Chordata; class Chondrichthyes; order Squaliformes; family Somniosidae; genus Somniosus; species Somniosus microcephalus. The sequence continues at coordinate 60,544,843 of NC_141006.1, read as the reverse complement.
TTCATCTGTCAAAAATTTTTGACAGATGAAACGTCATACGCTGACGTTCTCTGTAACCGGCTTCCCCTTAATTGGCCTGCTAAGCCCGCTGGGCAGGCTTAACAAGGTCAATCAAGGAAAAATCGCATGGGTTGGCCAGAAGTCAATGGAGGCGGGACATCGACCCGCCAAGCAGCAGTCCCGCCTCCAACGCACCCCCATTGGCAAAATCACCCCCTTTGATATTTAATTGGATGACTCGTGACTGTCAGTCAAACAGCCAATTTTCCCATCTCCAATATTTTAACAACTAGTAAATGAAAGTGTTCAAAGAAAATGAAAACAACACACAATTTATTTTTTTAATGCCGCTATGATTTTTCTCCAGGGTTGCTCGCAGCAGTGTCTTGAAGATTAATCTGTAAATCCTGGAGACTCCAGGGCAATGCTGGAGGGTTTGTAAATCCTGCTGTGAATAGAGGCCCAAATGTTGGGTCAATTGTTAATTTTAGATTGATAGATTTCTGTTAACCAGGAGTATTAAGGGATATGGGGCATAGGCGGGTATATGGAGTTAGGTCAAAAATCAGCCATGATCTCATTGAATGGTGGAACAGGCTCGAGGGGCTAAATGGCCTCCTCCTGTTCCTAACTCATGGAAGAGGAAGTATGGTTAGTTTCACAGGTAAAGGGAGGGACCACAATTGATCCCTGGGCTGTACTACCAGCACCACTGCAGTAAGTTATCAGATGGTATCCAGTACACTATATACTATGAGGCAGTAAGCTCTGGAAATCCCTCTTTAAACCTCTCCACCCCTCTACCACTCTCTCCTCCTTTAGGACACCCCTTAAAACCTACCTCATTGACAAAACTTTTAGTCATCTGTCCTAATATCTCCTTATTGGCTTGCTTTCAAATTTTGTTTGATAATGCACCTGTGAAGTGCCTTGGGATGTTTTACTATGTTAAAGGCGCTATATAAATGCAGGTTGTTGTTGTTGTAACACATTGAAGAGTTGAGCTGATATTGCAAATCCACATGCAAAGCTCAAGCACTTTTATTACTTTACAAGTTTTTTTAATGCAATATATAACATTTCAGCAAAACATAACTATTTCTATCATTTCTGCAATGGAAATTCAGTGCTTAGGTTTGAAGAACAGTTTGGGTTGTAATCCAAGGGCCAGCATTTCTAATCATCCAGCACAAATGATTTAAGCAAACTAGATTAGTTCTGGTTTTAAATAACTTCACATTCAGCAGTTCATTACTTGCGTTCAAATGTTATCTTGTAGACTGACATACTTGTCCAGTTCAAACCTAATCAGTTGTTTCTCAATTGAAACATTGATACTTAAGGGGACGTCTCGAAATGTTCCTACTCAAACTGAGGTATCATTACAGCGCCCTCTTGTGTAACCATGTGATATGACATGCACTCGTCTGAGTTTATTTTACTGAAGATTAATATAATCTTGTGTACAACACATTCTTTGAACTTTTGAGCAGGCCTAATCTCACTTTAGTTTGTTTAAAAAGAAAGTGCTTCCTGACCTACATTGGCTCCTGGTCCACCAAAGCCTCAATTTTTATAAATACATCTTCATGTTCAAATCCCCCCATGGCCTCCCCCCTCCATATCGCTACCACCCCTTCCAGCCCTACACCCCCCTGAGAGCTCTGCATTCCTCCAACTCTGGCCTCTTATGCATCCCCCACTTCTTTCACCCCACCATTGACAGCCGCGCCTTCAGGGGCCTAGGCCCAAAGCTCTGGAATTCCCTCCCTAAATATCTCCACCACTCCCACCTCCTTTAAGAGGCTGCCTCAAACCTACCTCTTTGACCAAGCCTTTGACCACCTGGCCTAATGTCTCCTTCTTTGATCCGGTGTCAAGTTTTGTCTGATAACGCTCCTGTGAAGCGCCTTGGGATGTTTTACTAGGTTAAAGGCGCTATATAAATGCAAGTTGTTGTTGTAAAGTACTATGTAGAATTTGCTTAAAATATTCTACAGTGCAGCAAATATCTTGCGTATTATCAGATATTGAGGCCTGATTCCTACTGCACACCCAAAGCACACGACTGAAGCAACTATTTTCCAAGTGTCACCCGTGGCTCAGTGGGTAGCACCCTCACCCCTGAGTCAGAAGGTCATGGGTTCATAGTCCCACTCCCGAGACTTGAGGACAAAGCCTAGGCTGACACTCCAGTGCAGTGTTGAGGGAGTGCTGTCTTTTGGATGAGGCATTATTAAACCGGGGCTCTGCCTGCTCTCTCAGGTGGATATATAAGATCCCATGGCACCATTTCGAAGAAGAGCAGGGGAGTTATCCCCGGTGTCCTGGCCAATATTTATCCCTCAATCTACATAACAAAAACAGATTATCTGGGCATTATCACATTGCTGTTTGTGGGAGCTTGCTGTGCACAAATTGGCTCCCGCGTTTCTCACGTTACAACAGTGACTATACTCCAAAAGTACTTCATTGGCTGTAAAGCGTTTTGAGACATCCGGTGGTCAGGAAAGGCGCTATATAAATGCAAGTCTTTCTTTCTTTCTTAGCAACCATGCAGACTGTATGCAGAGCTCTCTAAAGAGCCAAATTTGATTTGAACATAATGGGCCAGTAATTTCTGTCCCAACGTGTGAGTACGGACGGGGTACTCACGCGTGGGCCCGGAGGAATTGCCGGTTTTCAGCATGCACAGCGCATGCGGGGAAAACCGGCATTTCCTCTCCTCTGACCCAAGGGGTTAAGAGGCGGAACGTGTGCGAGGTTTCAGGTAGCGCGTGCGCGCTGAACTTCCCTTTTTTTTGAAGAGTTGCCCGTGGGGAAAAGACTCCGGTTTTTACGTGTGAAAAAATCAGCCGTAAGTACTTACTTTTAACAGGTAAGTGGTCTATTAAGTAAAATTAGAAAAATTTTCCACAGGTTCATTATTTTTGAAGACTTTACAGTAAGGTAAGTGTATTTTTAGCCCCGATTTTTTATATAATAATTTTTTTCAAAATTTAAAATTATTGTTTAAAATAGTTTTTTACAGTTATTTATAGTTCATTTAAGTAGTGCGATTTAAAAAAAAAAATTCTTTCAAGTTTAAGTAGTGTTTTGGGGCCAGGAGTTTTCATGAGTTTGACAGTTCTTACTATCAAACTCATGAATGAACTTTTGCAACCTCCCATTGGTTGCCCAGTGCTCACGTGATCCCAGCCGGCTCATCGCACTAAGTACGCCGCTGGGTCACACACGCACAGCGCGGCAGGACCTGAAGCGGGCCAGTGACAGGAAATGCAATGCGGGCCAGGATTGAAATGTCAGCGCGCCGGGTAAGTGGACATCGGGGGCTTGCACGCGCGGCAAGCCCCCGAACCTAATTTCTGGGCCAATGCAGAGGCCAGAGCAGCTCCCAATAGGCTGAGCACTTGTATGAAACAGGCATGCAAGGGAGGCTTGTTCACTTCAATAGGGTCCTCGTTGCTAGAGCTACATTGCTGTTGTAAAATTGTCTCCTACCAGCTCACCGTGCATTATGTTGGTCTGACTGACAAAGGAAGTTAAGGTTCCTTCCTGCAGCCTTTCCGACAGCTACTCAAAAGCTTACTGAAAAGAAAGAACGTGCATTTATACAGCGCCTTTCACGACCAGTTCTCCGGCAGGCCTCGGCACCCCCGGACACCAGCAGGCCCACAGCATCCTGAGTGGAATGCACCTCAGCAGTTCAAAGTGCGACCCTCTGAAGCTGCACAGGCTCTGCGACTTAAATGAGTGACAACCACAGCACATAACTATCCACTGAGAACCTCAGAGCAGGACCACAGTAAACATCACAAATCATGCGCATGGCCCCTAGCCCTGCAAAATGTCACTGGAGACATACTATTGTCTAAATATGACAGAAACAAAGTGCACATTTTGAAGACCGCAAGGCTTTCAGTGTTCAGATAAATAAAGATCGCAAGTGCCAAACCCAAACTAAAAGCCCCATTGTAAATTCTTTTTAAATGCAGATTTCATGTTTTAAATCCTGCCTTCTCACCAGTGTGAAAACCATTGTTCACTACCTATCCTGGCCATTGAGGGGGAACTGTTAAAAATACGCTTTCATTAATATTGCAAGCCCTTCTGCGTAGGCGGCAGCTTAGGGACCTAAGGTATTCACACACGAGCTCTGGGATTGCAGTGTTCCTAATGACTGTACACACTGGAAGTAAGCAGAGGACATTACCTGTCAAGGACACTGCTGCTAAACTCATTGTGCTTTTGTGGGTAGCCAATTTTTCTGCTGTCGCCTGAGGAATGAGGTTTCTATATATATGTCCCATTCGTGGAAAATCCCTTCATTCACTGTAATGCCTGAAGTGTCTGCATAACCCACCATCCAACTGTGCAGGAGCCATCTGTTCCTTGAGTCAAAGTTGTCTTTCTTTGCTGGGTTCTCTTCCTCCCAAGGGTGAATGTGGGTCAGTCGAGCTTAGCCGAATGCTTTGAAGTTTACCACAACTGCGGCCTAAGAATCGGTTGCCGCCCGAATTTGGCCGTAAAATCAGAGGTGGCAAGTGGACCCGACAAATTTTGCACCATGTGTCATCAGGACACTACTGTCATGCTGGGGGAGGGACACTGGTCGCGCTCCAAGAGACCGTGTACCGGTCGTAAAGAGGACGAAAGTCGGCCGGAGGGGACTGGGCCTATGGTAGGGTTGCCAACCCTCCAGGATTGTCCTCGAGTCTCCAGGAATTGAAGATGAATCTCCAGGACACTGCTGGGAGCAAACCTCAGGGAGAGAAATGATTGGGGAATTAAACAAAATGGTGTTTTTTTTTCATTTTCTTTGAACACTTTTATAAAAAAGACTGTTTCACTAACAGTCAAGATTAATCCAATTGGGTAACAAAGAGTCTGTTCCCTTTCCAATTGGCCGTGGGAAGGCTTACGTAGGATATACGGCACAGAAACAGGCTATTCGGCCAATCCAGTCCATGCCGGCGTTTATGCTCCACTCGAGCCTCCTCCCGCCTTTCCTCATCTAAATCTATCAGCATAACCCTCCATTCCCTTCACCCTCATATGCTTGTCTAGCCTTCTCTTAAATGCATCTATACTATTCGCTTCAACCACTCCCTGTGGTAGCAAGTTCCACATTCTCACCACTCTTTGGGTAAAGAAGTTTCTCCTGAATTCCCTATTGGATTTCTTGGTGACTATCTTATATTGATGGCCTCTAGCTATGCTCTTCCCCACAAGTGGAAACATTCTCTCTGTATCCACTCTATCAAAACCTTTCATAATTTTAAAGACCTCTATCCGGTCACCCCTCAGCCTTCTTTTTTCAAGAGAAAAGAGACCCAGCCTGTTCATCCTTTCCTGAAATGTATACCCTCGCATTTCTGGTATCATCCTTGTAAATCTTCTCTGCACCCTCTCCAGTGCCTCTATATTCTTTTTATAATATGGCGACCAGAACTGTAAGCAGTACTCTAATGATCTAACTAAGTGTGATCTAACTAAGGTTCGACACAGGTTTAGCATAACTTCCCTACTTTTCAATTCTATACCTCTAGAAATAAACCTTAGTGGTTGGTTTGCTTTTTTTATGGCCTTACTAACCTTTGTCACAACTTTTAGTGATTTGTGTATTTGTAATCCGAGATTCCTTTGTTCCTCTACCCCACCTAGACTCGCACCCTCCAAGTAATAAGTGACCTCCCTATTCTTCCTCCCAAAATGTAATACCTCACATTTATCTGTGTTGAACTTCATTTGCCAATTATATGCCCAATCTGCAAGTTTATTAATGTTCTCCTGTAATTTGTTGCAGTCCTCCTCAGTATTGACTATCGCCCCCAATTTGGTGTCATCCGCAAATTTAGAAATGGTGTTTTTGATTCCAAAATCTAAATCGTTAATATAAATTGTGATCAGTGGTCCCAGCACTGATCCTTGTGGAACACCACTACCCACCTTCTGCCACTGTGAATAGCTACCCTTTACCCCTACTCTCTGCTTTCTGTCTTGAAGCCAGCGAGCTATCCATTCTGCTACTTGTCCTCTGACCTTGTTCATCAGTCTATTATGTGATACCTTATTGAAGGCCTTTTGAAAATCTAGATAAATTACATCTACTGCATTACCCTTGTCTACTTTCACTGTTACCTCTTTAAAAATTTCAATGAGGTTGGTCAAGCAAGACTTTCCCTTTTGAAATCCACGCTGACTATCCCTTATTATATTTTTGGTTTCTAGATGTTCTTCTATTTTCTCCTTTAGTAGGGATTCTGTTATTTTTCCTACCACCGATGTTAAGCTGATTGGTCTATAATTCCCTGGACATGTTCTATCCCCCTTCTTGAATATAGGTATTACGTTAGCTATCCGCCAGTCTCCTGGCACTACACCTTTTTCTAATGAATTATTAAATATGTGTAGTAATGCCTCTGCATTTATGAAGGGGAAGTCATGTTTGACAAATTTGCTGGAGTTCTTTGAGGAAGTAACGTATAGGGTGGATAAAGGGGAACCAGTGGACGTAGTGTATTTAGACTTCCAAAAGGCATTTGACAAGGTGCCACACAAAAGATTATTGCTTAAGATAAAAAATCACGGGATTGGGGGTAATATTCTGGCATGGATAGAGGATTGGCTATCTAACAGAAGGCAGAGAGTTGGGATAAATGGTTCATTCTCAGACTGGCAATCAGTAACTAGTGGTGTTCCGCAGGGGTCAGTGCTGGGTCCCCAACTCTTTACAATCTATATTAACAATTTGGAGGAGGGGACCGAGTGTAACATATCAAAGTTTGCAGATGATACTAAGATGGGAGGGAAAGTAGTGAGTGAGGAGGACATAAAAAACCTGCAAGGGGACATAGACAGGCTAAGTAAGTGGGCAGAGATTTGGCAGATGGAATACAATACTGGAAAGTGTGAGGTTATGCACTTTGGCAGGAAAAATCGTAGAGCAAGTTATTATCTTAATGGCAAGAAACTGGAAAGTACTGAAGTACAAAGGGATCTGGGGGTCCTGGTGCACGAAACTCAAAAGGTTAGTATGCAGGTGCAGCAAGTGATTAAGAAGGCCAATGGAATGTTGGCTTTCATTGCTAGGGGGATAGAATATAAAAATAGGGAGGTATTGCTTCAGTTGTACAAGGTATTGGTGAGACCGCACCTGGAATACTGCGTACAGTTTTGGTGTCCATACTTAAGAAAGGACATACTTGCTCTCGAGTCAGTACAAAGAAGGTTCACTCGGTTAATCCCGGGGATGAGGGGATGGACATATGAGGAGAGGTTGAGTAGATTGGGACTCTACTCATTGGAGTTCAGAAGAATGAGAGGCGATCTTATTGAAACATATAAGATTGTGAAGGGGTTGGATCGGGTGGAAGCGGGGAAGATGTTCCCGATGATGGGTGAAACTAGAACTAGGGGGCATAGTCTTAGAATGAGGGGCTGCTCTTTCAAAACTGAGATGAGGAGAAACTACTTCACTCAGAGGGTGGTAGGTCCATGGAATATGCTGCCCCAAAAAGCTGTAGAAGCTACATCATTACATAAATTTAAAACAGAAATAGACAGTTTCTTAGAAGTAAAGGGAATTAAAGGTTACAGGGAGCGGGCAGGAATTTGGACATGAGTCTAGGTTCGGATCGGTCATGGCCCTGTGGGTAGCGGAGCGGGCCCAGGGGCCGTGTAGCCTGATCCTGCTCCTATTTCGTGTGTCTAATTCTGTTAGATTCAGGAGATGGTTCTGTGATAGTGGATTGGCGGTTAGGATCAGATCAGCCATGATCTTATTGAATGGCGGAGCAGGTTCGAGGGGCCGATTGGCCTACTCCTGCTCCTATTTCTTATGTTCTTATGTTCTTATGCTATCTCTTCCCTGGAGTCTTTTAAAATGTGTGGATGCAATCCATCCGGACCAGGGGTTTATCCTCTTTGAGTTTGATTAGTTTATTTAATTTTTCCCCTCTTTTTACTTTAAATGCACTTATCTCATTACTAATCTCATCATCCAATGTCATGTCCACCTGTTCCATCTCCCTGGTAAATACTGAAGCAAAATAATTATTTAATATTTCTGCCATCTCTCTCTCATTACCTGTGTTATTATCCTATCTATCCCTTAATAGAAACATAGAAACATAGAAGATAGGAGCAGGAGTAGGCCATTCGGCCGCTCGAGCTTGCTCCGCCATTCAATTCGATCATGGCTGATCATCGAAACTCAGTACCCTGTCCCTGCCTTCTCCCCATATCCCTTGATCCCTTTTAGCCTTAAGAAATATATCTAACTTCTTCTTGAATATATTTAATGAATTGGCCTCAACTGCCTTCTGTGGTAGAGAATTCCACAGGTTCACCACTCTCTGGGTGAAGAAATTCCTCCTCATCTCTGTCCTAAATGGCTTACCCCTTATCCTTAGACTGTGACCCCTGGTTCTGGACTCCCCTGCCATCGGGAACATCCTTCCTGCATCTAGTCTGTCTAGTCCTGTTATAATTTTATAAGTTCCAATGAGACCCCCTCTCATTCTTCTAAACTCCAGTGAGTATAAGCCCAATCGACCCAACCTCTCCTCATACGTCATTCCTGCCATCCTTCCTCAGATAAGGCGACCAAAACTGCACACAATACTCAAGATGTGGTCTCACCAAGGCCCTGTAAAACTGCAGCAAGACATCCTTGTTCCTGTACTCGAACCCTCTCGCTACGAAGGCCAACATACCATTTACCTTCTTAACCGCCTGCTGCACCTGCATGCTTACCTTCAGCGACTGGTGCACAAGGACACCCAGGTCTCGTTGCACTTCCCCTTCTTCCAATCTATTGCCGTTCAGACAATAATCTGCCTTCCTGTTTTTGCCACCAAAGTGGATAACCTCGCATTTATCCACATTATATTGCATCTGCCATGCATCTGCCCAATCACCCAACCTGTCCAAATCATACTGGAGTTTCTCGGCATCCTCCTCACAGCACACACGCCCACCCAGCTTTGTGTCGTCTGCAAACTTGGAGATATTACATCTAGTTCCCTCGTCTAGATCATTAATATTAATTGTCTAGATTAATGGCCCTATTCCCATCCTAAACTTCCTTTTTTATCGATGTGCCTGTAAAATATTTTACTATTTTGTTTTATGTTCCTTGATCATTTAATTTCATAGTTCCTCTTCGCCTTCCTAATTGTTTTTTTGACTTCTCTCCTAATCTCTTCGTATTCTCCCTTATCATGCACTCCCCTCCCATCCATGCACTTAATGTATGCCTCTTTCCTTACCCTCAATTGTTCCCTTATGGCTTTAGTCATCCATGGAGTCTCATTAGTGTTTAGTTTGTTCTTTCCTTTTAGCAGAATATATTGTTCCTGCACTCTGTTGAACATCATTTTAAATGTTTCCCATTGCTGTTCTACATCGTTGTTTGGCAATATTGTTGCCCATTTTATTTTCCCAAGTTCTATTCTCAGCCCCATAAAATCAGCTTTTCTCCAATCTATTAACCTGGTCTTTGTCATACTTATGTCCTTCTCAATTATCATCTTAAAGCATATTATATTATGGTCACTATTGCCTAGATGTTCCCCTACTTTTACTTTTCTTATCTGCTCTGGTTCATGCCCCATTATTAGATCCAATAGCGAATACTCCCTTTTTGGGCTTTTTACATATTGGGTTAGAAAGGAGTCCTGTACACATTGTAGGAACTCCATTCCCTTATCCCCTTTACCTACCTCTTCTGTCCAATTAATATCGGGGTAGTTGAACTCCCCATGATTATTATTCTATGTCTTTTACTCATTTCTCTAATTTGTCTGCATATTTCTTCCTCCACCTCCCTTCCACTATGAGGTGGTCTATAGACTACACCTATTAGTGTGATTGATCCTTTATTGGGCCGGATATTCCAACCCCCACAGGTGTGTGTGAGGTGTGTACCCATAGGGGCCTCGCAAGTGCCGGTTTCAGACATGCGAAGTGTATGCACTAAAAACCGGCACTTCCGATCTGTCAAGAATCCTCTTGACAGCTCATCCGCCCAGGAGAAGGGCATCCGCGGGCAGAGAGTTCCACTTTCTGCACAACTGCCGCCCGCTGAAAACCTTTAAAAATCTTACGCCTGGTAAAAGCCTGCTTAGGGCCTGCTTTTACCAGCATAAAAGTTTAAAAAAATAAAAACATACTTTTTTTTCCACTCATTTATAATTTAAAAATACTTTTAAAAAGGTAAGTTTACTTTTAGCCCCGTAAAAAACTTTAATTATTTTTTCAAAAAATTAAATTTTGTTTAAAATATTTAATTTAATGTAATTTTAACTAATTTTAAATACGTGATTTGAAAAAATATATGTTTAACTGTGTTTTTAAGTGATTCCCCATTCATACTTTTGACAGATCTATGCGTAGAGGCCTGTCAAAAGTGTGCAGGGGGATTCCCTTCTTTGATTGGTTCCCCATGGCCCACGTGACCACAGGGATGCTTGCGAACTGCCTGCACCCCTGGGATACCTGGGCCTCTGCGCGCGTGGACCAGGAGAGGCCCAGGATCGGAAGTCTCGGGACCTATGGAGCCAGCAGGTAAATGCGTAGGATTTTTCCCGATTGGAGGCATCCGCACGCAGGAAGCCTCCGATCGGAAAATCGGGCCCATTATCTTTAATCCCTATCTATATGGATTCTAGTTTTGTCTTGATGATAGCTACGTCACTTTTTTCTATTATGTTATCCCTAATAATACAGCTACTCCACCTCCCCCTTTTTCCCTCTCTATCTTTTCTAAATATGTTATACCCTGCAATGTTTAATTCCCAGTCCTGATTTTTCTGTAGCCATGTCTCAGTAATCCCTACTATGTCTGGTTCCTCACAATGCATGATTGCCTCCAGCTCCCCTATTTTATTACGGACACTGGGCTGGATTTTGTCAATGGGGACGTGATGGAGGCGGGACTCCCACTTTTTGGTTTGTAGTCCCACCTTCATCGATTTGTGGCCAACCCACGCGATTTTCCCTTGATTGACCTTGTTGAGCCCGCCCAGTGGGCTCAGCAGGCCAATTAATGGACACCCGGTTACAGGTGATGTCAGTGATTGACATTTCATCTGTCAAGAGCTTTTGACAGATGAAATATCAGTGTTTGACAGCTCTGTGAAGCTGTCAAACACTGACAATCTGACTTCTAACTTGAGTCCTTCTCCACAGACTCAGTTAGAAATCTCTCCAGAACAGAAAGCAGAATGCTGCAACTTTTGACAGCTCGCGGCCATTCTGCTTTCTGTGCCGGTGAGATGAGGAACTCCCGAGACCTGAAGGAAGGAAGCCTGCATTAGTAAGTAAAGGTAAGTAAAACTTATTTAATTTAAACACTTTACACACACCAAACACACTTACCTCTGCACTCATGCACACATCACTCACCTGAACATCGGACAGCTCGAACCCTCCAATCCCTTCAGCCCAACGGTCTACCTCGCTAACTTGCCGTGGTTTGGAGCCATCAGGCAGCCCACACTTCAGGGCTAAAAATAGGGATTAGGCCAAAAACTGCCTGTTAACTACCTGTTAACAGGCAGTTAATTGGCACTAATCCTCTTCCCGTCTCGGAGAGGTGGCTCCCAGCTCAGGTCGGGTACCCGCCTCCTGGGGAACGGGCATGGAGGCAGGATGGGGGCGGGAAGGCTTCGTGCCTCCCGATTCTGCAATTTTCCCCCCACTCCCGCCTCCAAACCCGTCTCCACGGGGCTTGGAAATTCGAGCCCACTGTGTGCATTGCTGTACAGACAGAATAACTCATTTTTAATAGGATTTCCTCTCACTTTATGTTTAACTATCTTTTTAGACTCCTCTTCTATAACTCTATTTATTCCCTTGCCATCAATGTCCTCCCTTACTTTATTCTTTCCTATGCTCTCTTTTCCTGTTTTGTTTACATTTAGGCTGGTTATGTTTCTTGTAGATCCCTCCCCCCATCTTACTACTTTAAAGCCTTTACCATCTCCCTATTTACCCTTTCTGCTAGGACACGAGTCCCATCCTGGTTCAGGTGGAGCCCATCCCATTGGTACAGCTCCTTCCTTTCCCAGAACTGGTGCCAGTGTCTCATTAAAAGGAACCCCTCTTTCCCACACCAGCCCTTTAGCCACATGTCAATTCTCCTGATCTGTCTGCTTCTATGCCAATTTGCACATGGCTCAGGCAATAATCCAGAGATTATTACCCTCGAGGTCCTGCTTTTTAATTTAGCTTCTAACTCCTGATACTCCTTCAGCAGGACCTCCTCCCTGTTCCTACCTATGTCGTTTGTTCCAACATGGACCACGACAACTGGATTTACCCCCTCCCTTTTCAGGTTCCTTTCCAGCCACCATGAGATATCCCTTACCGGGTAGGCATCACACCCTTCAGGATTCTCATTCATGGCTGCAGAGGGTGCTATCTATCCCCCTAATTATAGAGTCCCCTATCACTACCACATTTCTATTCTGCTCTTCCCCCCCTTGGAAAGCCTTCTGAGCCACTGTGACTTGGTCTGCATTGTGGCTGTCCTCCCTGCAGTCTTTCTCCTCACAGGTAGTGAGTACATTGTACCTGTTGGACAGGACCAGTGTCTGCGGGACCTCCTTCTCAACCTCTCCTAAGTCCCTGCTACCCGTCTCCCTAACAGTCACACCCTCCCCTTCCTGAACCTGTGCTTTCCTCTGGGGTGTGACTGTATTCTGGATAAAACTGTCCAGATACTCCTCCCCCTCCCTTATGTGTCGGAGTGTCTCCAACTCGCTCTCCAGCTCAATGACTCTGAGCCGGAGAGATTCAAGATAGAGACATCTCCTGCAGACGTGTTTGCTCGGGACAGTCTTGCTGTCCACAAACTCCCACATACTGCAGTCCAGACACACAACCTGCCCTGCCATATCTTAGTCTAGCCTTATTTTATTTATTTAATTAGTTAAAGACTTTATTCAACAATTATTTATAGTTATATTCATTAGTTTAACTAGTTAAGCTATAAATTTAATACGTTATAGTTTCCCGGTCCTAGTTTAAACCACTGTCCTAGCTTAGAGAGAAAAAATGTTAATACTCACCAACCAATCACCTACCTGCTGTCCTGTGACGATACTCCCTGCTTTTTTTTTGCTCTCTCTCCAACTCAGTCCCTCTCCTATTATCCCCACCGCTCTCGCTGGTCCCGCTCTCGCTCTGGTCTCGGGCCTTGGGTCTCCACTCCTTTTACCCCCGCCGCTCTCGCTGGTCCTGCTCTGGTGTGCCTGGAGCGTGGACCAGAGATTGTTAACCCTAAACAGTGGTGAGTCTGAGAGGAGTGGATTGGCAGAGTAGCCAAGCGATGGTCGGCAGCAGCCTGCAGTAGAAAACCTTACAAAGTTAAGCAATTGTTTGTATAATATGAGCACACAGTTAAAGACAGAGAGAGAGAGACAGGGAGAGTGAGAGCCAGTGATTGCTGGTGAGAGCTTGCTTGAGCCAGTGAGAGCCAGTCAGAACCAGTTTGAGCCAGTTAGAACTGTTTTGAGCTGGTTAGAGCAGGTTTGAGCCAGCTGGAGCCAGTTAGAACCTGTTTGAACCAGTTGGAGCTGGTTAGATCTGGTTTGAGCCAGTTAGAACTGGTTTGAGCCCATTAGAGCTGGTTTGAGCCAGTTAGAAGTGGTTTGAGCTGGTTGGAGCTGGATAGAACTGGTGACAGCCGGCTAGAGCCAGTTTGAGCTGGCAAGAGCCTGTTTGAGCTGGTGAAAGCCAGTTTGAGCCAGCAAGATCCGGTGTCTTCAGCAGAGAGTACATTGGGTGAAACAAAATCAATCTCCCCTGAAATGTGGAGCCAGGAGGAGCCTTTAAGGACCGCTGGTTTGGATGCTTTAGGCCCGAGAATACTGAGCGAAGCATGCACAGCACATGCTGTGGTCAGTCGCGATCCAATTTCCCAAAGATGTCTGAAACGGATGTGAGACCCTTCATTTGCATAGGCAATGGGCCTAACGTTAGTTTCAGGCAGGCATCCCGGTGACTCCGGGGCACCCTAACCAATTTGGGCATGTGGCACTCTTCCGCCGTGGCATATTGGACCCTGTGTCCAAAATATGGGCGCTGCACGATCCAATTTCAAGGCCTTTACCTCTAACTTAATCACTAAACCTAGAATCATGGAATAATACAGCAGAGAAGGGGGCCATTCAGCCCATCGTGCATGTGTCACTCCCCCCCTGCTCTTTCCCCCATAGCCCTGCAAATTTATCCTTTTCAAGCATCTAATTCACTTAATTTACTCTTTTCATCCTGCACTCACCATTTCACCTTTGGTACAAAGTACCTAAAAAAAAATCTCAGACATTCCAGTTCAATTATTTTTATGAGAAACACCATACTTTTGTGTCTTTGGGGTGACGCGAATCAGCAGCCAGTTTTACACTCTGCCCAATTTTCTCCTCCACTAACTAAGGGCTTAAAAGGTATAAATCTCCAGAGTTGGATGGTATTTATCCCTGAGTGTTGAGAGATTGGCAAGAGATTTGTAAAGGACCGACAATCATTATGAGGGACTCAAAGCACACTGGAATGGTATCAGTAGATTGGAAACAGGCTAATGTGGAGCCCATCTTCAAAAAGGCCAAAAAAAAACACAGGCAACTACAGATCCATTCATCTTACTTCAATTCCATATAAAGGGATTGTAACTATCAGGAGAGATTGAACAGGCTGGGGCTCTTTTCTCTGGAAAAGGGAAGGCTGAGGAGAGACATGATAGAGGTCTTTATGAAAGGGTTTGATAGAGTGGACGTTGAGAAGATGTTTCTACTTGTGGGGGAGACCAAACCAAGGGGTCATAAATATAAGATAGTCACTAATAAATCCAGTAGGGAATTCAGGAGAAACTTCTGTACCCAGAGAGTGGTGAGAATGTGGAACTCGCTACCACAGGGAGTAGTTGAGGTGAATAGCATCGATGCATTTAACGGGTAGCTAAATAAGTACATGAGGGAGAAAAGAATAGAAGGATGCGCTGATAGGGTGAGATGAATAATTTTAGCGCCCCGAAAATGTTAGTGTCCCCGCAGCCGATTTTCCCAGGTAGCGCCCCGAGAGGGAGGAGGGGCACTACTGGAAGCGTCCCGCGTCCCTCTTGGGGCGCTGCGAGTCAATATCGCAGCGCTACGTTCCTCCCCTTATTAAAGGGGAGGGGCCTGGCGCAGCGCCTCCTGGCACCCAACTGGGCCACCAGGGATTGGGAGTGCCGGCAAATGAGCCCGGCACTCAAGAGGAATGCCGGGCTCACGGAGAGCAGTCGGCACCCCGCGGGGGGGGGGGGGCTTCACGGGGGCCGGGGATAGCAACGGGGGCAGGTGCTGGCAGGCGGCCAGCAACAAAAATGGCCGCCCGCCACCACCCCTTTAACTGGTGTCGCCCTGACCACAGGTAGGCCCCTCTGACCCCGGTGGACATAGTGTCCGGCTGTAAGTCGGGGGGCGCCACCCAATATTACAGCCGGGGCGCGAACGGGGCGCTGCGCATGGCGATGACGTGATTGCCTGCGGCGCAGCGCGGCGCTAACGGTTAATGCTGCTGCTAACCTCCCGCTGAATTTCATGGGATGCATTAGCGGCGCCACACCCAGGCGCTAGTTGATTTGTGCCCCGTTAGTGCCCTCTTAGGGTGCTAATGGGAGGCGCAAATCGACCAAATTTAGCCCCCTATGATTCTGATTCTGTCCATAATTGCTTTGAAGAGTTTTTGAACTATAATACATCCTTGACTAACCCCCTAATCTAGTGCAAAATGCAGTGGTAAGTCATGTCAGTGTACGACAATTAGAACATCAATAGAAACTTGATCAGCAGTGGCCATAAGGTTTCATGGTTGACAGCATTAAAGGCAGGTTTGAGCAATGACAAATTATTTCCCCTAAAGGCACCATCTGGCTAACTTGGTCTTAACTACCTGATGTTTTCTTATTTAAGAAATGATAAACTGCATTTCACAATTGGCATGAGTGGCAGCCCATGGCTGCAGTGTGTACCATCTACAGGATTCACGGCAGCACCTCCCAAACCCACGACCTCTTCCACCTAGAAGGACAAGGGCACCAGGTGCACGAGAACACCACCACCTCCAAGTTCTCCTACAAGTCACACACACACCATCCTGACCAGGATACATATCGCCGTTCCTTCATGATCGCTAGGTCAAAGTCTTGGAACTGCCTACCTAACAGGACTGTGGGAGCTCCTTCACCACACGGGCTGCAGCGGGTCAACAAGAAGGTCCGCCACCTTCCCAAGGGAACTAGGGGGATGGCTGGGCATTCCAGCGACGCCCACATCCCGAGTACGAACTAAAATAAAATAAATAAAAACAATTATTACTGCTAAATTCCAGTCCATCAGCTCAGCAGCAACGATGGTGAACTTTGGGTTCCGAGGTCTTGGATCTGCCAAGTTTTCGACCATTATTCCCTGGCTACTCTCGTTAGATAGCATGTCAACTGAGGCAAGGCATTTGGTACTGGGAGCCACTCATGAGAGCTGGTTGAGTCATCAGGACCAAGAAACACCAACCTTCTGGTGCATGGTTGTTTACCGTGCAGAGGTGCAACCTTTAGGGCTCCCATTCGTCGCGTAAGAACCAAACAGCTAAGAAAAGATCTAAAACAGAAAACTAGCAAAGCTGAGGTGAATTCCAGATAATGACAATTTCAATTAAGGAATGGGTTTTAATTTTTGACTGGAAAAATTCAACTTGATGTTAGGAAGACTCATTCTGGCCAACATTTCTCAACCAACATCACTAAAACAGATGATCTGGTCATTATCTCGTGGCTGTTTGTGAGGTTTTGCTGTGCGCAATTTTGCTGCCATTACATCACGTTACCACACTGACCACACTTCAGAAAAGTACTTCATTGGCTGTAAAGAGCTCTGGGACCTGCTGAGGTTGTGAAAGGTGCTATAGAAGCCTTTCTTTTTAACAAGACGGTTACTATGTTTGCTTTCACAAAGACAGTCACTCCACTTCAAACAACCACATCTTGAGCACACGGCCAGTATTGATCGTCGAGGCACAAGGGAAACTGTCAAGCATTGGCGGCAGTGCAGATAAAAGCCACATGGCTAACGGCTAGTGTCAGGCTTTTGACTGGTGAGGAAACGCTGGAGAAACGGTTTCCACTGGCAGAAGGGTCGGTAACCAGAGGACACAGATTTAAGGTGATTGGCAAAAGAACCAGAGGTGACATGAGGAAACATTTTCTTTTTTTCCACAGTGATCTGGAGTGCACTGCCTGAAAGGGTGGTGGAGCGGAACTAATTGGATAGCTCTACCAAAGAGACAGCATGGGGATGATGGGCTGAATGGCCTCCTTCTATGCTGTATCATTCTATGATTCTATGGTTTGTGCTTTTCAGCCTGAAAAGGAGATGTCAGCGAGGTGGCAGCTGAATTTCTGCGTGGGTTCTCCCATTCATCCACCATACCTTCTCCACTTTCTCTCCTATCTTCCCCATATACCCTCTGTTATGAATCTTATGATCTATGAAGAAAGACTCATGAAATAACACTGGACGGCCAGCTGGTGGCGCCGTCCAAGGAGTATAAATACTCGGGCGTGGGCCCAGCCTGCCCAGGACATTGTGTAAACAGGAACTAGTGAAAGATAACTAGGCCCCCATGTTCTGAAACAAGTTGATTAAAGCCTTGCTTTATACTCAAACCAAGTGCGTAGTGAGTTTTATTATGTCACCCTCTCCGAGCTCATCTTGTCCATGAGACCCACCTCCTGCTCCTGGAAAAAGAGACGGGTTGAGGGCAAGGGCCAGCAGAGCCTGTCGGGGAGGCTTCACTTGGTGGGAAAGGGGAAGGGGAGGAAACAGTAGAGGAGCAGCTCAATGGTTGATCTCAATCCTACTGAGCTCACTGATGTTGGAGATGAGGCTAAAAGGGGGCAGGGAGAGGGGTTAAGGAGATGGTTACTAGTGGAGAAGAGAAGACTGGGGTTATCTTTGTTCAACAGGATGTAGTGGGTGGTTTAGACAGAGGAGAGTGAGGTCGATAGCACTTGATGTGGTCCACCCAGATCTATCGATGGATGTTGTGCAGATCATGGTGAATGGTGGGCCAAAGGCTAGGCTGTTTGGAGTTTTAAAGTTCAATTGTGCCTGACTTAGGGAAGAGTTTTTTTTTCTCCCAAGTGTGGATGCAGAAGGAAGTGGGGTTGGAAAGGGATAGGAGGATGTGGCTGGTTAGGGATACAAGGAAGAGGTTGGAGAAGACCCCGACTATGATCGAGCCCATGGGATATGGCAAGGTTGAGGATTGGGCTGTGATAAAGGGTAGGAGAGTTTAAATGGCAGGCTTAGGGAAGACAGGAGGTCAGAGGAGAGAGGACAGGAGGAGCAGAGATGCAGATTGAAATGACTGAGGATGAGGAGTCGCTCAGTGAGGAGGCTGAGGGAGGAAAGGAAGGAAGATACCTTGGTGAGAAATTCAGGGTTGGGGCGGGAAGACAGCTGAATACAACCCTGGGAACTCAAATATGAGCGGAGCTCCAACCAGTGAAAAGATCACAGTAAAAACATAGAACCAGGAGGTTGGGGGGCGCGAGGTGGGCAAGGCGATCGGTGAAGGCAACTTTAACTGGTAGATTGAGTTAAAATTGGTTAAAATCACTATTTGTGATGGGAATCTTAAGTGGTGGAAGGAAGGAGACTGGGAGTGCTGGGGGGTGCGGGGGGGGCGGTGGGCGGTGGCGGGGGAAAGGCAATGGACAGAGTTGGAGAGGAGAGGAACTCGATAGAGGGCTGCTGCCTGGATTTCTTCTCATACAGTCTTTATATAGAATCACATTGTCAAATCCTTATCTACTGCTCTGTAGCCCTGCTGCTGTTCTTGCAGATATTGCTGACCTTTTAATCAATTTGATCATCGAAACTTCAGTCGATCTTTATCCCTAATTGGTACACACCCTTTACACCACTTTTGTCCCTGCTGCACATAAAATGGCAGTATGCTGATCCGATACATAATCAATCTCGTATCTCATATAACTGGTTCTTCCTGTGATTTATATCCTATTGATTTGGGATCACAGCCAAGCTTTCTAAACTAACAGCTCAATGTTAGTTAGAAGATGATTCATTCCATTATGAATCACTCCTGTTTTCCCAAAGGCCGCCCTCTATAAAAAAATCCCACAGATAGCTCAATTACAACACAAGACACAGGCAAAATTTAAAGATATTGTACAAGAAAGAAATACCTGTGCAGGATCGAAGATGGGAATGATAGTAGACAGACTTCAAATTCACTTCTCAAAAGATGAAGCATATCAGAAGATCATCAGGTAGCAGGGATTTTGTTTGACAGATTGTTTTCAGCTCTGAATTCCTTTTTTCTTCACTAAGGAGGTTTGACACGTTTTCTCCTGTCAAAATCCTCTCACTTGACGTGTCTACATTTGAAGTCGGCTGTATGGCTATGTTTTCATTATCATCTACATACACAATCCCGATGCTGTCAGTCAATGGGACGTGTCAAACATTTAACGGCTTGTACTGCATTCTTCTAAACCCTACAGCCGACAAATTTGACCCTGCACCCGTTTTTCCAGTGCTATCTGGCCTAATAAGCCCCCAGTATGGCGGGCAGGAAGCGTGTGCGCATTCTGGTCAGAAGTGCGGCTCCCGCCAAATTAGGAAGCGAGAAAACATAGGCGTCCTTTATCCAGGTGCTAGGCCCCTTATTTGCATATGCAAAGGGTCTAATGCCAGTTTGAGGCCCCCACTTCGAGATTGGTGTGGCCTGAGGCAGCCAGCACCAGCTGCACTCAAGGAAACCAGCCCTAGGTATCGCCCGCTAGGCCCAACTTAGAGGATGAGTATCTTACCTGAATGTGGAGTCCGGAGGGGCAGGAGTGCACCACCTGCCCCCCACATTAAAGAAAACAATTGCTGATGCCCCCCTCCCATCCCTGCCACTCCTGCTCCCACCCAACCCCCCACTCCCCCCCCAACCACCCCAACACCCAGCCCCCTGCTCCCGGCTCCAAATATATAATTGGAACTGAGGTGTGGATATCAGTGCATTCATTACATCCCAGGCGGCACTGCCCTCTACATCCGAAACTTTGGTACATGTCCTGTCACACGTGCTTTTACAGAGGTAGAGCAACGGAGAGGTTTCGAGAGGGAATGCCAGAGCTTTGGGCCTATTCCAGAGCTTTGGGCCTATTCCACAGCTTTGGGCCTATTCCAGAGCTTTGGGCCTATTCCACAGCTTTGGGCCTATTCCACAGCTTTGGGCCTATTCCACAGCTTTGGGCCTATTCCAGAGCTTTGGGCCTATTCCACAGCTTTGGACACATTCGGGCTGGATTTTCATTGAGGAGTCGGGTAGGAGGCGGGACTACAACTTTCATCCTCCATCGAGTTCTAGCCAGCCCATGCGATTTTGACTTGATTGGCCTGCTGAGCCCAGCGGCAACAGGTGACGTCAGATTGAAATTTCATCTGTCAAGACCTTTTGACAGATGAAATATCAATGTTTCACAGCTGTTTGAAACTGACAATCTGTATTCTAAGTGAATTCCTTCTTCTCAGGATGATTTAGAGATCTCCCCGGAACAGAAAGCTGAATGCTGCAATTTTTGACAGCTGGCAGCCATTCTGCTTTCTGTGCCGGTGAGATGAGGGACTCCCAAGACCTGAAGGAAGGAAGGCTGTAAAGGTAAGTAAAGGTATGTAAAACTTCTTTAAACACTTTACACACACCAAACACACTTACCTTTGCACTCATGCACCCATCACTCACCTGAACACCGGACATCTCGACCCCTCCAAGCCCTTCATCCCGACGGTCCGCCTCCTCTAACTTGGCACTTCAACATTAAAAATAGGGATTAGGCTAAAAACTGCCTGTTACCTACCTGTTAACAGACAGTTAATTGGCACTAATCCCCTTCCCGCCTCGGTACAGCAAGTAATTAGGAAGGCAAATGGAATATTGGCCTTTATTGCAAGGGGAATGGAGTATAAAAGTAGGGAAGTCTTGCTACAACTGTACAGGGCGTTGGTGAGACCACACCTGGAGTACTGCATGCAGCTTTGGTCTCCTTATTTAAAGGAAGGATATACTTGCATTGGAGGCAGTTCCGAGAAGGTTCACTAGGTTGATTCCTGAGTTGAGGGGGTTGTCTTATGATGAAAGGTTGAGCAGGTTGGGCCTATACTCATTGGAGTTTAAAAGAATGAGAGGTGATCTTATTGAAACATTTAAGATTCTGAGGGGGCTGGACAGGGTAGATGCAGGGAGGATGTTTCCCCTCGTGGGGGAATCGAGAACTACGGGGCATAGTTTCAGAATAAGAGGTCGCCCATTTAAAATGGAGATGAGGAGGAATTTCTTCTCTCAGAGGGTCGTGAATCTTTGGAATTCTCTACTCCAGAGAGCTGTGGAGGCTGGGTCATTGAATATATTCAAGGTGGAGATAGACAGATTTTTGAAAAACAGGGGAATCAAGGATTATGGGGAACGGGCAGGAAATGGAGTTGAGGCCACGATCAGATCAGCCATGCTCTTACTGAATGGTGGAGCAGGCTCGAGGGGCCGAATGGCCTACTCCTGCTCCTATTTCTTATGTTCTTATGACTGGAGAACCTGGGATTGTTCTCCTTAGAGCAGAGAAGGTTAAGGGGCGATTTAATGGAGGTGTTTAAAATTATGAGGGGTTTTGATAGAGTAGATAGGGAGAAACTGGTTCCACTGACAAGAGGATCGGTAACCAAAGGACACAGATTTTAAAAAATTGGTAAAAAATCAAGAGGGGATAATGAAGAAAAAATAATTTATGCAGCGAGTTGTTATGATCTGGAATGCACTGCCTGAAAGGGCGGTGGTAGCAGATTCAATAGTAACTTTCAAAAGGGAATGCGATATATACTTAAAGGGGAATGATTTGTAGGGCTATGGGGAAAGAGCAGGGGAGTGGGACTAATTGGATTGCTCTTTCAAAGAGCCGGCACAAACACGATGGGCCGCATGGCCTCCTTTTATGCTGTAAGATTCTGTGATTCTATGAAATTATTCGTTTAAACTTGATCTTGGATTGCAGATTCTCCCCAGCTACTCTATCAAAACCCCTCTGGGACAAGTCTGAAATAAGAACATTACTGCTGTATAACAATGCACTCAATGCACTCTTCAGTACAACTTGCTGTATGGCAGGGAAAATGTGGGCTGGTGATTATTCAGACACAGATAAAGTGCTAAAATTGCTAGTGAGCATGGAGTGCCGGTGGTGAGATTTACCATCATTCTACGATGAATTGAGAGTCTAGTGATTTCAGGGATGCATGGTGCCATACAATACCTTGCAATAATGTACAGGAGTACAGAAGCACTTAACAGCCAGCTAGGAGACAGATCAAATGTAAAGGAATCATTCTTGTTTATTTAGTATTGAGAGGCTGCATTCAATTTAACATCATTTGATGGGGAACGATCTCTAATAATCAATGCTGATGGATCACGGGGAGAGAAAATATCTGGAACTCTTTGTTATAACACGTCCTTTAGGTCTTTACTAAACCGCATAAAACATTTCTAAAAGTTGCCGTTCACTTACGTACCACAATATCATTAGTTATTTATCTCTCTCAGTGCTTCCCTCCTCCCCTGAAGATGTTGACTCCTTTCCTGGGGTATGGTTGCACGGGCATCAGCTACTCCTCCAGTACTTCACCCAAAACATTCACGCGTTGAGCCTGGATAACTAGAATAGGCTCTTCAACCAGATGGGGAATCAGAGTCATGTCCAATTCAGTCCTCATCTGACATTGACACAAAATCACTTTCCAGCAGGGCAGTGATCAGCAGCAGGAACCCGGGCCGATTTTCCACTTCCTAAAACAGAGGCGCAAAGGTTACTGTTGGCAACCTTAGTGCTGTCCCAAACTGAGATCAATGAGCACAGCACAGAATGGGGGTTTCTCTGGTCCGTAAGAAAGAAAAGAAAGACTTGCATTTATATTGCGCTTTTCACATCTTCAGGATGTCCCAAAGCGCTTCACAGCCAATGAAGTACGTTTTGAAGTGGAGTCACTGTTGTAATGTAGGGAAATGCGACAGCCAATTTGCGCACAGCAAAGTCCCACAAACAGCAATGCGATAATGACCAGATAGTCTGTTTTAATGATGTTGGTTGGGGGATAAATATTGACCGAGGACACCGGGGAGAACTCCCCTGCTCTTCTTCAAACTACCATGAGGTAGTTTAGTGCCTGAGGTATGTTAAGCTACCAAATCAAAATATGTTGATGTAGACAGCTCAACCAGCTAGCAATGAGGATTTCGATCCAGGCTGAAATCTGATAATGTCAGAATGGCATAACTGCAGAATGGATTGAGGAAGCCAAGTTTCATTGAACACTGTCTTAAGTTCATCATGAAAGATGTCCTGAAGAGGTGGCCAACCAACCTGAGATCCTGGTGGGTTCTAGTCCCTCTCCAGAGACTTCAGCATGTAATCCAGTACTGAGGGAGTGCTGCACTGTCGGAGGTGCCGTTAAACTGAGGCCCCGTCTGCTCTCACAGCTGGATGTAAAAGATCCCACGGCACTATTCATGGAAGAGCAGCGCAGTTTTTCCCGGTGTCCTGGCCAATACTTATCCTTCAATCAACATCACTAAACAGATGAGCTGATCATTTAGGATCATAAGGAATAGGAGCAGGGGTAGCCGTAAGGCCCCTGAAGACTGTTCCGCCATTCAATAAGATCATGGCTAATCTTCTACCTCAACTCCACTTTCCCACCCTATCCCCATATCTCATTGCTGTTTGTGGGACCTTGTTGTACCTAATTTGGCTGCTGCATTTCCTACATCACAACAGTGACTACACTTCAAAAAGTGCTTAATTGGCTGTAATGCGCTTCAGGACACCCTGAGGTCATGAAAGGCGCTAGATTGCAAGTTTGTTGATTCTTTCTATAATATCATTGACCAACTCAGCACAATCTCTGAAAACAAAAGTACCAGGCACAATGCCAGCAGTGTTTTGATTATGCTGAGGCAACCAAGGTTAAGTAATATTCTGAACTTACTTTTCCCAGATATCATTTAATGACTATACATGCAAGTTTAATTAAATACGAAGTATTTGTACAGTTTATTGGGCTGTGAACCAATGTTGTAAACTGTGCAATTGTGTTTTAAATAATCGTGAATTTCCACTTGCAATTGGCTTTCAAAGTGGTATTAATCGAGAGGGATTGTGAGCCCAGGCTTAGGGTGCAGCTTACATGTGACCAGTAGAAAACTCGGTGATTGAATGTATCTGCTACTTTGTGGGTCTTCTTGTTGAGTTTGGTTAGAGCTATAATAGGTTACAGCACAGAAGGAGGCTGTAAAGTCCGCGCCTCAATAATACACGGACTTCGGGAGAACAGTTTAACAGGTACTTTACTGAACAGGAGGCAGCATCAGACTGAAATACAGAAGCCTGCTAGGGCCTTTTATACAGGGGTGGTCACTGCCAGTACTGCAGTCTAAAACCAGTTATTCTCTTAGAGGTGCATACATAACAATTCCTCCCCTTTTAGATAAACAGTACAAAACATTCATTTAACAACTAAATAATAACTAATTACAATTACAATTTTCTCGGTACTATATACATCAACTGAAATAGTCATTTATAAGTTCAGTCTTTGAGGAGGCTTCCTGATCCTGACTGGATAGCGCCTTTCTCGAGTATCCTGTTTTTGCGGTGGAGTCGATTCTGGCTCATTGTCATTGGTTGGCTCGTCAGCTTCCAATACCCCTGCTTCTGAGGTAGACGCAATCTGTACTTCGGGCTCATTACCAGGTGCACATGCTTGTGGTATAGGTTTGGCTTGTTCCTGTGACTCTAGAATCTGGTCAGCATGGCGTCTCACGATGCTCTCTCCAACGTCCACTGTGTACATTAGTGGTCCCTGCTGTGTGCATATCGTTCCTGGCTGCCATTTTTCTGTTCGGTAGTTGCTGGCCAAGACTGGTTGCCCTATCTTGAAGCTCTTGGTTGGCTTCTCATTTATGTGCTGGAACTGCTTATCCTCAACATCTCGTCTTATGTTTGGTTTGAGCAAATCCAAGCGACATCTTAGTCTCCGGTTGAAAAACAGTACGGCTGGAGTTTGGTTGGTTACTGCATGTGTCGCATTCCGGTAAACAAACAAGAAATTATCCACCTTGTGTTGTAGTGGTATGTCGTCATTATGCATTGCCTTTATGGCCTTTTTAAAGGTCTGAACAAACCTCTCAGCCAATCCATTTGTGGCTGGATGATATGGGGCAGATGTGTAATGTTTCACCCCATTATTCTTCAGGAACCTCGGGAAATCCTCAGACACAAACTGTGGGCCATTGTTGGAACAGATCTGTTCTGGCAACCCATTCCTGGCGAAGATGGTCCTTAGGACTGCAATAGTTTTCTCCGTGGTGGTGGAGGACATTTTAATGACCTCTGGCCATTTCGAATGGGCGTCCACAGCGATTAGAAACATTGGCCTAGAAATTCAGTTGGGCGCGCCAGCCGTTAGCGCCTTAGGAGGAGTAGATCTTGAGCGCTAGGCGCTTAGCGCCTGGGCGCAGCGCGATCTGCGCCTTGCCCCAACTTCAGTAGACATTTAGCGCCGGCGCAAAGTCTTAGCGCGCGCCCTGCTGCGCGCGCAGATCATGACGTCATTTCGTCGTGCAACGCCCTTTGTGCGCCCGGAACCGGAACTTCACTCGCGCCGCCCCATTGTGCGCCGGGCAGCCCTAACGACTGTGAAGTGGAACGGTACACAGCCGAGGCGGGCCGCGGGGAGCGCAAATTAAAGGGCACTCCTGCAGTAGAAAAGGCAGCCGTTTTGCAACACTTTGTGAGAGACAAAGATGGATGATGGAGAGGAGGAGGAGGAGGAGGAGGAGGAGGAGGTGGTGGTGGTGTACCGGTACCACATAACAAACTGATGGAGAGAAGCCCTCCCCAACAACACAAATACAGCAGTCTCGGCCTTTCAAAAAACCAAATCCACCCTCCCCCTTTAAGAGCTCACCGGAGCCAGAGTGTCTGCCGTCAATCAGCAGCTCGCCGCACCTGCCCTGCGCCCAACTTCCGGTCTTAGCGCCCGGGCCGCCGGCTTAGCGCCTAAAGAGAGCCGCGCATCGCCAGTTTTAGCGCTCGAGCAAACTCTTAGGGTGAAGCTAATGAATATCGGGGAAGTGGCCTCGAATTTGCGCCGGGCGCAAACTTTAGCGGCCGCCCGACTTTACCGCCCCAAAAGTGGTTATAATGAA
Organism: Somniosus microcephalus; assembly: GCF_052327205.1. NCBI lineage: Eukaryota > Metazoa > Chordata > Chondrichthyes > Squaliformes > Somniosidae > Somniosus > Somniosus microcephalus. Next base: position 60,518,530 of record NC_141006.1, on the reverse strand, counting down.
TTTCTAGGCCATTGAGTCCATAAATGGACCAGCGAAATCAATGTGTACCCGTTGCCATGGAGATGAGGGCCACTCCCATGGATGTAGTGGGGCCTGTGGTGGAGCGTTTTGGACCTTCTGGCATCCTGTGCATCTCTTGGTCATATCCTCGATTTCTTTATCGATTCCCGGCCACCACACAAACGCCCTGGCTAGGCTCTTCATTTTTACCCCTCCCAGATGACCCTCGTGAAGCTCATTGAGCACTCTATCTCTCAACTTGGGTGGAATTACCACTCGGGATCCACACATCAAGGTTCCCCGGCACACTGACAGCTGTTCTCTCCTTGGCGAGAATGCTGGCAACAGTGAGTCGCCATATGCTGGCCATCCCTTCAACGTCAAATCATAGACCCGAGAGAGTGTCGGGTCATTTCGGGTTTCCTTCTCAATACTTGCGTTTGTAACAGGCAAACATTTGACTATGGTCGCATGGAATATCTCCACAGGGTCCACTGCAGGTGCTTCTTCCGCCGTAGGCAACGGTAGGCGTGACAGCCCATCAGCGTTTCCATGCTGTTTCGTATCTTTGTACTCTATGTCATACTGATGTGCCCCTAGAAAAAGTGACCATCTTTGCAGCCGTTGCGCCGTCATCACTGGAACGCCCTTCTTTGGGTTAAAAATTGAGACCAGGGGTTGATGATCAGTCAGTAGGGTGAATTTCTGCCCGTGCAGATAGTGATTGAACTTCTTCACCCCCCACACCAGGCTGAGGGCCTCCCTGTCAATCTGGGCATAGTTATAATCGGCTAAGGTTAGCGAGCACGATGCAAAGGCTATTGGACTCTCTGAACCGTCACGGAATTTGTGTGACAGCACCGCTCCAATGCCGTAAGGTGACGCATCACATGCCAACCGAATCGGTAGTGTTGGGTTGTAGTGGGCCAATACTTCTTTTGAAGTGATTAGGCATTTAAATTCCTGAAAGGCACACTTACACTCATCACTCCATTTCCATGTTACACCAGTTGAAGCAGGGCGTTCAGTGGGTGCAGAATTGTAGATAAATTCGGCAAGAACTTATGGTAGTAGTTCACCAACCCGAGGAACGACCTCAGTTGCGACACATTTTCCGGTGCTGGAGCCTTGACTACAGCCTCAATCTTGTCCGGCGACTTATGCAACCCTTCCTCATCAATCATGTGGCCACAATACGAGATTTGTCTCCTGAAGAACTCGCATTTGGGGCGGTTGGCTCGTAGCCCATATTCCTGCAATCTCGTGAGCACCTGTTCCAGGTTGGCAAGGTGTTCATTGTCATTTTCGCCCGTAACCAGGATGTCGTTCAAATAACACTGGGTCCCCGGGATCCCTTGCAGGACTTGTTCCATCGCCCTCTGCCAAATAGCCGGGGCCGATGCTACCCCGAATACCAGTCGATTGTACTGGTAAAGGCCTTTGTGAGTGTTTATCGTGAGGTATTTCCTAGATGCTTCTTCCACCTCCATTTGTAGATACATTTGAGCCAGATCAATCTTTGTAAAACGTTTCCCTCCAGATAGTGAGGCGAAAATATCTTCTATCCGTGGAAGTGGATACTGTACTGTGTGCAGGACTGGGTTCACAGTTACCTTGAAGTCCCCACAGATGCGAACCTTCCTTGGCTCCCCAGGCATGCTGCTCAATGCTTTCTTCATTACAGGAACGATGGGTGTGGCCCACTCGCTCCAGTCCACCTTAGACAGCACCCCTGAAAGCTCCAGACTCTCCAGTTCAGCTTCCACAGCTGGGCGTATCACGTATGGCACCGGTCTGGCCTTAAAAAATATTGGGGTTGCGTTATCCTCAATCTTTATGGTTGTCTTTACTCCTTTTAGAGTCCCAAGTCCTTGTTGGAACACCTCTTCCGCGTCAGATAGAATTTGTGACAGACGTCCAGGTGCGACGTCATCATCCTTTTTGTCAGTCACAGTTAGTGCCAGAATGGAATGCCAATCCAATTGTATTTTTCGGACCCATTCACGTCCCAATAATGGTGGTCCTCCATCTCGTAGTATATACATGTATAGTTTCTGTGTTTCCTTTCTGTTATATTCAACTGGCACCCTTATTTTTCCTCTGGGGTAGACCTTTTGCCCCGTGTATGTCTTCAATACAATGGACGTGTCCTTTAAGGGTATGTGTGAGAATAGCCGCTCATAGTCTCGTCGATTCATGACAGTTAGGGCTGATCCTGTGTCCAATTCCATCTTTACTGGGGACCCTGCTATCATGAGGGTGACCCAAATGGTTCGGTGATCTTCCTTTGCGATCACGTTGTGTAACTTTAAACAACTTAGTCTCCTGCTCCCGGAGTCCTTATCACTCTCCTGATCTTCTGAACTACTGTCTGTCAGTTTCTTTACTTTCCTGTACTGTTCCTTAGTAGTTCTTGTCGTGTTGGGTTTCTTTCCCAACCTGCAGACTCTTGCTGTATGTCCCATTTTTCCACATAGCCTGCATATTTTGTCTTTAAACCAGCAGTCCTTCTGCTCATGGGTTGTTCTGCCGCAGCGATAGCACTTTTCTGCTCCATACGCCATTTCGTTAGCGCTGTATTCTTGTGGTTTCTGTTGTATTTCCGCAGCTCCCCGTGCTGCTGCTTCGTAGGATACTGCCACGCTGAAAGCCTGTTCTAGCGTCAGGTCCTTTTTTGAAAGTAGTCGTTTCCGGGTTCCTTCACTCTGGAGCCCGCAGACAAACTTATCCCGTAAGGTGTCTGCCAGTCCTGCTCCAAACTGGCAGTGCTTCGATAACTTGCGTAGTTCCGTAAGATAGTCAGCATTGCTCTCATCTTTGTGCTGGTTTTTTTTATGGAACTTGAATCTTTCTGCTATCAGCAGTGGTGTAGGGCTTAGGTGTTCCTATAAGATATGAACAATCTCCTCAAAACTTTTCTCCTTTGGTTTAGCTGGGGTAATTAAATTCCGCAATAGGCCGTACGTACTCGCACCCATCAGATTTAATAATACCGACGCCCTCTTTCCATCGGCCACCTCATTTGCCTTGCAGTACACTTCAATTCTTTCCACATACGTGGTCCAGTCTTCTACCTCGTTGTCGAAAGCAGTGATACTGCCACTTTTTGGCATCTTGGGTGATTTAAAATGGCGCCTTCCGCGCTTTTGCTTCTTCCCCAATGGAATAAAATGGCGCCTCCCGCGCTTTTGCTTCTTCCCCAACGGGATAAAATGGCACCTCCCGTGCTTTTGCTTCTTCCCCTTGCTGCCACGCTGCTCCTAGCGTTCTACGGGGTAATGGCGGCGACCCGCAGCTTCGGTGCATCTCGCTTTCCTTCCCCCCCATTTAGTTTCTCTCCGCTGCCCTGTTCTTGAGCACCGACCGTGCCCTGTGCGCTCCACCTTCTCTCTCTCGTTTTCTTTTTCTGGCGACGCTGCGCGGCCCGTTTTGTAGAGCCGCTCGACCGAGCTTGAGCCCGCCGCAGTCCGGAAGGGTCAGCGCGCTACCTGCTACCAGCACGATTTGCTGGAACCTCTTAACCGGGGAGCCAAGCACAGCTCTGTACAGTCTCTCCCGCAATTCTCCGAACACCGATGAATTCTTTGGGCGGTTGCCCTCGGTCGATGCCCGTTGCTCAGATGACGACCTTCCAGGACCCTCCTCTCAGGCGAGATCCCCGTGAGATGATGCCACACTGCAGGTGAGTTCGAACTTACTCGTCGCCACTGTAAAGTCCGCGCCTCAATAATACACGGACTTCGGGAGAACAGTTTAACAGGTACTTTACTGAACAGGAGGCAGCGTCAGACTGAAATACAGAAGCCTGCTAGGGCCTTTTATACAGGGGTGGTCACTGCCGGTACTGCAGTCTAAAACCAGTTATTCCCTTAAAGGTGCATACACAACAGAGGCCATATGGCCCACTGGGCTTGTGCCGGCTCTTGGCTGATCCCACTGTCCTGCTGTCTCCCCTTGGCCCTGTATCTGCCTCTGTTTCAAATATTTAGTCCCTTTCCCTTAAAAAAAATGCAATGGCCTCTGCCTGAACTACTCCCTGTGGTGAAGCATTTCATCCTTCGGTAATCCTTTGCATTGCCACGCTCTCTGAATGGCAACTTTAATTTTATGACCCTTCCCAAGCAGAGAAAATAGTCCCTCCCTATTTACTCTTTCAAAACCTTTCATACATTTGAAAACCTCCATTAAACATCCTCTTCGATTTCACTGCTGCAGTGGAAGTCGTCCCAAGGGGGCTGAATTTCAGCTGTCTGCTCCTCACTTGAAAAATGGGCGGCCAGGAATTGAAAATCTGGGAGCGGTGGTACCTGGGCTGCTCCACTAATGCTCGAGGTGGGCCTGTAAATGGAAAAGCAGCAACTCCGACTGAAACAGGCATTAGGTTTTATTAATATGCGAATCGGAGTTCTGCACAGTTGTAGGAGTTGTCATAGGCTCCACCTTTCCGATGAGACATTAAATCGTCTACCCTTTCAAGTGGATGTAAATGCTCCCATGACACTATCCGAAGAAGAGGAGGGCCAATATTTTGCCCTCAACCAATATCACTAAAAAAAAAGATGAGCTGGTCATTATCTCAATGCTGTTTGTGGGATCTTGCTATGCGCACATTGGCTGCTGCATTTCCTACATTACAACAGTGACTACACTTCTAAAGTAAATAATTGGCTGTAAAGCACTTTGGGACGTCCTGAGGTCATGAAAGGGGCAGTAGAAATACAAGTCTTCCTTTTTTGCTTGGATGGGCTGCTGACTGTGGAGAGACACCTCAGCGAGCGTCGACGCCTTTTGAACGAAGATGGGAGGAAAAAAAATGACTGAACAACACAAACATTTCCACAGGATGTGCAAAATAATTCAGAAATAATTGGCATCAATAGACAAAAACCTGAAAGACAATTCCAGTATCATTTTTCATTCAGCCGAACAGTCATTACTGAGGCATCTGCCCAATGCTTTACAGTTCAAAAACAGGACACAATATTAACTGCAATGTTAAAAAAAAAGTGAATAATTACATTGTAGCTCATTCCTGATTCAGCACCCTCATTGAACAAGTCCCAGTATTGTGAGGAAACAATGTATGTGTCAGGCAGTACATTTCTTTTTGGCCTTCAATAATGCTGAGTTATTGTGCACAGAAACTGATTATTTAAATGAGTCAGTGTAAGGTCAGATGAAATTAATTCCTTGTTTCCAGAACAATATCTGTATCAAAATGTACCCAGGCAGCACCTTTTTCTAATCTACTCACCACAGTCAATGACACTACCCTGACATGAACAGGAACCAGCAGCCGACAATAAATTCACAAGTTTATATCACTCTTGGTGGGGATCTTTAGCCTTTGGGGAGAGAGAAATGGCATTAACATACAACCATCAGGGGCGGGTATTAGGACTGCAACCCTGGACAATTGGATGGGACTCCCAACCAGTCAAGGGCCCTGAGCAGATCGGACACCAGTTAAGTCTATGGTATTTAGTATCACTGTCTAGTAAAATGCAGGGGCCCCAAACCAAACCTTCACACAAGGCCTTTGCAAAGCAAACAACGCCCTTGACTATTGCGCATTTATTATATGTTGTTTATAAATGTTGATGTTCCTCGATTAGAAGAATTCTTACTTGAAACTGGCTGTAGGGAGTGTTCTGTCTGATAGCTGCTTCTGTCCCTCAGTTACTGACAATTATATTGAAGACAAAGACCATTTTTAATAGAATTTTCAATTTAATAAACTTTCCCCAATCCTTTCCTCTACTGAATGTGCTGACTCTTGCTGGAAGGGTGTCACTCCTTTATTTCATGTTTAAGTGAATCGTAGCCAAGCCTGATCCCGTCCTCAGCCAAATATGATTTCCACCAAAGGTTCAATGGAAAGTGACCAACCACAGGAGCCTTGCCTGACTTGTTCCCCCCTCCCCTAAATAGCCATTATCGATGTGCGTGTCTCCACAAAGGGTATCAGCAGGTTACTCAACAGCCAAGGCCGATTCTGACCTCACCTGATGCCCACACTTTCCAGCAAGGGTCACTGGAGACCAATCACGCAGGGGGGGCCCGGGCTGATTTCCCCTCCGCCCCCACATCCCCCCACTAACCCAGGGTGCGGAGGCGAATTGTAGCACTCCTACTGCTGCAGCTGACTGGGCACAGGCTGATGTTTGAACCTTTGGGGCTTTCTGGTTCGGTTCCACAGTGAGGGGTGGCAGTGGGGGTGGGGTGGTGTATAACTACCTCCTGAGTTATCTGTGGGGGGGGAGCTTAACCTGGAATAAATTGATATTTAAAAAAAAATCTGAACGTTCTGGTTCTGTATAATGAACGGAGGACTGGACTGTGAGAGAAGATTTTTGTTATCAAACTGTACAGCAAATGGCAGAGAATTCCTTACTTTTTTTTCTTTGCTTGCTGTATGTATCGCCAAAAGAAATGGAGCTAGGCGAAACAAGAGGATTTGATTCAAAGTTCTAAATTTTACCCCATTTTCTTCCTCGCCAGTTTTCTCTGCCAGTTTTGCCCCTTCCTCTACCGAGGGCATTAACCCTCGCTGGGTAAAGGTCCATGGGTACCACTCACCTTCTGCTATCTCACCCAGCTTTGCAACCAAACGTTTTGACCCCCGCTGTCCTTAAGGAGGCCCTCGGCATACCTCTATTTTTTAAGCTACAAATCTGTAGTTTAATTGGCTAGTTGAAAGCACAAGCTTTCTCGACAGCACCTCCCAAACCCGCGACCTCGACCACCTAGAAGGACAAGGGCAGCGGGCGCGGGGGAACGCCGCCACCTCCTAGTTATATATCGCCGTTCCTTCATCATCGCTGGGTCAAAATCCTGGAACTCCCTCCCTAACAGCGCTGTGGGTGTACCTTCACCACAAGGACTGCAGCAGTTCAAGAAGGCGGCTCATCACCATCTTCTCAAAGGCAATTAGGGATGGGCAATAAATGCTGGATTTGCCAGCAATGCCCACATCCCATGAATGAATTTTTTAAAAGTACAAAAGTATAGAAGTTTTCAAATAAATCCGAGCTGGGGAGAGAAAGCAAGGTGTAGAAATCTAGTGCCCGATCTGACAGTAGATTCATTGATTTAAGTGCTGCACCCCGCCACAAGCTGTTAGTGAAGTCAATTTTGCCAAAGTTGAAATGACAAATGGCTAATCAGGTTTCTACAACATGAACAAGTTCACATTTGCTCCAATTCATAATATAACCTGATCATTTGACCTCAAGAGGCAAACGGGTCAAAGGGCGTTACCAGATCAATAGTTTGTGTATGGCATGAAGTTGGCAGGTGATGTTGATCTATCAGAATGTATCCAGAGTTCCACATCATCACATGCACTAAACCTGCATCCCCATCACCTCCGCCTGTGTCAAATGTCACTGCCCACGCCCTCGCCTACGCTCCCGCCATGCCTCAGAGAATCAACTTTAAGATTCTTGTCCTCAACTTCAAGTCCCTTGTGGCCTTGTCCCCTTGCCCCTACTTAGTTCTGTGATCTTGTTCAGTCATATGTTCCTTCACACAAATTTGCTCCACTGACATCGGTCTATTTCTTGTTGCTGGTTCCTACTGCTCCACTATTGGTAGCCAATCCTTCAGCCACTGTGCCCCCAACCTCTGGTAGGTCCTCCCTCAGAATTTCTACCTTCTCACCTTCCTCTGTGCTTTCAAAGCCTCCTTCTCTTCACCTGTATTTTCACCCCCTCGACCTCACTTTTCCCTCCTGTTTACTCTTTCTCCACTGCTGTGCAAAACGCTCTGAAATGTCATTCCATATGGGAGGAGCACTGTAGAAATTTATGTTGTTGGGAACTGGATGAGGCAGGGGCTTAGATACTGGCCTTTCAGCTCTGGGACCTGGGCTCAAATCCAGCCTAGACTGATGGGGTGAAGGCCTGCTCTATCTGTAAAGGTCCTTTGTAAAATGCGTTTGGCCAGTCTCAATCCAATTCTTAGTTGGCATGGGGCCACATAAGAACATAAGAAATAGGAGCAGGTGTAGGTCATATGGCCCCTCGAGCCTGCTCCACCATTCAATAAAATCATGGCTGATCTTTGATCCCGCCCTATCTCCATATCCCTTGAATCCCTTAGTACCCAAGAATCTATCGGTCTCAGTCTTGAATATACTCAACGGCTGAGCATCCACAGCCCTCTGGCATAGAGAATTCCAAAGATTCACCACCCTCTGAGTGAAGGAATTTCTCCTCATCTCTGTCCAAAATGGCCGACCCCTTATCCTGAGACTATGGGCTGGATTTTCTCAGCCCCGACGGGGCGGGCATGGAGGCGGGACTGCTGGTAAAGTAGCAGAAAGTAGGGGCGGATGGCAAACCTGCCCCCATCCCGCCTCCGTGCCTTTTGCCAGGAGGTGGGAAGATGTGCTGCTTCAGGTCCCGTCTCCTGGAGGCGGGAAAGGCATTAAATACTTTTAACTGCATGTTAATAGGTAGTTAACAGGCAGAAAAAAGGATTAGTGTCATTTTATCTTCACAGGTGAAGGCTTCCCGACCTCGGAGAACCCCGCCGGGTTTGAGGAGACGTGAAGGAGGTCTGCGGCGGTCGGAGGCACCTGGAAGTAAGATGTAGAGGTGAGTGATGGGTGCAAGTGTGGAGTGGTAAGTATGTAAGGTGAGTGATAATTGTAAAAAAATGTTCACTTACCTTGTTTTCTTTCTACAGCCTTCATCCTCTCTGGTTCGGGAGGCCCGACATGTTCCTTGTCGATTTCACAGAGTGGCTGTTGGATCCTCCGAGCCAACAACCATCTGAAATCGACAAAGTTGAAAGGTTTGATGAGTCCTGAACACAAGGACTCATCAAACTACAGAGAATGTCAGTATTTGACAGCTTCACAGAGCTGTCAAATGCTGACATTTCTTCTTCCAAGTCGTCTTGGCAGATAGCACATCTGTCAGTGACTTCCTCCCTAATTGGCCTGCTGAGCCTGCAAGGTGGGTTTAACAAGCTCAATCAGGGGAAAATCCCTCTGGTTGGTCAGATGAGGATGGAGGCGGGACATTGACACGACAAGCAGCAGTCCTGTCTCCAACTCGTCTCCATTGGGAAAATCCAGCCCTATGACCCCTAGTTCTAAACTCTCCAGCCAGGGGAAACAGCCTCTCAGCAACTATAGTGCAAACCTGCTCTTAATTTGGCAATGTTACTCAGATAGGCTTATGGGTGGCTAGTGTGGAAAATGAAACAAAAATACTAGACTAGTGCACTAAGGGTTGAATCCAAGGCATAATATTGGGGCAGAGTAGAGCGAGCTTTACTGGCTATTCAGTTGTGCTGTATCTCACCTGGGAATAGGGTTGCCAACCCTCCAGGATTGCCCTGGAGTCTCCAGGAATTGAAGATTAATCTCCAGGACACTGCGGCCAGCAAACCTCGGAAGAAAAATCATAGGGGCATTAAAAAAAAATGGTTTTTTTCATTTTTTTTGAACATTTTCATTTATTAGTTGTAAAAATATTGGAGATGGGGAAAAGAAAGGCTGTTTGACTAACAGTCAAGATTAATCCAATTGGGTAAGAAAGAGTCTGTTGGCTTTCCAATTGGCTGCGCGAAGACAGTGCGCCCAGAGGATGGACCAATGGCGGGAGTGTGTGGGGGGCGAGCCGATTCGAGGTCAGAGGTCATGTGATGGAACCTCCAGGAATACACCAAAACAGAGTTGGGAATGCTTGAGGCTGATACTGGAACCTTGAAGGGAAATTGCTCCGTTACCAAGCACTGAAATGTCCATCACCTCGATGAGCACAACTTAAAAACAAAAAGAAGAAATATATTTTGTTGTTGCTGCCGATCGATGGTAAAGATCAGACCGTGGGTCCTGATTACCTTTTTTAGCCATCGAGTGTGAGGCTTTTAGCAATCTTGGTGACCCCTAAATAAGGTGAACAGCCTTGGGAGCAGAGGGCAAACTGGCTGCGGACCGGTCTTAAATGCAAATACAGGAAACATTCGGCAAAAAGTAATCTGTGCCGCTGAGAGAAATGGAAACACATCAATTATGGAAGCGCTGGGACCAAACCAACAGAGAGATAGATTCATTTCACTTGCTGTAAGGATTGGTGTCCTCTCTATGGAAAAAATGTTTAAATCTCCCTTGGCTTCTGGTGTCTAGTATTCATCTGCTGAAAGCAAAGTGATTCAGCAATCTCAACATAGCACCTATTACCAGGCTGAAGTCTGAGAGCAGGGGCAGGGTGAGCTACCATTCCAATTCCAACAAGCCCTCAGAACTGATACCAAATTCATCTTTAATGCATCTTTTGTAGCAAAAGGATCATTGCTGAACATTCTACAGCCTCAGGAATACATCTTTACTTTATCATGACAATATCTATCTTCTAGGTCACCAACCATCAGAGAAAAGTAATTTTAAGATTTTTTGATGGGATAGTTTTGGGTTTTACAAATTCAGCTTCCATTCTACGTCTTCAATTTTATACTAATCATTGAAATAGGTATAATTGCATAATGCAATATAGTTGTTCTCCTTACAGCAGCAAAGGTTAAGGGGAGATTTAATAGAGGTGTTCAAAATCATGAAGGATTTTGATAGAGTAAATAAGGAAACATTTTTTCCAGGGATATGAGGGTTGGTACTGTTGTATCCGTGTGTTAATGGAGACACGGAATGCAGGAGTTGATTTAACAAGTGTTTACTGAACAAAGTCTGGAGGTGAACTAAACTATACAAGAAGCTATACAGGCTTATATACCCGAGTGGTCACTACCGGTACTACAGTACACAGGGGCTTCAAAAAAACATAGTTCCTCTTAAAGGTACATACACTACAATTCCTCCCCTTTTAGATAAATAGTACATAACATTTTAAGTAATCATTAATTAACATTTTTACAAGAACAATAATCTACACATTTGCTGAAGTTAATCAATTACAAATTCAGTCTCTCTGGAGGCTTCCTGACTCGGTCCAGATAACGCCTCGGTGGTGTAGTAGGTTTCGGTGCTGTAGTAGGTTCTTTTGGCAAGGTCGATTCGGCTTGAATGCCAGTGTCGGGTTCATCTGGTTCCAGTATCACCAGATCGGAGGTAGATACTATGGGTATCTCTGCTTCATCATTAGGCGTATAGAGTTGTGGTGTAGGTTGTCCCTTTTCGGATGACTCTATGATCTGGTCAGCATGGCGCCTTATTATGCTTTCTCCAATGTCCACGGTATACATCAGCGGTCCTAGTCATGTGCAAATAGTTCCAGGCTGCCATTTCTCGGTACGGTAGTCCCGGGCAAAAACTTGTTGACCTATCTGGAAGGTCCTAGTTGGCCTTTCATTCATGCCTTGAAATTGCCGGTTTGCTACGTCCCTTCTGATGTTTGGCTTGATCAAATCCAGCCGGCATCTTAGTCTTCTATTGAAAAACATCATGGCGGGGGTTTGGTTTGTAACCACATGTGTTGCATTCCTGTATGCAAACAAGAAGTTATCTACCTTATGTTGTAGATTTATGTCTTCATTACCCATGGCCTTTATGGCCTTCTTAAAGGTCTGGACAAACCTTTCAGCTAATCCATTGGTGGCGGGATGGTATGGGGCGGACGTGTAGTGCTTAACCCCATTGTTTTTTAAGAACTTCCTGAATTCTTCGGATACAAATTGCGGTCCATTATCAGAACAGATCTGTTCAGGCAGCCCATTCCTGGTGAATATAGTCCTTAATACTGTGATGGTTTTTTCCGTGGTGGTGGAGGACATCTTTATTACCTCCGGCCACTTGGAGTGTGCATCAACCGCGATTAAGAACATTGAGTCCATAAATGGACCAGCAAAGTCGATATGTACCCTTTGCCATGGAGATGAGGGCCACTCCCATGGATGTAGAGGGGCTTGTGGTGGGACGTTTTGGACCTTTTGGCATCCTAGACAGCTCTTGGTCATTTATTCGATGTCTCCATCGATACCTGGCCACCACACAAACGCTCTGGCTAAGTTCTTCATTTTCACTCCACCCAGATGCCACTCGTGAAGCTCCTTTAGCACTTTATCCTGGAGTTTGGATGGAATGACCACTCTGGATCCACACATCAAGGTTCCTCGGCACACTGACAGCTGTTCTCTTCTTTGCGAGAATGCTGGCAACAGTGGTTCGCCATGTGCTGGCCATCCCTTCACCGTTAAATCGTAGACTCGTGAGAGAGTCGGGTCATTTCTCATTTCCTTCTCAATGGTAGAATTTGTCACTGGTAGACATTCCACTATGGTCGAGTGGAACATCTCCACTGGGTCCACTGTAGGTGCCTCTTCTACCGTTGGCAACGGTAGGCGCGATAAACCGTCAGCATTCCCATGCTGTTTTGTTCCTTTGTATTCTATGTCATATCAGTGTGCCCCTAGGAAAAGGGACCACCTCTGTAGCCTTTGCGCTGTCATAATGGGAACGCCCTTTTTAGGGTTGAATATGGAGACGAGGGGTTGATGGTCAGTCAACAAGGTAAATTTTTGTCCGTGTAGGTAATGGTTGAATTTGTTCATCCCCCATACCAGGCTGAGTGCCTCCCTGTCGATCTGGGCATAGTTACGCTCAGCTGAGTTCAATGAGCGTGACGCAAAAGCTATCGGCCGCTCCGAGCCATCAGGGAATCTATGCGATAATACCGCTCCCACGCCGTAAGGGGATGCATCGCACGCCAGTCTGATTGGCAGTGATGGGTTGTAATGAGCCAACACTTCCTTGGACGTGATCAAGCCTTTGCATTTATGGAAGGCACGTTTACAGTCTTCGCTCCATTTCCAAATTACTCCCCTTTGTAGCAGTGCGTTAAGAGGGTGCAGAACTGTTGACAAGTTCGGTAAAAATTTATGATAGTAATTTATTAATCCCAGGAACGACCTTAATTGTGAGACATTTTCAGGCGCTGGGGCTTTTACGACCGCTTCAATTTTTTCAGGTGACTTATGCAACCCTTCTTCGTTAATGACATGGCCACAATATGATATTTGTTTCTGGAAAAATTTGCACTTGGGGCGATTTGCTCATAGGCCACGTTCTCTCAGCCTCGTGAGCACCTGCTCCAAATTGGCAAGGTGCTCGTTGTCATTTTCTCCTGTTACAAGGATGTCGTCTAGGTAGCATTGAGTCCCCGGAACCCCTTGCAGGACTTGCTCCATAGCTCTTTGCCATATAGCTGGAGCTGATGCTACTCCGAAAACCAATCGATTGTACTGGTACAGGCCTTTGTGTGTGTTTACCGTGAGATACTTTTTAGAGGCCTCCTCAACCTCCATCTGTAGATATGCCTGTGCCAAGTCAATTTTGGTGAAACGTTTCCCTCCGGATAGTGAGGCGAAAATATCTTCTATCCTCGGAAGAGGATACTGTACCATATGAAGAACCGGGTTTACAGTCACCTTGAAGTCCCCACAGATGCGAATTTTTCTCTGTTCTTCCGATTTTCATTATTCAACATTTTCTTCATGACCGGGACGATGGGTGTTGCCCACTCGCTCCAATCTACCTTGGATAACACGCCTGCTTTTTCCAAATTCTCCAGCTCTGCCTCGACTGCTGGACGAATTGCGTATGGCACCGGCCTTGCCTTAAAAAACTTGGGAATTGCCACATCTTCCACTTTTATTGAGGCGGTGACGCCTTTCAGGGTTCCTAGTTCCTGTTGAAACACTTCTTTGGTGTTAGCCAAGATTTCTTTTAATCGTCCAGGTATGATGTCATCATCATTTTTTTTCTTACTGGTCACCATCAGTGCCTGAATGGAGTGCCAGTCTAAACATATCTTTCTGATCCATTCATGTCCCAATAACGGTGGACCACCATCTTGCAGAACATATAAATACAACTTCTGTATTTCCTTGCCGTTGTATACAACAGGCACCCTTATTTTCCCTCTGGGGTATACTTTCTGCCCCGTATATGTCTTCAAGATAATGGATGTGTCTTTCAAAGGTATATGCGGAAATAGCCGCTCGTAATCCCATCGACTTATGACGGTCAGAGCTGATCCTGTATCTAGCTCCATTTTAACTGGGGACCCCGCTATCGTGAGGGTAACCCAAATGGTCTGGTAATCTTCTTTGGCAATTACATTATGTAATTTGAGACAGCTTAGTCTCTTGTTTCCGGTGTCGCTATCGCTCTTCTGGTCTTCGGAGCTACTGTCCGTCACCATTTGTACCTTTCTGTACTTTTCCTTATTGACCTTTTTACTGTCAGTGGATTTTTTTCCAGATCGGCATACACGTGCAATGTGTCCCATCTTTCCGCATTGCCTGCATGCTTTGTCCTTGAACCAGCAGTCCCTCTGGTCATAGGTGGATCTGCCGCAGCGATAACATCTCTCGAAACCCCGTGTCATTTCATGGGTGCCGAAGTCCTGTGGCTTTTGCTGTATCTCTGCAGCACCTCTTGCTGCTGCTTCGTATGATACAGCCACACTGAAAGCCTTGTCCAGTGTCAAATCTTTCTCAGAAAGTAGTCTTTTCTGTGTTCCTTCGCTTAGGAGACCGCAGACGAATTTGTCTCGTAGAGAATCTGCCAGTCCTGCCCCAAATTGGCAGTGCTTTGATAGCTTTCGTAATTCGGTGAGGTAATCAGCGTTACTTTCATTCTTGTGCTGATTCCTCCTGAAGAATTTGAATTGTTCTGCTATCAGTGCTCCTGTAGGGTATCAACAATCTCCTTAAAATTCTTGTCCATCGGTTTGGCTGGAGTGATCAAGTTTCGTAACAGCCCGTATGTCCTTGCGCCCATCAGATTTAGAAGTACTGATGCCTTTTTATCATCCACTACTTCATTTGCCTTGCAATATACCTCCACTCTTTCCACATATGTGGTCCAATCCTTTATATCACTATCGAAAGCAGTAATATTGCCAGTCTTAGGCATCCTGAAAATCAAAAATGGCGCCTCCCGCGCTTTCCCTTCTTCCCTGCTGAGTCAAAATGGCGCCTCCCGCGCTTTCCCGCCGCTGCCGCTGCTGCCAACACTGTTCTCCGCAGTTTTTATGTACACATATATTTTAAACAGTTTCTCCGTCACTTGGAGAATCGTTCCCGTCGGACTCTCTGGGACTTTCCCCTCCCTCTGCTTGGTCCGAACGCCGAGCTGCTTTGCAGCGCCAGCCGTCTCCTGAGTGCTCCACCCTCTGTCTCTGTTTGCTTCTGCCTTCCGACTCGTTGCCCGGCCCTGCTGCAGAGCCACCCGATCGAGCCCCAGCCCGCCGCCCAGGAAGGATCAGTGCACTACCTGCCACCAGCCCGTTTAGCTGGTGAAACGACAGTTTTTTCTTTTTTTTTCTTCGACCTTCATCTGAGGAATCGATCTCCTTGAGGTGCTGCCGAATTTCAGGTAAGTTCGTTTCTAACTCCTCGCCACTGTTGTATCCGTGTGTTAATGGAGACACAGAATGCAGGAGTTGATTTAACAAGTGTTTACTGAACAAAGTCTGGAGGTGAACTAAACTATACAAGAAGCTATACAGGCTTATATACCCGAGTGGTCACTACCGGTACTACAGTACACAGGGGCTTCAAAAAAACATAGGCCTAGAAATTCAGTTGGTTGCGCCAGCAGTTAGCGCCTTAAGAGAAGTGAATTTCGGGCGCTATGCGTGTAGCGCCCGGGCGCAGCGCAGTTTGCGCCTCGCCCCAAATTAAGTGGACCCTTAGCGTCGGCGTAAAGTTTAGCGCCCGCCCGGCTGCGCGCGCAGAAAATGACGTCACATCCTCGTGCAACGCCCTTTGCGCGCCCCGATTCCAAACTTCAGTCGGACCGCCCCATTGTGCGGCTGGCGGCCAGAGCGTTTGTAAAATGGAACGCAACACAGCCGACGCGGGCCCCGGGGAGCGCAAATTAAAGGGCACGTACCCTGCAGTATAAAGGGCAGCCATTTTGCAGCAAACATTCTTGTGCAACGGATTTCTGGACACACAACAAGGAGGAGAGCTAACTGGTTTCGTGCAGCAATAGCTCAGGTATTTTTGGACTCAGGCCAAAGCGCTGCAAGTGCCCTGTTGGAAATTTGACTGTTTGCCAGCATTTGATGGGGGCTGCATGGGGTGCCAACGCGGAGTTTCAGCGCCATGTGCGTAGGGCTCGCAGATGCGGGGTCAGAGGGGCAGCCCTGGCTAGAGGCAGAGGGGGCAACAGGCGTCGGCAACATAGGCCTTACCCAGTCAGGGTATACCGCCAGCAGCGCTCCTACCTCACCATGAGTGGCGCGCGATGTGTAAGAAGGCTGAGATTCCGAAAGGAGGTGGTTGCAGAGATCTGCCACCTGCTTCGCAGAGATCTGCGTCCAAAGCTCAGGTGCAGGACGTCTCTGTCGGTGGAAGTGAAGGTGACGGTGGCATTGAACTTCTATGCCACCGGCTCCTTCCAATCCGCTGTTGGGGACATAGCGAACATATCCCAGTTCGGCGTGCATCGCTGCATCCGCCAGGTGACCGATGCCCTTTTCAGAAGGAGACGCCAATTCATCTCCTTCCCCATGGCCCTGGAGAGCCAGCATCAGCGTGCAGTGGGATTTGCTAGACTCGCGGCCTTCCCCTTGGTGCAGGGCGCCATTGACTGTACGCATGTGGCTTTGCGGGCACCTCTGGAGCATGGCGAGCAGTATCACAACCGGAAGGGCTACCATTCTCTCAATGTGCAGCTGGTGTGTGACCACAAGCAGCGCATCCTGGCTGTCAATGCCTGCTTTCCAGGCAGCTGCCACGATGCCTTTATCCTGCGGCAGAGTACTGTGCATGACATGTTCGAGGCACAGCCTCCCCCAAGAGGATGGCTACTCGGGGACAAAGGCTATCCTTTGTGTACCTGGCTCATGACCCCGCTCCGCGCGCCCAGGACCGCTGCTGAAGAGGCATACAACGAGAGCCATCAAAGGAGCAGAAACATCATCGAGCAAACTATTGGGGTCCTCAAGCAGCGGTTCCGCTGCCTTGTCGTTCCGGCGGATCTCTGCAGTATTCGCCGCAACGGGTCTCCCAATTTGTCGTAGTTTGCTGCATGCTACACAACCTGGCTCTCTGCAGGATTCAGGCACTGCCACCTGACGTTGGACCACCACCTCAGGAGGAGGAGCAGGAGGAGCAGGAGGAGGAGGAGGAGGAGGAGGTGGAGTACGTTCCCAGGAGGGAGCGACAATGTCCAAGGGCCGTCCGTCGCCAGCTAATTGAACGTAACTTCTAAGCCCCCTGTCAGGGAATGCCTTGTGGCCATGAAGCAAGATGAATGCAGCCGCTCCGCAAGCCCTCAGCCGGCGAAGGCAACAAAGACTAACAAGAACAACCATGGACACTGTCTGAATAAAGATAAATTTATATTTGACAAAAATGAAACCCCTTCCCACATGAATCCCAAAAACAATCAACGGCCCCCACAAAAAGTGCAACAAACGACTCACTCCCACAACCTGGGGAGGAGTAACTCCACATTTGAACAAACCAGGCCTCAACCTCGGCCTTAACGCAAAAAACATACCCATAAACAAAACAACCATGGACAAAATAAAGATGTCCACCGCCATATAAAATGAAAGCTGGCCACACCCTCTACTTAGTGGCCCGCGAGGGCGAGACCTTGTCCAGCCTTTTGGCGCCCCTGCCCGGCCTGCTGCTCCTCCGCAAGCTCTGCCCAGTGGCTGCTGCGAGGCTGGGGGAAGGCGCCTGAGGGTCAGATGTCCTTCCGCCAGATGGCCTTGGGGGGCGGCCTACATGGGCTTTGGGCCTCGAGGGGCCGGCTGTTGATTGGCGCACATGTGCATGCCCACCATCAGCTCCAGCCGCTTGCCGTTGACGCTCCACTGGGGGAGTGGCGGCGACGGATGGTGCAATGTGGGCAAGCTGGCGTATTGGAGGCGCTGGCTGGTGATGTCGCACACTGGCACTCGCCCGGGCACGCACTGCACGATCCGCACCAATCAGCCGAAGGGCGGATCGCTGTGCTGCTGCAGTGCGGCGGGTGTCCTGGCGATGCCTGGCTGAGGCAGCGCGTGTGGCAGCAGTGAGTGCCCCTGTTGCCCTGGTCTACGCCCGCATCACATCCGCCACTGACTTGACGGCATCAGCCAGCGACTCCATCGCCGGAGGCATCCGTTCCACTACCTCCATCATCATCCGGCCACTCTCGGCATTTGATGCCCCAAACTCCTGCACACTGGTCGCCAGCGACTCGATGGCCTCAGGCATCCGTCCCACCACCTGCATGAGCTCTGTGTGGCGGCGGTCCGAATCCTCGGCCATTTGGTCCAGCTGGCGCACCTCCTCCGAGGTGAAGGTGGCCGGACTGGAGGCGGGACTCTCCCGCTGGGGAGCAGGGGTCCGAGCTAGGCGACCCTTGGCACGTTGCTGGCGCCGAATGTCCGCAGCAACTGCACTCCCCTCCGATCCTTCCCCCCTCTGGGGGGAAGGCCGCGGCCCACCCGCAGCCCTCCTGGGTGGCTGGACGCCACTGGTCCCAGCAGCTGCACTCCCCTCCGAAAGTTGCTCCAGGCTCTCGTCCAGGGAAGACGTGTCCAACACTTCGCCCTCTGCTGCGGGACCTGAGTCCTCCCCTGATGGTCCGGGTTGCTCTTCCTCCTCCTCCTCCTCCTCCTCCTCCTCCTGTTCGGAGGGGCTGTCACTGGCAGCTTCAGGGAGTTCTTTGTCACCAGCTGAAAGCAGGAAGGCACAAGAGTAGCTTCAGAGTGAGGAAAGGGCGTCAGCGAGGGAGTCATGACTGGTGGCATTCAGCGCATTGGTGGCACAGTGGCAAAGGAGGTAGCTCGGATGCGCAAGTGTGACGAGAGAGGGCCAAAAGGCGAGGTCCTTACCATTGCCGGGCAGCGGAGGGTCGGCTTCTCCGCACACTCTGGGCACAATCACGCGGCCTCCCATGAGGCCACTCACGCGCTCCTCCAGGGGAGTGAGCTTCTGGAACTTGGCGCAGCCTCCCCCGGTGATGTCGCGGCGCTTGCGATTATTCGCAAGTTTAGCCTGCAAGAGAAAGGACGGGCTCTAAGTACGGTGTGTAGCCGTGACGTAGTGTGCACTGCCTCCCATGGTGGAATAGCTTGGCCAGAGTGTAGCCCTGATCTAGTGTGCACTGCCTCCCATGGTGGAATAGCTTGGCCAGTGTGTAAAGTGCAGAATGTGCAATTGATGTTCATGACTGTCCCAAAGCTGCTGGCTGAGGGATGCCCATTCGGCCTTTCAGGTCCCTTTGCCCATCATGTCAGGTGTACATGCAAGAATGAGGAGGAGAGTGGAAAGGGTACTCACCCTGACAATCCTGGTCAAGTCATTGTATTTCTTCTGACATTACACCTTGTCCCTGGGGGCATCGCCGTAGGACGACACCCTGGTGGCGATCTCCCTCCAGGCTTTGGTGTAGATGCGGTGGGTGGGATTCCTGCCATTGTCTGGGAACAAGATCCTGCGCCTCTTCTCCAATGCTGTCAGCATGATATCCAGATCACGCTCTGAGAAGCGCAGGGCACGCTCACGGGCCTTATCATGCGTTGCCATGGCTCCTTGGCCTCAGCAGCAGTGTTGAGGCCTAGTTTGAAAGCTGCAGTGTGCAGGGCGTGGCAGCAGACCAAATCGTCCCTTCCCCCTTTAAGAGCTGGCCGGCGCCACGGGGTCTGCTGTCAATCAAAAAATGACCGCACCCGCGCTGCGCCCCGCCTCGGCGCTATCCCTCTGCACCGCCGGCTTAGCGCCTAAAGATAGTCATGTAACGCCTCTTTTAGCGCTCCAGCAACCTCTTAGGGCGAAGCAACTGAATTTCGGTGAAGGGGGCGGGCGCTAAAGTCGGGCGGGCGCTAACGTTAGCGCCCCAAAACTGGCTATACTGAATTTCTAGGCCATAGTTCCTCTTAAAGGTACATACACTACAGGTACCCAAAGTTTTAAGGTAATTGGGAAAAGAACCAGAGCGACACGAGGTCAAATTTTTTTCACGCACTGCCTGAAAGGGTGGTGGAAGCAGATTCAATAGTAACTTTCAAAAGGGAATTGGATAAATACTTACGAACGAGCATACAAACATACAAACAATGATGGGCAGCTAAAGACTCCTCTGGTCCATCCAGCTGGTCCCACACAATTGTGATACTAGATTTTCGGGGAGCCGTCAGGCGGGGTTTCAGGTGTGTGGGGGGGGGGATATCCCGAATTTGGGGGTCCCGCCACCATCCCGCCCAAAACCCCGCCCCACGTAAGTTTCAGGGGCAGCGGGTACCCACCCCGCACTGGTACCCGCCGAACCAGGCGGAAAGGGATTAGTGTCAATTAACTGCCTGTCAGTTTTTAGCCTAATCCCTATTTTGAGGGGTTTCGTGTGGGTTTCCTGATGGCTCCAAACCATGCCAGGTAGAGCAGGCGGGCCGTCGGGTTGAAGGAGTTGGAGGGGTCGCGATGTCGGTGCTCAGGTGAGTGATGGGTGCATGAGTACAAAAGTAAGTGTGTTTGGTGTGTCTAAAATTTGTAAAGAACTTTTACTTACCTGTGCTTACCTTAACAGCCTTTCTTCCTGTAGCCGTCGGGAGCGCATCACTCAGCCGGAACTTAAAGCTGAACGGCTGCGATCTGTCAAAAGTGACAGCCTTCAGCTTTGAGTGCCGGTGTGAGTTCTAACTGAGTCTGTGCAGAATGACTCATGTCAGAACTCAGACTGTCAGTGTTTGACAGCTTCAAACAGCTGTCAAACGCTGATATTTCATCTGTCAAGGACGCTTGACAGATGAAATTTCAGCCTGTGATGTCACCTGTTGCCGGATGGCCCTTAATTGGCCTGCTGAGCCCGCTGGGCGGGCTCAACAAGGTCAATCAAGGGAAAATCGCGCGGATTGGCCGGATGGCGAAGTAGGCGGGTCAGAAACCCGAAAGGGGAAGTCCCGCCTTCTTCCCGACAGGTTCGGCAAAATCTACCCCCCTGTGTATCACAATATATACACTTTCCACCCTACCCAAAGCCATGTGATCTCCCGGTAGAGGCAAAAAAACAGTTAAAAATCCAAGCCAAGGTGGGGGAAATTCCTCTCCGACCCATCTAGGTGATCAAAACTAGTCCAGGAGATCACTCTGGCCCGGAATTCCCGGCAGTATCTACCTTTTGGAAGAGGAAACATTTGCAGGGCTGTGGGGAAAGAGCGGGGGAGTGGGACTAATTGGATCGCTCTTTCAAAGAGCCGGCACAGGCACGATGTGCCAAACGGTCTCTTTCTGTGCTATATGATTCTATGAAAACAGAGAGAATTATGATTGGAATCGTTACATTCTGTCCAGCTGCTGAAATAGGTTATCCACGTGCTTTCCTTAAATACACAACTAGTTTAAACCACTTCTACAGTCAGTGTGTTTTGTATGAACTTTTATGCTGAAACATCGAGATACTGAGCAGATACTCCTATAAAAGAAAGAAAGACTTGCATTTATATAGCGCCTTTCATGACCACTGGATGTCCCAATGCTTTACAGCCAATGAAGTACTTTTTGAAGTGTAGTCACTGTTGTAATGTGGGAAACGCAGCAGCCAATTTCAGCAAGCTCCCACAAACAGCAATGTGATAATGACCAGATAATCTGTTTTTTAGTGCTGTTGAATGAGGGACACAAATATTGGCCAGGACACAGGGGATAACTCTCCTGCTCTTCTTCAAAATAGTGCCGTGGGATCTTTTATGTCCACGTGAGTGACAGACGGGACCTCGGTTTAGCGTCTCATCCGAAAGATGGCAACTCCGACAGGGCAGCACTCCCTCAGTACTACACTGGAGTGTCAGCCTAGATTGTTGTGTTCAAGTCTCTGGAGTGGGACTATGAACCCATAACTTTCCGACTCAGAGTGAGAGTGTTACCAACTGAGCCACGACTGACCCTATCTAACATTACAACCAAATTATACATCCTAGACAAGTTGTGTTCACTCACATCAGATATCCTGAGATTCAGCTGCTCAGGACCCTTCACATTCCATACAGCATTCGATGATCTCGATTTATACTGCACACTCAGAGTACTGTGAACAGTTTTGGTCTCCATATTATAAAAAGGATATAGAGGCACTGGAGAAGGTGCAAAATAGATTTACTAGAATGACATCAGAACTCAGAGGTTCTACCTATCAGGAAAGACTGAACAGGCTGGGGCTCTTTTCTCTAGAAAAGAGAAGACTGAGGGGAGACCTGATAGAGGTCTTCAAGATTATGAAAGAGTTTGATAGGGTAGATGTAGAGGAGATGTTTCCACTTGCGGGCAAGATCAGAACTAGGGGCCATAAATATAAGATAGTCACTAAGACATCCAATAGGGAATTCAGGAGAAACTTCTTTACCCAGAGAGTGGTTAGAATGTGGAACTCGCTACCACAGGGAGTAGTTGAGGTGAATAGTATAGATGCCATTAAAGGGAAGCTGGATAAGCACATGAGGGAAAAGGAATAGAAGGATATGTGAATAGGGTTAGATAAAGGGGGTGGGAGGAGGTTCATGTGGAGCATAAACACCGGCATGGACCTATTGGGCCGAATGGCCTGTTTCTGTGCTGTAAATACTTTGTAATACTTTGTATACTTATCCTTATAACCCTTAATCCCATCCTAACCAATTTATTTTCAAAGAAGTGTCAACCAACATATTAGCCACTCTATCTGGGAATCCATTCCACATGCCCATGACTTTGTGGAGAAAAATCCTGCCAATTAATTTTAAGTCTTGGTTCAAGCTTGTGAAAATTCATCTCAGAGCCTCTTTTCTCTGTTCACAGCCCAAATTAGATAATCTTTCAGCGTCCGTTCTTGTTTAAAATCCTGGATTATGTCCTTTGTCAATTTTCTTTTCTCTAATGCAATCAGGTTCGTCTCTGTTAGTCTCGCTGCATAGCTTGGAGTTCTAAATCTTCTAATCACCCTCCTGAAAAGCTCATAGTCTACAATAACTGCACACAGAGGAGGTTCAGACCAGAAAATGTTCATTAATGTATAACTAGGGGTGCATTTATAGCACAGCTGTAATGAGGAGTGAGTCTCACTCCATTTTGCCCCAGAGTTACGTTGGGCATTAACTCCGTGAGTCACAGTATAGAAACTTTTAGTGTCAGTCCAAAGGGGAAACTGCTTCACAGTGACGATAAACTTCTCAGTTCAAATTATTTACCCAGAGAGTGGTGAGAATGTGGAACTCGCTACCACAGGGAGCAGTTGAGGAGAATAGCATAGATGCATTCAAAGAGAAGCTAGATAAGTACATGAGGGAGAAAGGAATAGAAGGTTATGCAGATAGGGTTAGATAAAGTAGGGTGGGAGGAGGCTTATGTCGAGCATTAACACCGGCACAGACCAGTTGGGCTGAATGACCTGGTTCTGTGCTGTAAATTCTAAGTACTTCTTTGGTAAATGCGCCCTACATATGTAGTTTCAACTCAAATGTTCAATAGCGACAAAACCAAAAACAGGAAGGTCAGACTCATTTCGATTGCAAGCTGCAGTGGAAGGAAATTTAGCGATTGACTACAAAGAAAGTACTAGGTAGATAGAGGACCCACAAGTCTGGATGTGAACAGGGGAACAGGCAATGAATTACAGACTTGGACAATAGGCACTTCAACCTATATCTGTGACTGTCCTTAGAGAAGGTGGAGCCAAGACACAGAGCAGTAGCCAACTGTAGGAAGTGCCGTCTCACAACCAATTCCCATAAACCTGATCATTCTCTCTCCCTCCCTACTATTTCATATATCACTGCTGCTATTGCAGGAGTTTCTACCCAGGAACCTTTTGTGTTTTGTACCAAACTAAAGAGCTTCTATGATTTCAAAGAAGTGCAGGGGAGTTCTCCCCGATGTCCTGGCCGATATTTTTCCCTCAACCAACATCACTCAAACAGATTATCTGGTCATTATCTCATTGCTGTTTGTGAGATCTTGCTGTGCGCACATTGGTTGCTGTATTTCCTACATTACAACAGTGACTACACTTCTAAAGTACTTCTTTGACTGTAAAGCACTTTGGGACGTCTTGAAGTTGTGAAAGACGCCTCTAAATACGAGTCTGTCTGTCTATCTTTCGCTAAGAATTGCAAGAGGTTAAAGTGCAATACTCCTTTATCCTACTTATAGAAAGTTACAATGAAAACCTGCTAACAAGGCTAAAGAGGCGACATATATATTGCAGAAATTTCTTGCTAATTGTTTCTGCAGTCAATATTGGCATCAAACAGGAAGATTAATTGTCGATTAAAAGAAATTGGGCTAAACTGCTATGTAAGATAGAATAATTCATACCCTGAGTCATTCCCTTTCAGGTAATCACAGTATCCTATTACAACAGCAAAATACTGCGAATGCTGGAAATCTGAAATAGCAACAGAAAATGCTGACGAAGAATTCGACCCGAAACGTTGGCTCTGTTTCTCTCTCCTCGATGCTGCCTGACCTGCTGAGTGTTTCCAGCATTTTCTGTTGTTATTACAGTAACCTATCACCCTGAGTAAAGAGGACGACTGAGTTTCTCCCTCAAGACCTTTATTTGTTAATTAGTATTGACGAGTACAAATGGATTTGAAGAAAAAAATGAAATGATAATCCATTGATAGAAGGGAGGAGAAGGAAGGGAAGACTGAAATCTAATTACGACAGAAAACAACAAAATGCTTATTTTAATATTAACGAGACACACCAATAAGAGGATACGTATTGTGGAAGAAGGACAGGCCATGCTACAAAACAATAGCTATCTTATTACCTATGTAAACACAGTCTCTGTACTCCAAAAATAATTATGGATGATGTGACAAGGCACTGCATAAATGCAAATCTGTCTTTCTTGCATTCAAAGGCTATTTATAATAATTCTCAAGGTACACTACTACGAATGATTCTATTATACAGCATTTTGTAAGCTCCGATGCCCTTGTTTGTGATTCTGCATCTATTGAGAAAATTACATAGGGGTAAAATACGGTTGCTTTGCGCCTCCCGTTAGTGCCCTAAGAGGTGCTAATGGGGCGCTAGGCAACTAGCGCCCGCGTGGTGATGGTTGCAACGCTCGCGGAATTGACCAGCCATTTTGCAGCGGTGCTAAACACTACCACCACGATCTCCTGTGCCCACAGATCATGACGTCAGTCGAGCGTGCAACGCCCCGGTATCGCCCTTGACCACTAGCAATGACAGGTTGAGGGGAACGTTTTGCAGTCGGGAAGGGACTGGGGGAGTGCTATTTAAAGGCGGCTGCTTCCTGCCTTTTTTTGTCAGCGACATTTTTGCACCACGCATTCTGAGAGAGAGAGACTTCTCGAGAGATTCAACGCTGTGTGAAGGAGTTTTGGGTACTGAGCTGCACTTTGCAGGTTCATTTTGATTTGTCCTTCCTTGCATCGATTTAGAAGAAACTATAGGGGCTGCACTCTGAGCTCTTTCCTTGGGCCTCTCCATTGTTCTTTCCAGCAGAATTGATGTACAGGTCTCTCCAGGCCGAGATTCAAGGCTGCAATGAGCAGGGTGTGGATGGAGAGCAAGATCAACCCTCCCCTTTAAGAACTGGCCGGCGCCAGTGTGTCTGTGTTCCATTGATGCCTGACATCACATGAGCTTCACCAGCGCTCTGAGGTAGCGCCTCGCTCCTCATCGTTAGTGCCTTAAGAGAGGTGTGTAGCAACTGATTTAGCGCTCCAATCACCTCCAGGGGCAATAGAAGCCAAGTTTGCAGTCAGAGGCGATAATTAGCGGCAGGCACTAAACTTTACGCCCGGCCGATAATTGCGCCCCAAACGGGGTGATACTGAATTTCAACCATAGAATTTACAGCATAGAAACAGACCATTCGGCCCAACTGGTCGATGCCAGCGTTTATGCTCCATACAAGCCTCCATCCACCCTACTTCATCTAACCCGATCAGTATAACCTACTATTCCTTTCTCCCTCGTGTACTTATCTAGATTCCCTTTAAATGCATCTGAAAGTATTAAGTAGGGATAGCAAAATGTAAGATGTTGAGCTTAATAAAACAACTCAACCCAAAATTTCCATATAACCCTTCACAAACAAAGAGGACAAAGCATCTCCTCCTTTGCATATCACACGAGTAATCATAAATGATGACATTTCTGTGCTTACTGGTGATACTTTTCCCTGGATTACAATTACCGTCACTACCTCTGAACATGGCCTTTGCCCTCCTTATCTCTATAACAACAACAACTTGCATTTATATAGCACCTTTAACATAGTAAAACATCCCAAGGTGCTTCACAGGAGCGTTAGCAAACAAACTCTGACATCGAGCCACATAAGGAGATATTAGAACAGGTGTCCAAAAGCTTGGTCAAAGGGGTAAGTTTTAAGAAACATCTTAAAGTAGGAGAGATAGAGGCGGAGAGGCAGAGACATTTAGGGAGAGAATTCCAGAGCTTAGGGCCTAGGCAGCAGAAGGCATGGCCGCCAATGGAGGAGCGATTAAAATCGAGGATGCGCAAGAGGCCAGAAGGAATGCAGAGATCTCGGAGATTTGTAGGCAACGTTCCCGCTAAGCTGCCCTGCCGCGGAGCGGTCTAGAGGTCCTGCGCAGGCCACTCACTGGCAATTATATGGGAGAAACTGCGCGCACGCAAAAATTTGAATGGGCCGCGCAGCCACTTAAAGGGATTGCGCACCAAAAAAAAATGAGGGAATATTGGTTGTAGAGCTGGAGGAGATTACAGAGTTAGGGAAGGGCAAGGTCATGGAGTGATTTGAAATTAAGGATGAGAATTTTAAAATTGAGGCATTGCTGGACCGGAAGCCAATGTAGTAGGTCAGTGAGCACAGGAGGTGTTGTGTGCACGGGACTTAGTGCGAGTTCGGATATGGGCGGCAGAGTTTTGGATGAGCCCAAGTTTATGGAGGGTGGAAGTTGGGAGGCCAGCTGGAAGAGCATTGGAATAGTCAAGTGTCAGCCTGCAACCTCAGCATACTCTTCATTCCTCTGGCTCCAGGCTTTTGTGCATACAACCCTTTGAGCCACCATTGGCGACGGTGCCTTCAGTCCCAGGCTCTGGAATTCCCCCTTTAGCCCTTCTGAATCTTCACCTCCTTCCCTGTTCTCCTTTAAGACTCTCTATAAAACCTCCCTCTATGACCAAGCTTTAGGTCACCCCTCCTAACTTTTTTTATATTTAACATTCTTCGGGATGTGGGGGGTCATTGGCAAGGCCAGCAATTATCATCCATCCCTAGTTGCCCTTGATGTGGTGGTGGTGGGCCACCTTCTTGAACCGCTGCAATCCAGGTGTTGAAGATACTCCCACAATGCTTTTAGGAAGAAAAGAAAGAGAGACTTTGCATTTCTATAGCACCTTTCACAACCTCAGGACATCCCAAAGTGCTTTACAGCCAATTAATACTTTTGAAGTGTCGTCACTGTTGTAATATAGGAAACGCGGCAGCCAATTTGCACTCAGCAAGCTCCCACAAACAGCAATCAGATAATTGACCAGACACACTGTTTTAGCTGTTGGTTTTAATCACTCCACAATTGGCGGCCGTGCCTTCAGCTGCCAAGACCCTAACCTCTGGAATTCCCTCCCTAAAAGGAATTTACCAAGTTGTTGTTATGAGTTTATCGGGCATGGTAGCATAGTGGTAATGTCACTGGGCTAATAATCCAAAAACCTGAACTAATGATCCAGCAGACGTGAGTTCAAATCCCACCACGGCAGCTGAGGAATTTAAATTCAATTAAATGAATCTGGAATAATTACTAGTATCAGAAACTATTGGATTGTTGTAAAAACCCATCTGGTTCACTAATGTCCTTTAAGGAAGGAACTCTGTCCTCCTGGTCTGGCCAATATGTGACTCCAAACCCACAGCAATGTGGTTGACTTTTAACTGCCCTCTGAAATGGCCTAGCAAGCCACTAACCGCTAATAAAAAGAATAAAACTGGACGGACCACTCGGCACTGGCTATGGACACAGCATTGGCACACCCCAGCCCAGCTGACCCTGCAAAGTCCTCCTCGCCAACATCTGGGGACTTGTGCCAAAATTGGGAGAGCTGTCCCACAGACTAGTCAAGCAACAGCCTGACATAGTCATACTCACAGAATCATACCTTTCAGCCCAAACTCCTCCATCACCATCCCTGGGTACGTCCTGTGTCACTGGAAGGACAGATCCACCAGGGGTGGTGGCACAGTGGTATACAGTCAGGAAGGAATGGCCCTGGGAGTCCTCAACATTGACTCTGGACCCCATGAAGTCTCGTGGCTTTAGGTCAATCTTGGGCAAGGAAACCTCCTGCTGGTTACCACCTACTGCCCTCCCTCAGCTGATGAACACCACTTGGAAGAAGTACTGAATGTACTCTGGGTGGGGGGACTTCAATATCCATCACCAAGAGTGGCTCGGTAACACCACAGCTGGCTGAGTCCTGAAGGACATAACTGCCAGTCTGGGCCTGCAACAGGTGGTAAGAGAACCAACACGAGGAAAAAAACTTACTTGACCTCGTCCTTACCAATCTACCTGTTGCAGATGCATCTGTCCATGACAGTATTGGTAGCAGTGACCACTGCACAGTCATTGTGGAGACGAAGTCCTGTCTTCACATTGAGGACACCCCCCATCGTGTTGTGGCATCAAGGAGTCCTAGTAAAACTGAAGTCAATGGGAATCAGCGGGGGAAAACACTCCACTGGCTGGAGTCATACCTAGCACAAAGGAAGATGGTTGTGGTGGTTGAAGGTCAATCATCATTGCAGGAGTTCCTCAGGGCAGTGTCCTAGGCCCAACCATCTTCAGCTGCTTCATCAATGACCTTCCCTCCAACATAAGGTCAGAAATGGGGATGTTCGCTGATGACTGCACAGTGTTCAGCGCCATTAACAACTCCTCAGATAATGAAGCAGTCCATGCCTGCATGCAACAAGACCTGGACGACATTCAGGTTTGGGCTGATAAGTGGCAAGTAACATTTGCGCCACAGAAGTGCCAGGCAATGACTATCTCCAACAAGCGAGAGTCTAACCACCTCCCCTTGACATTCAACGGTATTACTATCGCTGAATCCCCCACAATCAACATCCTGGGGGTCACCATTGACCAGAAACTTAACTGGACCTGCCACATAAATACTGTGGCAACAAGAGCAAGTCAGAGGCTGGGTATTCTGCAGCGAGTGACTCACCTCCTGACTCCCCAAAGCCTTTCCACCATCTACAAGGCACAAGTAAGGAGTGTGATGGAATACTCTCCACTTGCCTGGCTGAATGCAGCTTCAAGAAGCTCGACACCATCCAGGACAAAGCAGCCCGCTTGATTGGCACCCCATCCACCACCTTAAACATTCATTCCCTCCACCACCAGCGTACCGTGGCTGCAGTGTGTACCATCTACAAGATGCACTGCAGCAACTCGCCAAGGCTTCTTCGGATGCACCTCCCAAACCTGCGACCTCTTCCGCCTAGAAGGACAAGGACAGCAGGCGCATGGGAACACCACCACCTCCAAGTTCCCCTTCAAGTCACAGAACATCCTAGCTTGGAAGTATATCGCCGATCCTTCATCGTCGCTGGGTCAAAATCCTGGAACTCCCTCCCTAACAGCACTGTAGGAGTACCTTCACCACACGGACTGCAGCGGTTCAAGGCGGCTCACCGCCACCTTCTCAAGGGCAATTGGGGATGGGCAATAAATGCTGGCCTTGCCAGTGACGCCCACATCCCATAAACGAATTAAAAAAAAATATTGGCATAGGTTGGGAGTTTGAGGATTCTGACCCACGATCTTTCTTTGGCTTGCGTCTGTTTTTGTTATATTTCCGTGAAGCATGTTGGCACATTTTTCTATGCTAGAGGCACTATATAAATGTCATTTGATGTTGAGGTTGGAGAACTTAAAAACAGCTTCTGAGCAAAAGAAATTGATGTTCTCAAGTGTCCAGATAACTGAGTTGATCATAAAATGCAGCATAACAGGATAACAGATGCTGACAGTACGTTGTAAGTCAGTTCTGATGATATAAATGATAACAATAAAGGTTCATGATTTATGAGTGCCAACAGAACCGGAGATTGGATTATTGCCTTAAACTAACAGTATTTGTTACTCCTTAAAGTGATATATTCCTCTATCTATCTATACATACATTTATATATATATAGATATATAGATATATTTATCTCTCTCCATGTATGTATATGTTTATCTATCTCTCAGTATGTGTGTATATATGGCCCAGAATTTCAGGTCGGGGGCTTCCCGCGGGTGCAAGCCCCCGACCTGCACTTACCTTGCGCGCTGGCTGTTGAGCTGTGGGCCCGCGTGGAATTGCGATCCTGAGCCTCCTCCAACTGCCGGCGCGCAGTGCTTGCGTATCCCAGGGGTGCAGTTAGTTCGATGCGTTCCCTTGGGATCACGTGGGCCATGGGGAGCCAATCGGAGCAGGGAATGCTTCATTCATAAGTTTGACAGGAAGGGCTGTCAAACTTTTAAATACTATAAGCCCCAAAACATCACTAAATCTTCAAATAAATTTTTAAAAAATCACTTTTTTAATTAAACTATAAATTACATGTAATAACTATTTTAAACAATAATTTAAATTTTTGAAATGTTTTTTAAATTTTCTAACGGGGCTAAAATTAAACTTACCTTTCTTTAAAGTATTTAAAAATCATAAGCCTGTGGAAAAAATGTTTTAATTTTAATTAATTCACCACTTACCTTGTAAAAAGCAGGCCTTGCGACTGCTTTTTACATGTCTAACTTCTGGAGACTTACCCTCCCGGGAAAACCTGCAAAAAAAACATAAGTTCGATGCGCACGCGCAGCCTCTCCTGCGCACGCGTTCCACCTCTTAACCCCTTCTTTCAGGGGAACGGAAATGTCGGTTTCCCGCGCACGCGCAGTGCATGCAGGAAACCTGCACTTCCATTGGGCTTACGGGTGAGTACCCCATGCGTACTCACCCGCGGAGACCCGAATTTCAATATATAGTTATCTCTCTCTATATATATATGTAATGTATCTATCTATATATATACACATTTATCTATCTATATATATCTCTGTATATATCGATATATGTATGTAATATATATGAATAAAATGATACACCAACATGCCCATGTATTACACTCCAGCAGTTTAAAATGATCTTAAGATGCCGATCTGTCTGATCTACACTTCAATCTCCAGGACTGTTCTTTGCTGTGGGCACCTGCCCATTAAGAACTGAGTTAAGAGTGCCTGAACTAATTTCAGATTAACATTCATACAGCCAGAGACAAAGGGAAATCTTCATCCCATCAAATCTGGTCTGGAATAATACCCAGGGAGTAATGGGGATAGGGCAATGCACCAATCCAGTTTAAAAATAATAAATAAACACTTTGGATGTATATAGAAAATCAGAAGACTGTTCCTGGAGCTCTTTGAGTCTATCTCACCCCTCCTCAGTGCTCTACCAGCAACACATTGAAATGCATGGAGATCATAATTTATATTTGCTCATGTGTGCCAACCAGCGGGATGCATTTTTGTGTTGTCTTGTAGGGTTCAACCAAACTCGACCAGATCTTTAAAAGTATAACACTGCTGATTAACCTCATTGGTAACACTGAGTGTGTGATCCTAAACTGCCTTACTGCAGTTTGTTATAAGCTGTGTCTGCTGGAAAACTGCCGAAAAGAGTCAGGGACGAGCAAAATGGAAGCATATCCATATATGGGTTAAAGGGGCTACAGTGTCACTGCCGGGCTGAGGGTGGATGATGTCATGTGGATGCCGCATGAAGTTGGGTGCATATAAAGAACTGCCTTGAAGGGGAAGGGCAGAACAGGAGCAAAAAACAAAGGAACAGTCTGTTTCAACGCATGGTCACCTATCCTCCAAAGGATTGGGGTAATATAGGGCACCACACGGTAGGCGCATATCAAAGGTTAGGGCATGTGGAGTCAGGGGACAAATAGCTGAATGGATAGCAAATTGGCGAAAAAATAGAAAGGAGAGAGTAGGGGTTCAGATTGGAGGAAAGTAGAAAGCAATGTTCCACAAAGATTAGTGCTGGAACCATTGTTATTCATCATTTACATTCATGATTTGGACTTAAGAACAAGTATCTCAATAGCAACATTTGCAGATGATACCAAACTGGTGGGTATAGCTAACACTAAGAATGCAACATAATACAAGAGGGTTGTCGAGGCTGGAGGTGGTTACAGAGATAAGGAGGGGCAAGCAGGTCATTGAGGGGTTTGAACAAGAGGATGAGAATTTTAAAATCGAGGTGTTGCCAGACTGGAAGCCAATGTAGTTCAGCGAATACAGGGGTGATGGGTGAACAAGATTTGGTGCGAGTTAGGATATGGGCAGCAGAGTTCGGGATGTTTTACAGTGAGTGTCAAAGCTGACCCCTAACCTAGGTCAAAGAAACCCATGTCCAGCAGTGCTCATTCGATAGTGACCAGCAAAGTGATTCCATTACTGAGTGGGCTATCACTGGGGTAAACAATCATGGGAAGGAGGTACCATCTTTCAGGTGGATGTAAAAGATCCCATGGCACTATTTCGAAGAAGAGCAAGGGAGTTCTCCCTAGTATCCTGGCCAATATTTATCCCTAAAATTAAAGATTATCTGGTCATTATCACATTGCTGTTTGTGGGACCTTGCTGTGTGGAAATTGGTTGCTGCATTTCCCAACATTACAGCGGTGACTACACCTCAAAAATATTTCATTGGCTATGAAGCGCTTTGGGGCATCCTGAGATTGTGAAAGGCGCTATAGAAATGCAAGTTCTTTTCTTTCTTTAATTTGTTGCAACAAGTTATTTGTTATCACTCAGAAACCAACACTTTCCACTGCCTCCAGAATAGTATATGAAAAATGGTGTTACAATTTGTACCTCTTCCTGAGATTTTAGCAGCAAGTCCCACTCTATACTGCCCTACTAATGGTGTGCAGTCATAGAGGGGAAGGAGTAAGAATATTCAATTCTGCTCATAATAAGCAAGACAGAGGTACAAAAATTCCTCTGGTCACGATGTGCAGTGTGTTCACAAAGATTTCTCGTTTGGTATTTTTAGCAAAATCATAATGTGATTAGGATTTAACTCCAGTCTAAACAGAAGAAAAATGTCATCAATGTATTTAAGATGTTGCTACACAAAACGATTCTTACCATCAGATGCGATTTTCAGCTTCTGCGAGAAAATAGCTCCCAAACTCATACTTACAGCTGTATTTAGGTTTCTTGACTTTGACATTTGGAGTGTTGATGAGTTTATCATAATCACAGGGACTTTACAGGGTATTACATAGGATATACGGCACAGAAACAAGCCATTCGGCCCAACCAGTCCATGCCGGTGTTTATGCTCCACACGAGCCTCCTCCTGTTTTTCCTCATCTAAATCTATCAGCGTAACCCTCGATTCCCTTCTCCCTCATAGCTGCTTTTTAAAATTTATAATCATGCAAAGGATTCCAGTTTTGTATCTATCTACAATCTTATAAAAACCTCACCTGTGTGTGCACTTCCTACAAGTCGCGCTTAACACGTCACACTTTCTAACGCAAATTTCACTCTCACACTTACAAAATGTAAAAAATACACATTTAAAGTATAAAGAAAGAACTCCAGACATTGACACAGGAGCCAGAGTATTTGTGGCTCTGACTGATTTATAATCAGACTTAAAAGAAAGCACCGCTGCTGGAAGAGCAATTGGACTCTGACTCACCTCACCCAATGACTTATTTAACAGCAAACAGATTTTTCTCCCATTCAAGGGACACATTCATCTCAGCGGCAGAATAATACACTGTACATTACATGGTATAACTCATTTATATGCTTATATATAAAACGACAGCCCAGAAATTGGATTATACCAAAAGCCGGGGGGGAGGAGGGGCGGGGGGATGGGGGGGGGTGGTGTGGGGAGCGATCCCAGTGCAGCGCACATTGCACGCGCCCGATAAGGCCAGTGGCAGGGCCACGCCAAATTGGTCCGCCGGCCTCATTGAAATAGTGCCTGCGAGCTGTCAGTCGCGGCCCCAGGGGCAGCTCGTTGGTCGCAGAGGGTGGAGTTCCTCGGGTGAGTCCGGGAGGGAGGGAAGGCAAGCGGTGCGGTGGGAGCGGAGGCCAGCAGCGGCCTGCGGTTTTAACATGGGGCCGGGAGGAGCACTTTGGTTGCGGACTGAACACACGCACGCCATATTGGGCCCTGCAGCGAAAAACAGGCGCAGCGCAATCGAATTTCTGGGCTACCATATCATCTGGCCACTCTGTAAATGTACCTCTGTTCTGTTTTAATACCATAATCATAAACTTGGCGGGAAAAATTCAGTATCGCGCCATTTGGGGCGCCATTATCGGCCGTGCGCTAAGTTTAGCGCCTGGCGCTAATTATCGTCTCCGACGGCAAACTTGGCTTTTATCGCCCCTGGAGGTGATTGGAGCGCTAAATCAGGCGCTTCAATCCTGTCTTAAGGCGCAAAGGCCGAGGAGCGAGGCGCTACCTCAGAGCACTGGCAAAGCAAGGAAGGGCAAATCAAAATGAACCTGCAAAGTGCTGCTCAGTACCCAAAATTCTTTCACACAGCGTTGAATCTCTCCATAAGTCTCTCTCTCTCTCAGAATGCGTGGTGCAAAAATGTCACTAACAAAAAAAGGCAGGACGCGGTCGCCTTTAAATAGCACTCCCCCAGTCCCTTTCTGACTGCAAAACGCTCCCCTCAACCTGTTGTTGCTAGCGGCAGACGGTAAGGCAGGGGGTGCCACTCAATATCCGGTCCGGGGCGCTACCGGGGCGTTGCACACTCGACGGACATCACGATCTGCCGGCGCAGGAGATCGTGGTGGTAGTGTTTAGCGCCGCTGCAAAATGTCTAGTTAATTTAGTGAGCGGCGCAAACATCGCCGCGCCCGGGCGCTAGTTGCTTTGCTCCCCATTAGCGCCCTTTTAAGGTGCTAATGGGAGGCGCAAGCCAACCGAATTTTCCCCCCCTTGATCTTTTAACAACTGTTGGGGCAGATTTGAGGCGTTTTAATCCACATCTGGTGCATGGAGCAGTCCTTGCAGAAATATGATCATACAAGATCGCATAGTCTTCTACATACTTGGACTTCGTGGCTTAGAAACCTGATGGCGCTGTGCCTGTTCTTTCAGGTGCTAAACAGATGCCTGAGCCTCCAATATGGTGGGCAGGAAGCGCCTGCTCATTGCGGGCTGGAAATTCGCCACCCGCCATATTGGTATAGTCAACAAAATAGGCGTCCAGGGCCGGTGCCTGAAACAGGTGTTAGGCTCCAAAGCCTGTTTGAGGTCCCCTGGACAAAGTTGGGTCACCTTGAACGCAGCTCATCAAAGAGAGAGTTATTAGAGCATGCAATACTTTACCACAAGTAGCTATTGAGGCAAAGACCATAACATCATTTAAATGGGAATTGGTTAAGGATTTGAAAAGGAAGTATATGAACGTATACAAGGAAAGGACCGGAAAATGGGATTGGAGAAGACAGTTGAAGAGCTAGCACTGGCACAGGCAGGATGGACTCAATTGACTTCTTCTGCACTTTAAACTCTCATTCCTCCCTATCTCTGTTACCGCCTCCAGCCCTACAACTCTTCCAAACTCTCTGTTCCTCTGACACCGGCCTCTTTGTGTTTGTCTCCCTCCCTTTGATCCACCATTGGTGGCCGTGCTTTGAACCACCTTGGTCCCACGCTCTGGAATTCCCTCCCTAAACCTCTTCGCCTTTTCACCTCCCTCTCTTCTTTTAAGACTTTCCTTAAAATCCATCTCTTTGGCCAGGCTTTTGTTCGTCTCTCCTAATACTGTCTTCTTTGGCTCGGTGCCCATTTACCTAACAGCTCTGTGAAGCGCTTTGAGAGGTTTGTCTAGGTGCTTTAGAAATGCAAGTTGTTGTCATTGTAAATCTTCATCAAAAGAAAATCCATTGTTTGGCATTCTGAGGACTAAACAAGCTGACTAACTGATGCTTGATGCTATGTTGAATCCAGAGAAATTGTTGAAAGTATGCTCACTGCAGCTGTCTGACGATGGCACATTCCAAAACAAGAATAATGTGACTGCTTATACAAGGCTGTCTGTCGCGTGACTTTTAAATGCATTTGAAATCTGACACTGGTTGATGAGGGGTCTTTTAGGACTTTGCACTTCTGTAAATACCTCGATATATTTTAATGCGTAGTAGTGACAAGGACTGGATGTTTCTCTGGTGACGAGCTAAACAAGTTAGGGCTAATGTTCTGATCCCACGCTACTGGCTGGGACCCTCAGGAACTGGTGGCAAATGCCAGGGAATCACCGCTGCATGCCCACGGATTTCATTCTACTAACATTGATAGGAACGTACAAGTTGCAAGATGAAGGAAGACCAAGGTCCTTCCAGTTTGACTTCTGCCCTCCTAGTAGTCAACAACAGCAACTTGCATTTACATAGCGCCTTTACTTTAGTAAAATGTCCCAAGGCGCTTCACAGGAGCGACAGCAAACAAAATTTGACACGAGCCAAAGAAGGAGACATTAGGACAGGTGACCAAATGCTTTGTTAAAGAGGTGGGTTTTAAGGAGCGTCTTAAAGGAAGAGAGTGAGGTAGAGAGGTTTGGGGAGAAAATTGCAGAGCTTAGGGGCTAGATGGCTGAAGACATGGTTACCAATTGACCCAGCATTTTGGGGGAGAGCTCCAGATTTCCACTAAACTTTGTGCGGAAAAAGTACTTCCTGATTTCACTCCTGAATGGCCCAGCTCTAATTTTAAGATCAAGGGATATGGGGAGAAAGCAGGGACAGGGTACTGAATTTGGATGATCAGCCATGATCTCATTGAATGGCAGAGCAGGCTCGAGGGGCTAAATGGCCTACTCCTGCTCCTATCTTCTATGTTTCTATGGCATTTGCGCAGAACAACCAGATCATTACAGCCAGCTTGCAGCCCCTATCACCGGGCAAAGCTCAAATGAGAAACATCACAAAATGTGCTACGTTGAAATAAAAATGTATTATTCTGCACAACTTTCTCTTATGAAACACAACGAATAATAAACTCCCCATATCCCTTGATCCCTTTAGCCTTAAGAAATATATCTAACTCCTTCTTGAATATATTTAATGAATAGGCCTCTACTGCTATGAAGGCCAACATACCATTTGCCTTCTTAACCGCCTGCTGCACCTGCATGCTTACCTTCAGCGACTGGTGCACAAGGACACCCAGGTCTCGTTGCACTTCCCCTTTACCCAATCTATTACCGTTCAGATAATAATCTGTCTTCCTGTTTTTGCCACCAAAGTGGATAACCTCGCATTTATCCACATTATACTGCATTTACCATGCATCTGCTCAATCACCCAACCTGCCCAAATCATACTGGAGTTTCTCTGCATCCTCCTCACAGCACACACGCCCACCCAGCTTTGTGTCATCTGCAAACTTGGAGATATTACAACTAGTTCCTTCGTCTAGATCATTTATATATATTGTGAATAGCTGGGGTCCAAGGACCGATCCCTGCGGTACCCCAGTAGTCACTGCCTGCCACTTGGAAAAAGACCCGTTTATTCCAACTCTTTGCTTCCTGTCTGCCAACCAGTTCTCTATCCAAGACAGTACCTTACCCCCAATCCCGTGTGCTTTAACTTTGCACGCTAATCTCTTATGCGGGACCTTATCGAAAGCCTTCTGAAAGTCCAAATACACCACATCCACTGGTTCTCCCTTATCTATTCTACCAGTTACATCCTCAAAAAATTCCAGTAGATTAGTCAAGCATGATTTACCTTTTGTAAATCCATGTTGACTTTGTCTAATCCTGTCACTGTTTGCCAAATGCTCTGCTATTACTTCTTTTACAATGGACTCTAGCATTTTCCCCACTACCGATGTCAGACTTACTAGTCTATAATTCCCCATTTTCTCTCTACCACCTTTTTTAAATAGTGGGGTTACATTAGCTATCCTCCAATCCATGGGAACTGTTCCAGAGGCTATAGAATTTTGGAAGATGACCAGCAATGCATCTACTATTTCTAGGGCCACTTCCTTAAGTACCCTAGGATGTAGATTATCTGGCCTTGGGGATTTATCGGCCTTCAATCCCGTCAATTTCCCTAACACCATTTCCCTACAAATACTGATTTCATTCAATTCCTCCCTCTCATTAGACCCTATGTTCCCCGACGTCTCTGGGAGGTTATTTGTGTCCTCCTTTGTGAAGACAGAACCAAAGTATGTATTTAATTGGTCTGCCATTTCTTTGTTCCCCATTATAAATTCCCCATGTGCTCTCTCAGTTATTGGAAGCGCTGTGTAATGAGGTGATCACGAACGGCCCTTGCAGAATCAACATTGAGTGGCTCCCTTCTACGTTGGTGCTGCTCCTCCTCCTCTTCATCCTCCTCCTCTGCCACCTCCTCCTCCTGTCCCTCTTCCTCCTCCTGAGGTGGACCTACAATCCCTGGTGGCAATGGCTGGGCCCTCAGAATGGTCAGGCTGTGCAGCATGTAGTACACCACGATGAAAAGGTAGACTCGATCAGGGGAGCACTACAGGGTTCCTCCAGAGCGGTGAAGGCAGCGGAACTGTTGCTTTAGCATGCCGATAGTCTGTTCGATCACGTTCCTGGTGGCACTGTGGCTGTCCTTGTATGCGTGCTGAGCAGGAGTGTTGGGGTTGTGGAGGGGTGTCATCAGCCAAGTGGTGAGCGGATAACCCTTGTCTCTGAGCAGCCAGCCGCAAGCTTCATGTGGTGGTTGGAACAGTGCTGTCGCAGGATGAATGCATCGTGGCTGCTGCCAGGATAGCGGGCATTGACGGTAAGGATGCGCTGTCTGTGGTCGCACACCAACGGAATGTTCAGGGAGTGGTAGCTTTTATGGTTACGGAACACCTCTGCATTGTGATGAGGTGCCCGCAATGCCATGTGGGTGCAGTCAATTGTGCCCTGAACCATGGGGAAGCCCGCTATCCTTGCAAAGCCACATGAGCATTCGTCTTGCTTCTCTCTGGTCATGGGGAATGAGATGTACTCCCTTCACTTCTGTAGAGAGTGTCTGTTACCACCCAGATGCAGCAATGGATGGCGAACTGCGAAATGTTTGCAATATCCCCTGTTGAAGCCTGGCGTAGAAATTGAGAGTGACTGTGACCTTCACTGACACTGAGAGAGACATCCTGGTCCTTAGTTGAGACTGGAGCTCTGGCTGCAGGAGGTGGTAAAGCTGTATGACCACCTCCTTGCTGAAGCAGAGCCTTCTAAGGCACTGCTCCTCTGACAGATGAATGTAGGAGAACTGCTCCCGGAATACCCTGGGAGGGTAAGGTCTCTTGTTGAAAGCCCTGTTGGTCTTCCTCCCTCTGGCCATGTTTTCCAATCTTTCTCTCGGCCTCCACTGCCTCCGACGGTGAAGCTGGAGGGCGAGGTGCAGTGCCAGTGCAGTCCTCATTAAGTGTTGGAAATGTAGCAAATGTAAGACAAATGAAATTCCTTCAAGTAGGAAAACCTCAAATGGGTCTAAACGCCTGTCTGCTTCTGTCAAACTGACAAGGCAGCGATGTTTGCCGACTGAAAAAACCTGGAAGTGCACGCCTTTAAATAGCGCTCCTCCAGCTCTCAGCCGACTGCAAACCGCCTCCTCTACCTGTCGTTCCTAACGGCAGGCGCAGAGGCAGGGGGCGAGAATGAATTTCCAGTCCGGGGCGCTACCGGGGCGATGTGCCGCCGGATGACGTCACGATCTCCGGTTGCAGGTGGGCGTGACAATAGTGGTTAGCGCCGCCACAAACCGCCAGGTGAATTTCACCGGCGGTGCTAACATCGATGTGCCCAGTCGGTAAGTCGTTGGCGCCCCTTTAGCGCCCCCTCGGAGGCGCTAACAGGTGCCGCTAAGGTACCGAATTTCTAGCCCCATTGGTCTTTTGTCAGAATTTCTCTTTCAGATGCTCAGAGCTTCCATTGAGATTTTTTTTTCCCGTTTTGAGAAATTCCCCTAAAGTATACCAATAGGCTGCAGTATGGGTTTCTCAATGGGGATTCACCTCATTTATGTTGGGGAAAGAAGAACTGGAAGAACAGGCTTATGAGGAAGACCCTCCTGCAGAAGCCCAGCCACCAGGGTGTACAGAAGAACTCATTTGAGTATCTCCTTTATTCCGTCTGTTCTCTCAGGTGGGCGTAAAAGATCCCATGGCACGATTTCGAAAATGAGGTGGGATGTTCTCCCAGGTGTCTTGGCCAATATTTGTCCCTCAACCAAGATCACTAAAACAGATTATCTGGTCATTATCACATTGCTGTTTATGGGAACTTGCTGTGCGCAAATTGGCTACCATGTTTCCCTACATTACAACAGTGACTGCACTTCAATTGTACTTCATTGGCTGTTAAGTGCTTTGGGACTTCCTGAGGTGGTGAAAGATGCTATATAAATGCAAGTTATTTCTTTCTTTGTATGTGTAAGGAGACTGAGGTTGGTCCCAAGTATCCCAGGAAGAGCTTTACTCTATCCTACAAGGAGATCTACAGACTTCCTTAAGAAACAGGAGAATGCTTACTATGCCTTAGGACATCACTAATGCACTTTATTTCTTGGCTACTGGCTCATTCTAAGGGGTAACAGATGACTTAAAGCACATCAGTAAGTTTGCTGTCCATTCTTGCATAAGGCAAGTAATTACTATCTCGTTTGCCAGTCTAGTTTATTGCATTTGTCACGAGAGCAAGACAAGTGAGTGAGCGGGCCATTAATTCTCATCGAATCATTGAGTTTCCATGAGAGATGAGAGCTGCAGATTGTACTTATGTGACACTGCAAGCCCTGACTGTCAACCCACACCATTACATCAACTGAAAGGATTTCATCCTCTTAATTGTCCAATTCGTGTGCAATTACAAGAACAGCCTTCTGCAAGTCAATACCTAGTATACAGGGAGCAGCCATGATCCAGTGTCCCTGTGTATTTTCAGAATCAATTGCAAGGTGCAGGCTGGCTTCTTGAACACAAGAGGAATCCATGGCTTTTAACCCCATTGAGAAAGACCACCAGTGAAGTGGAGGAATGTCACAATGAGGTTGATTGTTCAGCTGTGGCTCAGTTGTCAGCACTCTTGTCTCTGAGTCATGAAGGTCATGGGTTCAAGTCTCCCTCCAAAGACTTGAGCACATAATCCAGGCTGACACTCCAATACTAGTACTGAGGGAGCGCTGCACTGTCGGTGGCACTGTCATTCAGATCCGACATTAAACTGAGACCCCATCTGCCTTCTCCGGTGGACTAAAAAGATCCCACAGCACCTCTAAAGGAACACCAGGGTAGTTCTCCCCAGTGTCCTGGCCAATATTTATTCCCCAACCAACATCATTTAAAAAAAACTAGTCAATATCTCATTGCTGTTTGTAAGACATTGCTGTGCACTAATTGGCTGTCACGTTTCCCTACAACAGTGAATACACTTCAAAAAGTACTTCATTCATTGTGAAGCACTTTGGGACATCCTGAGATTTTGAAAGGCACCATATAATTGCAAGTCCTTTCTTCTGTTTTTTGCATCCACACTCAAATTAAATTGAACAGGGCCACTGGCATTCTATAGGTAAAATTCAGGTGCCTGGGTAGGTCCCGGGACCCCCTCCTGTATGCTCTCAATGTTGTCTCCCAAACTGTATGGCCTTCTTCAGAGATCCAATTCAATGGTGGAACAGGTTCGAGGGGCTGACTGGCCTATTTCTGTTCCTATGCAAGTTGTTGAATTGCAGTGGGGGTTCAGAGTGAAGAGTTAGAGTGGAAAAGAAACTGGTTGGAGGGTAGGAAGCCGCAAGTGCTCCTTGGAGGAGTGATGATGGGGTTACATGAGTTACATTGGGGTGGTGGGGGGCAAGTGTTGGGTAGGCTGCACCAGAGAGTGGTGTCGGGACTCCAAGATGCATTTAAGGGGAAGCTAGATAAACGAAAGAGGGAGAAAGGAATAGAAGGCTATGCTGATAGGGCGAGATGAAGTGAGGTGAGAGAAGGCTCGTGTGGAGCACATGGGCCAGTTGGGCCAACCGGCCTGTTTCTGTGCTGTACATTCTACGTTTCTAATTTAATCCTCTGCAAACTGAGATTCCTGAGGAAGAAACTGAGTCAGAGGTACTCAGACTTGAGGAGGACACAGCAGAGACACAGCTGCTCCAAGAGGGCCAAGAGCCAAACTCACCGGAAAGATGATCAGTAATGTCTGATGATATAACTATACAACATCTGTACTAACCAGATGCCACATAATTTAAATCTACAACCCTTGTAGATCACTCCATTCATCATTAAAAGTAGAAACCCCATGAGGGTTGTAAATCCATCAGTTCCTGTGCAACTTTACGTTTTCAACAAAAAAATAATGAACATTATGATGATCAAGATTCTGCAACTATATAACTGAAGAGTAAATTCAATCAACATAGAAACAGGAGCAGGCCATTCAGCCCCTCAAGCCTGTTCTGCCGATCATGTAGCTCATGGACCCCCCACTGCGGCTCCCCATGTGACTTGCACTTTTCTAGTGCTAGTCCTAGTCGAACATTTCTCCTGTGTACCCCCTGGGGTCATCTGCTCTAATTGAGTACAAACCTCTTGTGATGGAGGTGGCCTTCCCTGGGATTCATGACAGGCTGCTTCTCTAGGCTCGGAATCTCCACAGCCTTGGCCTGCTAACTTTCTTCCAGCTGTGAGGGCATCCAGGAGGCTCGAGCAAAGAAATCTCTGATGATGCTGTTCTGAGGAAAGGTAGACTCCCAGGAGCCATCTCCTGCTGTCCCGCTAGGCATGGAATCAAGATATTGGTTGCCATGGATCTGCAGGAAACCAGACCTTACGGAATTACGAATCCCCGGAAGAGAGTAACCTGGATATCCTGTAGGACCTCCAAAATGGTGCCCTGGAGATGTCGGAATCTCCTCTGGAACAGGCTCGTGCGGTGGATGCCGATTCGCTGAATTCCTTCAAGCGAGAGCTGGACCTGTTCCTGGGTGGTGCAGACATCACCTCTTACGAAAGGTAGGTTACTTCAGGGAGTTCAGGGCCAGAGTGGTCCCCTGGGCTACTTTCGATTGCCTAGATGGGTCGGAGAGGAATTTCCCAACTTTCTTTCCCTCAAAATTGGCCCAGGTTTTTATTCTGGTTTTTCGCCATGCCCAGGAGATCACATGGTTTTGGATGGGGTGGAGAGTGTATATATTGTGATACACAAGGTATCACAATCGTGTGGGACAGGGTGGATGGACCAAAGGGTCTTTACGCATCCGCCATTGTTCGTATTCCGTTATCCAAGACTTGAAGGCCACCAGTCAAGACTGCACATTGGATTTGATGACTTGTCCTCTGGGATCTGTGATATGGACGTTTACTTGAAGAGGACTAATTTGCAGGGTTATGGGGGGAATAGCTGGGGAGTGAGACTAAATTGGATGGCTCTTTCAAAGAGCTGGCACAGGTACAATGGGCCGAATGACCTCCTTCTGTGCTGTAAGATTCTATGATTCTATCAGTGGGATGTAAGCAGAGCTACCTGCAGCTGCCACTTGCCCCAGGCTGCTCTGTATTGCTGACACAAAAGCAAAATACTGCGGATGCTGGAAATCTGAAATAAAAACAGAAAATGCTGGAAAATACTCAGCAGGCCAGGCAGCATCTGTGGAGAGAGAAACAGAGTTAACGTTTCAGGTCGATGACCTTTCGTCAGAACTGGAAAAAGCTGGAGATGGAACAGGTTTTTAAGCAAGTACAGGGGCAGGGAAAGGGGGGAGGGGAGGAAAGAACAAAGGGGAAGGTCTGTGATAGGATGGAAGGCCGGAGGGGTTAAGAGACATTAAGAGAGATTAAGAGATGGTGCAAGACAAAAGGAGATGGTAATGGGACAAGTTAAGCTCCAGCTTTTTCCAGTTCTGACTGTGGCCCCGTCTACCCTCTCAGGTGGACGTTAATGATCCCATGGCTTCTTCGGAGAATAGCAGGGGGAGTTCTCTCCGGTGCCCCGGCCTATATTGACCCCTCAATCAACCTCACTAAAAACAGATTATCTGGTCATTATTACATTGCTGTTTGTGAGTCCTGACTGTGCGCAAATTGGGTGTTGCGTTTACTACATTACAACAGTGATTGCATTTCAAAAGTGCTTCATTGGGTGTAAAGCACTTTGGGATGTCGTGAATGTCTTTTTTTTTCTATCTCTTTCTCCCTCCCTCGCTTTCTTTTTCTTTCTTGTCCCATTCTGACCCAGGTTAATAGTGGATTGGGGTCCTATTGACGTAATAGGACCCCAATTTGCGTCCATTTTTGAGGCCACCGCCTGCTTTAGGCGACCGCCTCAGATGCCTGCAAAGCTCTGCAGGTTAACATTGCAAACATTCAGAAATGGTCGGGATCTGAGCGGATCAGTGAACTGTTCATCTTTATCTGCCCCCGGCCGGTTTCTTTTGGAAGGGTAGCGTTACAATCCATCCCTTAGATTCAGGAGATTGTGGGTTTGAGACCTGCACCAGGATCTGAGTGTATAATCTAGGCTGATAGAACCGTTAGTACTGAGGGAGTGCTGGATTGTTGGATGTGGCGTCCTTCAAATGCAATGTTAACCTCACACCCTGTCTAGCAGTTCAGCTTGATGTAAAGGTGCCATGGCAGTATTTGAAGAAGAGCATAGAATTCTCCTGGTGTCCTGAACAATCTTCCTCCATCAGCAAAATCAGATTAACTGGTCAATCATCTCTACCCAGCTGTCTGTAAAATG
Organism: Somniosus microcephalus; assembly: GCF_052327205.1. Lineage (NCBI taxonomy): Eukaryota > Metazoa > Chordata > Chondrichthyes > Squaliformes > Somniosidae > Somniosus > Somniosus microcephalus. Next base: position 60,473,781 of record NC_141006.1, on the reverse strand, counting down.
ACTGCCAGGCTTGGCTACATAACCCAATATGTTTCAAAAGTAATTCATTATATGTGAGGCATTTTGAAATGTGTCGGAGAAATGTGATAAGGTGCTATATAAACATGTCTTTCATTTCATTCCTCAGTGTCTGTACCTTAAATGATGACATTTGTATTATCAAAACATTCATTTATTCTGGAACTCTAATGGATGACTAGGAAGGTCCCAATAATTTCTATGTACATCACAGAAATGACAAGGAAAACAAATTTAAAGAGCAGCACAAACATGATCAAGATAAATTAAACCATTTTGCCTTGCTGTATAACATCACTCTGGTAAGCAAAAAAAAACATTGAGGTTGTTAAATTTGAATTTTCACCATCCTGTTTGCCTACATTACAACAGTGACTCCACTTCAAAAGTGGCTGTGAAGCGCTTTCAGACATCCTGAGGTCATGAAAGGTGCTATTTAATTGCAAGTCTTTCTTTTTTAGATGAAGCATGTTGACAAAAAGGAAGCAATTACTAGAACATTTTCACATTGAAGTAACAAGTTGGAACAACCTACAGGGTCAACTTGCTAAGGTAAAGAAGGCTTAAGGGTGGCCACTGAATATTAAACTGAAGAAACTTGAATTAGGCAGTGGCTTGAATCAGTCGACTCAGGCTTGTTAAGATGCATTGCTGGTCATCTTCCAAAATTCTATAGACTCTGGAACAGTTCCCATGGATTGGAGGGTAGCTAATGTAACCCCACCATTTAAAAAAGGTGGTAGAGAGAAAATAGGGAATTACAGACATCGGTAGTGAGGAAAATGCTAGAGTTCATTATAAAAGATGTAATAGCAGAGCACTTGGAAAACAGTGACAGGATCGGACAAGTCAACATGGATTAACAAAAGGTAAATCGTGCTTGACTAATCTACTGGAATTTTTTGAGGATGTAACTGGTAGAATAGGTAAGGGAGAACCAGTGGATGTGGTGTATTTGGACTTTCAGAAGGCTTTCGATAAGGTCCTGCATGAGAGATTAGCGTGCAAAGTTAAAGCACATGGGATTGGGGGCAAGGTATTGACTTGGATAAAGAACTGACAGACAGGAAGCAAAGAGTTGGAATAAACGGGTCTTTTTCCGAGTGGCAGGCAGTGACTAGTCGGGTACCGCAGAGATCGGTGCTAGGACCCCAGCTATTCACAATATATATTAATGATCTAGACGAGGGAACTAGATGTAATATCTCCAAGTTTGCAGATGACTGGGTGGGCGTGTGTGCTGTGAGGAGGATGCAGAGAAACTCCAATATGATTTGGACAGGTTGGGTGATTGGGCAGATGCATGGCAGATGCAGTATAATGTGGATAAATGCGAGGTTATCCACTTTGGTGGCAAAAACAGGGAAACAGATTATTATCTGAATGGCAATAGATTGGGAAAAGGGGAAGTGCAACGAGACCTGGGTGTCCTTGTGCACCAGTCGCTGAAGGTAAGCATGCAGGCGGTTAAGAAGGCAAATGGTATGTTGGCCTTCATAGCGAGAGGATTCGAGTACAGGAGCAAGGATGTCTTGCTGCAGTTGTACAGGGCCTTGGTGAGACCATACCTTGAATATTGTGTGCAATTTTGGTTGCCTTATCTGAGGAAGGATGTTCTTACCATGGAGGGAGTGCAGCGAAGATTCACCAGACTGATACCTGGGATGACAGGAATGACATATGAAGAGAGATTGGGTCGATTAGGCTTATATTCACTAGAGTTTAGAAGAATGAGAGGGGATCTCATTGAAACTTATAAAATTCTAACAGGACTAGACAGACTAGATGCAGGAAGGATGTTCTCGATGGCAGGGGAGTCCAGAACCAGGGGTCACAGTCTAAGGATAAGGGGTAAGCCATTTAGGACTGAGATGAGGAGGAATTTCTTCACCCAGAGAGTGGTGAACCTGTGGAATTCTCTACCACACAAGGCAGTTGAGGCCAATTCATTAAATATATTCAAGAAGGAGTTAGATATATTTCTTAAGGCTAAAGGGATCAAGGGATATGGGGAGAAAGCAGGGACAGGGTACTGAATTTGGATGATCAGCCATGATCTCATTAAATGGCGGAACAGGCTCGAGGGGCCAAATGGCCTACTCCTGCTCCTATCTTCTATGTTTCTATGTTTAATATGCTAAAGTCATATAGGAAGTCTATTTAGCATTCAAACATTATGCAGCATTTCCAGGCCGTTATCTCCGTCATGAGTCAAAGGTCATACTGGTGGCCTCTTGTACAAGGCGACAAACACAAGTTTCACCCTGCATTTTAGCTATTGCTAAAAACACTTCCTCCAGACATACCTCACAGTGATGTACGCAGAAATTTTTCAGCCCACCTATCCAAAGTAAACAGATGTTTTGAAAACTCAGGGGGCGATTTTCTGACGCCGGAGGAGGCGGGTTTGGAGTCAGGAAAGGCGGGAATATTAGAATCAATGAGGTCGGGTTCGAAACCCGACTCCAACCGGCCTCCGTGGGATTTTGCCGGTGCCGGTTTTGGAGGTCGGGAAACGCTCCCACCTCCAGCTGGCCATTGCGTTAATTAACGTCTGCAAATGCTTGTTAAGGGCCTCTCTAAGCCTATTTTGAGAGGCCCTCGTGAATTTCCCATCATTTTGGCGTGCTTCACGCAACTTCCGAACCACGCCAGGTAAACCTGGCGGGTTGACTCGTGGGTGGCCTGCTCACTGCTGCAGGTCTAACAAGACCTCGTTCACTGCAGCAAGGATTACTTGCAGGTGCTTTACCTTGGCTTTAAAAGGTCTCTGAGCACTTTTAGAAAGCCTTCCGAAGTCGGAGGTGCTACAGCTTGACTCCATCAACTGTGGGACCCTCCTGTGAAGATCCTCGCCCCGCTTACAATGAGCACTTCCCCAGAGGAGGCATCTGCAAGCAGAATGGGAAACATTTATTTCCTTTCACCTTGGACCTCAGATGAGGGTGAGGATGGGGAGGAGGAGGAAGCTGAGGAGGAGGAGCAGGAGCAGGAGGAGGAGCAGCAGGAGGAGGTCAGAGCACCGGTGTTTCGACCAGCGGCAGTGGCAGCACGCGAGCACATGGCTGCCAGGGATTCAAGGGATGAACTTATCATGGCCAGATTTGTATAGGTTGGCCAAGTTGGCACATGTCCTTGGCTCCATGCTAGGACTTCATTGACAATGGACATGATTCTCTGCCCTCCTTTAAGTCAGGCAACCACCCTGACGACTCAAGAGTGGCGGTGCCCGCAATGTGGAGCTGCCTAAGGCTAAGTAACAGATGCCATAACGCCAACATTTTGGCATCAAATCATGTTAATGCTTTCCAACAGGGATGGCATTTCATCAATACACAGAAACAGTCTCCCAATCTACACACAGATCTGGAGCTTATATCCCTTGCCAGCTGTACCCACACAGCCTTGGTTTCTTTGGCATGCCACCCCCTCAAACTGCATTTGCAGCGCCTCATCTGAGAGCCTCGGGTAGGCCCTTGCCTTGGAATTGGATATATATATCTCAAAAGATGTTGGAGCTGGTGCAGGAGAAGCAGAAATGCTGTGGAATGAGCCAAGGGCGCAAGTAGCCATAAAATCAGACTGGAAAAGTGCTGTCAACAGAGGCGAGTTTCAGTCCCACACACTAATTGAGCAAGGCATCCCAAACCTTCTAAATCAAGTGGATAATCATGGGAAAATCTCAATTTTTTGAAAACGATCAGTGGAGGCGAGTTTCAGACACACCCAAGCCGAAACCCGCCTCCATCTCGCCTCCAGTGAGAAAATCACCCCCTCAGTGTCAGCATCTAAGGCACAGACACCGAGACTTGTGTTTATAAAACATCTTAACACATTTTTGAGAAACTTCTCAAAATCACCCTTCATACTATGAATTGCTTTTGAGGTACAGGGGCCATTACTTGGCCAACCAAGGCAGCCATTTTAGATCCAGTCTTGTGAAGATAGAAAGCACATTTTTCTCATGTTGTATAACTCTTACATCAAGGTGGCTAATGATTGTGCTAATAATAATGGAGCTTTCTTCAAAGCTCCATTTTTTTGCCTTGTGCAACACCAACAATAAGCACTTATATAGCGCCTTTAACATAGAAAACAGTCCAAGGCCATTTAGATAGAAGGGTAAAGGAAAGAACACAGGGCCATGGTGGGACAGTCAGGAGAGGTGACTAGAATCTTGGTCTACAAGATGGGTCTTATATTTTCAAATGTGGAGAGAGAACTGGAGCGGCAGAGAGGCTCAGGGAGGGAATTCTAGATAGTGAGGTCAAAGCAGCTGAAGGCTCTACCACCAATGGTGGGGCAAAGAGAGGGCAGAGTGTCCATTGACGCCACTATGTCAGCCAATGAGTTGTACTGTGTCAGCCAATGAGTTGGAGGCAGGGTGGGACTAGTCTATTTTACAGCACACAAAGTCTATTTACTCAGCAAACAGTTTACAGAGTCCATTTAAAAGAGTCTTTATGAACTACAGCAAACAGAACTCATGAAGAAACTACAGCAACTTCTCTCGATAAAAGCAGGATGATTTCTCCAGAAAAATGCAGTAAGTGAAGGATAGTTACATAATACAAATTATGTTTGTAAAATCAATCCCAGTCACTCACAGCAGAGCGGTCTCATAAGAACATAAGAAATAGGAGCAGGAATATGCCACTTGGCCCCTCGAGCCTGCTCCGCCATTCAATAAGATCATGGCTGATCTTGGGCTCAAAGCCACTTCCCAGCCCGCTCCCCATAACCCTTCACTCCCTTATCTTGCAAAAATGTGTCCATCTCCACCTTAAATGTATTTAATGACCCAGCCTCCACAGCTCTCTGGGGCAGAGAATTTCACAGATTTACGACCCTCTGAGAGAAGAAATTCCTCCTCATCTCAGTTCTAAAAGGGTGACCCTTTATTCTGAAACTTATGCCCCTGAGTTCTAGATTTCCCCACGAGGGGAAACATCCTCTCTGCATCTACCCTGTCGAGCCCCCTCAGTATCTTATATGTTTCAATAAGATCACCTCTCATTCTTCTAAATTTCAATGAGTATAGGCCCAACCTGCTCAACCTTTCTTCATAAGTCAACCCTCTCATCTCTGGAATTAACCTAGTGAATCGTATCTGAACTGCCTCCAAAGCAAGTATATCTTTCCTTAAATAAGGAGACCAAAACTGTACGCAGTACTCAAGGTGTGGTCTCACCAATACCCTGTACAGTTGTAGCAGGAATTCCCTGCTTTTATACTCCAACCCCCTTGCAATAAAGGCCAACATTCCATTTCCCTTTTTGATTACTTGCTGCAACTGCATGTTAACTTTTTGTGTTTCATGCACAAGGACCCCCAGGTCCCTCTGAACTCATAGAGTCATAGAGTCATAGAGTTATACAGCACAGAAAGAGGCCCTTCGGCCCATCGTGTCCGCGCCGGCCATCAAGCCCTGTCTAATCTAATCCCATTTTCCAACATTTGGTCCGTGGCCTTGTATGCTATGGCATTTCAAGTGCTCATCCAAATGCTTCTTGAATGTTGTGAGGGTTCCTGCCTCTACCACCCTTTCAGGCAGTGAGTTCCAGATTCCAACCACCCTTTGGGTGAAAAAGTTCTTCCTCAAATCCCCTCCAAACCTCCTGCCCCTTACCTTGAATCTATGCCCCCTTGTTATTGACCCCTCTACTAAGGGAAAAAGTTCCTTTCTATCTACCCTATCTATGCCCCTCATAATTTTGTACACCTCAATCAGGTCCCCCCTCAGCCTTCTCTGCTCCAAGGAAAACAACCCCAGCCTGTCCAGTCTTTCTTCATAGCTGAAGCGCTCCAGCCCAGGTAACATCCTGGTGAATCTCCTCTGCACCCTCTCCAAAGCAATCACATCCTTCCTATAGTGTGGCGACCAGAACTGCACACAGTATTCCAGCTGTGGCCTAACCAGCGTTTTGTACAGTTCCACCATAACCTCCCTGCTCTTATATTCTATGCCTCGGCTAATGAAGGCAAGTATCCCATATGCCTTTTTAACCACCTTATCCACCTGTTCTGCTGCCTTCAGGGATCTATGTACATGCACACCAAGGTCCCTCTGATCCTCTGTCTTTCCTAGGGTCTTACCATTCATTGTGTATTCCCTTGCCTTGTTAGTCCCTCCAAAATGCATCACCTCACACTTTTCAGGGTTAAATTCCATTAGCCACTGTTTCGCCCATCTGACCAACCCACCTATATCGTCCTGCAGACTGAGGCTACCCTCCTCGCTATTTACCACCCCACCAATTTTCGTGTCATCTGCGAACTTACTGATCATACCTTTTACATTCACATCCAAATCATTAATGTAGACCACAAACAGCAAGGGACCCAGCACCGATCCCTGCGGTACCCCACTGGACACAGGCTTCCAGTCGTAAAAGCAACCTTCGACCATCACCCTCTGCCTTCTGCCATTAAACCAGTTTTGGATCCAATGTGCCGAGGCACCCTGGATCCCATGGGCTCTTACCTTCTTGACCAGTCTCCTGTGCAGGACTTTACCTGCCTGCTTCTACTGCTCTGCCTGATGGTCACCCATTTCCCTTCTGCCTGTGCAGCCCTTACCTGCGGTGTGACCAACTCACTAAACGTGTTATCCACGACCCTCTCAGCATCGCAAATGCTCCAAAACTCATCCATCTGCAGCTCCAGCGCCTCAATGCGGTCTGCTAGTAGCTGTAGCTGGATACATTTCCGGCACACATGGTCGTCAGGGACACCGACAGTGTCCCTGAATTCCCACATAGCGCAGGTGGAGCATAACACGGGGCTGGGCTGTCCTGACATGACTTACCCTTTAATTAATTTAAATTAATTCAATACCACCAATTAAAGATATACTCTAGGGCGCTTGCATGGCAGAAGTCCCCGCTACACCAGAGAGACCCTAGAAAATATAAACCGCAGAATTGAAGTTACCTTACAGCTAAATGATATATTTAAGGGCTGTGGTTTACAAACAAACTAGATGATGAATATCACACCTTAGAAACTATAAACCACAGAGTTTAAGTTTAAAAAGAGAGAAATACTCACCAACCAATCACTTACCTGCTTTCTGGTGACGTCACACTTCGATTTCTTTTTACCTCTCTCCTTCCCTTTGAGTTCCGAGTTCGGAGATTATTACGCCTTACCTGGTCTCTGGAGCCTTTTATAGCCCCGCTGCTGCCGCTCGAGTCTCCCGCTGACGCTCTGAGGCCTTACCTGGTCTCTGGAGCCTTTTATAGCCCCGCTGCTGCCGCTCGAGTCTCCCGCTGACGCTCTGAGGCCTTACCTGGTCTCTGGAGCCTTTTATAGCACCGCTGCTGCTGCTCGAGTTTCCCGCCGACGCTCTGAGGCCTTGTAGCATTTTGTAATCTCTCTCTATTGAAATAATAATTTGCTTTTTTATTTTTCCTGCCAAAGTGGATAACCTTGCACGTTCCCACATTATACTCCATCTGCCAAATGTTTGCCCACTCACTTAGCCTGTCTATATCCCTTTGCAGATTCTTTGAGTCCTCTGCACAACTTGCTTTCCCACCCAGCTTTTTATCATCCACAAACTTGGCTACATTACACTTGGCCCCTTCATCCAAGTTATTAATGTAGATTGTAAATAGTTGAGGCCCCAGCACCGATCCCTGTGGCACCCCACTAGTTACCGTTTGCCAACCAGAAAATTACCCAATTATCCCGACTCTGCTTTCTGTTAGTTGGCCAATTCTCTATCCATGCTAATATATTACCCCCAACTTGTAGAAAAGAGGGGGGGTACCAGATGGGATGTGATTTTGGTTGCCCCTGGGGTTTGTCGCTGGCCAGTCAGAAGTATCTGAGCTGCTCCAGGCCCCATGCGGTTTCGAATTGCTCCCTTTTCTGGTTCTGACCGCCGGACTTATTTCAGTAGCGATGTAGACAAAACGAGACTCGTGGTTGGGTGTGAAGAAGACCAGTATTTATTGAAATGAAGAATAAATTGAAAATAATGATGTATACAGCACACTTTTGCTTAATACAGCACACCTTTGCTTAATACAGCACACCTTTGCTTAATACAGCACACCTTTGCTTAATACAGCACACTTTTACTTAATACAGGGACACAACGGGGAGGAGAAATGGACACATCGAGGGAAAATTGACTAAAATTACAATTTAACACAATTTCCCTTTAATTCCCACCCCTAATACCTATCTAGGTTGCCTTGTAATGGGCCAGAAAGCTTATGCTCACCAGTGAATGCCTGCTCCATGCCCCTGCGGTCTGCCTTGAATTCTTCACCGCCCCGAAGTAGAGATACCCCAGTAATTCAAAAGTAACTGCTGGCATTCCACTTCTTTGGGCAGGCTGTTGAGCTATTCTTCTTGTAGGCAGGGCATCGGAAGCAAGGCGGCAGAGAGAGAGAGAATGGCTTCCTGAGGGGCTATCTTTATACCCCATTGGGAGCCATTATCTTCACGCCAAAATCTGGATGTATCTGGGCTAAACATTGTCCCCATTGACTGTAATGGATTTGAATGTGTTTCCCATTCATTTAAACTGGTTTGTGCTCAGTTTAAAATGTCTCAAGTGCTGGACAAACATATCCTTAAGTGTTCAGTCACCACCCAACCGCAACTGATTGACAGCTTTAAGTACATAAGCCCTTGTGTCAACATTGTAGAGAGCTCATGTAAACAAACAATCCTTTTGTTCCGCTGTTGAACTTCCTAAACCGCAGTTGATTGACAGTTTTAAGTACCTCAAGTACTTCAGTCAGTGATGGGAGATGTTCAGACAGGCTGCCTTTGTCTTCTGCCATGAAGCCTGACAGCCATTTTTGATGCCCTGGGTTTTTAAGGTACATTCCAACCAGGTTTTCTTTTAATCAAATAATCTTCGGGGGATGCAGAAATATCTGAAATTTTGCAAAACCTTACAGTCCCCCCAGGATACTAAAACTTGCTTGTAGTATCCTGTTCAAAGGTGAGCAATAATTTCTGACCCCCCCCCCCACAAACAACCTTCCCTTATACTTATCTATATCTATCTTTGATCCCTTGACACCTCCATCTCCCCTACCCACAGAGAATCGCAGTACACGGTAGGCATCTATCAACAGAAAAACATGATTAGTTACAATAATTCAAACATGGAGGGGGTCCAATGCCCCTGCACCACTTGTGACATAGTTTTAACATGATACAACATCTTTAATGGGATTACCACCAAGCCAAAACATATCTGTTAAAAATACAAACGGAAGAAAACGAGCTTCCTTTTTTTATAATGCAATTGTCTGACACTTTAATAAATGGCACCATTCTTCAGCCATAAATGTATTTCAAACTTCCACAATCTACGAACACAACAATTCACAGGCATATGCAATTTGTTCAATTGACTCTAAACAAGTAGTACAATCTCACAGTTAGGAACTAAATTCGCACATTATTTCCTTTGGAGTTGGGACCAGTACATAATACAAAATATAAAATAATTAACAAGCTTTTTGTAAACTCTTAATCTTAATCTGGATTTCCAATAACAGTTTAATTGCTGTGGGCATCTGCCTCCTGCAGACCCCTCCCTTTGTGGGCTAGGGGTGCTCCCTTCCCCAAGCATCCAAAGACACGATGGTCCTCTGCACCTCCCGAAACTCTGAAAAAGACTTTAAAAAAAACCATCTAGCCAGGTTCCCTGGCTTGGGGGAATGTGAGCGGGTCCTGCGACCTCGGCTCACATAGACAACATTCTGGAATGGTACCATACTTAAAACTTATACTCTAATAATTAACACTACTGAATTGCAATATAAGATTAAAATTAACACATTCTAACTTAATCCTCTATACACGTTACTTGAACAAAGCTATATACAAGTGCTGCCCGTCTCCGGGCAGCCAGCCTAATCCCTGTGTGGACTGTTGCAGGCTACTCCCTGTGGCGTGGCTGGACTGGTCCCAACCTCTGGTCCCTCGCAGCTTATGCCTGCTGGTTGGGGACTTCTGTCTTTTGGCTTCTCCCTGACTCGGGAGACCGCCCTATTCCACTGGAAAGTGGGTGACCATACTTTCTTGGGCTGGGGTACCCGAAGAGACCTCCTAGGGAGTGTCACTGGTGGGGCTACCCTGGCGAGCGGACCCTTAGCTCGGGTCACACTCCTTGCTGGCTGGGGACCTTCTACCTCAGGTCCCTCCCTTCCCAAACCTAGGCTGGGGACAGGCAATCCCTTGCCACTGGCTGCCGGTGGCTGAGAGTCTTCCCCTTCAGGTCTAAAACCTGGTTCAGGCTCCTCCCCAGAGTCCCACAAGAGAGGGGGAATTGCTCGGGCCAAGTGCTGGGGAACTTCTCCCTTCACGCACGCGACTGCGCCTGCGTGTGCAGTCTGTGTGAGTGTACGCACTGCAGGCTGAGGATTTCTAATCTCAGGTACAATCCCAGCTGCCTGTTTCCCTGCCTCCGGCCTAAACAATTCGCATTGTTTAATATAACTAGCAGCCTGCCAGTAACCCTGTTCTGAACTCTTTTCCCTTACCAGGGCGGCCTTAAAGGCGGAATCTTGGGCTTAGACCTGTTTTTGGTCCGGGGCCAAAGCTATCCCCTGTGTGCCTCCCTTGTCCTGGATTGTTGCTACCGGACCTGCTCTACAGGGGTCCCAGAACTCTCCTTCCCTGTCCCCCTGCTTGGCCACCTCATTGGTCTTGTGGTTACCCTCCCACATGGTATGGAGGGATCCTAAACCTATGGCCAAAGGTTTTGACCTTTCCCCAGCCTGCTCGTTCCCTGTGGATCCCATTAAGCTAAATGGGACCTTGTTAGACCGGGGTGAATTGGTCAGGTCCTCCGAATGGACCACCATGCTGGAAGCTCCAGTGTCCACCGAATATCTCCCCTGCACCGTCTTCACCCCCATCTTAACGTAGGGCCTGCTCCCCTCAGCATTTTCGCGGGGACACAGGCCGACAGGCTGCGCTGGCTCTAGTCATTGCTGGGAGCGGGGTGGGGCAGACGGGGTCAAAGCACCGGTGGTGGCTGCTGCACTCCCCTGGCCAGTCAGAAGAGACCGTAGGGACTGTAAAAATGACTCGATCGCAGCGGGAGGGATATCTGGCCCTGCCTTTTGGGCTGGGGCTGTGGGATCCTTTCCCTTGTTATCCTTCCAGGGATTCTTACAGTCTTTTCTCCAGTGACCATCTTTCCCGCACCCATAACAATTTAACCTAGCCTGGGAGGGACGGTTCCCCTCCTGGTGCCACTCTTTCTTACTCTGGCTCCCAGGTTTAACCTCATGGACTTTTCCCTTGGGTTGGGGTGCCTTGATACACCTCATGTTTCTAAAGGCTACTGTGAGCCAGCGGATCACCGCTTCTTCAGTGGTCTGGGGGTTTCGGGGGTCAAACCAAGCCGTGACCTGGGCTTGGATCTGGGGTAGGCTGCTTGTCATAAGACAACGGAGCCAGTGAGTCAATTGTACTGGGCTCAGTGCTGCCCGCCCTTGCATTCCCGGGCATGTGCTCCGGTAGACTGGCCACAGCCTATCTGCGAACGCCTGCGGGGGCTCCCCTGGGAGCTGCACCGTTCTTTCTACCCGGGCGAACGGACTACCATCATTGAGTCCCATGGCCTCCAATATCTCATTCCTCAGATCCTCATAATCCTTCTGCCCCCTTTTGCACTCGCCAGATAGGGCCTGGAGGAGATTGCCTCCCAGGGAAAACAGCAGCATTTTTGCTTGCTCTGCGTCATCGCAGTCATTAACACAAGCTGCTTGTTCTATCTCCCTGAAGTGCAATGAGGGGTCTCCCTTTTTAGTGAGCTTGGGGATGTGGCTAACCATGTCCCTGAGGTGGTGGATGCCATACGGCACCACAAACTGATTCTGGATGGCCCCATGGTCATCGTCATCAACGGGCAGACCATACCTCTGTTGTCGGAGGGGGTACACTGGTCCTGGTCCTGGCCTATCTAGCGGGGCCTGCTGTGCTTCCTCTACCACCTCATCCTCCACCCCCGTTTGCTGCCAGAGCTCCTGAAAGCTCAGAGCTGTGGTTGGCAGTCGTGGGACCTCTGATTCCCTAACCAACCTTGTTCTGGGTGTTGCCTGTGGGACGGTTCTATTTGGGTTGCCGGTAAAATTCGACTGGCCTAACTTTGGGCTGATAAGACATATCATCCCCTTTGCCCTCTTTAAAGCCATATTCAAGTTTTCTATCTCTTCCCTACAGGGGCCATGATCTGCTTCCTCAAACCCTTGGTCACAGGCCAGCTTATACGCTGCCTTTACCTCCCTAACCTTTTCCTCCTGCTCTTTTACTTCTTGTATGAGGCGGGCATTCTCCTCCCGCACCCTCATCTCATTGCTCTTGGCCCCTGCAACTAGGCACTTCAGGTACTCTAATTCGTACCTCGTGTGGCTTTTGCCCTCACTAAGCTGGTCCACCAGGCGCTCTATCTTGGCCTGGTATTCTTCAATCTCCATTTCCTTATCCCAACTCTCTGCTTTAACTTCCCTAAGCCTACGGGAACCTAACCACAAACAGATCAGTTGGATAAAAAGAAAACCAATAACTGCTGCTCTCTGCAGACCCAGGCCACCATCTGGGGGGACCAGGTGGGGTGTGATTTTGGTTGCCCCTGGGGTTTGTCGCTGGCCAGTCAAAAGTATCTGAGCTGCTCCAGGCCCCGTGCAGTTTCGAATCGCTCCCTTTTCTGGTTCTGACCGCCGGACTTATTTCAGTAGCGATGTAGACAAAATGAGACTCGTGGTTGGGTGCGAAGAAGACCAGTATTTATTGAAATGAAGAATAAATTGAAAATAATGATGAATACAGCACACCTTTGCTTAATACAGCACACCTTTGCTTAATACAGCAGACCTTTGCTTAATACAGCACACTTTTACTTAATACAGCACACTTTTACTTAATACAGCACACTTTTACTTAATACAGCACACTTTTACTTAATACAACACACTTTTGCTTAATGGGGAGGAGAAACGGACACATTGAGGGAAAATTGATTAAAATTACAATTTAACAAAATTTCCCTTTAATTTCCACCCCTAATACCTATCTAGGTTGCCTTGTAATGGGCCAGAAAGCTTATGCTCACCAGTGAACGCCTGCTCCGTGCCCCTGCGGTCTGCCTTGAATTCTTCACCGCCCCGAAGTAGAGATATCCCAGTAATTCAAAAGTAACTGCTGGTATTCCACTTCTTTGGGTGGGCTGTTGAGCTGTTCTTCTTGTAGGCAGGGCATCGGAAGCAAGGTGGCAGAGAGAGAGAGAATGGCTTCCTGAGGGGCTATCTTTATACCCCATTGGGAGCCGTTATCTTCGCGCCCAAATCTGGATGTATCTGGGCTATACAAAAGGGACCGATCTGTCCCCATTGACTGTAATGGGTTTGAATGTGTTTCCCATTCATTTAAACTGGTTTGTGCTCAGTTTAAAATGTCTCAAGTGCTGGACAAACAAATCCTTAAGTGTTCAGTCAACAGCACTCAAGTGCTCTGTAAACAATCCATTGTCTTGTGGTCACCGCCCAACCGCAACTGATTGACAGCTTTAAGTACATAAGCCCTTGAGTCAACATTGTAGAGAGCTCGTGTAACAAACAATCCTTTTGTTCCTCTGTTGAACTTCCTAAACCGCAGTTGATTGACAGTTTTAAGTACCTCAAGTACTTCAGTCAGTGATGGGAGATGTTCAGACAGGCTGCATTTGTCTTCTGCCACGAGGCCTGACAGCCATTTTTGATGCCCTGGGTTTTTAAGGTACATTCCAACCAGGTTTTCTTTTAATCAAATAATCTTCGGGGGCTGCAGAAATTTCTGAAATTTTGCGAAACCTTACAAACTCCATGAGCTCTTATCTTATGCAGTAACTTTTTATGTGGCACCTTATCGAATGCCTTCTGGAAATCCAAATACACCACATCCACTGGCTCACCCTTGCCCACCCTGCTTGTTACATCCTCAAAAAACTCCAGCAAATTTGCTAAACATGATTTCCCTTTCATAAAACCATGCTGACTCTGCTTGACTGCATTATGATTTTCCAAATGCCCTGCTACTGCTTCCTTAATGAAGGACTCCAGCATTATCCCAACGACAGATGTTAGGCTAACTGGTCTATAGTTTCCTGCTTTCTAGCTCCAGGCGTGATTGACGGTGGAATTACCCAATCATCTCCATTCTGGCCGGAACTTGTGATTTCACTATATACAGCCTTTAAGTTGTGTCTGCTGAAAAACTGCTGGAAAGAGTCAAGGAGGAACAAAATGGGGATGGATGATGTCATGTGGATGCTACGTTGGTAGTGGGGAAAATGCTAGAGTCCATTATAAAAGATGACAGGATCGGACAAAGGCAACATGGATTTACAAAAGGTAAATCGTGCTTGACTAATCTACTGGAATTTTTTGAGGATGTATCTAGTAAAATAGATAAGGGAGAACCAGTGGATGTGGTGTATTTGGACTTTCAGAAGGCTTTCGATAAGGTCCCGCATAAGAGATTAGCGTGCAAAATTAAGGCACATGGGATTGGGGGCAAGGTATTGACTTGGATAGAGAACTGGTTGGCAGATAGAAAGCAAAGAGTTGGAATAAACGGGTCTTTTTCCGAGTGGCAGGCAGTGACTAGCGGGGTACCGCAGGGATCGGTCCTTGGACCCCAGCTATTCACAATATATATTAATGATCTAGACAAGGGAACTAGATGTAATATCTCCAAATTTGCAGATGACACAAAGCTGGGTGGGTGCTGTGAGGAGGATGCAGAGAAACTACAGGATGATTTGGACAGGTTGGGTGATTGGGCAGAAGCATGGCAGATGCAATATAACGTGGATAAATGTGAGGTTATCCACTTTGGTGTCAAAAACAGGAAGGCAGATTATTATCTGAATGGCAATAGATTGGGAGAAGGGGAAGTGCAACGAGACCTGGGTGTCCTTGTGTACCAGTCGCTGAAGGTAAGCATGCAGGTGCAGCAGGTGGTTAAGAAGGCAAATGGTATGTTGGCCTTCATAGCGAGAGGTTTTGAGTACAGGAACAAGGATGTCTTGCTGCAGTTGTACAGGGCCTTGGTGAGACCACATCTTGAGTACTGTGTGCAGTTTTGGTCGCCTTATCTGAGGAAGGATATTCTTGCCATGGAAGGAGTTCAGCGAAGATTCATCAGGCTGATACCTGGGATGGCAGGAATGACGTATGAGGAGAGATTGGGTCGACTGGGCTTGTACTCGCTGGAGTTTAGAAGAATGAGAGGGGATCTCATTGAAACTTATAAAATTCTGGCAGGACTGGACAGACTAGATGTAGGGAGGATGTTCCCGATGGTCGGGGAATCCAGAATCAGGGGTCACAGTCTAAGGATAAGGGGTAAGCCTTTTCGGACAGAAATGAGGAGGAATTTCTTCACCCAGAGAGTGGTGAACCTGTGGAATTCTCTACCACAGAAGGCAGCAGAGGCAAATTCATTAAATATATTCAAGAAGGAGTTGGATATATTTCTTAAGACTAAAGGGATCAAGGGATATGGGGAGACAGCAGGGACAGGGTACAGAACTTGGATGATCAGCCATGATCGCATTGAATGGCAGAGCAGGCTCGAGGGGCTGAATGGCCTACTCCTGCTCCTATCTTCTATGTTTCTATTTGGAGTTTGGGGTATATAAAGAACTGCCTTGAGGGGGGAGGGCAGAACAGGAGCAAAGAACAAAGGAACAGACAGTTGCAACAGATGGTCACCTGTTCGTCAAAGGATTGGGGGTAATATCAATATTTTATACTTATTGTCTTGTTACTGTGGGTAACTAGTTGTACTACATCAGAAAATTATTGATGCCACCATATTAGTTGTCTTCTCAAACTGATCTACACACCCTAAAACTCAGTTCCTGTTCGTGCCATTTATTGGGCTAATGCCCACATAAAACTAGCGCTCACAGGAATATATTATGATCAATCAATATTCACAGGTCACCTTCACTGATTGGAATGCCCAATGTGCTGTGTCCTTTTTTAGCTCCTTTACAATAAAATCTGGCTATGATGACACAAAAAGAAAGAAGACTTACATTTATATTGCGCCTTTTACAAGCTCAGGACATCCCAAAGCGCTGTACAAACAATGAAGTAATTTTGAAGTGTTGTAATGCAGGAAACAGCAACCAATTTGTGCACAGCAAGCTCCCACAAACAGCAATTAAATAAATGACTGGATCATCTATTTTAGGTGTTGGTTGAGGGATAAATGTTGGCCAGGACACTGGGAGGACTCCCTTTCTCTTCATGGAATCTTTTACATCCAACCTGAGAAGGCAGATGTGGCCTCGGTTTAACATCTCATCTGAAAGACGGCACCTCTGACAATGCAGCACTCCCTCAGTACTGGAGTGTCAGCCTAGATTTTTATGCTACAGGAAACTTTGGTTTATCCGGAGGTTGTATGTCCGGAAACCTCGATCTAACGGCAGAAATCAGGAGCCGTTTTGTTAGGTTTTTTTTCTTTTTTTTTCTTCTCCTAGCATTTTTTTTAAACAGTCAGTCTCTGGAAAGCCTCTCTGAAGCTGTTGCTAAGCTACAGAGACGCTTCCAAGGTACAGGCCGACTGTTTACAAGCTGTTGCTAAGCAACAGTGTTTGTTGTCAGATACGGAGATGAAAACCTCCGTATCCTTCAACATTAGTGCTGGTCTGTCTGGAAGTTTTCATAGATCGGCATCACGCCGGTCCCGTCGGTGCCGGATATCGCAAAGTTTCCTGTATAAGGCTCTTGAGTGGGACTTGAACCCCCAACCTTCTGACTCCGAGGCAAGAGTGCTACCCACTGAGCCACAGCTAACAGAAGGTGGCCTTGTTCTTGACACTGGAATGGCAAAGTACAACTAATAGCAGGGAACAGATTCCCTCAATAGGGTAACTTTCTGTGCCTCCATCAACAGAATGGAGCATTTGTGAAACTTTAGTCCCTTAAACAAAACACTGAGAATGCCTCATCCAGTCTTGATTCCATCACCAACACTCATGGCTAAGTCATCAAGTAACAGAGAAAATGAAATGGGAGAAGATAAAGCAAGAAAGATGAATAAAAAAGTGGAGCACTTCTGGGTGCCAGAACCTGAGATTAGATGAAAAGTCCCATCAATGACTACACTTCTAAAGTACCTCATTGGCTGTAAAGCGCTTTGGGGCATCCTGAGGTAATGAAAGGCGCTATATAAATGCAAGTTCTTTCTTTAATCTATCTTTCCTTTTCAGGTGCCTTTTGACCTGCTATGCATTTCCAGTTTTTAATTTAAATTTCGAAACAGAATAATTCAGGCTTAAAATTTTTGCATTGAATAATTCAGATTCATATTGGATCTGAATTCTTGTCCCTAATCTGCAGACATACCAACCTAGAAAACTTGCAAGAACTGACGAGCAACTTCAAAAACAAAGCTGACATCTCAAAAAAAAACACCTGACAACCCAAAAAAAGCAGCTCCTAAGATAGACCTATGACCAGGGCCAGTACTTCTGGCTGGCTGTCAGTTAAATTCTGTTTTCATGACATGAAATTGCAGGGTTTTTGACCAGTGTTTCGGGGATAGTGGGGGTGGGGCATCTTGTGCGGTGTATACTGAACCTAACATAGAGGAATTTGACAAGCGGCCAGTGCGATATGTGCTCCCCATAGGCAGCTCATCGGCCAGGAGAGCGCGAAATCTGGCGGGGCGGCCGAATTCGAAGGGCCCTGCCACAACACCTTAATGGAAGCGTTGGAGTGAAAGGGAGCACCAGTTTAGAGCGGCAGGCAAAGGTTTCTGTACACCTGCAGCAGCGGCAAGCGCACTAAACATGGGAGCCTTTAAGCCTCAAAAACCCACAAGCGACTGGCATTAAAAAAGTGCGCCAAACCTACATCCAGCTTTCCCTGGCTGCAACTGAGGATCCCTTTAATGTCATAGAAGAATCATAGAACATAAGAAATAGGAGCAGGAGTCGGCTGTACGGCCCCTCGAGCCTGCTCCGCCATTCAATAAGATCATGGCTGATCGTCCACCTTAGCGTCACTTTCCCGCCCCATCCCCATATCCCTTGATTCCCTCAGAGTCCAAAAATCTATCGATCTCAGTCTTGAATATACTCAACGACTGAGCATCCACAGTCCTCTGGGGTAGAGAATTCCAAAGATTCACCACCCTCTGAGTGAAGAAATTCCTCCTCATCTCAGTCTTAAATGGCCGACCCCTTATCCTGAGACTATGACCCCCTAGTTCTAGACTCTCCAGTCAGAGGAAACAGCCCCTTAGCAACTACCCTGTCATGCTCTCTTAAGGATTTTATACATTTCAATGAGATTACCTCTCATTCTTCTGAAGCTCCAGAGAACTTGCTACCACAGGGAATAGTTGAGGTGAATAAGGGGCATTCAAGGGAAAGCTAGATAAGCACATGAGGGAGAAAGATATAGAAAGATATGTTGATAGGGTTAGATGAAGAGGGGTGGGAGGAGGCGCGTGTGGAGTATAAACACCGGCATAGACCAGTTGGGCCGAATGGACTGTTTCTGTGCTGTAGACTCTATGGGCTGGATTTTCCAAGCCCCGAGGAGGCGGGCATGGAGGCGGGACTGCCGGTAAAGCAGCAGAAAGTGGGGGTGGATGGCAAAACCGCCCCCATCCCGACTCCATGCCCTTTTGCCAGGAGGCGGGAAGATGTGCTGCTTCGGGTCCCGTCTCCTGGAGGCGGGAAAGGCATTAAATCCTTTTAACTGCCTGTTAACAGGCAGAAAAAAGGATTAGTGCCATTTTACCTTCACAGGTGAAGGCTTCCCGACCTCGGAGAACCCCGTCGGGTTGGAGGAGACGTGAAGGAGGTCTGCGAGGGTCGGAGGCACCTGGAAGTAAGATGTAGAGGTGAGTGATGGGTGCAAGTGTGGAGTGGTAAGTATGTAAGGTGAGGGATAAGTGTTAAAAAATGTTCACTTACCTTGTTTTCTTCCTACAGCCTTCACCCACCCTGGACCGGGAGACCTGACATCCTCCTTGTCGATTTCACAGACTGGCTGTTGGATCCTCCGAACCAACAGCCATCTGAAATGAACAAAGTTGAAAGGTTTGATGATCCTGAACACAAACTACAGAGAATGACATTTCTTCTTTCAAGAAATCTTGACAGATGGCACGTCAGATGTTGACGTGATCTGTCAGTGACTTCCTCCCTAATTGGCCTGCTGAACCTGCAGGGCGGGCTTAACAAGGTCAATCAGGGGAATATCCCTCTGGTTGGTCAGATGATGACGGAGGCGGGACATTGACACGACAAGCAGCAGTCTCGCCTCCAACTCATCTCCATTGAGAAAATCCAGCCGTATGAATGCATCACCTCCTTGATTGTACATTTTAGACTGGTCTCCCCCATATATTACACATCAATCGTTGCTGTATACCTCCCCTTCCAACACACTACATCCATCTGATTCTACAACACAATACACTGTCAGTTTCTACAGTATACCACCCACTGAAGGTTTGAAATGCTGACTCACCACTGGGGGCAGTTTCATCCTGAGCCAAAATGGACACCACTCAAATTTTGACACTGTCAACGTGCAACACTAACGAACGAGGGTGTGAGCACATCATAGGAACAGGAGGAGGCCATTCAGCCCCTCGAGTGCGTTAAAAGTGTGTGTGCAATGTTGTTGTCATGGCAGCACAGTAGGGCCTTAAGGGGAAGAAAACACCACTGCTTTTTCTGTCTCTTTGGTCCTTTGCTTGTTATCTATTTCAGTTAACCCTTTGTCTGCCACACATGATTTTTAGGAACATAGGAACAGGAGGAGGCCATTCAGCCCCTCGAGCCTGTTCTGCCATTCAGTGAGATCGTGGCTGATCTGTATCTTAATTCCATTCACCTGCCTTGATTCCGTAAACCCTAACAAAAACCTATGGAGCATGGTTAATCGGTTATGATTTTCCTTACCTGCTGCGAGTTGCTGATCACGAGCCAGCATGGAAATCATGTGGTCACGCATGCGCATGCGCTCCTTGTGGAAGGGAATGGGTCGGGCATTCGCCGTCCATCTCAGCAGAGGGGCAAGAGGCAATGCGGGAGGCGCTGATTTGTTCCGTCAGCAAACGCAGACCAACTCATCAAGCACGCTCAGCGTGAAAGGCTGCCCGCATCAGCACCATCGCTGATTCACTCATAAAAGAAAGACTTGCATTTATATAGCACCTTTCATGACCACTGGACATCTCAAAGCACTTTACAGCCAATGATGTACTTTTGGAGTGTAGTCACTGTTATACGTATTGTGGGAAACGCAGCAACCAATTTGTGCACAACAAGCAGCAATGTGATAATGACCAGATTGCTATGTTGAGGAATAAATATTTGCCAGGATACTGGGGATAACTCCACTGCTCTTCTTGGAAGTAGTGCCATGGGATCTTTTACATCCAGCCTGAGAGAGCAGACAGGCCCTCGGTTTAACATCTGCATCCGAAAGACGGCACCTCCGACAGTGCCGTGGAGTGGGATTTGAACCCACAACTTTCATAACATCACAGGCAAAATGTGATCACTGAGCCACAGCTGACACTTCCCCAAAGCTAACCACCTATGAAACTGATGGACAAAGAACCTTTGGCTTGCAACGCACTGGAAAACTCAGTGTAACGCTCTGTGTTTACCTGTTTTGAACAAGTGCGGGATAATGAAAGCAACCATGTGCAATACTACTTAAAGAGATTTTTCAACTGAGCATGCCTCAGCAGCTAAGCAAGTAATTAAAAGTGTGTGGATAAACTGTTCAGTGAGAATTGAGACACAGAACAAATAAATGTAAGTAACCTGTGTAACCCCAAGACATGTTCACTTTGATTCAGCTGTGAACTATTTGTACATGCAATGTTGTCATGGCAACACAGTAGGGCTTTGAAATAAAGCTTAAAGGGAAGAACACACCACTGCTTTCTCTCTCTTCTTTGGTCCTTTGCTTATTATCTGTTTCAGTTAACCCTTTGTCTGCCACACGCGATTTTTAGAAACATAGGAACAAAAGCAGGCCACTCAGCCCATCCAGCCTGTTCCGCCATTCAATTAGATCATGGCTGATCTGTATCTTTACTCCATCTACCTGCCTGAATTCTGTAACCCTTAATACCCTTACCTGACAAAAACCTAGCAAATCTCAGTTTTGAGATTTTCAATTGACTCCCAGCCTCATCAGCTTTTTTTGTGGGGGGAGAAGAGAGTTCCAGATTTCCACTTCCACTTGTGTGAAGAAGTGCTTCCTGACATCACCCCAGAAAGGTCTAGCTCTAATATTAAGGTTTTCTCCCCTTCTTCTGGACTCCTCCTATCAGAGGGAATAGTTTTTCCTCTGTCTATCCTATTAAACCCTTTGAGAGAAGGTAGCATAGTGGTTATGTCACTGGACCAGTAATCCAGTAGGCCTGGACGAATGATCTGTGAGATGTGAGTTCTAAATCCCACCACAGCAGCTGGGGAATTTAAATGCAGTTAATTAAATAAATCTGGACTAAAAAGCTA
Organism: Somniosus microcephalus; assembly: GCF_052327205.1. NCBI lineage: Eukaryota > Metazoa > Chordata > Chondrichthyes > Squaliformes > Somniosidae > Somniosus > Somniosus microcephalus. Next base: position 60,452,228 of record NC_141006.1, on the reverse strand, counting down.
GTATCAGTAATGGTGACCATGAAACTATCAGATTGTTGTAAAAACCCAGCTGGTTCACTAATGTCCTTTAGGGAAGGAAATCTGCTGTTTTCACCCGGTCTGGCCTATATGTGACTTCAGACCCACAGCAATGTGTTTGACTCTTAACTGCCCTCTGAAATGGCCTAGCAAGCCACTCAGTTTCACCAAACTGATACAACAAAGTCATTGTGGGAGTTCCTTCACCTCGCCACCACCTTCTCAAGGGCAACTAGGGATGGGCAATAAATGCTGGCATTGCCAGCGACGCCCACTTCCAATGAATGAATAAAAAAAATCATCTTAAACACCTCAATTAGATCAGCCCTTAATCTTCTATTATCAAAGGAATACAAGGCTACCTTTAAAATGGATTTTTATTCAGAGTTAAGATTTTTATCCTTGTGTTTAAGTTCCTTCATGGACTTTCCCCTTCCTATCTCTTCCAGCTCCCCAACCTTTCCATTCCTCTGACACCTAACAACAATTGGCATTTATATAGTACAGTACCTTTAACGTAGAAAGACATCACAGATGTTGTAAAGAAAAATGGATGTTAAGCCAAAGAGGGGAAGAGTTTAAGAGGGATGGGCTAAAACTTGGTCAAAGAAGTTGGTTTTATGGAGAGTCTTAAAAGAGGAGCGGGTGATGGAAAGAGAGGTGAGGGATTTAGGGAAAGAAATCCAGCTGAAGACACAGCCACCATTAGTGGGGGTGAAGGAGGGGATTTGCACAAGAGGCCAGAGTTAGAGGAATGGAATGCCGGACACAACGCAGCACAAATTAGTCTTGGGCAGTGTGCATTAAATGAGCAATAGCAAATCGGCAACCTTGTTTTGCGCCATTGGTCAAGACAAATTTATAACCCAACACGCTGTGAACTGTCTAGGTCGATGGTGCCATATCCTCTGACCACCTCATCTTGGGAAGAATCTAAAAGGAAGAGATAAGAGGTAAAATTTATGATCGCATTCCCCAGAAAATGGCTCCCAAGACAAGTAAGATCACCAGGCTTTTAAGTGCCTCATGCAGCTGCTTTGGAAATAAAGGCCCTTCTGTGATGATTGAGGATGGGACTCAATGGGGGCGATTGTCTCAGCCCTGGGGAGGCGGGTATGGAGGCGGGACTGCCAGGAAAATGGCAGGATTTGGGGATGGGTCTTTCAGGAGTGAAGTTAGGAAACACTTCTACACACAAAGGGTGGTAGAAGTTTGGAACTCTCTTCCGCAAACAACAATTGATGCTAGGTCAATTGTAAATTTTAAATCTGAAATTAATCGATTTTTGTTAACTGAAGGTAATAGGAATATGGGACAAAGGCTGGTATGTGGAGTTAGGTCACAGATCAGCCATGATCTGATTGAATGGCGGAACAGGCTCGAGGAGCTAAATGGCCTCCTCCTGTTCCTATGTTCCTAACAGCATATCTAGTGTGTAGAAGTTCTGCTTTCACCAATAATGTTTCAGTACTCCTCAGTTTGAAAGTAATATCCTTCATTGATTGTAGTGGCTTTGAGTTACTTATATAAGCGGTTTTACTATAAGTGGCTATAATCAGTACAGGCAAGTAGAAATGGTTATAATAATTACACACCCTTATGCTGTGACATTCTCATCATCTGGCCTTGTCACTGCAAAAAATATCAATTGGTGCTTTTGATGAGACTCCATGCATAGTAGTGGATATTGGATCCTCCACAGTGCACTAATATGCATGTCTTCTGTTTACATGCACCCTGCTCAGAGATACTGGTCCTGATATTTACGGGGAGGGAATGCGGGAGCGCGGAAGGGATAACCTGGAAATGCCAGGAATGCGGAGGTCATGCCGAATTTAACGCCGGGACCTCATTATTATATTTTGACTCCCTTTCCATGCCCGGAAGGAAGCCGGCCAGATTGACAGGGTGACCCGACCGCCGGGTGGGGAAGCCAGCGGTAGAAGGTCCCCGGCAATCTCGGGAAAGATCGCGGGTTGAATGATGTGGGGGGTGGGGTGGTGGTAGTCAGCCAATCGCGGGGCAGCGAGGAGAGCCCCTGATCGGCAGAATGTTTGCTTGAGGGGCCGGAGGGGGGCACTTCCTGCTCCTTCCAGCGCACAAGCAGTGCTGTAAAAAGAACTTACCTGCCTGATCCGACTGCTCCCGTCTCCATTTAGCTACCAGATTTCCTGAACCCCGGGAATCTCAGTCAGCCCGCGTTAAATTGAAATTAGATGCATGATTGCACTGTGGGAGCCTGATTTAAATATTATAATGAGGGGTCCCGTCTCTCTACGGTTGGACACAGACCCACCGCCGTATAAATGGCTGTAGGCGTGTATGTGGCAGGTTGGGGTCTTAATATTGACCCCACTGTTAATGTGTTTCTGTTACACATGAGTCTTGAAGTTGGGGCTCTTTTGATATTAACGTGCAAGCACACGTTGGGCTGATATTCAGTTCCCGTGTCTGCTATTTCAGTGGCGGTGTTACGGGTCAATGCCTCCGCTAAGGCAGCAGCTGAAGGAACTGCATACGAGGCCATTAAGAGCTGTGCTTGATTGCCTACATTGGCTCCCAGTCCGGCTGTTTTTGGCCTTTTGGAAGAAGGCATTGGGCTAGAAATTTGTTCTAGCCAAGGAATGTGCAGTGCCAGTAGAAAAGTTGGGAATTAGCGCCAGGCGTAAATGCTTTAGACTGCACGCAAAATTCGTCCTCACTGCTCAATAAAATGATTGGAGTCCTAAATCAAGTCTTAAAACCCAAGTTCATTGGCATTAGACTCAAAGGGTGGACCAACATCTGGTGCCGTCTAATCACAACTCATCATTGCCACAGGCTTTATTCACGACTTAAAGGGGAGGTTCATTGATGCTGCAGCACCTCATTCTCAGTATTGCTGGCTGTGCAGCTGCCTCAGCAAACAGAAGCAGGACAAGGAGAAGGAGCCAGAGGACTGAACCTGGTGTACTCATGGAAGATCCACGCCCCAGGGAGAGAGCCCGCAGATTCTGCGATGATGCATTGGAGGCGTTGGTGTTCGCTGTGGAGAGACGGAGGGCGGTGCTCTACCTGGTAAGTGGCAGGAGGCCCTCACCACACGTCTTCCACATCATGTGGACAGAGGTAGCCCAGCACGTCTCGGGCAGCACTGTGGTCCCCAGGACCCACACACAGTGCAGGAAGAAATTTAACGATCTCACTCGGGTGGTCAGGGTGAGTGAATGCTTCAACAAATACTACATGCTGCCATCTGTACCACAATCTTCACACACTGCCCAAAGCACCACACCCCCAGCACTCACCCACCAACAATCTCTACCTAGCAACACTCACATCTACATCTCACACCTTGCACACAATGACAGCTATTCAACTATGGCAGGCACAAGGGTCATTAGTTATTAGAATTCATGCAATATGTTTATAGATAAATTTATTAATGGTCTTTGGAATATTTTGTGGTCTCCTTCATTTCACCTTTGCGCCCAGGAGAACTGTGGTACACCATGAGACAGGGATTGTATGATGGGGATACGGTGAGCTATGGGAATCTGGGGTTTCATTCATGTGCATCTGAGTCTGATGTGCTGGTCACGGAGAGCCTTCCAGAAGACTGATTGTCTGGCTGCCTCCTCCTTCCCTCGTGTTCCTCCTCCTCGTCTTCTTCCTCCTCATCCTCCTTCTCATCCTCACCCTCCTCTGCTGTATGAGATTAGATTATCTCTGGTCTTTCAAATAATCAGGATCGAGTGCAAACCAATATGGTGGGTATATTGTGCCTAATCGGAGTTTAAGACAGAATATAACACACTAGTTATACAGCAAAAATCTTACGACCATGACAAGTAGTGACTTCTGGCCCCGATCAGACAAATGGCTGGCGTGCACAAACAGCTCTTCTTCTTCCTCTCTCTCCCTGAACTACCCAAGAGTGTTAGACTGAAGTCAGCATAGGTCCACTCTCAGGAGCTCTCACTCCATCGCCTGCACTAAGGGCTTTTCAGGGCTATCTTTTATACCCTTTTTTAGGGGTGGACCTGGGATAGAATATTGACAAGGCCATTAAACCTGTAAGGGTTCCTCTTAAACCAAGGTGCCCAATGGTATGTCGAGTTCTTTGTCTTAACTTTCAGATGAAAACCCTCCCCTAAGGGGTCTCCTGCTTTTCCTCACATGTCTTTCCTGTTTATACATTCTGAAGGCCCATCCATCTGAATTCCTCTTATCTCGTCCGCCCTTGTCCTCCCTGGTGCAGCCACTGTGTACCAGGCACAGCCTTGGGCCTTTTAATCAGAGGTCCATGCTAGAGCTGTCTACGCAACTAGTCACTATCCAAACTATTTCCCCTTAATCTAACAGACTATTCCATCCTGAGATGATACATTAACTCGCATAAATTCCTTCTATTCTATGTTCTTTGTAAGATTCGAAATTTTCCGGAATTCAATCACGCAACAAAACAGGGTTGATAAGACAGTTTATTGACCAAGAGAAAGCTTGTACAGAAAAACCTTTGATAAAAAGGGGCATACAAAATGGCCGCCGGACCCCGTGATCAGTTTCTGGGACCATTTGATTTCTGTTACTGCAAGCCAGACAGGCTTGTGGATTGAGGACAGTAAGCCCGCGAAAGCCAGTGTCGGGAAACCGAAACTCAGGGACCTGAACATACATATTAATTGGATTCTAAGTACAAGACAGTTTCAGGTAACAGGATGGGGCCCATCAAGAAATGGGCGGACAATTGAATGAACACTTAAACCCATTTACTGTACAAAGGAAAGACCGTTTAACAGCCATCAAGGGCAATCTCCAGACCGATCAATATGCGAACCGAGTTACGGTGACAAAGTAAAAGACATTATCGGCCAGGAAGGCCAGTTAAGCTATCACCGGCTCCCGTTACAAGACAAAGCGCCCCTACAGAGTTTTCTGCCCGCCAAAAATATTACAAAGACTGGACTATGATTTGGCGGGAGATAAGACTGTCCCAAAAAGGTATAACTATGGACTGAAAAGTCCATCAGGTCGCTTAATGCTTCAGAACTTCGTCAGGAGCTTCGGAACTCAAACGATTCTTCTACGGTATGCTTCTTCTGGAATTCAAGCTTCACCTCGGGTTTTCATTTCTTCAACGCACCGGGACAGACTCTCCGGTTAAGACAGCACTTCGGTTTCGGGACGTGGTCGATGTTCGGCCAGGCAAGGCTCGGCCACGACGAGAAGACGACGAGGGTGGCCCGGGTACTTTTGTCGGGAGATCATCGACGACCCAGGCCGAAGAAGAAGACACCCTCAGGAAAACCGACGATCCAGGCCGGAGAAAAAGGACATTCCGGGCCTAGCCCTCCAGGGCCTCAACATACCATTCGACCAGGGATCGGTGACTGAGTCTCCCATGGACATCTAGTTCTTCAACAACTTTTAACGGATTCAGCCATGACGAGCACTCATCGAGGCTGTGTCCGCTGCCTCATCGCCTGAGAGAGAGAAAAACAAGCTGCGCCAAAAGTTTCCAAATCCACGTGACGACGGAAAGCTGTGCCAAAAGGGCTGCGAACCCCCTCTTTTGCGAATCTGAAAGTGGTGAGCATGATTCCGAGTTCCTCAAGTCGAAACTTAGTCTAGGTCTAGGGGAGGGGGTAAGGGTAATCGTAATGTGTTTCCCCTTTTACGATGTGCCGTGTGTTCCCCATTTCCATAGAGTTAAGTTTATAGATATGTGTATGCTTGTAGTTACATGAATCTGTGCTTATGACATGTATTTCTTAATGCTGCAAACTGTTTAATAATAAAAGCATCCATTTCGTGCTATTCAACCTGGTCTATTGAGTTTTTCTCTGCACTACAGTTCCCTGCACCTAAGTCCAAGGTCTAGAACCGTAGGGGAGAGTGGGTCGAACCACTCAAGGGTAATTATTGCATGAAGCCTGGTAGGAGACCAGAACGAGCAAGAGAAACCCCCTACAGAGATGGCGACCGCGGCAGGACCTTGGCAGCAGGAATGTAGCGTGTTAGATCAATGTTTGAATAAGCGAAATGTGATGGATGAGAGAATAGCGGATTATGTTTTTGGGAAGGTAAACCTTACAAAACAGTGGATATCTGACCTATTGAGAGATAGGCGCCCGCTAGACGCAGCCATCAAGTGGACAGAAAGTAAAGAGCATAAGAAATCAGTAGAAAAGGCGGTCTGGCTGATGTGTTACAAGAAGCAAGTCCAGCTTTTGGACCAGGTCGTTGTGGCACAGACAGCCCAGATCAAAGGGCTGCTTACAGAAGTAGAGGAAAAGGTTGCGGGAGGTCAGAAACTCATTCAATCACTTAACGCGCTGAATCAGGAGTGCCAATCCGCAACTCACCGCCATGAGACCCGGATAGAGTATTTGGAATGTCAGGTCATTGAGGCCAAGGCCAGTGAAGGTAGAATGAAAGAGAGGTGTTTCCGCCTAGCTAAGCAGATAGCGACACAGGAGGAAAGAATCTTGGGGGCTAGGGCAGCTTATAAGATGGCCATGGAGGATAGGTCTGAGAACACCGATCATAGCGCTTGCCATAGGGAGCTAGAGGACCTGAGAACGGCCCTAGCAAAGGCAACCGGCTTGGTGTGTCTCATAAACCCGCCAGCGAGCCAGTTACTGTTAGCCAAGGAATCAAAAAGACCAGTTCCACAGGAGGCAGTTAGGGTACCAACCCCCGAGCCCTCAGCACCTCCCGCCTATACCGAGTCTTGGACTCCGGGGGAGGAAATGGAGAAGTCAGACACAGAGGTTCTTGAGGTAGAGCAACACCAGGTAGTAGAGTCGGGGCCAGCGCCGATGTGTCCAACTCGACACCGGAGGCTCGGTCCGAATGAAGACAATGGCGATGACGGACCCCTCGTGAGTCAGATCGTAATGCCCCACAGCGCACAACAGCTGAGGGCAATGATAAGTCACATCCCAAAACTCTCCGAGTCAGGAGATCCCTCCGTCCATTTTAGGGACGTGGAACAGACCGCAGCAGTTAATGACTGCGACGGGGCTGAACAGTCCAAAATGCTGCTGTTCTCCCTGGACAGCTCACTCCTCCAGTGTCTCCCTGACGAGAGCAAAAGAGGGCGAAAGACGTACGAGGAGATACGGGATGAGATCCTGGAGATTATAGGGGAGGGTGACGGAACTCCGTTACTCCAATTGGAAAGGACGGTACAGCTAGAGGGAGAACCCCCACGGGTTTTCGCCGGAAGGTTGTGGCCAGTGTACCGGCGCAGCTGCCCGGGAGGACCGGACCGGAACGCGCTAAATGATGACCAAAGGGCTCATTGGCTCCGGTGTCTGGTCGCCAATTGCTTGCCACCGGTGAGGGAGCAGGCCAAAGCATGGTTTGACCCCACTAACCCCCGCTCCACGGAGGACGTAGTACTTGATCAGCTCACGATAAGTTACAGGAACAACAAGAGTAGGGATGTGCCTTCCTCAAAAGGAAAGGTGCATGAGGCGAGGCCTGCAGCTCCTGCTAAAAAGGAATGGCATCAGTAGGGGAATCGCGCCCCCCAAGCCAAGAGCAGTTGTTACGGGTGTGGAAAGGAGGGTCATTGGCGCCGAGACTGTAAAAATCCCTGGAGGGATTTAAAGGGAAAAACTTCCCCAGCCCCAGCCCAAGCGCCCTTCCGGGAGAGGGGAGCCGATGTGTCGATCCATCCCGATACGATTGAGTCAATCATACAGACAATGCAGTCTCTGATGACCTCGCAGGGGAAAATAGCTGTCACCACCGGCCTTGCTGCTCCCGAAACTCCGATCACTGTACCCAAGTGACTAGAGTCGGCGCAGCCCGTCTACCTGTGTCCGCTCCGCTACGATGCATGGAGACGACCCCTCGTAGAGATGGAGGTAGAGGAGGTGAAGGAAACTTATCTGTTGGACACGGGAGCATCGTGCACCATAATCCACGCAGATAACCCCACCACCTCGCCCCTGTCCACCGGGGTCCCATATCGTCTGTTGGGCTTCATGGGCAAAGAACAGGCTGGCGCACATTCCCTTCCCCTCTCCCTTCGTTTAGGGCCACTCCGCACCACGTGGAAGTGTATCCTGATGAGGTGGGAAGAGGGAGGAGGAACGGGAGTCCTGGGGTCTGATTTTTTGGTAGCCACGTGGACCTGAGAAATCATTGTCTCTGGGGAGAGGGTGCGAGTGTGAGGGAGATAGAAGGTGTTAAGGAAACCCCTACGAAGGCGCGGGTTGGTCGGCGAGAAGTAAAATTCTTGGGTCTAACCCTATGCGCTGGCGAGGGAACCGTAGACCAGGAGGATGAGCCAGAATCGGTGCAAAATCCGCCGGTCTGCGCCACTCGTACAGTAGAAGTGTCCCGACACAAAAGGTGGTTTAGCATGAAGCGGTGCAAACTGTTTAAGTCGGGTGCACAATGGCCAACAACAGTGGCCAGGTCTGAGGACAAAAATCCTCAGCCTGCGACAGAGCCACAGACCACACAGGCTGGAACAGTGGCCTGCGTGAAGGGAGGAGTCATCCCATTGGAGTGGGAGGTCTCCCCTCTGATTTGGGATTCGGACGAGGAGGAGCCCGAACGGCTCGGCCCCGCCCTTGACCCAATCACGGAGGAGGATGAGTCAGAGGACGAAGATCCCGCCCTCGACTCAAGCTTAGGGGAGGTAGGGATTGGGGGCGGAGACTCACTACCTGTAGGGACAGGTGAGGTGGAGTCGGATGCCACAGATTCCAGCCCCGGGGGGGCGGAGCCTGAGGGAAGGGAGCCGGAGCCGGCAGCTGTGGTGGAACCACAGGCTGTGACGGTGAAAGTCCCAACCCCCGGTCCGTCAGCCCTGGGAGCCTCACCCAAGGCAGCCCCTCGTAGGTCGACTCGAACACCCCAGCCCAGAAAGCGATGGCCAAATTCTCCCTATCTTCCCCAACCTCGGTCCAGAAAGGCACGATTCCCGTTCAGCAGCGACAGGCTGCGGGGGATCAAAGCCAAAGGTCAGTGCAGCCCCGCCACAGGGAGCGGCACGCTGCAGCCCTCACAGGAATTAAGTAGGCCGCCCGGAGGAGGGCGGCGCTGTACATAGGTTTAGGTAATGATGAGTTAAGTTAGGTAATTGTAATGATAGTTTAAGGTGTGTACAGTTTAAGATGATGGGGATGTTTAAAAGGTAGTTTTCGGAGTCTGCCCAGAATGTGTGGTTGTTTGGAAGCGGGGTCAGGGGACCCCAGCGTCCGTTTAATTAAGCAGGCACCTATTGGGAGCCTGGCTACATCATCTTATCGATTACAGAAACCAGAGATATGATGGAGAGGATTCTCGTGATACTCGCGGCAATCGGGTGCGGGCTGGCCTACCGGGGCCGCACCAAGGACGTCATCGTGTTCGGATGTTCCGGGGACACAGCCCCCATCGCGACGGATGGGACGGGGAAGCGAGAGGTTGAGGAAACCGCCACATACTTCCACCAAGGGAGATGGCCAGGTTGGCTGGGAACGAATTCTACGGAATACTCCAGCAATTTCGGTTTCGCCTACCAAGAGACTTCGTTAATGTGCCCTCGGGTGAGGATCCTTGCACCCAGAGTCAGCGTTACCGTGGGAAAGAGGATCTGTTTTGTGTGTAATGGGAACGTACCGTTAAGTAGATGGTGGCGGTTACGAAAGCTGGGGAAGGCCATGAAGAACTCTACCATCGAGTGGGAACAACTGGGTAACAATACCCATCGGACAATTACGGGGACTCACGGACAATTACGTGTGTGTTGGGACAAATGGTGGGAACCAGATGAAGGGATATATGTCTGTATGTGGGGTTCGAAACGCGTTTGCCCCAAGGGCGTATCCATCTTTTTCCAGAGGCAGTGGAAGATGAAGGAAAGGGGATGAGATGGGATGTCAGCGCTCGGGCGTGCGGAGCCCCATACTCCCCAATTCCAGTAAACGCCACTGAACATATCACCCGCCCACGAAAGCCCCTGCCCACGATTCCGGTAGCACTAGCCCAGAAGGAAGGGTGCCCCACCACCACAAAGGGACCCGGGAACGGTCTAGTATTGGTACCCACCGGTCAGGTGCTGTACCAAGGGGTACACTACGCGGTGGCCTCAGTGATTTTAAACCTCACTGAGGTACGATTGCCGGAGTGGTGTCCCAGGGAAACGGAACAGTTGTACCAGGTACTGTTAACTCGAATGTTCAGACAATTTTACGAGTTTGACTTTGCCGACATCGACAAGGCCAAATTATACACAACACCACAGGAAGTTTTGGATCGGGTAGGAAGGCAAAGAAGGGGTACTGTAAATGACATTTTCACTGCTTTTAACACCGGAACGTCTGTTGTCAACGCTCTAGACAACGTGGAGCTGCAGACACAGATCAATGGTTTAAAGGCCCAGTTAAGGAACATACTGACAAGCGAGAATAAGGTAGTGGGTTCTGAGCTGCATGAGGACCAAGCCATGACACTACACTTAAAGGAAATAATTGCTGAGCTGGAGAAACACGTTAGAACGGTAAATGCACTCATTAAGGAGGATCGGAACGCGTCCGATCAGGCTGCGCAGAACGAGGCCTGTGTGCTATACGGGGCGTGGTTACTGGGCGAGGGCCGCAGTAATCTGGAGGATTTAAAACAAGGTTTGGTCCCGTCCTGGATCAGCAACAAGCACTTGCAAGCGCTCCACCCCTTTGAGAACGCATTAAGCCCGTGCCAGCTCAGACTAGCTGCAGAGGCATACCCAGTCCCAGTGGACTGCGGACGCTCAAACCACACTATCATGGGAATAGTGGTGAGGATGCCGGTGTTGGGTCCCTCAGCAAAGCCCGCCCCGGTGTACAGGGTGGAGAACATTGGAGTCATTCAGGGGGGTGCGCACATTTGTTACGCAGTGGTCCCGCCTTATGTCATCAGATGGGAGCGTACGATGACAGGCACTGACCTCTCGGGGTGTCGTAGCCGGGGAACACACATCATCCTGTGTCCCCAGCACATGAACGCCTTTTTGAAACCACAGTGCGGGTTCAGAGCCGCTAGCACGAAGCCGATAAATTGCACCATGGAGGCAATGGCAAAGGACCATGTGCCCCCGCAGGTGGCATATATCGGAGGTGGGACATACTGTGTCACCACTGCAGCGCCTCACTACCGCCACGGACAGCACGAGTGGTGTCCGGTCAGTGACAGCAGTTTCTGTTTCAAACCCAGGGCTGAAGTTTAAGTGGCACAACAACGGATTGTCCCCATTCCTGCACCCTCCACCGTTCACCTCACTGTAAAAGAGAATTTCACGGGCTTGCAGCGATTCGTCGCGCATTTTGGTTATGTCATTCCCCCTCTCCCCGAACACCTCACCAAGATTTTGAAAGCCGTTATAGTTTCACAGAAGCATTTCTACACAGTGGAGCAGAAGACATTAGAGATAGGGAAAGACATATTGGACATAGTCACCCCACCATGGTGGGACCTGTTCACCAATATAGAGATCCCGGCCTGGATTAGAATAGCATCCCACATCCTAGTAGTGTGTCAGGTTTTAATTGTAATATTTTTATTGTTCGTGCATTGCAAGAGAGGCAAACGCCTCCAGAGGCACGAGAACACAGGAGAATGGAGAGAACGCTATGTACGAGTGGGGGAAGAGGACACCCCAGTGTAAGCGGCTAGTATTAAAAGTTAAAGCGGCCCTCCATTTTTGGATTTCAACCACTGCATGATTTAAGTGTGTGAATACTGTAATGTTATAGCCGTTGGTGAAGTTTTGTTTTGTTTGATTAATAAAAGGTGTATGCAGGTGGTGCAAGGGGCATTGGCCCCCTTCACATTTGAATAAATGAATGTGTTATAGTATAAGATAATACTGCCTATGATTGTCCAACTGTACACAAGGTAATTTTTCTGAAATGGGAACTGCATGTGTCGTGGGGGTCATAGATAGTTAATTATCAGGAATGTTTGGACGTGAGGAATCAGGGAAAATTTGCTCACCGAGGATTATTGATACTTTAAGCAAGCTATCAGTATCACAGGGGGGACTGTAAGATTCAAAATTTTCCGGAATTCAATCACGCAACAAAACAGGGTTGATAAGACAGTTTATTGACCAAGAGAAAGCTTGTACAGAAAAACCTTTGATAAAAAGGGGCATACAAAATGGCCGCCGGACCTCGTGATCAGTTTCTGGGACCATTTGATTTCTGTTACTGCAAGCCAGACAGGCTTGTGGATTGAGGACAGTAAGCCCGCGAAAGCCAGTGTCGGGAAACCGAAACTCAGGGACCTGAACATACATATTAATTGGATTCTAAGTACAAGACAGTTTCAGGTAACAGGATGGGGCCCATCAAGAAATGGGCGGACAATTGAATGAACACTTAAACCCATTTACTGTACAAAGGAAAGACCGTTTAACAGCCATCAAGGGCAATCTCCAGACCGATCAATATGCGAACCGAGCTACGGTGACAAAGTAAAAGACATTATCGGCCAGGAAGGCCAGTTAAGCTATCACCGGCTCCCGTTACAAGACAAAGCACCCCTGCAGAGTTTTCTGCCCGCCAAAAATATTACAAAGACTGGACTATGATTTGGCGGGAGATAAGACTGTCCCAAAAAGGTATAACTATGGATTGAAAAGTCCATCAGGTCGCTTAACGCTTCAGAACTTCGTCAGGAGCTTCGGAACTCAAACGGTTCTTCTACGGTATGCTTCTTCTGGAATTCAAGCTTCACCTCAGGTTTTCATTTCTTCAACGCACCGGGACAGACTCTCCGGTTAAGACAGCACTTCGGTTTCGGGACGTGGTCGATGTTCGGCCAGGCAAGGCTCAGCCACGACGAGAAGACGACGAGGGTGGCCCGGGTACTTTTGTCGGGAGATCATCGATGACCCAGGCCGAAGAAGAAGACACCCTCAGGAAAACCGACGATCCAGGCCGGAGAAAAAGGACATTCCGGGCCTAGCCCTCCAGGGCCTCAACATACCATTCGACCAGGGATCGGTGACTGAGTCTCCCATGGACATCTGGTTCTTCAACAACTTTTAACGGATTCAGTCATGATGAGCGCTCATCGAGGCTGTGTCCACTGCCTCATCGCCTGAGAGAGAGAAAAACAAGCTGCACCAGAAGTTTCCAAATCCACGTGACGACGGAAAGCTGTGCCAAAAGGGCTGCGAACCCCCTCTTTTGCGAATCTGAAAGTGGTGAGCATGATTCCGAGTTCCTCAAGTCGAAACTTAGTCTAGGTCTAGGGGAGGGGGTAAGTGTAATCGTAATGTGTTTCCCCTTTTACGATGTGCCGTGTGTTCCCCATTTCCATAGAGTTAATTTTATAGATATGTGTATGCTTGTAGTTACATGAATCTGTGCTTATGACATGTATTTCTTAATGCTGCAAACTGTTTAATAATAAAAGCATCCATTTCGTGCTATTTAACCTGGTCTATTGAGTTTTTCTCTGCACTACAGTTCCCTGCACCTAAGTCCAAGGTCTAGAACCGTAGGGGAGAGTTGGTCGAACCACTCAAGGGTAATTATTGCACGAAGCCTGGTAGGAGACCAGAACGAGCAAGAGAAACCCCCTACACCTTACACTAATTAACTTCTACATATCTTCGCAAGCAGTTCTGTTAAATGAACTCCAATTCCTAATTTAGCATTATAATATGGTTATTAGCAATAATGGAAGAAACATAGACGTTGGGCCTTAGTTGGCCAAATTAAATATACATTAAACAAAGCCAAAATCCTACCTTACAAACAGCGGACAGCTATCCTGGGAAGCAAGGCCACATGTGATTGCCACTGTGTGGAATGTCATAACATCTTCGCAAGTTTTCTGGAAAACAAAACTTAAGCAGTTCCAGTAAAACATAACTTATACATCAACCCCTTTTCTATAGCGCCTTTCACGACCACCGGCCATCTCAAAGCGCTGTACAGCCAATGGAGTACTTTTGAAGTGGAGTCACTGTTGTAATGTGGGAAACGCGGCAGCCAAATTGTGCACAGCAAGCTCCCACAAACAGCAATGTGATAATGACCAGATAATCTGTTTTTGTTATGTTGGTTGAGGGATAAATATTGGCCAGGGTACCGGGGAGAACGCCCCTGGTCTTCTTCGAAATAGTGCCTTGGGATCTTTTACGTCTGACTGAGAGAGCAGACGGGGCCTCAGTTTAATGTCACATCCGAAAGACGGCACCTCCGACAGTGCTGCACTCCCTCAGTACTGCACTGGAATGTCAGCCTAGCTTTATGTGCTGAAGTCCCTGGAGTGGGACTTGAACCCACAACCTTCTGACTCAGAGGCGAGAGTGCTACCAACTGAGCCACAGCTGACACGTAAAAAGTGCAACGTAAAAATGGCAAATTGATATTAAATTCAGCCCCACAGTCAAAGCTGTAAAGTTTTCTTGCGCAGGTCCTTTATCACCAGTTTCACTGACAGGAACAGCCCAATGGGAGGAAATAAAACTATTTTCTCTTTAGGTGGTGATCTTACCGCACTTCAGCGGCCATGTCCTGTCCTGGCCGCCATTTTGTTCAACTCCAAGCAACCAACTTGTGCCAAGGAAGTCATTTCCTTCAGTCCCAGCTGCCACTCGCTGCCCCCCAGCAGCCATTTTCTTCAGCCTCAGCAACCATTCTGTGCCCCGGCAGTCATTTTCTTGAGTACTAGTGGTTATTCCTTGCCCTAGCAGCTATTTTCTTGAACCCGAACAGCTATTCCGTGCCCTGGCAGCCATTTTCTTCAGTCTTGGCCTGTACATGCTGGCTTAAAAGAAACAGAAATTTAAATAAAAAGGTGCCAGCAATGCACGATTAGGGTCCTGATCGACTGAGAACACACACTCACCTCGTAATTACCTTTGAAAAAGAGCGCAGGTTACAATTTCAGTGTTGGCAGCCGACAATGAAAGATAATTGCTTTACTGCATGGAATCTGCAGTGCTTTCTGGTTTGTATCGACATAACGATTTGTTCTCGTCCTGACCTGAATTATTTAATGTTAAAGAACTGAAAATACAAGAACCTTTTTCACTTTGCTCCCCCGCCCCCCCTCCCCCCCCCACCACACCAACCCCCATCAGATGCTGGCACATTGCAGCACTCATTACATTTAGTCTTAAGAAAAGCATGCTTGAAAGCAACTACTTGCGACATTCAAACCTGTATTGTGAAATGTAAAACATCTCCTTGGAAACAAAACATTCCCCAGGACGGATGTATAAACGATAATTGATTCTGAAACTGTTTTAACGCATAATGGTATTTTTAGTGCAACATCATAGAATCATGCAACACACAAGACCATTCAGCCCATCGTGCCTGTGCCAGCTCTTTGAAAGAGCTCCCCAATTAAACCCCACTCCCCCCTGCTCTTTCCCCATAGCCCTGCAATTTTTCCCCTTCAAGTATTTATCCAATTCCCTTTGGAAAGTTAATTAAATCTGATTCCACCAACCTTTCGAGCAGTGCATTCCAGATCACAACTCGCTCTGTAAAAAATTCTCCTCTTCTCCCCTCTGGTTCTTTTGCCAATCACCTTAAATCTGTCTTCTCTGGTTACCGACCCTCTGGCCAGTGGAAACAGCTTCTCCCTATCTACTCTATCAAAACCCCTCATAATCTTGAACACCTCTATTAAATCTCCCTTTAACTTTCATTGCTCTAAAGGAGAACAATCCCGGCTTCTCCAGTCTCTCCACATAACTGAAGTCCCTCATCCCTGGTACCATTCTGGTAAATCTCCTCTGCACTCTCTCCAAGGCCTTGACATCCTTCCTAAAGTGTGGTGCCCAGAATTGGACACAATACTCCAGCTGAGGCCTAACCAGTGTTTTATAAAGGTTCAGTGTAACGTTCTTGCTTTTGCACTCTATTCATCTATTTCTAAAGTCAAATGTTCCGTATGTATCTTTAACAGCCTTATCTACTTGTCCTGCCACCTTTAAAGACCCGTGTTTTTGGTAAACAGGCAATAAGTGCAGGTGTCTATAATGGCCCATTTACCAAAAGCTCTGCCGACCTTATCCTAACTCCCAAGTCCCGTTCATCCATCACTCCTGTGCTCGCTGACCTCCATTAGCTCCTGGTCTGGAAACACCTTAATCTTAAAATTTTCACCCTTGTTTTCAAATCCCTTCATGGCCTCACCTCCGCCTATCTCTGTAACCTCCTCCAGCTCTAAATCCCCCCCAAGAACTCTGCGTTCCTCCAATTCTGGCCTCTTGTGCATCCCCAACTTTCATCACTCCACCATTGGCGGCCGTGCCTTCAGCTGCCTGGACCCTAAGCTCTGGAATTCCCACCCTAAACCTCTCTGCCTCTTGACCTCTCTCTTTTCCTTTAAGATGCACCTTAAAACCTACCTCTTTGGCAAGCTTTTGCTCACCTCTCCTAATGTCTCCTTCTTTGGCTTGATGTCAGTTTTGTCTGATTGCGCTTCTGTGGTTCACCTTGTGACATTTTACTAGGTTAAAAGGCGCTATATAAATGCAAATTGTTGTTGTTGGAGTTTGGGGAGAGTTTTCCCAGAGAGTAGGGTTGAGACAGCTGAAGGCTTCGCCAATGATGGTGGAGTGAAGAGAAGATAGAATTCTCAGTGGGCCAAAGTCAGAGGATGAAAGGACTGAAATGTAGTTTAGGGGAGACTGCAGAAGTAGGGAGGGGCATGTCCAGGGAGAGATCTGTAAAGGAGCACAAGGATTTTAAATTCACTGGGAGACAGGAGTCGATGGTGGTCGGTGAGGACAAGGGTGATAGGTGAGTGGAATTTAGTGTGGAGCAGAATGATACAGGAGATCTGCTCAATAAATCCCTCATTGGCCACCTGTCCTAATATCGCTTTTTGGGGCTCGGTATTAAATTTTGTTTGATAGTGCTCCTGTGAAGCCTTCATAGCGAGAGGATTTGAGTACAGGAGCAAGGATGTCTTGCTGCAGTTGTACAGGGCCTTGGTGAGACCACATCTTGAGTATTGTGTGCAGTTTTGGTCGCCTTATCTGAGGAAGGATGTTCTTGCCATGGAAGGAGTTCAGCGAAGATTCACCAGACTGATACCTGGGATGGCAGGAATGATGTATGAAGAGAGATTGGATCGATTAGGCTTATATTCGCTAGAGTTTAGAAGAATGAGAGGGGATCTCATTGAAACTTATAAAATTCTAACAGGGCTAGACAGACTAGATGCAGGAAGGCTGTTCCCGATGGCGGGGGAGTCCAGAACCAGGGGTCACAGTCTATGGATAAGGGGTAAGCCATTTAGGACTGAGATGAGGAGGAATTTCTTCACCCAGAGAGTGGTGAACCTGTGGAATTCTCTACCACAGAAGGCAGTGGAGGCCAATTCATTAAATATATTCAAGAAGGAGTTAGATATATTTCTTACGGCTAAGGGGATCAAGGGATATGGGGAGAAAGCAGGGACAGGGTACTGAATTTGGATGATCAGCCATAATCGCATTGAATGGCGGAGCAGGCTCGAGGGGCCGAATGGCCTACTCCTGCTCCTATCTTCTATGTTTCTATGTTAGTACGTTAAAGGCACTATGTAAATGCAAGTTGTTGTTGTATCGGAAGCAGCCTTTCTGCGAGCAATCGCCATGAGTTTTTTGCGAGTAAGCTGGATTAAACCACAGACTCTTTCACATAACAACATTGCTTCTTTCTTGCTTTCAACCTCTCACCCCCCACCAACGCACACACACACAAAATGAAACACAGCGCAACCCTGGATTTGAATCCTGGGAAAAATTAAAAATTGATTTGAAATCAGAATAGCATCATTAACCTAACTCGGTGCCTCAGACTGCAAATTCAAACAATTCATCGTCATAATTTTAAAGAAGTAACAATATGCCAAACTGATGTTTCCACGTGATTTTTTAAATATATTAATTATTAAGATGTAGGCTTCAGGCAGGCAAATGTTCAGAAAGTACTAATTTGCTTGATTAGCATATAAAGTAGTTATTTCAAATGGGAATACTATATGAAACATTGACTGATCTTCTGGCTTCATTTTCTTTGCCAGAAGACAGAAACGAGCTGACAGCTCGAAGTAACAATTCTATTTTGTGTTCTTAGCTAAGGAAAACACCTGAACAGCCAAGGTGAATTTGATCTCTTTTAATATACTCCAAGCTGAGTTACTGACAAACCTTCTCCTTCAATGTTTTCCTCTCTCCTTCCCCTGATCTGACACTCTCACTGGAGTGTCTATAAAGAACAAAATTTTACTTAGCGCCTTGCACTGCCTCAGGACGTCCCAAAGCGTTTTACAGCTAATTGAGTAAGTTTGAAGAGCAGTCGCTGTTGTAATGTAGAGAATGTGGCAGCAAGTTCCCACAACCAGCAATGTGATAATGACCAAATTATCTACTGGTTGAGTAATAAATATCGGTCAAGACACCAGGGGGATCTCCCCTGCTCCTCTTCGAAATAGCACCATGTTAAGGTGTTGCTAGAAGTAGCAAGGGGAGGAATGCCCAATTTTAAAATTCTCATCTTTGTGTTCAAATCTCTCTGTGGCCTCAACCCTCCCTATCTCTGAAACCTCCTCCAGCCCTGCCACCCTCCGAGATCTCTGCGCTCCTTTGACTGGCCTCTTGTGCGTCCCACCACCCCCACCGGGGAAACTGGTAAATGTTTCTGTATAGTTTTTCAAACTCATTTTCAGTTATTTCAAATCGGGTTACTCACAGGTGGCAGACTGGACTCTCCTACTAAAAATGCTTAGTTTTGATGATAATGTGGCGGAGCCACCAGGGGGACTGATCTAATGTACATAATTATCTTTAACAAATTATTAACTACAGAATGAATCTGTATCTTTGTTCATATCATTGCATGTACATAGCGCGGTCCCTTTAAGAATGAGACCAAACGCGATGACGTCATCACGTTGATCACGTGATCCTCCAGTGGCGGGAAAACGTGATGACGTGATGACGTCAGGCTGGGGAGCCGCCCTAGCCAGTCCTCGTGGAGCCAGCGAAGAGTACAGACCTGTAATGTAGTTCTCCTGTGTTTTCGTTTTAAACTCTGTTTATTAGTATTAAACATCGTTTGTTTGATAGACTGACTCGACCTCAGTCCTTTAGTTAGGAATCTAGCCATTCCTACAGTGGTGACCCCGAATTTTCGTGAACAATTTTCGCGGAAGAAGCGAAGCGCGACGTAACATGGAAGCGAACTCAGTGACTTTGAAGCTCCCACAGTTTTGGGAACAACAGGCGGCCTCCTGGTTTGTCCAAGCAGAAGCACAATTTGATCTCCGAAACATAGTTGCGGATCAGACCCGTTATCTTTACGTGGTCTCCGCACTCGACAGCTCCACGGCCTCATGGATAATCAGCCTGCTCGAAAACCCCCCAGTTGACAGCAAGTATAATGCTCTTAAAGCGCGGTTAATACAGGTCTTCGGGCTCATGAAGGCGGAGCGTGCCCGCCGGCTACTCGCTTTGCCCAGGCTTGGCGATTCCAAGCCATCTGAGTTAATGAGCCAGATGCTCACTTTCCTTGGCTCAGAACCACAATGTTTCCTCTTTCGGGAGTTATTCCTGAGTCAACTACCCGAGCAGGTTTAGGCTGCCCTTGCCAGATCGGAAGCCACAGATTGCGCAGCACTTGCTGCAGAAGCAGATACGATTTATGCGGTCACGCAGCAATCCTGCGCCGCCACGAGGCACCCCTCCCCCACAAATGCCGCCCTGATGCCTCCATCCCCCGGCTTGTGTTTTTACCACGCCCGTTTCAGCGCGAAAGCCAGAGGCTGCCGCCCTCCCTGCAGTTTCGCGCCTAAAAAAAACCCGACATCAACACCAGCAGCAACTCCAGAAAAGGAGGACCGAGTCTGTGGGACGTTCCGCGGCCGCGATGGCGATTGGAAATTCCGGGAAGCTCCTCTACATTACAGATTCCCTCTCAGGCCGGCGCTTTTTATGCGACACCGGGGCGCAGTGTAGCATCCTTCCTGCCTCAGCACTCGATATTCAGTCTGGGATGCACGGCCTCTCCCTCGTGGCAGCTAATGGCGGGGCCATTCGTTCCTTTGGCAAACGGCGGGTCCAGGTGTGCTTCGGCGGGCAACGGTTTCAGTGGGAATTTATTACAGCCAAGGTTTCGCAAGCCATGCTCGGCGCGGATTTCTTATGCGCCAACAGCTTCTTGGTGGATGTAAGAAATTGTCGATTGGTCAACGTGGCCACCTTCCACTCCATCCCTTGCTTCCGCAGTTCCGCAACGTCGCACACTGTCTCCTGCGCGTTGTCCTCGCCGGACGAGTTCACTCGCCTATTAGGTGAATTCCCGGAGCTGACCAAGCCCACTTTCTCCTCCTCAGCCACTAAGCATGGTGTCAAACACCACATTACTATGACTGGCTCTCCGGTTTACGCGCGAGCTCGGCGCCTGGAACCCGGCAAGCTCGCGGCTGCGAAGGCAGAGTTTGCCACGATGGAACGGCTGAGGATTATTCGCCGGTCGAATAGTCCCTGGTCCTCGCCTCTCCACATCGTCCCGAAGCCCGGCGGTGGATGGCGGCCATGCGGGAACTACCGACGCCTTAATGAAGCCACTACTCCCGATTGGTACCCGATCCCGCATATACAGGATTTCTCTGCCCATTTGGCAGGAAACTCAATCTTCTCCAAGGTCGACCTCGTCCGTGGCTACCACCAAGTTCCCGTACACCCGCAGGACACCCAGAAAATGGCTGTTATCACTCCCTTTGGACTGTTCGAGTTTCTACGGATGCCATTTGGGCTCAAGAACGCCACACAGGCTTTTCAACGACTAATGGACTCGGCCCTGCGGGATCTTCCCTTTTTATTTGTCTACCTTGACGACATCCTGATAGCCAGCTCTACCAAAGAGGAACACGTCTGCCATCTCCGCACCCTCTTTCGGCGCCTCAGCCAACATGGCCTCATAATCAACCCGGCCAAGTGTCAGTTCGGCCTACAACAGATTGACTTCTTGGGCCACCGTATTACTTCAGAGGGTGCAATTCCGCTGCAGTTAAAGGTCGAAGCAATTACGGCATTCCCAAGGCCGCAGTCCACAAAGGCTCTTCAAGAATTCCTGGGCATGGTGAATTTCTACCACCGCTTTGTGCCCAAGGCAGCCCGACTCATGCAGCCCCTCTACGAGGCCCTCAAAGGCAAGGCCGGAAAGGATACAGTAGCCTGGACGGTCGAAATGGACAACGCTTTCGACAACACAAAAAACGATCTAGCCAATGCAACGATGTTGGCGCACCCTCTGCCAGGTGCCACCATCGCCCTTACCACCGATGCTTCCGACTATGCCATAGGTGCTGTGCAGGAACAGTGGGTCAATGGGACGTGGCAACCACTGGCATTTTTCAGCCGCCAACTCCAGCGTAACGAACGCAAATACAGCACTTTCGACCGGGAGTTGCTGGCGCTGTTCCTGGCTACCCGCCATTTCCGTTTTTTGTTAGAAGGACGTCCCTTCACTGCGTTTGTCGATCACAAACCACTGACCTTCGCCATGGCCAAGACCGCCGAACCGTGGTCGGCTCGACAGCAGCGACAGCTAACTTTAATTTCAGAATTCACGACAGACGTTCAACACGTAGCTGGCAAGGACAACTTGGTAGCTGATTGCCTTTCTCGTGCGACCGTACGGGCAGTCCAGCTGGACATCAATTATGCCCTCATGGCTACCGATCAGGCATCCGACCCTGAAACACAGGCGTATCGCACCGACACCTCTACCCTCCAACCGACCGATGTGCAATTCCACGCTGCAGGCACCTCGTTACTCTGCGGTGTCTCCATGGGAGATCCCCGCCCGATCGTTCCAGTCACCTGGCGCCGCAAAGTTTTCGACGCCATACATGGGCTTTCGCATCCTGGCGTGAAGGCATCTCAAAAATTAATGTCGGCTAAGTTCGTCTGGAGAGGAATGCGTAAGGATATCCGCGACTGGGCTAACACCTGCGTCGTCTGTCAAACGTCTAAGGTGCAACGTCACGTTAAGGCCCCATTGGCCACGTTCGCAGTACCAGAACGTCGATTCGACCATGTCAATGTGGACCTCGTCGGGCCGCTTCCACCATCGCAGGGGTTCACACACATTCTCACCATGGTCGATCGTACTACTAGATGGCCAGAGGCAGTTCCTCTGGCGTCTACTACGTCCGCTGATGTCGCCACAGCATTCCGCTCCTCGTGGGTCGCACGTTTCGGCGTTCCGGCGGACATTTCTTCAGACCGCGGTCCACAGTTCTCTTCCGAGCTCTGGAACGCTGTGGCCCAGGGTCTCGGCACCAAGCTTCACCGCACCACGGCCTATCACCCGCAAGCAAACGGTTTGTGCGAACGTTTCCACAGATCGTTAAAGGCATCGCTGAGGGCCAGCCCCCAAGGTGCCGGATGGGTGGGTAAGCTTCCGTGGGTCATGTTGGGTCTCCGCACGGCACCCAAAGAGGACCTGCAATTGTCCGCCGCAGAGCTCGTGTACGGCCAGCCACTCCGCGTACCGGGAGATTTCCTGCCGCTTCCAACTGAGCCGTGGTCCGCAGCCGAACAACTCAGCAGCCACCGGGAAACATTCAGGGCTTTTGCGCCTATCCCAACTTCGCATCACGGCCTTCCATCTTCACACGTACCAGCGGAGCTAAAGAATGCTGAATTTGTATTCATTCGTCATGATGCCCATAGGGATCCGCTCAAGGCCCCTTACACAGGCCCTTTTCGCGTACTGGAGACAGGTGACAAGAGTTTCTCTGTAGATATCGGTGGTAAACCCGACCACATATCCATTGACCGTCTCAAACCGGCACACCTGGACATCAACCAGCCAGTAGAGACTGCACAGCCACCACGATGTGGTCGACCTCCCACTGCATCCACGCCAGACCGAAGGCTTCCATCCGCCAGCCCACCCGCTGTTCAACAACGTCCACTCCAAGAATACAGAAGTCGCTCTGACAGGCTTGTCAGACCTCCTAGTCGATTGACTTTTACTGTTAAAGACAATTCTGGGGGGGCGCATGTGGCGGAGCCACCAGGGGGACTTTGATCTAATGTACATAATTATCTTTAACAAATTATTAGCTACAGAATGAATCTGTACCTTTGTTCATATCATTGCATGTACATAGCGCGGTCCCTTTAAGAATGAGACCAAATGCGATGACGTCATCACGTTGATCACGTGATCCTCCAGCGGCGGGAAAACGTGATGACGTCATGGCGTCAGGCTGGGGAGCCGCCCTAGCCAGTCCTCGTGGAGCCAGCGAAGAGTACAGACCTGTAATGTAGTTCTCCTGTGTTTTCGTTTTAAACTCTGTTTATTAGTATTAAACATCATTTGTTTGATTGACTGACTCGACCTCAGTCCTTTAGTTAGGAATCTAGCCATTCCTACAATAAACCCATTTTCAGCTGTGTTAGTAAAACTGCACCAGTTAAATGTATCAAGAAATATTTTTTGATGTGAGGGGGAAAAAAATCAACAATTACGTTCCAAACGCTGCCTAATTGCACTGGCTGATGGACGATTTTACATTTGCGATTATGCAAATGAGTTCGAACAGAAACTTGAACCATCACTTCACTTCGGAAAGCTAACGCAATTTGTGCCTTGGATTGCCGATTGCGCCCAAAGCGGAAGCTCTACCACATTTATAACATAGTGAATACATAAAAAGTTCTGAAAAATGGCTAAGCTTACCCATAATGCCAACCCATTGTATGCTTTAAATGTCTCCAATACGAGTCCCCCACACAGGCCTGGCCCTCTCTTTAGGCCCTGAGTTCCGTTGTATTCTGTAGTTTGCAGTGTGTGTCTGGGCCTCGTTTGACTCAAGTGAATCAATCAGGTCATGTTCTCCCACGATGCCCCAGTGGCGTTATGCATGCTGCTCTCTGGTGGACTCCAGCTCCCAGAGTGCAACTTAAGGCTGTCAGCTTCTCCAAAGTCAAATATTAGTCAGAGAGGGCGGGGCTTACAAACAGGGAGTCAACAACAACTTGTATTTATATAGCGCCTTGAACATAGTAAAACATCCCAAGGCCTTTCGCAGGAGTTTTATAAGACAAAAAATGTTCCGAGGATGCTAGTCTTCCTGTCAATTTTGATACTTTCATAGAATCTTACAGCACAGGTGGAGGCCATTCGGCCCATCGTGCCTGTGCTACTCTTTGAAAGAGCGATCCAATTAGTCCCACTCTTTCCCCATAGCCCTGCAAATTTTTCCTTTTCAAGTATTTATCCAATTTCCTTTTGAAGGTTACTATTGAATCTGCTCCCACCACCCTTTCAGGCAGTGCATTCCAGATCACAACAACTTGCTGCGTAAAAAAAAATTCTCTTCATCGCCTCCTCTGGTTATTTTGCCAATTACCTTAAAAGAGATCCCATTTTTCTGACAGACAAACAAATAATCTTTCTTACAGAAACATTTATGATCGGATATCAGATGTAGGAAATAACCACTCAGAATAGTTGCAGTTTTCTGTCTCGACAGTACTGTGGAATAGATAAACCCTACTCCACCCAAAGATCAACACTTTCAATTTAAAAATGCTGCTCTCAGTTCCCCTGCCTCTTTGGTGCTCAACCCTGATTAACAATGCTCTCCTCCTAAGGGTACAAGATCCGGATGAGGGAGGCCACTCATCCTATCTTAGTTCATCCATCCACAAGGATCCTATTTTTTATCATTATTCATTCTCAGGATGTGGGCATCACTGGCAAGGCCGGCACTTATTGCCCTTCCCCTAGTTACCCTCAGAAGGTGGTGGTGAGCCTTCTTCTTGAACCACTGCAGCAGCAGCTTGCTCCAACTGGGCATGTTGGACAACTTTAGAGTGCAGTTAAGAGTCTGTTGGTGTGAGACTTGAGTCACATATGGGTCCAGGCTGGGTTAGGATGGCAGGTTTTCTCCAAATAACATTCGTGAACCAGTTGGGTTTTTATGGCAATCCAACAGCTCCATGGTCACTTTTTTTAAAACTAAGTCCAGCCTTTGATTACCAGATTTTTTTTAAACTGAATTCGAAATTTTCAAATTGTCATGGTGGGATTGGAATTCAGGTTCTGTAGATTATTAGTCCAGAACATAACCTCCCCCTCGCTGTGTCTCACTCTCACTCCCCCTCGCTGTGTCTCACTCTCTCACTCCCCCTCGCTGTGTCTCACTCCCTCACTCTCCCTCGCTGTGTTTCACTCTCTCACTCTCCCTCGCTGTGTCTCACTCTCACTCTCCCTCGCTGTGTCTCACTCTCACTCCCCCTCGCTGTGTCTCACTCTCTCACCCCACCTCTCTGTGTCTCACTCTCTCACTCCCCTCGCTGTGTCTCACTCTCTCACTCTCCCTCGCTGTGTCTCACTCTCTCCCTCTCCCTCGCTGTGTCTCACTCTCTCACTCCCCCTCGCTGTGTCTCACTCTCTCACTCTCCCTCGCTGTGTCTCATTCTCTCACTCCCCCTCGCTGTGTCTCACTCTCTCACTCCCCCTCGCTGTGTCTCACTCTCTCACTCTCCCTCGCTGTGTCTCACTCTCTCACTCCCCCTCGCTGTGTCTCACTCCCTCACTCTCCCTCGCTGTGTCTCATTCTCTCACTCCCCCTCGCTGTGTCTCACTCTCTCACTCTCCCTCGCTGTGTCTCACTCTCTCACTCTCCCTCGCTGTGTCTCACTCTCTCACTCTCCCTCGATGTGTCTCATTCTCTCACTCCCCCTCGCTGTGTCTCACTCTCTCACTCCCCCTCGCTGTGTCTCACTCTCTCACTCTCCCTCGCTGTGTCTCAATCTCTCACTCTCCCTCGCTGTGTCTCACTCTCTCACGCCCCCTCGCTGTGTCTCACTCTCTCACTCCACCTCGCTGTGTCTCACTCTCACTCCCCCTCGCTGTGTTTCACTCTCTCACTCCCCCTCGCTGTGTCTCACTCTCTCACTCCCCCTCGCTGTGTCTCACTCTCTCACTCCCTCGCTGTGTCTCACTCTCTCACTCTCCCTCGCTGTGTCTCACTCACTCACTCTCCCTCGCTGTGTCTCACTCTCTCTCTCTCCCTCGCTGTGTCTCACTCTCTCACCCCCCCTCGCTGTGTCTCACTCTCTCACTCCCCCTCGCTGTGTCTCACTCTCTCACTCCTCCTCGCTGTGTCTCACACTCTCACTCTCCCTCGCTGTGTCTCACTCTCTCACTCTCCCTCGCTGTGTCTCACTCTCTCACTCTCCCTCGCTGTGTCTCACTCCCTCACTCCCCCTCGCTGTGTCTCACTCTCTCACTCTCCCTCGCTGTGTCTCACTCTCTCACTCCACCTCGCTGTGTCTCACTCTCTCAGTCCCCCTCGCTGTGTCTCACTCTCTCACTCTCCCTCGCTGTGTCTCATTCTCTCACTCCCCCTCGCTGTGTCTCACTCTCTCACTCCCCCTCGCTGTGTGTCACTCTCTCACTCTCCCTCGCTGTGTCTCACTCTCTCACTCCCCCTTGCTGTGTCTCACTCTCTCACTCTCCCTCACTGTGTCTCACTATCACTCCCCCTCGCTGTGTCTCACTCTCTCACTCCCCCTCGCTGTGTGTCACTCGTTCACTCTCCCTCGCTGTGTCTCACTCTCTCACTCCCCCTCGCTGTGTCTCACTCTCTCACTCCCCCTCACTGTGTCTCACTCTCTCACTCCCCCTCGCTGTGTCTCACTCTCTCACTCTCCCTCACTGTGTCTCACTCTCTCACTCTCCCTCGCTGTGTCTCACTCTCTCGCACTCCCTCGCTGTGTCTCACTCTCACTCCCCCTCGCTGTGTCTCACTCTCTCACTCTCCCCCGCTGTGTCTCACTCTCTCACTCTCCCTCGCTGTGTCTCACTCTCTCACTCTCCCTCGCTGTGTCTCACTCTCACTCCCCCTCGCTGTGTCTCACTCTCTCACTCCCCCTCGCTGTGTCTCACTCTCTCACTCCACTCGCTGTGTCTCACTCTCTCACTCCCCTCGCTGTGTCTCACTCTTTCACTCCCCCTCGCTGTGTCTCACCCTCTCACTCCCCCTCGCTGTGTCTCACTCTCTCACTCCCTCGCTGTGTCTCACTCTCTCAGTCTCCCTCGCTGTGTCTCACTCTCTCACTCTGCCTCGCTGTGTCTCACTCTCTCACTCCCCCTCGCTGTGTCTCACTCCCTCACTCCCGCTCACTGTGTCTCACTCCCTCACTCCCTCGCTGTGTCTCACTCTCTCACTCCCCCTCGCTGTGTCTCACTCCCTCACTCCCCCTCGCTGTGTCTCACTCTCTCACTCCCTCGCTGTGTCTCACTCTCTCACTCCCCCTCGCTGTGTCTCACTCTCTCACTCTCCCTCGCTGTGTCTCACTCTCTCACTCTCCCTCGCTGTGTCTCACTCTCTCACTCTCCCTCGCTGTGTCTCATTCTCTCATTCCCCCTCGCTGTGTCTCACTCTCTCACTCCCCCTCGCTGTGTCTCACTCTCTCACTCTCCCTCGCTGTGTCTCACTCTCTCACTCTCCCTCGCTGTGTCTCACTCTCTCACGCCCCCTCGCTGTGTCTCACTCTCTCACTCCACCTCGCTGTGTCTCACTCTCACTCCCCCTCGCTGTGTCTCACTCTCTCACTCCCCCTCGCTGTGTCTCACTCTCTCACTCCCCCTCGCTGTGTCTCACTCTCTCACTCCCTCGCTGTGTCTCACTCTCTCACTCTCCCTCGCTGTGTCTCACTCACTCACTCTCCCTCGCTGTGTCTCACTCTCTCTCTCTCCCTCGCTGTGTCTCACTCTCACACCCCCCCTCGCTGTGTCTCACTCTCTCACTCCCCCTCGCTGTGTCTCACTCTCTCACTCCTCCTCGCTGTGTCTCACACTCTCACTCTCCCTCGCTGTGTCTCACTCTTTCACTCTCCCTCGCTGTGTCTCACTCTCTCACTCTCCCTCGCTGTGTCTCACTCCCTCACTCCCCCTCGCTGTGTCTCACTCTCTCACTCTCCCTCGCTGTGTCTCACTCTCTCACTCCACCTCGCTGTGTCTCACCCTCTCAGTCCCCCTCGCTGTGTCTCACTCTCTCACTCTCCATCGCTGTGTCTCATTCTCTCACTCTCCCTCGCTGTGTCTCACTCTCTCACTCCCCCTCGCTGTGTGTCACTCTCTCACTCTCCCTCGCTGTGTCTCACTCTCTCACTCCCCCTTGCTGTGTCTCACTCTCTCACTCTCCCTCACTGTGTCTCACTATCACTCCCCCTCGCTGTGTCTCACTCTCTCACTCCCCCTCGCTGTGTCTCACTCTCTCACTCTCCCTCGCTGTGTCTCACTCTCTCACTCCCCCTCGCTGTGTCTCACTCTCTCACTCCCCCTCACTGTGTCTCACTCTCTCACTCCCCCTCGCTGTGTCTCACTCTCTCACTCTCCCTCACTGTGTCTCACTCTCTCACTCTCCCTCGCTGTGTCTCACTCTCTCGCACTCCCTCGCTGTGTCTCACTCTCACTCCCCCTCGCTGTGTCTCACTCTCTCACTCTCCCCCGCTGTGTCTCACTCTCTCACTCTCCCTCGCTGTGTCTCACTCTCTCACTCCCCCTCGCTGTGTCTCACTCTCTCACTCCCCCTCGCTGTGTCTCACTCTCTCACTCCCCTCGCTGTGTCTCACTCTCTCACTCCC
This sequence comes from Somniosus microcephalus, assembly GCF_052327205.1. NCBI lineage: Eukaryota > Metazoa > Chordata > Chondrichthyes > Squaliformes > Somniosidae > Somniosus > Somniosus microcephalus. The sequence goes on along the minus strand of NC_141006.1, from coordinate 60,423,607 downwards.
CTCGCTGTGTCTCACTCTCTCACTCCCCCTCGCTGTGTCTCACCCTCTCACTCCCCCTCGCTGTGTCTCACTCTCTCACTCCCTCGCTGTGTCTCACTCTCTCAGTCTCCCTCGCTGTGTTTCACTCTCTCACTCCCCCTCGCTGTGTCTCACTCTCTCACTCCCCCTCGCTGTGTCTCACTCTCTCACTCCCCCTCGCTGTGCCTCACTCTCTCACTCCCCCTCGCTGTGTCTCACTCTCTCACTCTCCCTCGCTGTGTCTCACTCTCTCACTCCCCCTCGCTGTGTGTCACTCCCTCACTCCCCCTCGCTGTGTCTCACTCTCTCACTCTCCCTCGCTGTGTCTCACTCTCTCACTCCCCCTCGCTGTGTCCCACTCTCTCACTCCCTCGCTGTGTCTCACTCTCTCACTCTCCCTCGCTGTGTCTCACTCTCTCACTCCCCCTCGCTGTGTCTCACTCTCTCACTCTCCCTCGCTGTGTCTCACTCTCTCACTCCCCCTCGCTGTGTCTCACTCCCTCACTCCCCCTCGCTGTGTCTCACTCCCTCACTCCCTCGCTGTGTCTCACTCTCTCACTCCCCCTCGCTGTGTCTCACTCCCTCACTCCCCCTCGCTGTGTCTCACTCTCTCACTCCCTCGCTGTGTCTCACTCTCTCACTCCCCCTCGCTGTGTCTCACTCTCTCACTCCCCCTCGCTGTGTCTCACTCTCTCACTCGCCCTCGCTGTGTCTCATTCTCTCACTCCCTCGCTGTGTCTCACTCTCTCACTCCCCCTCGCTGTGTCCCACTCTCTCACTCCCCCTCGCTGTGTCTCACTCTCTCACTCCCCCTCGCTGTGTCTCACTCTCTCACTACTCCTCGCTGTGTCTCACTCTCTCACTCCCCCTCGCTGAGTCTCACTCTCACTCCCCCTCGCTGTGTCTCACTCTCTCACTCACCCTCGCTGTGTCTCACTCTCTCACTCCCCCTCGCTGTGTCTCACTCTCTCACTCTCCCTCGCTGTGTCTCACTCTCTCACTCCCCCTCGCTGTGTCTCACTCTCTCACTCTCCCTCGCTGTGTCTCACTCTCACACTCCCCCTCGCTCTGTCTCACTCCCTCACTCTCCCTCGCTGTGTCTCACTCTCTCAATCCCCCTCGCTGTGTCTCACTCTCTCACTCCCCCTCGCTGTGTCTCACTCTCTCACTCTCCCTCGCTGTGTCTCATTCTCTCACTCCCCCTCGCTGTGTCTCACTCTCTCACTCCCCCTCGCTGTGTCTCACTCTCTCACTCTCCCTCGCTGTGTCTCACTCTCTCACTCCCCCTCGCTGTGTCTCACTCCCTCACTCTCCCTCGCTGTGTCTCATTCTCTCACTCCCCCTCGCTGTGTCTCACTCTCTCACTCTCCCTCGCTGTGTCTCACTCTCTCACTCCCCCTCGCTGTGTCTCACTCTCTCACACCCCCTCGCTGTGTCTCACTCTCTCACTCTCCCTCGCTGTGTCTCACTCTCTCACTCTCCCTCGCTGTGTCTCACTCTCTCACTCTCCCTCGCTGTGTCTCACTTTCTCACTCTCCCTCGCTGTGTCTCACTCTCTCACTCCCCCTCGCTGTGTCTCACTCTCTCACTCTCCCTCGCTGTGTCTCACTCTCTCACTCCCCCTCGCTGTGTCTCACTCTCTCACTCCCCCTCGCTGTGTCTCACTCTCTCACTCCCCCTCGCTGTGTCTCACTCTCTCACTCCCCCTCGCTGTGTCTCACTCTCTCACTCCCCCTCGCTGTGTCTCACTCTCTCACTCCCCCTCGCTGTGTCTCACTCTTTCACTCCCCCTCGCTGTGTCTCATTCTCTCACTCTCCCTCGCTGTGTCTCACTCTCTCACTCCCTCGCTGTGTCTCACTCTCTCAATCCCCCTCGCTGTGTCCCACTCTCTCACTCCCCCTCGCTGTGTCTCACTCTCTCACTCCCCCTCGCTGTGTCTCACTCTCTCACTCTCCCTCGCTGTGTCTCACTCTCTCACTCTCCCTCGCTGTGTCTCCCTCTCTCGCTCTCCCTCTCTGTGTCTCACTCTCACTCCCCCTCACTGTGTCTCACTCTCTCACTCTCCCTCGCTGTGTCTCACTCTCTCACTCTCTCTCGCTGTGTCTCACTCTCTCACTCCCCCTCGCTGTGTCTCACTCCCTCACTCCCCCTCGCTGTGTCTCACTCTCTCACTCCCTCGCTGTGTCTCACTCACTCCCCCTCGCTGTGTCTCACTCTCTCACTCCCCCTCGCTGTGTCTCACTCTCTCACTCCCCCTCGCTGTGTCTCACTCTCTCACTCCCCCTCGCTGTGTCTCACTCTCTCACTCCCCCTCGCTGTGTCTCACTCTCTCACTCCCCCTCGCTGTGTCTCACTCTCACTCTCACTCACTGTGTCTCACTCTCACTCCCCCTCGCTGTGTCTCACTCTCTCACTCCCCCTCGCTGTGTCTCACACTCTCACTCCCCCTCGCTGTGTCTCATTCTCACTACCCCTCGCTGTGTCTCACTCTCTCACTCCCCCTCGCTGTGTCTCACTCTCTCACTCCCCCTCGCTGTGTCTCACTCTCTCACTCCCCCTCGCTGTGTCTCACTCTCTCACTCCCCCTCGCTGTGTCTCACTCTCTCACTCCCCCTCGCTGTGTCTCACTCTCTCACTCCCCCTCGCTGTGTCTCACTCTCTCACTCTCCCTCGCTGTGTCTCACTCTCTCACACCCCCTCGCTGTGTCTCACTCTCTCACTCCCCCTCGCTGTGTCTCACCCTCTCACTCCCCCTCGCTGTGTCTCACTCTCTCACTCTCCCTCGCTGTGTCTCACTCTCTCACTCCCCCTCGCTGTGTCTCACTCCCTCACTCTCCCTCGCTGTGTCTCATTCTCTCACTCCCCCTCGCTGTGTCTCACTCTCTCACTCTCCCTCGCTGTGTCTCACTCTCTCACTCCCCCTCGCTGTGTCTCACTCTCTCACTCCCCCTCGCTGTGTCTCACTCTCTCACTCTCCCTCGCTGTGTCTCACTCTCTCACTCCCCCTCGCTGTGTGTCACTCCCTCACTCCCCCTCGCTGTGTCTCACTCTCTCACTCTCCCTCGCTGTGTCTCACTCTCTCACTCCCCCTCGCTGTGTCCCACTCTCTCACTCCCTCGCTGTGTCTCACTCTCTCACTCTCCCTCGCTGTGTCTCACTCTCTCACTCCCCCTCGCTGTGTCTCACTCTCTCACTCTCCCTCGCTGTGTCTCACTCTCTCACTCCCCCTCGCTGTGTCTCACTCCCTCACTCCCCCTCGCTGTGTCTCACTCCCTCACTCCCTCGCTGTGTCTCACTCTCTCACTCCCCCTCGCTGTGTCTCACTCTCTCACTCTCCCTCGCTGTGTCTCATTCTCTCACTCTCCCTCGCTGTGTCTCACTCTCTCACTCCCCCTTGCTGTGTGTCACTCTCTCACTCTCCCTCGCTGTGTCTCACTCTCTCACTCCCCCTTGCTGTGTCTCACTCTCTCACTCTCCCTCACTGTGTCTCACTATCACTCCCCCTCGCTGTGTCTCACTCTCTCACTCCCCCTCGCTGTGTCTCCCTCTCTCACTCACCCTCGCTGTGTCTCACTCTCTCACTCCCCCTCGCTGTGTCTCACTCTCTCACTCCCCCTCACTGTGTCTCACTCTCTCACTCCCCCTCGCTGTGTCTCACTCTCTCACTCTCCCTCACTGTGTCTCACTCTCTCACTCTCCCTCGCTGTGTCTCACTCTCTCGCACTCCCTCGCTGTGTCTCACTCTCACTCCCCCTCGCTGTGTCTCACTCTCTCACTCTCCCCCGCTGTGTCTCACTCTCTCACTCTCCCTCGCTGTGTCTCACTCTCTCACTCCCCCTCGCTGTGTCTCACTCTCTCACTCCCCCTCGCTGTGTCTCACTCTCTCACTCCCCTCGCTGTGTCTCACTCTCTCACTCCCCTCGCTGTGTCTCACTCTCTCACTCCCCCTCGCTGTGTCTCACCCTCTCACTCGCCCTCGCTGTGTCTCACTCTCTCACTCCCTCGCTGTGTCTCACTCTCTCAGTCTCCCTCGCTGTGTCTCACTCTCTCACTCCCCCTCGCTGTGTCTCACTCTCTCACTCCCCCTCGCTGTGTCTCACTCTCTCACTCCCCCTCGCTGTGCCTCACTCTCTCACTCCCCCTCGCTGTGTCTCACTCTCTCACTCCCCCTCGCTGTGTCTCACTCTCTCACTCCCCCTCGCTGTGTGTCACTCCCTCACTCCCCCTCGCTGTGTCTCACTCTCTCACTCTCCCTCGCTGTGTCTCACTCTCTCACTCCCCCTCGCTGTGTCCCACTCTCTCACTCCCTCGCTGTGTCTCACTCTCTCACTCTCCCTCGCTGTGTCTCACTCTCTCACTCCCCCTCGCTGTGTCTCACTCTCTCACTCTCCCTCGCTGTGTCTCACTCTCTCACTCCCCCTCGCTGTGTCTCACTCCCTCACTCCCCCTCGCTGTGTCTCACTCCCTCACTCCCTCGCTGTGTCTCACTCTCTCACTCCCCCTCGCTGTGTCTCACTCCCTCACTCCCCCTCGCTGTGTCTCACTCTCTCACTCCCTCGCTGTGTCTCACTCTCTCACTCCCCCTCGCTGTGTCTCACTCTCTCACTCCCCCTCGCTGTGTCTCACTCTCTCACTCGCCCTCGCTGTGTCTCATTCTCTCACTCCCTCGCTGTGTCTCACTCTCTCACTCCCCCTCGCTGTGTCCCACTCTCTCACTCCCCCTCGCTGTGTCTCACTCTCTCACTCCCCCTCGCTGTGTCTCACTCTCTCACTACTCCTCGCTGTGTCTCACTCTCTCACTCCCCCTCGCTGAGTCTCACTCTCACTCCCCCTCGCTGTGTCTCACTCTCTCACTCACCCTCGCTGTGTCTCACTCTCTCACTCCCCCTCGCTGTGTCTCACTCTCTCACTCTCCCTCGCTGTGTCTCACTCTCTCACTCCCCCTCGCTGTGTCTCACTCTCTCACTCTCCCTCGCTGTGTCTCACTCTCACACTCCCCCTCGCTCTGTCTCACTCCCTCACTCTCCCTCGCTGTGTCTCACTCTCTCAATCCCCCTCGCTGTGTCTCACTCTCTCACTCCCCCTCGCTGTGTCTCACTCTCTCACTCTCCCTCGCTGTGTCTCATTCTCTCACTCCCCCTCGCTGTGTCTCACTCTCTCACTCCCCCTCGCTGTGTCTCACTCTCTCACTCTCCCTCGCTGTGTCTCACTCTCTCACTCCCCCTCGCTGTGTCTCACTCCCTCACTCTCCCTCGCTGTGTCTCATTCTCTCACTCCCCCTCGCTGTGTCTCACTCTCTCACTCTCCCTCGCTGTGTCTCACTCTCTCACTCCCCCTCGCTGTGTCTCACTCTCTCACACCCCCTCGCTGTGTCTCACTCTCTCACTCTCCCTCGCTGTGTCTCACTCTCTCACTCTCCCTCGCTGTGTCTCACTCTCTCACTCTCCCTCGCTGTGTCTCACTCTCTCACTCTCCCTCGCTGTGTCTCACTCTCTCACTCCCCCTCGCTGTGTCTCACTCTCTCACTCTCCCTCGCTGTGTCTCACTCTCTCACTCCCCCTCGCTGTGTCTCACTCTCTCACTCCCCCTCGCTGTGTCTCACTCTCTCACTCCCCCTCGCTGTGTCTCACTCTCTCACTCCCCCTCGCTGTGTCTCACTCTCTCACTCCCCCTCGCTGTGTCTCACTCTCTCACTCCCCCTCGCTGTGTCTCACTCTTTCACTCCCCCTCGCTGTGTCTCATTCTCTCATTCTCCCTCGCTGTGTCTCACTCTCTCACTCCCTCGCTGTGTCTCACTCTCTCAATCCCCCTCGCTGTGTCCCACTCTCTCACTCCCCCTCGCTGTGTCTCACTCTCTCACTCCCCCTCGCTGTGTCTCACTCTCTCACTCTCCCTCGCTGTGTCTCACTCTCTCACTCTCCCTCGCTGTGTCTCCCTCTCTCGCTCTCCCTCTCTGTGTCTCACTCTCACTCCCCCTCACTGTGTCTCACTCTCTCACTCTCCCTCGCTGTGTCTCACTCTCTCACTCTCTCTCGCTGTGTCTCACTCTCTCACTCCCCCTCGCTGTGTCTCACTCCCTCACTCCCCCTCGCTGTGTCTCACTCTCTCACTCCCTCGCTGTGTCTCACTCACTCCCCCTCGCTGTGTCTCACTCTCTCACTCCCCCTCGCTGTGTCTCACTCTCTCACTCCCCCTCGCTGTGTCTCACTCTCTCACTCCCCCTCGCTGTGTCTCACTCTCTCACTCCCCCTCGCTGTGTCTCACTCTCTCACTCCCCCTCGCTGTGTCTCACTCTCACTCTCACTCACTGTGTCTCACTCTCACTCCCCCTCGCTGTGTCTCACTCTCTCACTCCCCCTCGCTGTGTCTCACTCTCTCACTCCCCCTCGCTGTGTCTCACTCTCACTACCCCTCGCTGTGTCTCACTCTCTCACTCCCCTCGCTGTGTCTCACTCTCTCACTCCCCCTCGCTGTGTCTCACTCTCTCACTCCCCCTCGCTGTGTCTCACTCTCTCACTCCCCCTCGCTGTGTCTCACTCTCTCACTCCCCCTCGCTGTGTCTCACTCTCTCACTCCCCCTCGCTGTGTCTCACTCTCTCACTCTCCCTCGCTGTGTCTCACTCTCTCACACCCCCTCGCTGTGTCTCACTCTCTCACTCCCCCTCGCTGTGTCTCACCCTCTCACTCCCCCTCGCTGTGTCTCACTCTCTCACTCTCCCTCGCTGTGTCTCACTCTCTCACTCCCCCTCGCTGTGTCTCACTCCCTCACTCTCCCTCGCTGTGTCTCATTCTCTCACTCCCCCTCGCTGTGTCTCACTCTCTCACTCTCCCTCGCTGTGTCTCACTCTCTCACTCCCCCTCGCTGTGTCTCACTCTCTCACTCCCCCTCACTGTGTCTCACTCTCTCACTCTCCCTCGCTGTGTCTCACTCTCTCACTCCCCCTCGCTGTGTGTCACTCCCTCACTCCCCCTCGCTGTGTCTCACTCTCTCACTCTCCCTCGCTGTGTCTCACTCTCTCACTCCCCCTCGCTGTGTCCCACTCTCTCACTCCCTCGCTGTGTCTCACTCTCTCACTCTCCCTCGCTGTGTCTCACTCTCTCACTCCCCCTCGCTGTGTCTCACTCTCTCACTCTCCCTCGCTGTGTCTCACTCTCTCACTCCCCCTCGCTGTGTCTCACTCCCTCACTCCCCCTCGCTGTGTCTCACTCCCTCACTCCCTCGCTGTGTCTCACTCTCTCACTCCCCCTCGCTGTGTCTCACTCCCTCACTCCCCCTCGCTGTGTCTCACTCTCTCACTCCCTCGCTGTGTCTCACTCTCTCACTCCCCCTCGCTGTGTCTCACTCTCTCACTCCCCCTCGCTGTGTCTCACTCTCTCACTCGCCCTCGCTGTGTCTCATTCTCTCACTCCCTCGCTGTGTCTCACTCTCTCACTCCCCCTCGCTGTGTCCCACTCTCTCACTCCCCCTCGCTGTGTCTCACTCTCTCACTCCCCCTCGCTGTGTCCTCACTCTCTCACTACTCCTCGCTGTGTCTCACTCTCTCACTCCCCCTCGCTGAGTCTCACTCTCACTCCCCTCGCTGTGTCTCACTCTCTCACTCACCCTCGCTGTGTCTCACTCTCTCACTCCCCCTCGCTGTGTCTCACTCTCTCACTCTCCCTCGCTGTGTCTCACTCTCTCACTCCCCCTCGCTGTGTCTCACTCTCTCACTCTCCCTCGCTGTGTCTCACTCTCACACTCCCCTCGCTCTGTCTCACTCCTCACTCTCCCTCGCTGTGTCTCACTCTCTCAATCCCCCTCGCTGTGTCTCACTCTCTCACTCCCCCTCGCTGTGTCTCACTCTCTCACTCTCCCTCGCTGTGTCTCATCTCTCACTCCCCCTCGCTGTGTCTCACTCTCTCACTCCCCCTCGCTGTGTCTCACTCCCTCACTCTCCCTCGCTGTGTCTCACTCTCTCACTCCCCCTCGCTGTGTCTCACTCTCTCACTCTCCCTCGCTGTGTCTCACTCTCTCACTCCCCCTCGCTGTGTCTCACTCCCTCACTCTCCCTCGCTGTGTCTCATTCTCTCACTCCCCTCGCTGTGTCTCACTCTCTCACTCTCCCTCGCTGTGTCTCACTCTCTCACTCCCCCTCGCTGTGTCTCACTCTCTCACTCCCCCTCACTGTGTCTCACTCTCTCACTCTCCCTCGCTGTGTCTCACTCTCTCACTCCCCCTCGCTGTGTGTCACTCCCTCACTCCCCCTCGCTGTGTCTCACTCTCTCACTCTCCCTCGCTGTGTCTCACTCTCTCACTCCCCCTCGCTGTGTCCCACTCTCTCACTCCCTCGCTGTGTCTCACTCTCTCACTCTCCCTCGCTGTGTCTCACTCTCTCACTCCCCCTCGCTGTGTCTCACTCTCTCACTCTCCCTCGCTGTGTCTCACTCTCTCACTCCCCCTCGCTGTGTCTCACTCCTCACTCCCCCTCGCTGTGTCTCACTCCCTCACTCCCCTCGCTGTGTCTCACTCTCTCACTCCCCCTCGCTGTGTCTCACTCCCTCACTCCCCCTCGCTGTGTCTCACTCTCTCACTCCCCTCGCTGTGTCTCACTCTCTCACTCCCCCTCGCTGTGTCTCACTCTCTCACTCCCCCTCGCTGTGTCTCACTCTCTCACTCGCCCTCGCTGTGTCTCATTCTCTCACTCCCCTCGCTGTGTCTCACTCTCTCACTCCCCCTCGCTGTGTCCCACTCTCTCACTCCCCCTCGCTGTGTCTCACTCTCTCACTCCCCCTCGCTGTGTCTCACTCTCTCACTACTCCTCGCTGTGTCTCACTCTCTCACTCCCCCTCGCTGAGTCTCACTCTCACTCCCCCTCGCTGTGTCTCACTCTCTCACTCACCCTCGCTGTGTCTCACTCTCTCACTCCCCCTCGCTGTGTCTCACTCTCTCACTCTCCCTCGCTGTGTCTCACTCTCTCACTCCCCCTCGCTGTGTCTCACTCTCTCACTCTCCCTCGCTGTGTCTCACTCTCACACTCCCCCTCGCTCTGTCTCACTCCCTCACTCTCCCTCGCTGTGTCTCACTCTCTCAATCCCCCTCGCTGTGTCTCACTCTCTCACTCCCCCTCGCTGTGTCTCACTCTCTCACTCTCCCTCGCTGTGTCTCATTCTCTCACTCCCCTCGCTGTGTCTCACTCTCTCACTCCCCCTCGCTGTGTCTCACTCTCTCACTCTCCCTCGCTGTGTCTCACTCTCTCACTCCCCCTCGCTGTGTCTCACTCCCTCACTCTCCCTCGCTGTGTCTCATTCTCTCACTCCCCCTCGCTGTGTCTCACTCTCTCACTCTCCCTCGCTGTGTCTCACTCTCTCACTCCCCCTCGCTGTGTCTCACTCTCTCACACCCCCTCGCTGTGTCTCACTCTCTCACTCTCCCTCGCTGTGTCTCACTCTCTCACTCTCCCTCGCTGTGTCTCACTCTCTCACTCTCCCTCGCTGTGTCTCACTCTCTCACTCTCCCTCGCTGTGTCTCACTCTCTCACTCCCCCTCGCTGTGTCTCACTCTCTCACTCTCCCTCGCTGTGTCTCACTCTCTCACTCCCCCTCGCTGTGTCTCACTCTCTCACTCCCCCTCGCTGTGTCTCACTCTCTCACTCCCCCTCGCTGTGTCTCACTCTCTCACTCCCCCTCGCTGTGTCTCACTCTCTCACTCCCCCTCGCTGTGTCTCACTCTCTCACTCCCCCTCGCTGTGTCTCACTCTTTCACTCCCCCTCGCTGTGTCTCATTCTCTCACTCTCCCTCGCTGTGTCTCACTCTCTCACTCCCTCGCTGTGTCTCACTCTCTCAATCCCCCTCGCTGTGTCCCACTCTCTCACTCCCCCTCGCTGTGTCTCACTCTCTCACTCCCCCTCGCTGTGTCTCACTCTCTCACTCTCCCTCGCTGTGTCTCACTCTCTCACTCTCCCTCGCTGTGTCTCACTCTCTCGCTCTCCCTCTCTGTGTCTCACTCTCACTCCCCCTCACTGTGTCTCACTCTCTCACTCTCCCTCGCTGTGTCTCACTCTCTCACTCTCTCTCGCTGTGTCTCACTCTCTCACTCCCCCTCGCTGTGTCTCACTCCCTCACTCCCCCTCGCTGTGTCTCACTCTCTCACTCCCTCGCTGTGTCTCACTCACTCCCCCTCGCTGTGTCTCACTCTCTCACTCCCCCTCGCTGTGTCTCACTCTCTCACTCCCCCTCGCTGTGTCTCACTCTCTCACTCCCCCTCGCTGTGTCTCACTCTCTCACTCCCCCTCGCTGTGTCTCACTCTCTCACTCCCCCTCGCTGTGTCTCACTCTCACTCTCACTCACTATGTCTCACTCTCACTCCCCCTCGCTGTGTCTCACTCTCTCACTCCCCCTCGCTGTGTCTCACTCTCTCACTCCCCCTCGCTGTGTCTCACTCTCACTACCCCTCGCTGTGTCTCACTCTCTCACTCCCCCTCGCTGTGTCTCACTCTCTCACTCCCCCTCGCTGTGTCTCACTCTCTCACTCCCCCTCGCTGTGTCTCACTCTCTCACTCCCCCTCGCTGTGTCTCACTCTCTCACTCCCCCTCGCTGTGTCTCACTCTCTCACTCCCCCTCGCTGTGTCTCACTCTCTCACTCCCCCTCGCTGTGTCTCACTCTCTCACTCTCCCTCGCTGTGTCTCTCTCTCTCACTCCCCCTCGCTGTGTCTCACTCTCTCACTCCCCCTCGCTGTGTCTCACTCTCTCACTCCCCCTCGCTGTGTCTCACTCTCTCACTCTCCCTCGCTGTGTCTCACTCTCTCACACCCCCTCGCTGTGTCTCACTCTCTCACTCCCCCTCGCTGTGTCTCACTCTCTCACTCCCCCTCGCTGTGTCCCACTCTCTCACTCCCCCTCGCTGTGTCTCACTCTCTCACTCCCCCTCGCTGTGTCTCACTCTCACTCTCCCTCGCTGTGTCTCACTCCCTCACTCTCCCTCGCTGTGTCTCACTCTCTCACTCTCCCTCTCTGTGTCTCACTCTCTCACTCTCCCTTTCTGTGTCTCACTCTCTCACTCTCCCTCACTGTGTCTCACTCTCACTCCCCCTCGCTGTGTCTCACTCTCTCACTCTCCCTCGCTGTGTCTCACTCTCTCACTCTCCCTCGCTGTGTCTCACTCTCTCACTCTCCCTCGCTGTGTCTCACTCTCTCACTCTCCTTCGCTGTGTCTCACTCTCTCACTCTCCCTCGCTGTGTCTCACTCTCTCACTCCCCCTCGCTGTGTCTCACTCTCTCACTCCCCCTCGCTGTGTCTCACTCTCTCACTCCCCCTCGCTGTGTCTAACTCTCTCACTCCCCCTCGCTATGTCTCACTCTCTCACTCCCTCGCTGTGTCTCACTCTCTCACTCCCTCGCTGTGTCTCACTCTCTCACTCCCCCTCGCTGTGTCTCACTCCCTCACTCCCCCTCGCTGTGTCTCACTCCCTCACTCCCTCGCTGTGTCTCACTCTCTCACTCACCCTCGCTGTGTCTCACTCTCTCACGCCCCCTCGCTGTGTCTCACTCTCTCACTCTCCCTCGCTGTGTCTCACCCTCTCACTCTCCCTCGCTGTGTCTCACTCTCTCACTCCCCCCCGCTGTGTCTCACTCCCTCACTCTCCCTCGCTGTGTCTCACTCTCTCACTCTCCCTCGCTGTGTCTCACTCTCTCACTCCCCCTCGCTGTGTCTCACCCTCTCACTCTCCCTCGCTGTGTCTCACTCTCTCACTCCCCCCCGCTGTGTCTCACTCCCTCACTCTCCCTCGCTGTGTCTCACTCTCTCACTCTCCCTCGCTGTGTCTCACTCTCTCACTCCCCCTCGCTGTGTCTCACTCTCTCACTCCCCTCGCTGTGTCTCACTCTCTCACTCCCCCTCGCTGTGTCTCACTCTCTCACTCCCCCTCGCTGTGTCTCACTCTCTCACTCTCCCTCGCTGTGTCTCACTCTCTCACTCTCCCTCGCTGTGTCTCACTCCCTCACTCCCCCTCGCTGTGTCTCACTCCCTCACTCCCCCTCGCTGTGTCTCACCCTCTCACTCTCCCTCGCTGTGTCTCACTCTCTCACTCCCCCCCGCTGTGTCTCACTCCCTCACTCTCCCTCGCTGTGTCTCACTCTCTCACTCTCCCTCGCTGTGTCTCACTCTCTCACTCCCCCTCGCTGTGTCTCACCCTCTCCCTCTCCCTCGCTGTGTCTCACTCTCTCACTCCCCCCCGCTGTGTCTCACTCCCTCACTCTCCCTCGCTGTGTCTCACTCTCTCACTCTCCCTCGCTGTGTCTCACTCTCTCACTCCCCCTCGCTGTGTCTCACTCTCTCACTCCCCTCGCTGTGTCTCACTCTCTCACTCCCCCTCGCTGTGTCTCACTCTCTCACTCCCCCTCGCTGTGTCTCACTCTCTCACTCTCCCTCGCTGTGTCTCACTCTCTCACTCTCCCTCGCTGTGTCTCACTCCCTCACTCCCCCTCGCTGTGTCTCACTCCCTCACTCCCCCTCGCTGTGTCTCACTCTCTCACTCCCCTCGCTGTGTCTCATTCTCTCACTCCCCCTCGCTGTGTCTCACTCTCTCACTCCCCCTCGCTGTGTCTCACTCTCTCACTCTCCCTCGCTGTGTCTCACTCTCTCACTCCCCCTCGCTGTGTCTCACTCTCACTCCCCCTCGCTGTGTCTCACTCTCTCACTCCCCCTCGCTGTGTCTCACTCTGTCACTCCCCCTCGCTGTGTCTCACTCTCTCACTCCCCCTCGCTGTGTCTCACTCTCTCACTCCCCCTCGCTGTGTCCCACTCTCTCACTCTCCCTCGCTGTGTCTCACTCTCACTCCCCCTCTTTATGTCCCACTCTCTCACTCCCCACACACACGCACATTTACATGCACTCATACCACACAGACAGAACGCAAACACATAGACACACACTCACATGCACACACACACACATGCGTAACACACTTGAATAGTCTGCTGAAACCCACCGACTGAGCTCCATGGTAAATAATGATTGTTTGAGCAGGATACTTGTGGTGTCCGTGGACAAATCAAGACCTTCAGGAGAGGAGGCCAGGGGCCAAAGCTGGTGGAAAAGAGGAAAAATAGCTGAATGTTGGTTATGCTACATGCAGTGCTGTAATTGCGGTAGAGTGGTAGCGTGCAGCACTGAGTGTTACACGTTGACTATTGATGAGTTGAAGATGCTGGAATGTATTATGACAACGTTAATGATATTTTCCATATAAATCACTGGGTGAGGAGCACTAAGGGTCAGCCTTGGCTCAGTGAGCAGCACTCTCGCATCTGAGTCAGAAGGTCATGGGTTCAACCACCACTCCAGAGACTCGAGCCCATTGTCCAGGCTGACGCTCCCAGTGCGGTGCTGAGGGAGGGCTGCACTGCCGGAGGAGCCATCTTTCAGATGAGACGTTAAACCGAGGCCCCGTCTGCCCTCTCAGGTGAATGTAAAAGATCCCACGGCACTATTTGGAAAAAGAGCCGCGGAGATCTCCCTGGTGTCCTGGCCAAAAAAATTCCCTCAACCAACATCACTAAAAACACAGATTATCTGGTCATTATCTTCGTGCTGTTTGTGGGAACTTGCTGTGCGTAAATTGGCTGCCACGTTTCCGACATTACAACAGTGACTACACTTCAAAAGTACCTCAGTGGCTACAAAGTGCTTTGGAAGGTCCTTAGGTCGTGAAAGGCGCTATAGAAATGCAAGTCTTTCTTTCTCATGGTGAAGCATGTTTTCATTAACTAATATTCGGGGTCAGAGACAGATCTCTGGTAATGTTGGATCAAGAGGTGCGCTGCTGCAGGCACAGTTTAGCTATATTACTTGCTGGTCACCCTCACTGCAAAATTAGATCTAATTGTCCTCACGCCCCAGAACATTAATTTATGAACTTCAACAGTCTGGGGTCAGGATTGCAAGCACTGCCTGCGACAATCCACTGTGGCACCTGTCAATATTAAAGGCAGTTTGTGGAACGCTATCACTTGTAATGAAGCCGTTCTTCCTTTCTATTTGACCTGTCCTGAAAGTGAGGACAGTTCAGGTCTCTAAAGCATTCAAGATGGTTTTGATTCAACACCACGCGTCGGGCCTCATGAATTGAGTGTTACAGACAAGCAGGGGCTTGTTAGTATTATATACCACGCAGCTGTGTCCCTGGTGGCCAATTGTGTTTCATGTTTATGGAAGGCCATCTCTGTTCAGCTGGAGATTGGGGCTAGATTTTCGGGGAGCCGTCAGGCGGGGTTTCAGGCGTGTGGGGGGGGGAAATCCCGACTTTGGGGGTCCCGACACCATCCCGCCCAAAACCCCGCCCCACGTAGGTTTCGGGGCGGCGGGTACCTGCCCCGCACTGGGACCCGCTGAAACCAGGCGGGAAGGGATTAGTGCCAATTAACTGCCTGTTAACAGGTAGTTAACAGGCAGTTTTTAGCCTAATCCCCATTTTGAGGGGTTTCGTGTGGGTTTCCCGACGGATCCAAACCACGCCAGGTTAGAGCAGCGGGCCGTCGGGTTGAATGAGTTGGAGGGGTCGCGATGTCGGCGCTCAGGTGAGTGATGGGTGCATGAGTGCAAAGGTAAGTGTGTTTGGTGTGTCTAAAGTGTGTAAAGAACTTTTACTTACCTTTACTTACCTTAACAGCCTTTCTTTCTGTAGCCGTCGGGAGCGCAGCACTCAGCCGGAACTGAAAGCTGAACGGCTGAAATCTGTCAAAAGTGACAGCCTTCAGCTTTTAGTGCTGCTGAGATTTCTAAATGAGTCTGCGCAGAAGGACTCAGCTTAGAAATCAGTCTGTCAGTGTTTCACAGCTTCAAACAGCTGTGAGACACTGATATTTCATCTGTCAGAAATCTTGACAGATGAAATTTTAGTCTGTGACGTCACCTGTTGCCGGGTGGCCCTTAATTGGCCTGCTGAGCCCGCTGGGCGGGCTCAACTAGGTCAATCAAGGGAAAATCGCGCGGATTGGCCGGGCGTCGAAGTAGGCGGGTCAGAAACCAGAAACGACTCGGTGGATGACTGTGGCTGTACTGGACCGGCAGTCGATGGTGGACGACCACGATGAGGCGGCTGAGCGGTGACGACTGGTTCGTCCAGATCCAGATGCGCCGGTTTCAACCGGTCGATGGAGATGTGGTCAGGCTTACCGCCGACGTCGACCGTGAAGGACTTGTCACCTGACAAGATGACGCGGAACGGACCTGTGTAAGGCGGTTTGAGCGGGTTTTTGCGAGCATCCTGCTGAATGAACACGTATTCTGCGCTCTTAAGATCCACCGGGACATGGGAGCGCTGCAGGTCATGATGCGACGTAGGCACTGGGATGAAATTCCTAGCCGCTTCCTGGTGGCTGTTGAGCTGCTGAGCTGGGGACCAGGGTTCCGTGTGAGGAGGAAGAAAATCGCCAGGCACTCTGAGTGGTTGGCCGTAAACCAGCTCTGCTGAAGAAGAATGCAGGTCATCCTTAGGCGCCGTGCGAAGACCTAGCAGCACCCAAGGGAGCCTGTCCACCCAACTAGGCCCGCAGAGACTAGCACGCAGTGCGGCTTTAAGGGACCTGTGGAATCTTCAACACAGACCGTTCGCCTGTGGATGGTAGGCGGTGGTGCGATGAAGCTTGGTGCCCAAACCTTGAGCTACGGCGTTCCAAAGCTCAGAGGTAAATTGAGGCCCCCGGTCGGAGGAGATGTCAGCTGGTACCCCGAACCGAGCTACCCACGACGAGATGATGGCTCTGGAGACGTCTGCCGCTGTGGTGGCAACCAAAGGAATTGCCTCTGGCCACCTGGTGGTGCGGTCTACCACGGTGAGGAGGTGAGTGTACCCGCGAGAGGAAGGGAGAGGACCAACCAGGTCCACGTGCACATGGTCGAATCGACGCTCCGGAACCAGAAAAGTGGCGACTGGGGCCTTAACATGGCGTTGTATCTTGGACTTCTGGCAACTCATGCAGGTATTGGTCCAGTCACGGACGTCGAGATGCATGCCCTTCCAGACGAGTTTCTTTGCCATGAGTCGTTGTGACGCTCTCATGCCAGGGTGTGACAACCCGTGGATAGTGTCGAAAATTCTCCTGCACCATTCGACTGGAACGATTGGACGTGGGACGCCCATCGAGATGTCACACAGGAGTGTGGTCCCTGCGGCCTGGACACTGACATCAGCCACTTGTAAGCTGGAAGGTGCGGTCCGGTATGCCTGCACTTCAGGGTCTGCCTTCTGTTCTTTTGCCAAACCAACATAGTTGACTCCCAGGTGTACTGCGTGGAGCTGGGCGCGGGAGAGACAATCCGCCACCAGGTTGTCTTTGCCCGAGACATGTTGTATGTCGGTTGTAAATTCAGATATGTACGTAAGATGACGTTGTTGCCGTGCCGACCATGGTTCCGCTGTCTTGGCCATCGCAAAAGTAAGTGGCTTGTGGTCTACAAAAGCCGTGAATGGGCGTCCTTCCAGTAGGAAGCAAAAATGGCGGATGGCCAGAAACAATGCCAACAACTCCCTATCAAAAGTACTATACTTGCGTTCATTCTTCCGCAATTGGCGGCTGAAGAAAGCCAGTGGTTGCCATGTGCCATCGACCCACTGCTCCTGTACTGCCCTGATGGCATAATCAGATGCGTTGGTGGTAAGGGCAATGGTTGCGCCCGGAAGGGGATGTGCCAACATGGTCGCAGCAGCCAAAGCGTTCTTAGTGTCGAGGAAAGCCTGGTCCATCTGGGGTGTCCAATCGATCGGGTCTTTGCCCAATTTACCTCTGAGGGCCTCGTACAAAGGTTGCATCAACAATGCCGCCTTGGGGACGAACCGATGATAAAAATGGACCATTCCTAGAAATTCCTGGAGGACCCTGACAGTCTGAGGAAGAGGGAACGAGGTGACTGCTTCCACCTTCGTGGCCAGTGGGACGGCGCCTTCTGAGGTGATTCTGTGTCCCAGGAAATCAATGCTGTGCAACCCAAACTGGCACTTGGCCGGGTTGATAATAAGGCCATGTTGGCCGAGACGAGAAAAAAGGGTACGCAAGTGCGTAATGTGTTCTTTCATGCTGTTACTGGCAATAAGGATGTCGTCTAGGTAGACGAAGATGAACGGCAGATCGCGCAACACGGAATCCATGAGACGTTGGAAGGCTTGTGCTGCATTCTTCAGCCCAAACGGCATACGAAGGAACTCAAAGAGCCCGAAAGGTGTGATGACGACAGTTTTGGGGACGTCCTGAGGATGCACGGGCACTTGATGATGGCCTCGGACGAGGTCTACTTTGGAAAAGATGGAATTCCCTGCCAGATGGGCCAAAAAATCCTGAATGTGAGGAATTGGGTACCGATCGGTGTGGTAGCCTCATTCAGGCGTCTGTAGTCGCCGCATGGTCGCTATCCGCCGCCCGGCTTAGGAACAATGTGTAATGGCGAGGACCAAGGACTATTCGAACATCGAATAATACCCAGGCGTTCCATTGTATGGAACTCCGCCTTGGCGGCCGCGAGTTTACCGGGTTCCAGCCTTCGAGCTCTCGCATAAACGGGGGATCCTGTTGTGGTAATGTGGTGCGCCACACCGTGCCTCGCGACTGAAGAAGAAAATGTGGGCCTGGTGAGCTCAGGGAATTCACTGAGAAGACGAGATAACTCATTTGGAGATGGGACTGCACAGGCAACTGACCAAGGCATCACGGTGCTTCGGTGGCAGGGGACCGAGTGAAAAGTGGAGGCACTGATTAGCCAGCAGTGTCGGACGTCGACGAGAAACCCGTTTGCGCAGAAGAAATCTGCCCCCAGGATGGCCTGTGAGACTTTTGCCGTGATGAACTCCCAAACAAAACGTTGGCCGCCAAAACTCAACTGGACCCTATGCTTTCCGAACGTGCGAATGACCGCACCATTGGCTGCCTCGAGGGGGGGACCTTGATCGGTGGATTGAAGATCTAGCTTCGACGCTGGTAGGATACTGCACTGGGAGCCAGTATCACAGAGAAAACGTCGCCCTGACAGGGAGTCTGTAATGTATAGGAGTTTCCCTGCAGACCCGACGGCCATCGCAACTCCGGCGCGTCCCTTAGGCCTTATTGATCTTCTCAGAAACCGCTGGTTTGAGGTAGGTTTTTTTTTTGGTGAGAAACTGCAGGGCGGACGACAATTTCTGGCTTTCGCGCCGAAACGAGCGTGGTATGCACACCAGCCTGCAGGAGGAGGAGTCGGATTCGCTCTTGTGGGGGATGGGCGCCTCGTGGCTGCACAACATGGCTGTGTGCAGGAGCATATTTTATCCGCCTCTGCGGCGAGTTCAGCATAGTTTTGGCACCTCGTGGCTGCAGAAGATTGTTGTGAGACGGTGAATATTTTATCCGCTTCCGCGGCGAGTTCAGCAAAATCCGTGATCGCGGAATTGGCCAAGGCCGTCTGTACTGGCTCTGGTAGTTGACAGAAAAACAGCTCGCGGAACAGAAAACATTGCGATTCCGAGCCCAAAAGCGTGAGCATTTGGCTCATGAGCTCTGAGGGTTTTGAGTCCCCAAGGCCGGGCATGGAGATAAGTCTGCGAGCGCGTTCCGACTTGGACAGACCGAAAATCTGCAGTTAACGTGCTTTTAAAGCTTCGTACTTGCCATCGTTCGGTGGACTCTCGAGGAGGCTGATGACCCGCGAGGCCGTGGCGCTGTCGAGGGCGGAGACCACGTAATAATAACGGGTCGAATCCGCTGCTACTCCCCGGATTGCAAATTGGGCTTCCGCCTGGAAAAACCACGCGGCCGGTTGTTGCTCCCAAAATTGCGGCAGTTTGAGGGTGACGGCGTTCGTGTCCATGATGTAACTTCAACGAAAATTGTTCGAAGAAATCGGGGTCACCAATGTAGGAACTGGGGTTCCTAGCCAAAGAATTGAGATCGACTCAGAAAATCAAAAACAATAACATTTAATGAACAAACGAAGCTGTACAGGAAACTGTAGGATACAATGCAAATAGGTTTGGTCTGCTTGATAGCCTCTCTGGAACTGCTAGAAGGTTCCGAGCTCAACTGCCAGCAGGTTCCGAGCTCTACTGCTAGAAGGTTCCGAGCTCTGACGTCATGACGTCATCGTGTTCTTCCCGCCGTTGAGAGATCACGTGACGGACGGCATGACGTCATCACGCGGAGTACAGGAAAGAAGCCCAATACCGTTAACAGATACATTAAAGGTGCAGCCCCCAGCTGTACTACATTGCTGTAAAAGGAATTATATACAATTGTCCGTAATCCTCTGGTGGTTCCACCACACTGGTGTGCTGGAACAGACCATTGAACAAGTGCTCCTGTAAATTAGATTTAAATATGTTCGATCTACTGAAAATGGAACTTAATCAGCACAGATTCCCAACTTCAGTGACTGTTTATTACAAAATAACAGGTGATGTTTTTAACTTGTATTCCCTTGTACACAATAATAGCGCCTTTCACAACTTCAGGACGTCCCAAAGCGCTTTACAGCCAATGAAGCACTTTTGAAGTGTAGTCACTGTTGTAATGTAGGAAACGCGGCAGCCAATTTGCGCACAGCAAGGTCCCACAAACAGCAATGAGATAATGACCAAATAATCTGATTTTTAGGTTGAGGGATAAATTTTGGCATATTGCCTTCAGGAAATAAAATATATCGACAAATCCGCCAATGCCGTGCTCTCAGCAGGGAGCCACACGCAAGGGAAGATCAGGTCAGAGACAGAAATACGACACTGTAGCTTTTGATAAGGTTCCACATGGCAGACTGGTCATGAAGTTAAAAGCCCATGGGATCCAGGGCAAAGTGTCAAGTTGGATTCAAATTGGCTTGGAGACAGGAAGCAGAGGGTAATGGTTGATGGGTGTTTTTGTGACTGGAAGGCTGTTTCCAGTGGGGTCCCACAGGGCTCAGTACTAGGTCCCTTGCTTTTTGTGGTATATATCAATGATCTAGACTTGAATATAGGGGGTATGATTAAGAAGTTTGCAGATGATACTAAAATCGGCTGTGTGGTTGATACTGAAGAAGGAAGCTGTAGACTGCAGGAAGATATCAATAAATTGGTCAGGTGGGCAGAACAGTGGCAAATGGAATTCAATCTTAGAAGTGTGAGGTAATGCATTTGGGGAGGGCTAACAAGGAAAGGGAATACACATTAAATGGTAGGACACTGAGTAGTGTAGAGGAACAAAGGGAGCTTGGAGTGCATGTCCACAGATCCCTGAAGGTAGCAGGCCAGGTAGATAAGGTGGTTAAGAAGGCATATGGAATGCTTGCCTTTATTAGCCGTGGCATAGAATACAAGAACAGAGGGGTTATGCTTCAACTGTATAAAACACTAGTTAGGCCTCAGCTAGAGTACTGTGTGCAGTTCTGGTCACCACATTACAGGAAAGATGTGATTGCACTAGAGAGGGTACAGAGGAGATTTACAAGGATGTTGCCGGGAGTAGAGAATCTTAGCTCTGAGGAAAGACTGGATAGGCTGGGTCTGTTTTCCTTGGAACAGAGGAGGCTGAGGGAAGACCTTATGGAGGTGTATAAAATTATGAGGGGCATAGATAAAGTGGATAGAAAGGACCTATTTCCCTTAGCAGAGGGGTCAAAAACCAGGGGGGCACAGATTTAAAGTAATTGGGGGAAGGTTTAGAGGGGATTTGAGGGAAATTTCTTCACCCAGAGGGTTGTGGGGCCTGGAACTCATTGCCTGAAAGGGTGGTAGAGGCAGGAACCCTGACCACATTTAAAACTACTTGGATGTGCACTTGGGATGCTGTAACCTGCAGGGCTACGGACCAAGAGCTGGGAAGTGGGATTAGGCTGGATAGCGCTTTGTTGGCCGGCGCAGACACGATGGGCCGAAATAGCCTCCTTTCGTGCTGTAACTTTCTGTGATTCTATGATTCTATATTTCGGCTCCCACTACCTTTATGTAGATCTTCCAGATGAGAGCTTGAGACAGGTGAATTTATCTTATATTTCCAGCCAACTTCCACATAAGCCGGAAATCTTGACTTCTGATAAAGGCTCCTACCCAAAATGTTAACTATCTTCCCCCTTCAGATGCTGACACTTTTTGCTTTTATTTCAGATGTTCAAGCATTTCACATTTTACTTTTTACCTCTGAAGGTCAATAGAGTTCTCGATGAATGTGCTAAGTGTACAATCCCCTGTAGTAACGAGTCAGCTAATGCCACAGGGTATTAGACAGCCAAAGATAAAAGCCAATTTAAAATTGCATTACACGGCTTGCACGCAACACAAAATGGTCAGAGCATCCTGGCTTAACCATCAACTGACTATAAAGGTTGGTCCCTTTTACTCTTCCAAAGTTTGGAAGATTTGCTTGGAGCCTTTCTCATAGAAACATAGAAACATAGAAGATAGGAGCAGGAGTAGGCCATTCGGCCCCTCGAGCCTGCTCCACCATTCAATGAGATCATGGCTGATCAACCAAATTCAGTACCCTGTTCCTGCCTTCTCCCCATATCCCTTGATCCCTTTAGTCTTAAGAAATATATCCAACTCCTTCTTGAATATATTTAATGAATTGGCCTCCACTGCCTTCTGTGGTAGAGAATTCCACAGGTTCACCACTCTCTGGGTGAAGAAATTCCTCCTCATCTCAGTCCTAAATGGCTTACCCCTTATCCTTAGACTGTGACCCCTGGTTCTGGACTCCCTGGCCATCGGGAACATCCTTCCTGCATCCAGTCTGTCCAGTCCTGTTAGAATTTTATACGTTTCAATGAGATCCCCTCTCATTCTTCTAAACTCCAGAACTGAAGCAGCTCAGATTGGGACCCGTTCACCCATTACCCCTGAGCTCACTGACCTACATTGGCCCCTGGTCCAGCAACGCCTCCATTTTATAATTCTCATCCTCGAGTTCAAATCCCTCCATGGCCTCGCCCCTCCCTATCTCTGTAACCTCCTCCAGCCCTGCGAGATCTCTGCGCTCTACCAATTCTGGCCTCTTGTGCATGCCCAATTTTCATCGCTCCACCATTGGCAGCCGTGCCTTCAGCTGCCTGAGTCCTAAGCTCTGAAATTCCATCCCTAAACCTCACTGCCACTCTGCCTCTCTTTGCTCCTTTAAAACCTACCTCTTTGACCAAGCTTTTGGCCACCTACCTTATGTAGTTTGGTATCTGATAACACTCCTGTGAAGCACCATGGGACATTTTTGCTATGTTAAAGGCGCTATATAACTGCAAGTTTTTGTTGTCCTGGTGCTGCAGTTGTAATGTATTATCACATGGTTTATCACATGGTTTAGTATGAGCATGTTCAGTTCGCCCTGGCCTAGTAAAGCAAGCACATTGACTAGCAACTCATCCTGTCTCTGTCCTTCATTTGTTCTACCCACATATATTACATTTTTGGCGATGAGGATGGGATCCCAAAGACATTTTTAGGGATCGTGGAAGGTGTTCAACCTTTGAGTGGAAAAGTTTAAAGTGAATTTGTGACACCTAAACTGAATTTTTTGTGACGTTTTACTGTTAATGCTGATGCAGAATCGTCTGTGCTTCGCCTTCGCGTGTATGTATACACAGCAACAGTGGCGTTGATTCTCACAGGTACATGGGTAGTGTGCTGAGTCACTGTTCGACGGAAACGGGACAATCATGGCTGTGCCTACGGGATTCATCAGAGGCCTCAGCATGTATGGCCGAGCTCGCGAACCACTCAGTTCTTACATTGAGTGGATGGAGATGTTTTTTAAGGTCAATAACATTGAGACCGAAGGTGCAGATGAGAATGTTCAAGCTCAAAATAATGTAATTCATAAACGTAAAAAGCAATTTTTCTAACAGAGATCGGAATGTTGACGAACCTACTCGCGCCAGGGAAAGCGAAGGATGCATTGTTTGAAGACATTGTCGAGAAACTCGAAAACCATTCCAACCCAAAGCCGTTAGAAATAGCAGAGAGCTATAAGTTTGGTACCAGAAACCAAAAACAAAGTGAAACCATCAGTGAGTACTTGTAGCTCTTAAAAACCTGTCTTTGCATTGTTACTTCAGCACATGTTTGGATCGTGTGTTACGAGATAAGTTTGTGTGTGGACTGGTGGATGAGCGCACACAGTCCAAGTTACTGAACACTCCGAACCTAACATTTGTCATAGCATGCAAAATTGCCCTATCTATGGAGATGGCATCTAAGAATGCTAGGGAGCTCTGTTCAACTTAAGTGACTAGTGCAGCTGAGGACTACAGTCACAAAGCCACTGCTGAACCTAAAGCTCTGAGACCAAGTCAAAAGCATGTCGGTGAGAGCAGTTCAGTGAATTGTTATCACTGCAATGGAAATCACTCACCACAGTCCTGCCAATACAGAAATGCAAAGTGTTTTCAC